>NW_025999805.1:0-1200000 GCF_019419815.1 Pyrus x bretschneideri | reverse complement strand
ACCCGTCCCTAATTTTACGATTTTATTAATTTTAAAAGAGTGAATTGACGATAATGCTCCTAGAGGAGAGATTGTTGACTTTTGTTGACTGTCTTTTTGCTACGTGTATGAGCTACTATTTTATTGTATTCTCGAAGTACTTGATGGTACAAACACATACGATGAAGATTTTACAAACTATGGAGCGTGATGGGCGTTTTAGTAATTTCACGTTTTCGGGAGATAATTTGATTTTGTCTTTTTGGCCTTAGGCTGTGTACCACGCGGGGCCCACGCCTAATTCCTCCACCTCTTTCCAGTGTCCCTTATCTCTCGGGACTATCTCATTTTTTTTTCAACTCTCCCTCACCTCACTTCCTCCACTCTCTGGCTGCCAACTCACCTCTTTCTCTTTAACCTTCTTAGCTCTCTCTCCTCTCTTAACTCCTCTTTCTCCCTTAGCTCTTTCTTCTGCCTGCAACATTGATTGGTAGTGAGGTGAGCCACCACTCACCACGATGGCAAGCCGGCACCTTCACCATGTTTTCCTTCTCTGCCATTACTCCACTCTTCCCCATCTCAAACTTTCTCGCCTTCTGTGAAAACTAGTGTTGTTGTGCACTGCACCACCATCACTCACTGACTCCAGCAAGCCAAACCATTAAACCCCTACCACACCTTGTTATTCCCCATCTTTGTTAAGCTCAGATTGTGAACATCAAACCCAGACATGGAGCTTACACTGCACAGTGGCTATTGCCACTGTTCATCATCTTCTTCGATGAGTTCTCATCGATTCTAACCAAGGTAGGCCTCAGGAACACTTTTTTTCTATTCCTTTTTAATGTTTGTGGAAGATTTTAGGGTTTTGCACTTGTTTTGGTAGGGTTTGGAGACTATGAGGATGAATTGGAGGCTTTCCCCAGTTTTCTGGAAAAGCAAAACCATGGCCATCCGACCACAATTGGTCTCCCAATAGGTATAAAATGATTCCTCACATTCCTAGCTTTACTCTGGTTTTTAAATCACTAAAAATGACTGAGATTTGAGTTCATTTGGAGCTCCTGATGTTGGACCAAAAACCTGCAAAATGCAAGCCTTCGCGAGGAAGGTAAGTACTGTCATACTCGCAGGCATGTAGGCACGCGTAAGGGAGCCATTGCGAGTGGCGAGTGCGGTGGCGGGTGGAGGAACCCGAGGTCCCTCCTTAGGTTTCTTGACATGCCGAATCCAAATCCGTCATCCGTTTTCCCAAATTTGACCATTTTAAAATAGTTCTTTTATTAGTTGTACTTTGTACAAAAACACATAATTACATTAGTACGTCATACTTACATAAATGGTTTCATTTCTAGGTGAAACTCATTGCAAGGATCTTTGATGCCCGCTAGGCAGGTTCGACCCAACAACATGATCTATGAGTGGGTCTTTTATTATATATATATATATATATATTTGTTAGTTTCCATTAATATACTTGAAAAAGAATTTTCTTTGTTACACCCAGATTAGGGTAACGTGTATAAAATTACCGTATTGATGAAATTCATGCAATTATACTACATCATATGGGATGCACAAGTATGCGTATTAGAAGGGATGCTTTAATAGTATTTACGGTTATGAATAGTATTTCATTGACTAAGGTTTTGAATTATCGAATTATCGATTTACCATTGCATGATCATACTTGCATTATCTGCTCATCGTGTGCTGCACTGGTGTTAGTACTTGCTCGGGCCAGGGCTAGTCTTTCATGTGTATGTTCACATCGCACCATACGCTCACTTTGGATCCATTGTAGGTGCCAGTCATGTCCTAGGTTGCTAGAGGTAATTAGGACTCGTATGTGATGTGCATAGTTCCAATCTTCACGTGATTGTAGTACTAGAGCGTAAATCATTATTACATCTAGTCATGTTCATGTTAGAATACCTCTGCATGAACTCGTGTGTTAGCATATGTCGATGAGCACACTCGATGTGATATGTTTATTTCTGTGAGATATTGTGATTACTGAAGTTATATGCCTATTTACAAATTTTGTGATGCATTAAATTCTTGAGATATTGCAGGCTATGGTAAGTATTTTCAGACTATATGTAGTATGTATATTTTGGAAACTATACTTGTTTTACGGTGAGGGTTTATAATGTTTTCAAAAAGGTTTTTAGAAAACTTTATTTTTAGGCCCACTTACCCTTATTTTTCGCCCCTCCAGGTATTAGTGGCAGATCTTTCATGTCAACGAGGATTTCTGGCAAAATGTTGTTGTGGGAATACTACTGATGGTATAATTCTCATCCTACTTTAATGTACTTTACTTATGCTTTGACATCACCACTCACAAGCACACTCTTACATTTAGGCACCTTTAGGTTGAAATTTACCCACATTTCCACATCACTACACTTTATGGCTTCGTCACCCTCCTGGTGTCAGCCATCATAGCTAGATTCGGAGCCTAGGTGGACATTCCGGGTCGGGGTGTGTCAGTTTGGTATCAGAGCATAAGTTTGGGCAATATTACGTTCATCACACGCATGATGTAAGCATTCTTGGTTCTTGAACCTAAGTGTTGAGTCCTACCACCTCGTTGAACACGAAAAAACGTGTTAGTTTTTCCTTAGTTATGGGCTACTTAGACGGCTTATCGACCTTCTAAAAGAACATTTTGGCGACCATCCCTAGACTTTAAACAGAGAACCTTCCTACCAAGGAAAAAATTTTGATTCGGAAACGAGTTTGTGGCCTTAAAGGAGGCCTATTGTGTCGGTAATTGTGTATCATTGAAGACTTTACTCATAAATCCCACTACTATTATCACGTCATCTTTACCAACCCTTTCGAGTTGGGAAACCAATAATAGTTTTGATCTCTTGGCAGTACTCGTTAGAATACCATTTATCAGAATTCCTACAAAGTTTACTTTCATCCAAATTCCATATATGTCTTGAGCGACAACATGGTGCTAAAATCGTAGCACTCGACGGAAGAACATCTGGGGGACATCCACTTTTGGTCCCCGATAGCACTAATCTTTTCAAACGCACTAGTGACCATTCTGGATCTTCAGGAGGAAGATTGACTTTCGTTTAAAGTGGATTATTAGCCAACACTGGCCTTAAGACATTCCAACCAACATTAGTTCCCAGATTTCCTGTTGATGTTGTACTTGTCATTTCGAGGAATATAGGCTTCTGAGTATGAGTTTTTATACCTTCGGGTAGCATAAATCCCAAAAGCAGTAATCAATTCCTCCTGGAATCAACAAAATCAACTAGGACCAGTTCCTTGCCAATCATCCGAAACCATCCTCCTGAGTGGGCTATAACCTATAATCAGCCTACAATGGCGCTACTAAGTGATAATGTTGTCCGATATCCCGAAGTTATCAACTAGTACTCCGACGGTAAGATTTCTGATACCAGCCACATTTTAGTATCTAGGAGTGATACCTTTGTGCCATAACGCCGGTTCACAGTTTCAAGGTAGTGAACAATATCAAAATGTCTTAAATGCGTTAATTAGTGGCCTAACTGATAGACTAATTAACAGTGACTACTTGGGCTAGAGAAATTTAAATCGTGGAAACTTAGGAGCAAGCTTTGTATTAGGACAGTAAACTCATGGCTGTGTTAACCATATTACCCATTTAGGTAACCAAAACCTCTTCAACCAGTCACTTTTTTGTTCACTTCCATAGGCAAATATTAGAATTGAGGCACAAGTTATTTTCCTGCTGTAAGAGCGAATTGAGCATTGAGAAAATTATGTAGATCTTTGAGTACATGGCGTATAGGAAAGAAGCATTATGGTACGTTTCGAGGACGTATACCTTTGGCATCATTTCCCAAAACTTAGGA
The DNA here is from genome assembly GCF_019419815.1 of Pyrus x bretschneideri. Lineage (NCBI taxonomy): Eukaryota > Viridiplantae > Streptophyta > Magnoliopsida > Rosales > Rosaceae > Pyrus > Pyrus x bretschneideri. The sequence goes on along the minus strand of NW_025999805.1, from coordinate 1,196,155 downwards.
TATCACCAAATTGAGAAATGAAGTACACCATCAATCCATTTTCTCGTACTACACCAGTTTTCCTTGCGCATTTCCAAATGATTCCTACATCCTCGAGAGAACTTAGTTACAAAAGCTTACCAATTAGGAATTTACCTAACCAAACACTTCATCTAGGGAACCTCAAATCTATCCGCAAAGGCGAAAGATTGAACCTCAGAATCGTAACTAGATTTTAGCAACTCAATCGGGTGACGATTAAAACCATTAACCCATATTTTGAATTGATGGTCTACCTGACCAACTTTTGGAACTCAAGTTTTCTTTTGTAACTTGTCGACTTCGTGGTGGTCTTACCGATGACTTTCTCACCTATCCTAGCAACAAGAGCAAATTTTCTAAACACCGATAGTAAACTTTATACCAAATTCCTCAACTCTTAACTTTGATTAAATTGGTACTTTTCTTGGGATACGTGATCTCAGCAGACGATATTCTTTTCTTTTACCAAAAAGGTTGTAGCGGGAGAAAGTTGAAATTTTCACACAAAGTGTTGTGAAATTCGAGATATCTTTGGTCTTGTTGATTTTATCGACAATTTCTTAGCGATATTTTTTGCTATAGTGTTTTTCCTCACTTATCGACTGAGGAAAGTTAGTTTAGTTTGGGATGTTGGATATGAATAAGCTTTTTGACAACCTAAGTGTTGTCTCTTTCGGAGCATTATTCTTACATTTTTTGATAACGTTGATAATTTGGAAATCCACAATGACATTTTATCTGGATGATTTGGCTGGGTAGATGCAACATGACGGGGTATCACTTATGTTTCCCAATGATTGGAATCCTACGAAATGAACCATCTTACTCATGACCTTGAGTCAATAATTATCATTCTTACTTGAAAAATTGGATGACACTTCTTTGTGGAGAAACATGTCCAAAATCTTTACCAACCTCACAAACTTCTCAAATACACATTCTTTTGAAAAGAGCTAAATTTTTTACCACAACAATGGAGATACCAAATCAATGTCTACGATTGCACTATCGTGTGTCATCCCGATTGTGCAAACATAATTACTGTTATCGCAACAAAAGACATATATACCCTTGAACACTTTTAGCATGTCCTATCCCATTTTAGCTAGAACTCACGAGTATTGATATGGCGTTACTTACAAACCATCAAGAAATCGTTCGAGTGGTTATAATCACTTCCTGTATCTGTATGGAGATGGGAAATATCACCATAAGCTTCCAGTGCGAGATATCTTGTACATGTGGAGATTATGATAATATTTTGATCATTATTGACTGACTCGACAGGTCATCTCACTTTATGTTGGTTCCATGGGGACTACATTTTTTACCACTTATTAAAAATTCCTCATTCTTGAGATTATTAGGCTTTCTGGTGTTTCGATCAACATCTACTGTAACTGGGATTCCATATTCACCTTCTTATGCCAGAAGGCATTTCAGTCAACCTTAGGTACGCCACCCTACTACACTTCGTATTATTTTTGAGGCAAACAGATTGTCTAGGAGAATAACTCGGACATTAAAATTTTAGTTGTGACTATTAATTCCTTAATCACCCAATAAATATCTTGCTAAATGAATCTTTACCGTTGGTGATTGAATCTTCTGGAAGCTACCGTTGTAGCGAGATGTCATACATTCATTCCAATTACCTTATATTGTTGATCTGATGGATTTGTTTTGACTATCAAATTCTTGAGTATTCCTTCAGCCTTTTCGGTGTAGCTTTTCGCTAAATTCGAGAGAAAGTCACAATGAACCTGTGCCCTGAGGTACTTGTGAACTACATTGTTCAGCTACATAATGTGCGTGCTACTAATGGATCTCACTATGATGTGCGTTTTACTTCTAAGTCTTTGGCAGTCTTGTTGAAAGCCATGTGTACTAAGTTTTTTTTCGCCAGTAACACATTTCACCCTCAAACTAACGGTTAGTCTGAACGAACTACTCAGACCTTAGTGTACATATTGTGTTTTGTTCGTTCTACAGACAGTATGGTTGTAACAAACATTTATTTTTATTAGAGTTGTGTGTAACTACAGTTACTATTTTATTTAGGCGTATGGCACCATTTGAGATATGGCATTGAAATTCTATACACAGTACATGATTGACAAAAGAATTTTGCAAATAGGTATTTGAATGATCGAGATTACGATATAGCAAAATTGTGTGCTATTGACGTTGTCACCCAAAAGGGTAGTACGTGAGCATGATCGAGACATTATTCAGTTGATTTATGTGTATTTCCCAATGAGGGGCATGATGGTAATATTGCATCCTCGAGAATTATTGTCTTGCTTATCTTGACAACAATGAGTTGCCAGTACTATGGGTTGCAGACCGTAATATCGATAACTTATTCGTTGGAATCATTAAGCAAGTGGAAAATTAGGTCGTCTACGTTAGTATTTTTATTTAGTTATCTATTGTTGAGCTTGACCTAAGGATACTACACTTATTCTCAGAGTACGTTACGCTACGAGTGTGTAAGTGGAATATTTCTATGTTCGGTTTTAATTTCAGTACAACTATTTTAACTTCACTTCACTACATTTGTATTTTTGACGTTCTGTTATTATGTATATATTTTTTACTTTATACCTTTCTAAAGGTTTTATATTTTAGTATTGTACTGAAGGAGAAGGAAAACATGAGCTTAGAGGCATGAAAGAGGAATCATTGCAATCCGATCGCGACGGAATGACATTCTCTTTCATGCAACCTCTCTAAGTTGATATCTGTTTTATATATATTATTTTTTGCTATCTTTTCACTATTTTTATATAGCAACTTATTTCAAATTTCGGGGACAAATTTTTTTTTTTAGGTAGGTAGATTATGACAACCGGTCCTTAAGTTTACGATTTTATTAATTTTAAAATAGTGAATTGACAAAAATGCCCATAAAGGAGAGATTGTTGACTTTTGTTGACCATCTTTTTGTGACGTGTATGAGCTACTATTTTACCATATTCTTGAAGAACTCAATGGTATGAATGCGTAGGCGTAAGTGGAACTGAATTTTGAGTTACGGCGAAGATTTTACAAACTATGAAATGTGATGGGTGTTTTAGTAATTTCATGCTTTCGGGAGATAATTCGATTTTGTCTTTTTGGCCTTAGGCTGTGTATCATGTGGGCCCACGCCCTATTCCTCCACCTCTCTCCCATGTCCCTCTATCTCTCGGGATTATCTCATTTTTTTTTCAAATCTCCCTCACCTCACTTCCTCTACTCTTTGGCTTACCTCTTTCTTCTAACCCTCTCAACTCTCTCTCCTTTCCCGACTCCTCTTTCTCCCTTAGCCCTCTTCTCTGCCTGCAACATTGACCGGCTGTAAGGCGAGCCACCACTTACCATGATGGCAAGCCAGCACCTTCACGATGTTTTCTTTCTCTGCCATTACTTCACTCTTCCCCATCTCAAACTTTCTCGCCCTCTGTGTACCATCACTCGCTGGCTCCGGTGAGCCAAACCATTAAACCCTTACCACAACTTGTTATTCCCCATCTTTATTAAGCTCAGACAGTGAACATCAACCCAGACATGGAGCTTACACTGCATAGTGGCCATTGCCATTGTTCATCATCTTCTTTGACGAGTTCTCGTCTACTCCAACTAAGGTAGACCTCGGGAACACTCTATTTCCCTTCATTTTCGATAGGGTTTTGAGACTATAGAGACGAATGAGAGGCTTTCCCCAGTTTTCTGGTAAAGTAAAACCGTGGCCATCCGACCACTTTCAAACCAAATTCCCAGCCAACACCGACCACGATTAAGCTCTCAATAGGTATAAACTAATTGCTCACATTCCTAGCTTTACTCTAGTTTTTAAATCACTAAAAATGACTAAAATTTGAGCTCATTTAGAGCTCTGAAGTCGGACAAAAAACCTGCATAATGCAAGCCTTCGCGAGGAAGGCGAGTACTGTCGTACTCGCAGATGTGTGGGCACGCATGAGGAATCCATTGTGAATGGTGCATCCAACGCGTGGCTGCCTATGCAACCACCTTATGGCGGCGCGTGGAGGAATCCAAGGTCCTTTCTTAGGTTTCTCGACGTGCCGAATTCGAATCCGCCGTTCGTTTTCCCAAATTTGACCATTTTAAAATAGTTCTTTTATTAATCGTACTTTGTACGAAAACGCGTAATTATGTTAGTACGTCATATTTACGTAAATGGTTTCGTTTCTAGGTGAAACGCGTTTCAAGGATCTTCGATGCCCGCGAGGCGGGTTCGACCCAATGACAAGATTTGTGAATGGGTCTTTTCTTTTATACAGTGTGTGTGTGTGTGTGTGTGTGTGTGTGTGTATTTGTTAGTTTCCATTAATATACTTGAAAAAGAATTTTCTACGTTACACCTAGATTAGGGTAATGTGTATAAATTACCGTATTGACGAAATTCATGCAATTATACTACATCCTACGGGATGCATAGGTATGCGTATTAGAAGAGATGCTTCAATAGTATTTACGGTTACAAATAGTATTTCATTGACTAGGGTTTTTGAATTATCGAATTATCAATTTACCATTGCATGATCATACTTTCGTTATCTGCTCATCGTGTCAAATATTGTTTCATCGCCTAAACTTTTAGCTAACGAAACTTTATCCGAAAAAGTTAGTCGCACAAAGTCATCGCTCAAATTTTTACACAACGAAACTTAAAAATCGTTTGGCAATTGTATTTTTCTTAATCGAATTTCCGGCAGCCATTTCGTTGCACAAAATTGCATTGCCCAACCATGCTTGACGAACTACTCATGCTTGACAAAAGTTTTTGACATAGAAAAGTTTACATTTACGAAAAAAATGATAAAATATACTAGCCCGACCAAGATTTTATCGAGAAAGCGTTAAATAAAGAAAAATGTAAAATGTAAAATTCTTACCCGATGACTTACTTTTTTCGGGCAAACGTTCTTTAATCCAGCTTATTTACTATCAAATACTATTCAATCTAATACAACAAAATTAAGATAGAAGAAATCAGAAAAAGCAGGGTTGAAGTTGTCTAGTCACCAATCCACTCTTCTAATCTCAGATGCCCTAGTCTATATAAATCTACATCTCATTGCTTGTCTCTTGCCAACCACGTTTGGAGTAGCTTTTGAGCCAAGGTGGGTTCACAAAAGCCACTACATGTCCAAAACAACCCTAAAATGACAAACTTTCCTAAAACAAAAATCTAATCTTACATTCTCGCCGCCAACCTAGACCTAAAAATTGAAATCCCAAATTGGATCCAATACTACAAAATCTTATGTTTGATTAAAAGAAAGGGAAGGTGGTGGGGAAGAAAATGGGAGAAAAGGAAGTAGATGCAGAAAATTGATGGGAATATAGAAAGGATGGGGTTGAAAGAAATGAGCTTGAAAATTGAGATTGGGGTTTGAAAAGAAAATAGAAAAACTAAAGAAAAGAAGAAAACAAAATAGAAAAGATAGGGACAAACGCTAGATGCCCAGGCCGCCAACTCTCAAAACAACAAACAAAATAAAAGCAAACTGGATCTGAAAAGAAGGAAAGGAAAGAGCTCTCACAAAGGGAGAGAAAAACTCTCACCAACTCTTTTGTAATCCAAAATAAAATAGAGGGGAGACAAAGAGTCTGATGTAAGTTGATCTATAATATGACACTAACAGTACTAATTTGAGAGCAATTGATATGAACAAGACTGAACCATAAGCAACAAGGAACAAGCAAAGTCTTCCTCTCTTTACACGCTTTATGCACTCTTATATAGGGTAGGTTTTGTGCTAGAATAATGTGTTGAGAGTGAGGACCTAAACCTCATATTTATAGGTGAAAGTTTTAGGTTTCTTGCCCATAAAGAAAACCCTAATACATATATTTAGCACTTTCAAAATCCATGACCTAATGACGAATATTCACATTATTATTACTTTGCTTCACTGTCAAGTAATCCGGGAAAATCAATTATTGCTTCCTATCTTGTGTTCTTAATCAATTAATTAGGTCTCTTAAATAGATGTAAGCCCAATAAAAGTCTTACATTCTCCTATATGGGTGTAACATCTATTCAAGAAGCTCTCTTTAAGATCAAGAATTTATATCCTTATGTGCACAACTTTGAAAGACTACTTGATAAGAATATCTATCAATGTTAAATGTCATTAGCTCGTAGGACTATAGACAATGATATCATATACGGCAGATACATATACCTCTATAATCACATACATGAAACGACATTCACATAATGTACTAACAAGTCATGGACAACATATAAATATGATAAATGAGCTTAAGGGTGAGTATCACACTTAATGAGGAAACTAAATGAGGAAAAACTCTATTTAACATGTATGCAGTCATATTTGTAGTGTTAATATAATCAACACTTGTATATCATTCCCTAATATGCATGCATTAAAGTTCCATAACATCCCACTAATGAAGCATACATAGTAGAGAAAAATAATTGTTGACTGCTTAACATTTGTCCTTGTTATTGCACCTCCTTATACAAACATAAAACTAGAAATAGACTTTAGAAGTATATAATCTATCAAAACGGAATTTGAATAATCATTTATTTCCAATCTTTCATCCCTCTTGCAAACTAGTATGTGTTCTTTAGATTAGTCTTATTGCGGACAGCAGAAAACTTTCTTTTGCACTTACTACTGTTTTGATTTATAGGGCAGGGCAAGGCCTATCCTTGTTCTCTACTCTTTCAATATTATAGGATAATCCTTGTCACCTTTAGAAATGTAATTTAAAGCACCATTATAACTCGACATATTAAAAAAAAACTTTTTTTTAACAATAAAAAAGTACCTTAAAGCTCTAAAATTTCACAACTTCTAATAGCACAACTACTTTAGTCATAATTTTCTAGCTGTAATAGGGTATCTCCCCTTTTCTCTTACTATAGTTTCTTAACCATTACTAAACACTACTTTTATTTATTTATTTAAAACCTCCAAACTTTTGGTTTAAATCCCAATTTGCTCTATAAGATAATCAACTGTCAACACAACCAATCAAAATAATTCATACAATAAGCAAGAACCAAGAAGTACATTCTTCTCCTGAGAGAATTTTGTCATCGAAGTTCTTTACACAAGTAATTGGATGCAATTTCTATTGGAATGTCACTCTGAAACTTGTTAATGCTTCTTGTGGTTGGAAATTGTAACTTAAGGCGGATGTCACACTCTTAAGAGTTGCATGGTTTTTCAAAAGGTTTTCACAAAATTTAATGAGTCTTGCATATTTATATTTGATCTGAATGGTATAAGAACAAGATTATAACTTCTTATCCAAGGAACAAGAATTCATCCAATTGAATCACAACTCATAAACCTTTTATTGAACACACTTAAGAACCAAAGCTTTAAAACATACCTGCATTATTCGATCCTGATGAAAAAGCCATTGCAACCTCTGTGCTCAAAACCTTTTCCTATTTTGCGGTGATAACAACTTTTCTAATCAATAGGTCTTAGAACAAAATAAGCCAATGAACGCAAGAGCAGTGGTTTGAGACACATATATATAGTACTCCTATGTCCATTCCTTATCAGAATTGGACTAGGATTCAAACTATGCAAACCATAAAGAATTATGAGACCTTACAAAGTTCCAACACTAAATCCTTTTCTAGAACCAATCAAAACTTCTCTCAATTCTGTCATCTTAAAACATTTAGGACAACCTAATAGTTTTAATCAAGACTTTTCCATATCAATCTGAACCACTATGACTGGTTCTATAATATGTATCATACTCACAATCTTACATTCTCCCACTTGAGTATGAAACACAACAACCAATCTTTAAGATTTATAGAAGTGATCACTAAGTCTTATTCAAGCCATATTCATACTCATATACAATATAGTCATGCATTTCAAAATAAGGAATTGAAGAATCTACTATGTACATTACAGAAACAATTCAACAATTACTACATATTCAATATGCAATCAATACTTATGTGAACTAAAATGCAAAGCACATAATGTATTACTCCTATTTCGAGTAAAACAGCTCTCAACTCAATAACATTAAGCTCTTCGTTATACATTAACTAAATCAACACATCAATAATTCCAATAAGTATGCACCAGACAAAATCGCAAAATTGATTTTTCTAGCAAACTCATTATTATTGAACAAACTTGTTTTTTGGAACAATTGATCACACTGGAAGAATTGAACACTGACTGAAAATCAAAATAAGCTATAAGACTAGCTAAAAAAATACTACCAATATTCAAACAAACAAAACTACCTAATTGTGAAGACATGCTGCCTTAATGTCATCATACACTAATGAAACACTTCGACAGTCTTCCAAATCTCAAAGCAGTTTTACACCCACTGTTCAAAAGACTCTACAACCCCCATCTACGTAACATGCTCCTTGTACCCATTGTTTGGCAAAGCTTTAATGAGAGGATCTGCAATCATTGCACCAGTAGATAAGTACTGAATATCAATATCCCATTTCTTGACCATTTCTCTAACCTTAAGAAACTTCACATCCATTAACCTTGAAGCCGAAGTTCTTTTGTTATTCTTTGAGAAAAACACAATAGCATTGTTATCACAAAACATTTTTATAGGCCTCTTAACTGAATCTACAAGCTTCATATCAATAATTAAATTTCTGAGCCAAACAGCTTGCTTCATCCCCTCAAAACATGCTATAAACTCAGCTTCCATAGTTGAAATTGACACTATAGTCAGCTTAGCACTTTTCCATGACACAACAGCTCCACTCAACTTAAAAATATATCCACCAATTGATTTTCTCTCATCCACATCCCGAGCAAGATCAGAATCAGTAAATTCAATCAACTCTAATGAATCACCGTGCCCATAAACAAGCATAAACCCTTTAGTTCTCTACAAATATCTCAACACCTTCTTGGCTACCAGTCAGTGAGCTTCTCCAAGATTTGATTGAAATTTTCCCAAAAGTCCAACAATGAAAACCAAATCAGGTCTTGTGCAAATATTAGCATACATGAGACTACCAACTAATGAAGCATACGGTTTCATCTTCATTAGCTTAATCTCAAGTTCATTCTTGGGACATTGATCTCGAGACAACTTGTCACCTTTTTCACTGGAACATCAGCATTTGTTGCAAGTTTCCATGTTAAATTTGTTAAGCACTCTCTCTATGTAGCCTTTTTGAGATAAACCAAGAAGTTTTCATTTTCTGTTTCTCACATTCTCAATTCCTAGAACATAATAAGCTTCACCAAGATCCTTTAGTTCAAAGTTTGAACTCAGCATGCATTTGGTCTCTTTTAACAGTTGTACATCTAAACTTGGATCATTTGAACTTAAGGTAGACACAATCATCCATTTGTTTTCAATAAACCCTTTGTGAAGTAACTACTTGATCAAATTTCAAAAACCATTGCCTTGAAGCCTGTTTTAGACCATAGATCGATTTATTCAATTTGCAAGCCATATATTCTTTCCCCCTTTTAACAAATCCAGGATGTTAAGACATAAAAATATCCTCATCAAGTTCACCATTCAAGGCTGCAGTTTTGACATTTATCTAGTGCAATTCTAAGTCAAAATGAGCTGTCAAAGCCATTATTACTCGCATTGAGTCCTTGGAATAACGGGTGAAAATGTGTCATTGTAATCAACACCCTCCCTTTGTGTGAATCCCTTTGCAACTAATCAAGCCTTATATCTCTCAATTCTTCCCTCATCATCTCTCTTGGTCTTAAACACCCATTTGCAGTTATCTGCTTTAATGTTAACTGATGGTTTCATTAAAGACCAAACATTGTTTTTAGACATTGACTCAAGTTCTTCTACCATTGCTTGCTACCATACGGCTACTTGAGGACTTTTCATAGCTCGTTGACAAGTTACAGGGTCATCTATGTCACCATAATCAAATTCTGTCTCTTAGAAATACACATAGTCTGCTGAGATCACATGTTTCTTGATTTTGTTGGATTTCCTTAGCTGTGGTTAACCAATCGAATTTTCAGTTGTTTGAACATTGAGATTTTGATCTTAAGTTCCTATTTGATTCTTAACATTTGTATGATCATCATTTTCATTCTCAGTTTCTACCATGTCATCATCAAGGTCAGCAATTTCTGAGTGAGGTCTTTGAAATACAGGTACTTGATTGTAGTTTAGATGAGTAGAATTTTCTAATTGCACTATTTCCTCAAAGTTGAATTTATCTTGAGTTATGTCTAATACATCTTCATCCTCTAGAAAAATGTCATTTTGAGTTTCTTGAATTCGTGTATATGCTTATGTACAATAGAATTTAAAACCCTTTGACCACTCTGAGTAACCAACGAAATAACATGTAGTTGTTCTAGGGTCCAACTTTTTTTCATTTGGATTGTATAATTTTGCCTCTGCTTTGCAGCCTCATACATGAAAATGATTGAAGCTTGGCTTTCTCCCATACCATAGTTCAAAAGGTGTCTTAGGCATAAACTTTGAGAACACTCGATGTAGAATGTAACTTGCAGTCTTCTATGCCTTTCCCCAAAGAAAATTTGGGAGCTTTGATCTTGAAATCTTGAAATCATGCTTCTCACCATTTCCATAAAAGTTCTATTTCTTATTTCTGCCACTACATTTTGTTATGGGGTACCATGAGTGGTATATTGAGCCACAATCCCTTGACTTTCAAGAAAGTGAGTTGCCCTGCTTTTGTATGCTTGCCAAAGTATTCACCTCCCTTTTCTGATCTAACAATTTTAATCACATGGTTTAACTGTTTTTCAACTTCACTTTTAAAAACTTTGAAACATTCAAGGACTGTAGACTTTTTACTTATAAGGTAAATATAACTGAATCTTGAGAGTCATCTATAAAGTTCACAAAATAAGTATTCCCACAAATAGTTTTGACAGGAAAAGGTCCACAAATATCTATGTGAATGACTTCGAGCAAGCCTCTACTCTTTTTGACATCTAACTTTCTAACATTAGTCATCTTGCCCTGATCCAATCAACACATTTTGTAGCAGTTTTAATGTCTATTGTAGGGATCAAATTCAATTTAGATAACTGAAAAACTCTTTCTTTTGAAATGTATCCTAGCCTCTTGTGCCAAAGTACGAAGGATTGATCAGAAGCATGCATCCTTTTAGTTGTAGTATTCAAACATGCAGGTTTTCAAAATCTACATTGCATTGTATTTTCCTAAGATAGTAATGCAAAAATGCTTTTCTGTGCAAGGATCCCCTTTTGAAAAACTTGACACACTCATCATCTCCCATAAAACCAAAGCCTTGTTTGACCAGCTTTGATGCATAAACCAAATTCCTCCTCATTTTGGGCACATATAACACATCATTTAGTTACATTGTAAACCAAGTGTCTAATTTCAATTTGATAGTACCTATGGACTCAACAGACACTTTGGTTCCTTCTCCAACGAAAACATTAAAACTGTTTGTCTTCCTTTGTTCTTTACAACCATGTAAAGAATTAGTGACATGCACAAATGCACCAGTATCAAACCACAACGAGTTTGATGGAATATCAACAAGATTTGTCTCCTCACAGACATAGATATCAGTTCTACCCTTAGATCTCAGCCAATCCTTGAATATTTCATAGTCTTTTCTATAGTGACTCTTAGTTTTGTAGTGATGACATCTAACCTTTTCAACACTTTGTTTTCACCTTAAATTTGTTAGACTTAGAGGAATCAAAACTTTTAGCATGCATAACAGATTTATCATAAGGTTTGGATTTAGAAGTTTTACCAACATTTGACTTTTTTTTCTTTTCCATTTTGCAGGTTTGACAAAATTGATAGTTTCAGGCTCCTTCCACCTTCTCTTGTTTCTATTTGTTCTCTTCTTGCACACATTGAGCAATGAGTTCATCCACAGTCCAATTCTTGTCTTGAGTATTGTAGGACACCTTGAGTTGACTGAATTTATGCGTTAGTGCTTGGAGTATCATGAACACAAGTTGTTTTTCTCCAATGTTAACTTCCATAGAGTTAAGTTTCTTAGCTGCATCAGTCATTTTCATAATGTGATCTTTGATCCAACCTCCACCTTCAAACTTGTAGGAAGTCAAGAAGGACATATATTGAGCAATCTCAGCCTTCTCTGATTCTTTAAATTTATTCTCAATGGCTTGGAGGTAATCTTTTGCAAAAGCTTACTTATTTATTCCTCCATGCATAGTGTCTGTCATACCACTTTCTAGTATGGATAAAGCTACTTTGTTGGCCCTAGTCCATCTTTCAAAATCAGTCTTTTTAGCCTTGGTGCTTTTGTCTGTCAAGGCCTCAAGTTGCGGATTGTCAAGGGCAATGTTATACTCATTCAATGTCAAATGCAATTCAATCTCTCTTCTCCACTTTTTGTAACTTCTTCCACCAGTGAGTATTGGCACTGCTGCTAAGTTAAGCAATTTTAGTGAAACTGCATTAGACAACAATGAAATCAACACTATGAATCTCAATGATTCTTGATTTCAGTCTTTTCACTACCAAATTTGTCCACTGAATCAACTTATTCATATATATGATCTTATTTTTTAAAGACATATATAGAGGATACAATCCAATGAAATTCTCTCTGCTTTAGATCAACACAGATTGTACAATATACATATGTGTGTGTATATATACATATATACATGAATCAACAAGGTAACTATTGAAGAATTTCAAGCCTCTTATATCAGATATGTTAGCAGAAGCAGTTTATAAAGACAATATGTGCAATTCAAATTATTCAGCATTAATATGAATCTTGTTAATGTTTTAAACCTTTATTATGATCAAGTAACCAATTCCCAACATTAAATTCATATAAACTCAACCCAAACATTCTGCATAATCAGAAAAAATTTGAATTTCAAAATACATACCTTTTCATCGTTAGCTTTTGAAATTTGTCAATTTCAGCATCTATCTTACTCAAAATTGCGTTTTAGAGAACAATAAGGAAGAAATAGGTCAATCGAAGATGATGGAGAAGAAACCCTCTTCGAAGAACATAGCGAAAACAGAAACCCAAATTTCCTAACGGTCAAATTTTTAGTTATTTAAACATCTCACGAAATGACACCATTTTTGTAGCTTAACTTTCCAATGGCTCTATAACGAAAATGACGCCGTTTCAAACTACAGATTTTAAGAACCCTAAGAACTCAGTCTGAAACCCAGCTAGTATGTTTTCATACATTTGATTTTAATTTTAGTTGAATTCAATGGTTGAAACCTAATGGCTCTAATACTACATGTAAGAACAAGATTATAACTTCTTATCCAAGGAACAAGAATTCATCCAATTGAATCACAACTCATAAACCTTTTATTGAACACATTAAGAACCAAAGCCTTCAAACATACCTGCATTATTCAATCCTGATGAAGAAGCCATTGCAACCTCTGTGCTTAAAACCTTCTCATCTTTTGCGGTGATAACAACTCTTCTAATCAATAGGTCTTAGAACAAAATAAGACAACGAACGCAAAAGCAGTGGGTTGAGACACATATATATAGTAATCCTCTATCCATTCCCTATTAGAATTGGACTAGGATTCAAACTATACAAACCATAAAGAATTATGAGACCTTACAAAGTTCCAACACTAAATCCTTTTCCAGAACCAATCAGAACTTCTCTCAATTATGTCATCCTAATTCATTTAGGACAACCTAATAGTTTTAATCAAGACTTTTCTGTATCAATCTTAACCACTACGACCGGTTATATCATATTCACAATCTTACAAATGTCACATATGAATTACATGTTAGATGTACGTTCTAGGTTGAATGCCCAAGTAGAATATGCATTAGGAAAACCTAACCTTCAAAGTTTGCATGTGTTAACTCATAATTATTATTGTGTTGATTTTAATCCTTTTATTAATTTGCACTTGTTATTTCAATTCAAATTTCAAGCTTATAAATCTTGTATTTGAAAGTTAACTAAGAATTTTTCTTAAGCACAAGTTATTCACACTAGTTCTTGTGGAAATCGATCTTGCTTGAGTCGTTTAAACTACGGTAACCATGTTCTTATGCAATTATTTCTATATAATTTAACCCCTAGTTATGTAGGTGGCAAAAATCCTATTAGCTATCATATGGAGTCTAAATTTGCTCACCACCCTAATTATTGATGAGCGTTATCACCATTCTTAGAACGTGTTGCATGTTAGTGGTGTAACCATGTTTACATATGTAAAAACTAAACTAATTAACTATAGTTAAGTCACTAACACGTTGCACACTTTAAGAAGGTGGGAATGCTTGTCAGCTAATTACGATGGTGAACAAATTCAAAACTCTTATCATGTGTAATTCAAAAAGCCTTGTACATGAGCTTGTGAAATTAATGGTTAATCCCAATTTATTAAGCTTATTGTTGGATTTGAATTGTGCTCTATTATAATGAGCTAGCAGGTCTTATCGTATACGATCATCCAATTAATGGTCAATCCCAATTTGTTAACCATCATGTCTAATCTAGTCGTGTCCTATCATAACGAGCTAGCAAGTTTTGTCACACATGAGTCATGCAATTAAGAGCAGGTCCACCCTTAAAAAAATGCAATAGCATCCAACCTATTTAATCCATTCAGTGAATAGTGATAGACTCTAATGAACAGTAATAAGCCAAATGCATCTCCACCCCTAAAAGAAATAACCTAGTCAATTTTATTAAAATTTTATTATTTTTTATTTTTGACTTTATAAAAAAATATTATTAATTTTTGACATTTTATTTATTTTTTTAAAGTTTTTTTGGTGGAAAAATCTGGACTGTTGATCTGAAAATCAAACGGTTCTCATTGTGCCATGTCAGTAGCAATTAATTTTAAATTTCAATTTGTTTTTTTACCGTTGGAAATCCAACGGACAGAAAGGAGCCACATGTCCCCACGCCAGAACCCCATATTGTGCTTGCACTGTGGGCCTCGCATCTGCGACGCTGTCGGCCATTCAAGATCACGTGCGCGTGTTTCCCACGTGCCTGGCGTAAATAAAAAAAAAAAAAAAATTAAAAAGGTCTATAACGTCACATAGGCCGGGCTTTAACTGAGCTCATTCTGGACCGACCTATAGAATGGCTTTAGCTGGCAGCCGGCCTAATCTACTGGGCTTGAGGGGATTGGCTGGATGACGGCCTAATGGTCCCCCGTGGACTTGCTCTGGGAAGCATTTAAAATGGCATCCATGCGACAGTGGAGGAGCGTAGACACACTTCCCCTTCCAAGCGGACATGCCAAATCAGTTCAATCCAAAATGAGGTGTCAACATCAAGGGCGATTACCACGCGCATGTCGAGTACGTGTCTTCAAATATAAAGCCAACTCCTGCTCCTCTCGAAATTGAACTTGTCTTCTTCACTCTCTCTCTCTCTCTCTCTCTCTCTCTACAGAAAGCTGAGAGCAAACTGTGAGAAAGCAATGGCAAAATTTTTGAGCTTGGACAACTTCCTGCTATGAAACGGAGAATCTCTGTTAGTTTGTGGAGATGAGTGCACCGTTTGGAGGTCCGATCGGTTCCAACCCCAGTGCTGCCGGAGCCCAGCCGAACAGGGACCCTAACATGGCATCGGCGGAGCAGTTGGTGCTCGAACTCAGCAACCCTCAACTTCGTGAAAACGCGCTCCTTGAACTCTCTAAGGTCTAATCTTTTTGCTTTCTTTGGGTCTGGACAATTGAATTCCTCTGTGTTTGATTGATCCCTGTTAGGGTTTTTGTTTAATTTTTGTTTTAGGGTTTATGTAGATTGATGATATGATGATAAAGTTTAAAATTTGGATTTAGGGTTTTGTAATTTGGATTATATTGAGTTTTGTTTTGTTTTAGCTTCATTTCTTTGCTCTGTAATCATGTTAGTTTTGCTGAGAAAACCAAGGCAATTGGGGTAATGAGATGATTAGTTTTGCATGACGTGTTCGTGCGAAGAGGGTTTGCTTGTTCCTTTTTCTTGTTAGAGTTGAGACTTCAAGTTAGCTTCATTGTAATCACAGCATGCATGTGGGTCCCACCTTAATATAGTTGTTCCTAGGGTAGGATCAAAGTTGGATTTTGATGCCATTTGTTTTACGTTTCTGGGTACGTATTGGTTGGTTAGGTAGATATGGAGAAGGTGCATAGCTGCAATCTCTTTTGTGTGTCTAGGTTTGGAATGGTGTAGTGGTTTTGAAAGGGATTAGGGATCACTAGATATCACGGAACCTGCACGCAATCTACGTATCACGCCCCAATGGCTACACGTGCTCCCATGTCATCCCATGTATGTGTTGTCCGCGCGTTTAGCTCCATGTGTTTAGCTCAAGTTACCCTCCACTAGAGATGAGGGGTGTGTTGAGTATGTTTGCACAGTTGGAATGTGAAATCTCACATAAGAATATATTTACGATCTTGGGCTGCTCCACACATTGCCAATTGGTCCTGGGTTGGGTGCTATAATTCTATCAGTGGTGTGGGAATGAAAGTGATATAAATGCCATTGTAACATGCTAAATAGGCTTCATAATTTGTTAATTTTGCTTTATTAGTTTGAAGTTTTCATTGACTACTTTGGTGACAGTTGCATATCAGATCTGGAAAGAAGTTAGTTTCCATCCATAATAGCACGTTGGCCAAAGGATTATTGTTCCCACCTATTGTGAAGAGCCTGACAGTGCCTTAAAGCACGTAGCCAAAATGTTATTTTGACCTTATTTTCTCTTTTATTTTTAAAGGGATAAGAAAAGAAAAAAATGGCTAGATTATACCTGCGATACGACGATAAAGTTGCCACCCCTTTGTTTGTTATGCTCATGTGTTCTTCACCGAGAAAATAAGTTCTTAGTTCTTACTGTTAAACATTTTTGAGCTGAAAGTGGACTTGGATTTGCCTTTCTTGGTTTTAGTTTTCATTTGCAATAGATTTTTAATTTTTTCATATTGAATCCTTTTGGTACTATATATGTACATATACACATACTCCTAGTTAAACCCCTGTTTCCTTTCATGTTCCAATTTTCAGAAGAGAGAATTATTTCAAGATTTGGCTCCATTGTTGTGGAATTCTTTTGGTACTATTGCTGCTCTGTTACAGGTATGCGTTTTGTGGTTTTATATTCATGTCATTCTTATTGTTCCCCTTTTTTTTTCTTTTTTTTTTTTTTTTAGCGGTTGTTGGTCAGTTTCTGTTCACTTGTTTTATAAATTCGTTCATCTACAAGGGTAGCAGGTTTCCTTCTGTATGTAGGAGTAGAACCTATGTGTTATACATATGTCCATGCATCGTTGACGAACCATCATTTGACTGTCTGTTTGATAATCAACAATACTGGATACTCTCTTTTTCTTGTTCCCTGCTGATGGATTCTCATTCTACTTTTTATCCTTTGTGCAGGAGATAGTTTCAATATACCCTGTTCTTTCACCACCAAATTTAACTCCTGTCCAATCAAATCGAGTTTGCAATGCTCTAGCGCTTCTTCAGGTCCATTGTTGTTGCCTTTAAATTATATATCTAATCTTTATTGATGCACTTAATTTTTTTTCCTAAACGACAGTTACCTTCCCTATGAAAGAGGCTTGGCGTATATTTTACACTTCTCATTATTATTGTATGCTTCATATTCCTTTTGTATCTTCTTGTAGTGTGTGGCTTCGCACCCAGACACAAGGATGTTATTCCTTAATGGTAATAACCTTTATCTTGTTTAAATTCAAAGCTTGAAATGTCCTTTATAACGTGCTTGTACATAGAAGCATAATTTTTTCATATCTCTTGTCGTTGGCAGCTCATATACCTTTATATTTGTACCCTTTCCTTAATACAACAAGCAAGTCAAGGCCTTTCGAGTACTTGAGGCTTACTAGCTTAGGAGTCATTGGTGCCTTAGTGAAGGTATGTTATTCTTATTTGACAAACTGATGGGTATATTTTCTTTTTATTTGTTTGTGTGATAAAATGTACAAGAGTAAATTACCAGCTGATATACAAGTATAACTGGATAGGTATATGGCTACACGTTTTGAGAAATGATGTTTAAAAGAGTGTAAATGTGAAAATTTCATGCATGCCCTAACTAAAAGCACTCTTTCCATTCTTGCTTGTGTAGCTGATCTGAGAAATAAAAGGACTAGCAGAATCTAACGTGAGATAAATGAGGGGATAAAAAGAATGCTTAGTTTTTATCTATTTTTTTTTATTTTATAACGTTGATTGAAATAGGTGGCTTTACTAGCTCCATCATTTAGTGAAGGATTTAACTGGAGCGTGAACTTGGACGAGAAAATAGTTAACATTGCTTTATTTGCATGGGTATTAGATTCAACTTGTAATATTATCCTGCACATGCACCTTTATGTGCAGCTGGTCTTCTCACTCTTTTTCACATGTGAACCTGAAGTTTATAGCATTTTTATGACAGACATATTTGTAATTAAAAAATATTTGGATTTTGGAATATTAATTCTTTTTACTCCGTTTTACCAGGTCGATGATACAGAAGTGATTAGTTTTCTTCTATCAACTGAAATAATTCCGTTGTGCCTGCGAACTATGGAAATGGGTAGTGAACTGTCAAAAACAGTTGAGTGTCCGTTTCTGTTTGTTCACTTCTTTTTTTCTTCCCATCATTGTATGTTTCATTAGATCTCAGTATATAGCATTTTATGCAAGGCCTTTCCAGATTGCCCTGAGTTTGCCCGAGGTTGCCTAACAAAAGTTGTTATCTTCGCAGGTGGCTACATTTATTGTTCAAAAGATTTTGTTGGATGATGTGGGCTTGGATTATATCTGTACTACAGCTGAGCGGTTTTTCGCAGTGGGTCGAGTCTTGGGAACCATGGTTGCATCACTTGCTGACCAGCATTCGTCTCGCTTACTAAAACACATTATTCGATGTTATCTTCGATTGTCAGATAACCATAGGTTGGTCAAATGAAGTAGATTTATTATTTCTTTTTTGTTTTCTTGTTTCTTCAATATCTTGTGTTAATCATTTGATTTATTTTTTATTTTTTATTTTTTTTATCATCAGGGCTTGTGATGCTTTGAGGAGCTGTCTTCCCGATATGTTGAGAGATACTACCTTCAGTGTTTCCCTCCGTGTAAGCACCTTTCTGGATGCCTACGCTGTTTAATTCATAATTGATCTTAACGAGTAGTTTGGAAGAAAAAAAAAAGTAAAAAACTAATGCGTTTCATCTTCAGATGAGGACATATTGGTATGCAGATGTTCTTTGTGGTAGTGTCCTTGAATTTTCCTGCTGCATCTCCTTGTACTTGCATGGTTGCCATTGAGGTGTTTGTGAAGTCATATTAGCTTGTCTGAAAATAGGGTGTGATAACTCGCATGTTTTGGTGGTTGCTCATAGGAGTTACTGAGTTAGTCCTGTATTTTTTTTCTTGCTCCCATCGTCGAGGGTACATATAGTTACCAGACATAGTTTGTGAGATATTGGAAAAATATACCTTGAGTTTGATTTACTGTTTCTTTTCGGTATCCCCTACTGTTTTATTTGGACGCAGTTGTGTGGTCTGCTTTCAAAGTTAATTATTTGCGTCACGATTTCAGGAAGATCCAACTACAAGGAGATGGTTGCAGCAGCTACTTCACAACGTTGGTGTTAGTCGGGTTCCTGCGCTTCAGGCTGGAGGAGGATTTGATCATATGATGGTGAACTAATACAAATAATTCGGTGTCATCTTTGGGCTGCCGTCTGTTGCTTAATGCATCAGAGAGGGCTGGGTGCTTTTTAATTTATCTGTCTCGATGCTAATTGGCAGTCTTCATCTGTCTGTAATTTACAAAATGTTTCTTCTGTGACTTGGCCTGTTCGGGCCAAGTTTAAACTATTGACGTCGCTTGAAGTCAATTGTTCGCTAAAGAAACAAATGTCGTCTTATTTTGGTAAAATTATAAATAAAGTGAACTTTTTTTCGTAAACATTTTTTTTTTTAATAGAAATGTTCTCATGATCATCTGGTGACAACGGAATGTATAGTTACATATCGTTGGATTTGATATTGATTGTGGAGAATGGATTGATTGACGTTCTTTTGTTGTTTTAATCTTAACATTTTAAATTCAAGGGTAACTGTTGATTTTAAATTCTAAGGTGGATGATCATGATTTCCAAGATAACCAGAATCTTGTTTTGCCATTCTTTTGTTTTGAAACCTATTAGTTAGTAAGTAGTTGTGATAGTGTCGGTGGTGGTGGAGCATTTTACACTCGTACCTGCCGTACTTGAACCAACTGACCGGACTTATCTAGAAATACAATGATGAAACAAAAATTCTTAAGTGCTCCGGAGTATTTGATATTTTAAGTGTTTTAATCAATATATTTTAGTTTTTGTATTATTAAACAAATATCTAACGGTTAGAACATAGTATCTAAAAAAATTTCATACTGAAAATCTAAAATTATCATACTCATACCTGTAGTACTTGAATGATTGAATCTACATTTGCAGCTCAACTGACCGTACAATTTTGTATGATGTATAAAACCGCTACCAAAAATTCTTAAATGCTCTGAAATACCAGGTATTCTAAGTGTTTTAACTGTTAAATCATAATTTTTGTATATTTAAACATAAATCTAAAACACTTATCGTACTGGGTGCTCGAGAAAGTTGTTACACTTGCTAGAAAATCCCTTTGTATATTCCATTTGTCCAACTATTTAATAGAGGCAGGACCTATTGTATTAATAGGTCCTACTTTTTTTCTCTAACAAATATTAGACCTATCAATACAGTAGGTCTCGTTTCTATTGAAAATTTGATACAAATGTAATATATAAAATGTAGCAAGTATATCATTTTTTAAGTAAAGGAACATTAAAAGAAAAAAGCAACAATTAATTGAGAAAAGTGCTTAGAAAATTGGTAATTCATGAGTTAATAGGTCATTTGTTGTTGTTCTTTCCTGAAAGTCAATGTTTTGAACTTTTCAAGCTGTTTGAACTAATGTAGCATTATTTTGACATGCCAGTCTTGGGCCCATAATATATAGATTTGAAGAGAACGACGAGATCTACAAGACTTGTATCTATGCAGAAAGTGCAGTTAAAATATGAACGTATTATGTCGTTTTAAATTTTGGCATTTTCAACCACACTTAAATTATTTATTGAACGAGTAACGTACTGTTTAAACACCAAGTACTCAAGTCAAGTGAGATGGAATCTGGAATGTAATTTGATGCAACCCGTTTCCACACCGACCCTCGACCATCTGTCCTTGGGCTTTTCTTTTTTTTTCTTTTTTTTTTTTTTTTTTTTTTTTTTTTGTGTGTCGTTTAAAGCTGGTCACTTTAAATAAAGATGTACTTGCATTCGAACCCATCACGGACCAGGTGCTTCAAACTCAGAACGACGACTTCAGAGTAAACTCCAACTTCCAACCTGCATCAAACCCATCAAAAACCTATAAAATAAAATAAATAAAAAACTCCGCAAATCATGATTTCAATCATGGATCGTACGGTCCAGCCATCGCTGGAAATGCAGCAATCCGTGGCAGCCGTGGAGCAAATCGTGGGCTACGATTTTAGGAACAAGAGGCTTCTAGAAGAAGCTCTGACCCACTCCTCTTACTCCGAATCGCCGTCGTACCAGCGCCTCGAATTCGTCGGCGACGCCGTTCTCAGCCTCGCCCTCAGCAACCACTTCTTCCTTGCTTATCCTGGGGTCGAACCCGGCACTCTCTCTCTGCTGCGCTCCGCCAACGTCAGCACCGAGAAGCTCGCACGTGTGGCTGTCCGGCACGGCCTTTACTGCCACCTCCGCCACAATGCACCTGCTCTCCGGGATAAGGTTCGTTACTATTAATTAATTAATTAATTATTCTCTTTGTTCTCAATCAATTTCATTTTTTCTGATTCTCTGTTTTATGTGTGGAAAGAAAGAACAAAAGGAGGAACATTTTACCTGGGTTTTTGTTTTTGTTTATATTTTCTTGTTGTCTGGATTTGTGTCGGAAAAGTTTAATTGTTTCATAGGTATTAATTTTGTTATCTGTTAATATTTTTCCCATTTTTTTTTCCTGGTTAATTTTCTTAAAAGGATTGTTGTTGTCAATCAATGGTGTAATTTTAGGATTTGTCTGCAATTTGTTCTAAATTTTAGGTTAGGGAGTTTACTGAAGCTGTCACCGGAGAAGACGAGACGCCGCTTGTATATCGTGGTTCTGTGAGAGCTCCTAAGGTTCTTGCAGATATGGTGGAGTCTGTGGCAGCAGCAATGTATGTTGACTTGAATTTTGATCTGGAACAATTATGGATGGTGTGTATTTGATTACCTTCTGTTAAGTTTCCAATCGTTTAAAAGTTGGATATAACCTGTTAGTTTTTGTTGTTGTTGTTGACATACATTTGTAGAAATTTAGGTGCCTTTTGGAGCCTATAGTTACTCTTGAAGAAGTGCAAGGTCAACCTCAACCTGTTACAGTGTTGTTTGAGCTTTGCCAGAAGCACGGGAAACATGTTGATATCAAACATTGGAGAGATGAGACCAAAAGTATTGCTAGTGTCTATGTTGATGGCGTGTTTGTTGCCTCGGGTTCTTCTGAGCAGAAGGAGATTGCCAAGCTTGATGCTGCTAAGATAGCTCTTTTAAAGTTGTCAAAATCGTTGGGGGTAAGTGGCAGGTCGACGAGATTTATTGCGGGAATTGATGGAAAGTTTCAAATTGAAGAAGCAAAACAGAAGTTGCATGAGCTTTGTGACAAGAAGAAGTGGCCTAAACCAATTTACACGTATGAATCTCTTTGCCCTGATCATGACCTCTGAACATATTTGAAGAAAAACACTCTATTGTTGGAATTAATGTTGTCTATTCTGTAGTTATGTAGATTTTTCTGTTTTTCTATTGCAGCATTGAGAAAGATGAAGGTCCTTCACATGAGAAGAGATTTGTATCCTCAGTCAAAATTGCAACTGCGGATGGTGTACTATACATAACAGGAGATGAAAGGCCGAGAATAAAAGATGCGGACAACTCTGCAGCTTCGTCAATGATCTGTGCTTTGCAAGAATCTGGTTTTATATGATGCAACTCTAATTCTTTTTCTTTTCTTGTACCTCCTGCTGCATTTGAAATTTGAATGCATAGTTTAGAGGAAAACTCTGTATGCAACATAAGAGCTTGCAGTTATGCAATAACAACGATGGATTATAGGAAAATGTTGCTTTCATGCCCAATAGATTTCGGTTAGGATTTGAACCTGTAACATTTGTTTGTGGTCGTCGTAGTTTTCAGACTGTTTATCCCCTGTTTCAAGTGATTGTTTGATTGGATTGTTTGATTGGATGGAGTTTACTGGTGGTCCATCTTCTTCTCTCTCTACCTCCATAGCAACCTTGAGCTCTTTAACCAGCACTTGGAACCAGCACAATCTGATTTCCACTCAACGAAGACTCCCATATTGACCCAAACCCACAGTGCTGCACAATGCTATACTCTCAACATTGATAAATTAGTATTGTTTTGTTTTCTGGTAAATAAAATTTGATAATATAATTTGGCTCCCCAATGTTAAGTAACAAATTTGATAGTGAAATATGTGCAGATTAATGCCATTCATACCATATGTTTATACTACATGATGTGATAAATAAATCTACCCCTCAGATTTTAACTCATTTAATGTGGATATTTATCTCATGAAGATTTGAGTTTATCTGATTAGATGTTAATTGAGTATAGTGCTAGTGACGGCTCTCGTGAGTAAAGAACCTATGTGGTTTTAAAAATGTAACAGGTGTAATATTATGGGAAGAACTAGATTAAGCCATACAATTGGTAAATCGTAATGATTAGATATCGAACTCGACATTCATATATGAGTCGAAGCTTATACCTCTCAATTACAAATAAAAAAAATATCAACAAAAGTAAAACATAACGCTAGTGATGGCTCTCGTCATAAAGAAATGTGGCTGTTTCTCTTCTGAATATGTGATTGTTTTGGTTTACATGATGAGAGAAGAGACCACAAACGAAAACTAAGAATCAAACATTTAGGATGAAGATGTAGCTCCTGCAAAGACAGCCATGGATCACTGGAAAGGCTACCATTCACACTTATTTTTACCTCTCTCACACCCTTTGTTAATTTTTATCTTTTAATATTCTTCAATTAATTCAATCGGATGATTGAAAATTAAGAAACGTGTGTGATAAGTGTATAAAAACTGTTATGTTAGTTTGTATAGGATTGTGACAGATGTCATTGATCCAATGGTTTATGTTAGTCATGCTAGAGTCAGCTAGAATGAGTGCAAATAGTATAAATACTCTTATTATCGTTGTATTAATCACATTCTGTAAATAGAAAGAAAAGAATTCATTCTCTCACTTTCTCACCCTAAAGTTCTCTATCTATCTCTCTCTAAGATTTCTTTATGCTGTCATAGTGTTAGAGCAGGTTGATCCACCAATGGTCACACGAGTTCTACGTCATCCCATTTATGTTGTTCACATGTTAAATTTGAAAATTTACCAGAAAGCGTATGAGAATGTGAGGATAGCATCACCCTACTAAGAAATTGTTGCATTTCATCTCTTTAAGGTTAGGTTAGGAATTATATTTGAGGCTGTAATATCTCCAACAGGATCCTCTCTGGATCATTTTGGTGAGAATTATATAGATCTGTGAATCGTGTTAATTCATCGTGCAGTCAGTTTTTATTAATTAATGTTTGTGTTTGATTTTAAATAAAAATATTATCATGCCAGCTGGCTGCCAGACCATTGGTTCTGGACGCAAACGGGGAATAGAATCCGATGATTCATCAACCAATCCCCAGACGACAACATCGGTTGAACTGTTTTACCCTTTCTCTTTCTCTTTTCCTTTAACATTCTTATTCCTTACTTTACTTTTACTATTAAGGTTGCTTAACCTAATTGCTTTCCATCACAACTAAAGAGTTATTTTCTGGTATTTCCAATTCCAAATCCAACTAGCTAGTTTTGCTTCAACATACATCAACGACGATCTTCCAATTCAGCAACATGACAATCTTCAGCACTACCTCAGCATCCCTCGATCGCGAGCTCCCGCCATCGCCTGAAATGAAAGATAAAGTGACGGCCATGGAGAAAATCGTAGGCCACAACTTCAAGAACAAGAGGCTTCTAGAGGAAGCTCTCACACACCCCTCCGTCACAAACTTCCCATCGTACGAGCGTTTAGCTGTGCTCGGTGACGCTGCCCTTGGCATGGCTATGAGTGAGCACCTCTTTCTTGTTTACCCCGACATGAATCAAGGTGACTTCTCTAAGCTCCGCTCCACCAATGTTAGTACGATGAAGTTCGCACGCGCTGCTGTAAAACATGGGTTTGATCACTGCCTTCATCACAATTCTCCTGCTCTCGAAATTCAGGTCATTGTTTGTGCTCTCTGGTTTCTTTTAATTATTTCATACATTATTATTTTAGTACTTTGCAAGTTGAATTTGCATTTTGCAATTTGTGGAGGTTTTTTTTTAATTTTTAATTTCCACAGGAGCTTAAGCTTTTGTTGACACACTAAAAAAGTACACCAAATATAAGGAAATGGAATCGTGCAGAATGAGTTTTTTTTTTTTTTTTTTTTTGGTTCCTTCTAATTACTGATATATCCTAATATATATATAACCTGAAGAAAGAAAAAAAAAATGTAAAATATTTATATTTATATGTAAAATAGTTGTAAGTTTGAATAAAATAGCATGTTTATGCAAATGGTCTTTTACCACATTAGTGTAAAGGAGTTGAGCCAATGCATGTCGACATGGTTAATTATGACATTTAAAATTTTCTTTTCCAAGTTCACATAAGCAATTTTTTATTTTTTAGAACAAGTACAATATTTATTGAAGTGAGGGAAATTCGTACAAAATGAGGATAAGGTGCATAAATGGGTCTCGAAAAAAACCTTATCAGGAATTTCAATCCGCTCGAAAAGAAAAACAGTGTCCCGCACAAACAACTTTGAAAGTTAGCTATCCTCAAAACAAAGTTACATCAACTCCATATAAGTTTGAATAAAACTAGAAGTCCGCATAAGCATTTGAGAATGTGCATTTGAGAAGGTTTAATTGAATGAAATAATGCAAAATAAACGTAGATAACAAGTAATTGATTAGGGATGACAATTTTAACCGTTAAATTCAATAACCGTGAATAACCGTCCGAATTGATTGGATTTGAGTATGAAAATTCGGATATAATTTGGATATGGGGAAAAACCGTGAAAATATTCGGTTATGGTTTTGGATATGGTTATAGGGGTTCTCAATCCGTATCCGTTCTCAAATCCGAACCGAATTATATATAATATAATAGTAAATATATAATTATATAATATATATATATATATTTTTTTTCTTTTTTTTATTCACCGAATCCATTACATTGAGAATACAAAAGTTGCACTGTGTGAGTTACATTTTGTGGGTAAGTTAAAAAGTTTTGATATGAATCAAAATCTATTAGAATCCAGACCAATAGAACTTATGAGAGATATAAAAAATCAGCCAACTTTATCAATGTTTGGCTTTAATTTTTATGCTCTACAAGATCCATTCATTAAATCATTTTATATATCAAATATTTAATGACGAAATTAATATTTACTAAATTATTATGAGTCAATTGAACGAATATATTTTTTGTATTGGCAAAGATGGGTATAACAGTTAACTGATAAGGAATCCGTTACTCGGTGGGTATGGCTATGGATAATACCCGATGGTTAATTGGCGGTTATGGATATGGTTAATTTTCGTGGTTATGGAGATGGATATAGCATTTCTATCCTCAAACCGAATCGTTGACATTCCTATAATAGACACAAAGTCAATCATATTAGGTGTAATTAAGTTTGGTTATTGCTTAGTTAGAGCCTAATCATTTAGTTATTATTAGAAAAATTTATCATGGTCGGTTTTAGTTGAAAAGAAAAATTGAATTCCAAAGGGTATACTCATATATAATTAGCTAGAGACATTAGCATATTACATGCACTTTTGTTTACCAATTAATTAACTAGTGTGAAACTTTCTTTCTTATTTCTAAACGCTGTCACAATAGTTAGTATTTTAAAAGCTGGTGTCTCTAGCCTTGTATATATTTACCTCTTTTGATGTAAGTTTTCCTTTTTGAAATTTGTATAAATCATTTGTGTAATGGTACTTTTACTCTTAGTTTTATGAGCAATATTTTGATTTAAGTTTTAGGTTGGGGAGTTCGCCAAAGCGGTTTCGAATGAAGAAGATGAGACGGATCTTTTATATGGTGGGACTATGCAACCCAATCATCCTCTTGCAGATATTGTGGAAGCAGTGGCAGCTGCCATATACATTGACTTGAACTATGATCTGCACAAACTATGGAAGGTGCGTATTTCATTATAGCTTGTTTCATTTTATATGACAATTATGGAAACCTCTTATTGAGTTTGTAATTAGGGTTGTAAGTTGGTTTGAACTTTAACTAGTGGTTTATGTGTTATCTGCTGTGGTACATTTGTAGACATTTAAGCATATTTTGGAGCCTATGGTTACTCTCGAAGACTTGCTGGATCACCCTGTGTCAAATTTGTTTAAGTTTTGCCAAAAGCATGGAAAGCGCTTTGAGATCGAGAAGGCGAGAAATTATGATAAAAATATAAGTATTTGTGATGTGTATGTTGATGGAAACCGCATTGCCTCGGCTTATGGAAAAAATATTTCAATTGCCAAGCGTCATGCTGCAAGAGAAGCCCTATCTAAGTTGTCCAAATTCGGCATAAGCTATGGGTCGTTTGAAGTTGTTGCTGAAAATGAAGCTAAAAAGATTTTGAAGGAGCTTTGTGAGAAGAAGAGGATCCGTAAACCAACTTACAGGTATGAACATATTCAAAAACAAAAAAAAATTGTGTTTTTAGAAGGGAATTGTTATTAGCACTTCAAAAATCTCATTCTACACTTCAAACTTTTTATATTAGAAAAGAAAAATACACTTGTGATGAGTGATTTTTGGAATGTAAATAACACTTCCCTTTTAGAATTAGTGTAAATTACATTTTGCACCCTCAAGTTTGGATGTAATTACAACTTTTACAACATCTTTAAAACATTTCAATTTCATACATTTGTTATTATTTCATTTCAATTTCGTATAACTATCTCAATTTCTGTTAATTTTTCCATTATCTGCTTCGGTGGATCTCACGGGCCCATTATACTTGTGCCATGTGGATTAAAAATTAATAAAAAAATAATTTTACTTAGAAATGTTAATATAAAAAGGAAAATAAATTAAAGTATAATTTGATTTCAAATAATAGTGGGTCCACCCTTTCTTCTACACTTCTCTTCAACCTCTCCGTCAGCTCCTTCCCCTTCAACCCTAGCCGTAATCTTCATCCAGCCACACCTCTATCTCCTTTTCCGCTGCCACACACTTCTCCTTCTCTCTCTAACTCAACCCCCACCCCACTCTTTCTCTTTCTGTGCTTTCTATGACTTCCAACAATGGCGTTACGGTCAGTGACGCCGATTTCGAAGCTCGTTCAATACTCCAGTAATGGTCGCTCCCCTGCCATCCAGCCTCTTCGCAGTGGACTCTTCCTCGTCGATTTCGTTGGCTTGTACGGTAAATCGAAGCGGATCCGTAGGAAATTCGGAGCCGCCATAAAGAGAAATAACAAATCTCAATCAGATCCCTTGTTGAAGCCTCCTTCTCTGCCTCCGGCTTCTGTCACGTAGTGGTCGAACGTAGTCGAGTTTGTCCCGTTTTCTGGGTCTTGCATAACCTGTTTTCCTTGGTTGGTGTGGATCTGGGTTTTTATAGTTTGGTGGGTCGTGATGGATTTTTGTGATTTGAGCCACTTTTCAATCTTTGCTTCAATGCTTTGAAATTCATAGATTTTCTAGCATTTTTGGTTGTTTTGGGTTTGCAAATGGGTGGGTTGCAATGGCGTTTCTATTTTAGTGCTTAGTGCTAGCAAGGTGGAGACTCTGAGATGGGAGCAGCGCAAATAGAAAGGGAGGAAGAAGAAAGACAAAGCACCACCATGCCGGTGCATATCGTAAGAGGCAGAGTTGGTCAAGGGAAGCGAGGGAGTCGAGTGGCTCCTAGAGAAGAAGACAGAGAATAGTGAGGGGTGGGCGGAGGCCAAGAGAAGAAGAGACAGAAAGGAAAGGGTGGGGTGGAGAAGGAGAGAGTGGGCACTTTCTTTAAGTAAAAGTTATTTTATTAATTTTTAATCCACAGGCACAAGTATAATGGGCCTGTGAAATCACGTAAGCAGATAATAGAAAAATTAACAGAAATTGAGACAGTTGTACGGAATTGAAATGAAATAATAGCAAAGATATGAAATTGAAATGTTTTAAAGATGTTGTAAGAAGTTGTAATTGCATCTAAACTTAAGGGTGTAATATGTAATTTACCTTTAGAATTATGTTGTAAATAATATTTATAAATAATCCACGCATATATTTACCTTTTCTACTGTAGAATTGAGAAAGAATTTGGTCCTGAGCATGAGAAGAGATTTGTATCATCAGTTGAAATTGAAACTTTAGATGGTGTGCTATATAAGACAGGAGATGAAAAGCCAAGAAAACGAGATGCGGAGAATTCTGCGGCTTCCTTGATGATCATTATGATGAACACTAAAGAAGCAACTAAAATTAAGGGTGGCTATTTTCCAGAGGAAGCCTTTTAAGGGAAGGGATCCCTATTTTTCGAAAAAAAGAGGGACATCCTCTTAACCATTATATTTGGCTTTAATGAAATCCTGTGGTTGAAATTCTGTGGTCTATGATTTAATCGCAGTTATAAAATTTCATTAAAGTCAAATATAATGGTCAAGACGATGTTCTTATTTTTTTTGAAAAATAGGAATCCCTTCCTTAGAGGGCCTGATTTTCCAGAAGCAGCTAAAATTAAGGGTGGCTATTTTCCCTCGGTACTCTACAAACTTTGGGTAATGATTCGTTGGGTGATAAGGCTGCTTGTTTTTTGTTTCACAGGAATAATTCTGTTGGTTATTTTCTTTGCTGTGGTCGGTTCTTGTCTGGAATACTTTTTTTTTGGTTGAAACTTGTCTGGAATACTTTCATATAACAAAGAATAGCCTTATAGAGTATAATAGGGGCTCTCAATTAGTTATCGGGTAGCCTTTCGCTTGATTTCCATTGATTTCCACGTTTGCAGGCCACTTTTGATTCCTCTTGGAATTTGAAGAGCTTGTTTGTATGGCCTTGTTTGATGTTCATTACTGAATAAGATTGTTGGTCATGGATTGAATGTTAATCATGTTATATGTTCATGTGCAGTACCAGATTTCGCAACCCATGATAAGGAGATATTTTTATGGGTAGCATAGAATTAAGAAAAAACTAGATATAGGTAGAAGGTATATAATCGAGAGGCTTGAATATAGGTAGAAGGTATATAATCGAGAGAAAGATGAGACGGTAAGGATGTTTAGTGGCTGAGAAAACTTTGGGTTTAAAGATCCCAGATTTGGATCTAGTCTGCACAAGATGAATAGAAGTTGGGGGAAGAGAAGGAGGGGGTGGGGGTGGTTGTGTTGATGGTGGGGAGGGTGATGGTGATGGTATAGTACTGGTGTTTGAAGATGAGGGTGGCAGGATAGGTTGAGAAGAAGGAGAAATGATGGTGATGAATTTATCCTTCTCTTTTCTTGTGTTGTTAATTGGTCTTTCTTGCGCTTCAGATCCTATGTCATGAGCACATGATGGTGGGTGATTAGGGCATCAAGTCGCGCTAATCACATGATTTCATTCGTGTGTGATCATGAATGAAGTTATGAGACGAGGTAGAAAAATCATGCAGGAACATGATTGAAAATGTAAAAACATGTTGCTCGATTGTAACTCCACTCAGCCCATGTAAGCCAATGCAACCACTTCCTAGGGTGAGCATTGGTAAAACACCTCAAATAGGTTTCTAAGCACCTATGGAGCACCTCAGTCTGCCCATCAGTTTGGGGGTGATAACCAAAGCTTAAACAAAGTTTAGAACCTTGGAGTTTGAAGAACTCCTTCCAAAATGCACTCAGAAATACAGGATCTCTATCACTTACTATGGAGGCAGGCATTCCAAGGGTGATGGTGATGGCATAGTACTGGAGTTTTAAGATAAGGGTGGCAGGATAGGTTGAGAAGGAGAAATGATGGTGATGAATTTATCACTCTCTTTTCTTGTGTTGTTAATTGGTCCTTCTTGCGCTTCATGTCTTATGTCATGAACACATGATAGTGGGTGATTAGGGCATCAAGTTGCGCTAACCACATGATTTCATTTGTGTGTGATCATGAATGAAGTTATGAGATGAGATGGAAAATTCATGCATGAACATGATTGAAAATGTAAAAACATGTTGCTTGATTGTAGCACCACTTCCAAATTTAAGGTGCTAGTGGATTTATTTCTTGAGGAGTAATTTTTTGCCTATGTGAACTTCGACCTACAAATATTATTAGTGCAAATTTTTTATCAACTTAGCATTTTGATATGCAATTTTTGTTTTTAGATGATAGGCATTTATTTATTTCATGGGAATGAAATCAGAGAATGCTGGAGGCTCCTTCAATCAATTGTAGGAAATTATTGTGTTTTCATGCCCAATTATGATTGCTTAGAACTTGAGCCTGACAGGAAGCTACTTACAATAAATGGCTATCAACATTTGATACATATTTGCAAACAGTTGAATTCTACTAAGTACTACAATGTTTGGTTCTTTAATTTGAAGGAGTGGAGCCTCCAACAAGTTTTAGAGCTTCAGCGAGGGTTTCTCGGAACCTCACCATGTTAACCTTCAGATTCTGTCCATCAACGTACACAGCCCTAAAAGCCCGATAGCCCTTCAAGGAAATAGACATGGGATCCGTGATGACTGGGTGATCTGGACCATAGTCATCAATCAGTGAACTCTCCTCTGGTTTAATCTTGTATTCCAAGTAATTTAGCCCCATTTCACTCGCCGGTCCACCATAATAGTTAGCTGACGGCCAATCTAGGCCCAGCGGTACCACTTGCACTAACACTGCCCCAGCTGGCAAGAACAGTGCATTTGTAAGGCCAGCACCGTGAGCCCCAACCATGACGCTACAAGAGTTCACTAAGCCTGAAAATGTGTCCAAATTAGATGTCTGGTTAGGCGTTGCAGCGATAACCTGAAAGCCTAATTCTTCCATCATTTCCACCATCTTATCTTCATTCAAAAACTTCCTTGTTTTGCGACGAGATATAAGAACTAGCACAGGTTTTTCCCCCATCTGATTTGAGACATCCTGCATTTTCAGCATGTATGATTCTCTTAGGAATTGCTTGAAGTCAAACATGGAGTACCCTCCTGGAATGTCGGAAGAATTTAGCGCTAAGTTGTCATGAAACTTAAGGCCTATGACAGCTCCAGGATAGCAGTGAACACTTCCATTCTGAACTGAATTTATCACATCATAACTGGACAACGATGATAGAATTCGTTCGTACTTGCTAACCCACCATGGCTTAAAATCAGTTATGACAAACTGAAGCTGGGATCG
The DNA here is from genome assembly GCF_019419815.1 of Pyrus x bretschneideri. Taxonomy (NCBI): domain Eukaryota; kingdom Viridiplantae; phylum Streptophyta; class Magnoliopsida; order Rosales; family Rosaceae; genus Pyrus; species Pyrus x bretschneideri. The sequence goes on along the minus strand of NW_025999805.1, from coordinate 1,163,588 downwards.
AAAGCGGCGTGACATGATGAACAAGGGGATGATGATCTCATTGAATTCGTGAAATAGATTTCCGGTGAAGCCACCAGAAGAGAATATCATAGCTGGGATGTTGTAAGAAAAATTGCAAGCCGGAGGAGTACTAATGTTTCCATGTAGTATTTGCACTGGTGTGACAGCCTTCATTGCAGTCCCATCCTCTTTCCTTGCATATGGCTGAACCTTGTATTCAACTTGGGCTTCATTTGAAGGTACATAAACTGTTAAAGCATTCTTGTCAACTATAACTGGTCTATTAGCCACGCACACTTCCGAGTGAACGTCGGAGTGGCAAGAAAACCCGGTGGTTTCGAGTTGAATTCGATCTACCCCTGCAGTTCATAATTTCACATTACTTACGCAATCAAAACAAGAAATCTTGAATTGGGTCAGCCATAATGGTAGCTCAAGTGGTTAAAAACATTTTAATTCAGCACCCCATGTTTTGCGTCCGATTCATGAAAAAATAAGTACATAATCAAAATGGTAATGAACGAAAAAGAAACCTCTAACTAGTCTTATGAAGAGAGAATTGAGAGGCTCTTCCACTCCAATGACTTTATCATCTTTTCTGGTGTGCATCCCTTCAATTTCAAAACTCAAAAATTAGTGAAATCATGGCTACAGTGAAACAAGGATAATCTTAATCACAACCATTACCTTCGCTTAATTAACGAAATGTGACTAAACTAAATCGAAAATTAAGAAAACTTACATGTTTCAAAGGGATTAATATTGGGGGTGAATGCAGCATAAAGCAAACCAATTGTAAGCAAGAAAATCATTGAAATTGTTGAACCAACCACCCCAGTTTTTGAGTCCTTCGCCATCATCGATCTATGATCCAAAACTCCTCAAAATTTTCAAGTCATGTATCAAAAAAAAACAAGAAATTATTATCCAAAGACTTAGCAATATTTTTTCCCTCTCAGTTTGTTAAGATGCAGGCATCAACTTTGTTTATTCCTAGTTGTTTATATTAAATTTGATATATTTAATTCAGAGATAGCGCAACGTGAGCTGCACTGCAGTTTTTGCAGAACCAGTTTTTGGTAACATTTGCTGGAGTCATATAAACATAATATTTGTTTACGTGATGGTCGTTAGCCCCTATTTTTATAATTGCTTAATGAATATTTTAATTTTGATAAACATCATTTGCGTGAGTCCAGCATAAAACCTCCTCCAAGTAACTGGCGGCTTTGTGATCTAGACCAATCGGTCATGTGGCTTAATGGTTCAATCATCTTCTTTGGGAACACTGTCATTGATGCCCCTGGCTCTTGTTCTTTTGGTTTATTTAATTGAGTAAATTGTCCATTTTTGAACTTTCACTTGGCTTTTAATTTTTCCCCTAAACTTTTCTATTGGAAAACTAAGAATTCAAACTAATTCTTTTAGCCAATTTCAGTTTTTCATATATTCCATCCCAATTGAGTAAATGGAAGAAGCACAGTATATAAGGGTAGATAAGTCGTTTCACTCTTAAAAGTAATTGAAAAACTGAAAAATAAAATAAAAACAAAACTTCCCCCGTCTTTCTACCCACCAACTCCTATCTTTCATTTTATTTTTCCCTTCTTTTCAATCCACACATCACATGCCCTGGTATGAGAATTAGCATATGGCGTGATTGCCTTCCCGAACAGCGAAATTACTCTTTTTCTTGGAGCAGGTATTACCGTTTTTTTTTTTTTTTTTCTCTTTGACAAATAATGAACAAGAGCAATTCCACTCAACCAAAAGCAAGCAAAATAAGGTTTTAGTTAACAAAACAAGATCATCAATGTTCTGTTCAAAACTCAGATCACACTCTCTGATCAACTACACTTTCCATGGCCTTCCTCGTTTGACTGGAGCCTTTTACCTACGCCTATTGTCATTTGTAGTGACTGAGTGAGGCTGAGCCTGTGATGAAGAAGCAGCAACTTGAGTACGTTGTGCTTGGGGTTGTGATATAGAAGCAGCAAAATGAGGAGGTTGTGAATGAGTGTGGAACATAAGGCTGCATAATTGTGAAGTATTCTCACTTTAGATACATGCCCTCGTCTTGTAACCCAAAAAACATGAGATTCAAAGTGATAGTAAATACTAATGAATGAAACGCTATAAGGTCAGACTAATTAAAATCGAATGGTTCCTGCATTGCAATCCCTCCTTTTATGATTATTGTTTCTTTCTTTTCACACGTTTCTTTTCGTCATCATTGCCTTACCTTGTATTTCCATTTATATCAATAGAAGATGGTGTACCTGCAGAAAATTTTCATTTACACCCAAATATGTTGCTAGCTAATTCATTCCATTTATTTTATAATTGAAGTCAAGTGTGGGAGTTATACTTTGTGAAACGTCATTCCTTCCTATTAATAATCCTTGTTATAAATTCTATTGTAACAAATTGTTAAATGCTCTAGCCATCTATTGTGACGTTGTCGAACTTGCGTTTTCCAACATTGTTCTCTATAAATAGATCTATTTATTGTGTCATTGAACATATAGTTGCCAATGTCAAAGGAAAGAATTGAGTTCTTCATTTGACATGAGTATTGCGAATGTGTGCTTATGAGGATATCATGTTTTTTTACCTTGGAGGGTAGGGCACCGTAACCTGCTACACCAAGCTCCGACAAAATATAATCTTAAGAACAGTGAATTCATACGTTTATAATCTGAAATCTTATAAAAATCAAGTGCCATGAAGATAAAATTATTCGTCCCAAACAGATGAGTATTTCATTTTTATTTTATTTAATCTGTTTAATTATATATGTCTACGTAAATTGCTTACGAACTGCTACCTATATGTGAATTGTTTAGACCTGGCATTCGTGTCGTTTTCGTGACATACCCGATATCTTAACAGGTTGTGTCGTGTAAGATCCGTTAAAGTAAACGGGTAATATGACTCAAATGATTCGACCCGCTACCCGTTAAAGAAAATCTATTTTACGAAAAACCTAATTTGATCCCAAAAAATGAAAAACATAATACTAAATTAGTATATGCATACCACGTTGTCACATAAATATTACTTCAAAAATTAAAAAAAAAAAAAAAACAAAGCATTTGACTTTCAAGTATTACATACCCCCAAAATAAGAGCTTAATGAAAAAACATTAGTACATTACTACAAAATACCAAATGTTTAAAGATATGCTAAATGAAGGGAGTTGCATTTCAAGGTTGAGAAGCCTTGCACGTTTTTAACAATAAAACCCTTCAATTTTCATCAATCATCAAGGATATGGTATTGGAACTTTGGCTTGAGATATTGTTTTCAAGAGTTATATTGACAATGTTTTCATTAATGCTTTCCACATTAACACTCTTCCACATAAACCAAGCATAAAAAACCAAACATCATAAACCATTAAAATGTGTTAGGTATTTTAAATTACTTGATATTTTTAATTTTAATGTCTTTGGTATTTTTAAATAACTTGATATTTTTATGTTTAATGTGTTTTATAATTTTTTAATCTCACTATTTGCCTATAGTATACTATAAAATAAATAAATTAAAATTAAAATTTTAAATTTATATAGAATAACAATACACTAATACATATTAATATACATATATACATATATACATATACTCTATGGCTATTGTATTTTATAGTAAGTGTTTTCAATAGTTAAAAAAAGGCTTATTATATTAGCACCCCACAAAATTAATACACCCCACATTTGCTTTTTCAATTAAATTTATCTTAATACACCCCACGTGTATTCCCATAATACCCTCACACCTCGCACTATCAACATACATCTTAAATTTTCTACATACACCTCGCATTTTCTACATACATCTCAGTACTCTTCACAATAGTTTCTTTCTTCGTTTTTTGTCTGTGCTATGTACCATTTGATAGAAAATCATTCACGTCATACAAGGATCGATTTGCTCAACATTTTCCCTTACATTATTGTTTAGTAACAAGGATTTGCTCAACGTTTTTCTAACTAAGGAACATTTATCAGCGAGGAGGTGTATCCTAAAAATGACAATACATTTTAACTTTCATCCACTTGTGATGGTACATTTTGAACAAGGTTTAGGCCACAAGTTCAGGCAGCCCCACAGAACTAGAATTAACTTCTCAATGTTTGAGGATACAATGTTACTTAAAGTAGCTGACTTGGATATATATCCTATAGATGTGCCCTTTTGCCTATGATAGATCAGAGGGAAGCCCTGTGTCTATAACAACAAACTCCTAGATAACTAAAATTGTTTTAGATAGAGAAAGGTGAATTCCAAGTTAGGCTTAGGGTTGTCAAGTAGATTCTTTGGGTGAATGGGATGAAGTATGAACTACAGGAGATATATGGCATTAGTAATTTAGTTGAAGGTGACACACATAATTTGCCTGTCTGAACCACGAGACACAACTGTTCTGACATGTAGACACATGGTAGTCAAACTTTGCTCTTTTTCTTTTCAAAATTTGTCAAAGTTTGCTAGTGGAGAAAGTTGAGCTTAATCTTGAGTAAATTTCTGATTGGTGAGAATTAAATTGTTGCCACAAAAATAATGGTAATTGAAAGCGCATGTAAAGATCAACAATGGCTCTGAAGAATAAGTGGATGTGTTCTGCCACTAGCATTCTGTAAGTTAATGGCATCCCAACATGCCCGCCCTAGGGAATGAGTGGATGTGTTCTGCAATGGATGTTAAGAGTGATTTTGACAGTTGAAATCTTATTAAAAAAAAAAAACAAAAAGAAAAATTTGGGATATGCATATAAAAAATGATTTGGGGTGCATTTAGAATTTTATTTATTTTTAAATCTTATAAGGTCGAAATTGTCATTACATATTAGATATATAAATCATTTAAATTGTGGGGTTTATTCAACATTAAGTGGGGTTGCTAATAAATCATCAAAATAACTTTTTTCTTAACATGTCGAAATGGGTTACCCGTATGTCACTGTCACATCCCAGCCCGGGTTCCACCACATCCCGGGCCTGCTCCACCACCATAGCACGATATTGTCCGCTTTGGGCCACGACCATGTTCCCATGCCCATAGGCCACCTATCGTGCTATGGTGGTGGAGGGGGCCTGGGAACTTCCCAGTGGGTCACCCATCATGAGAGTGCTCTCGTGTGCCACTCGCTTAACTTAGGAGTTTCCATGGAACTTGAAGCCAGTGAGCTCCCAAAAGGCCTCGTGCTAGGTAGAGATGAGAATATACATATAAGGATCACTCCCCTGAGCGATGTGGGATCTTACATCACTCTTGTGTAAACCTGTTAAGGACCAGTTAATAACGGGTCCTTATCGTGTAACCCGATAACGACCCAATTAGTTATCGTGTTGACCCGAAACCCATTATTTTTGTGTCATTTACATGTCGTGTTAACATGTCGTATAAGAAATTGTCAGGTCTATGTCCATGTTCCCACGCCCATAGGCCACTTATCGTAACTGCGCTTAATAAGGCTCGAGCCTCCTAAACTGCTAACCGAACAAGACGAAATAGGCTAAAAGAGACTCTTTTAACATTGTCAATGTGAATTTTTTTTATTCTTCTAACATCATATATATTGATAAGTAAAAATGGATGTAGATGAATTTGTAAAAAAAAAAAAAAAAACAAACGAAATGGCTTAAATTAATCTTTGCGATGTAATGAAAGATATCTTTTTGATAAGCATGCATCCCTTTTGGTTATGTTGGAGTTTCTAGAAAGGAGGAGTTGGTTAATTAAACTAGAATAGGTTAGGTGGTTTGCATCCAATGCGTTATTATTTAGTACGTAAGAGAAAAAAACAAAAACTAAGGGAACAGAAAACTAAACACGTCAAAAGAAATGGGTTTCTTTACCTTTTGTGCTCTTAAATTTAGACCTGCGCGTACCCCCTCCTTGAGTTGTTTAATTATAAATATGATCTCCATTCATCCATTGCTTAAATCAAACAAATAATTTGTGATCACTTTAGCATCAATTTAAGAAATATACACCTTGAGCAATGGACTCCTCAATTGGATATGCAACTTTCATTGCATCCTTGCTCTTATGTCTCTCATCGTCTCCAACACCATTTGTAAATGCAACAACGTCTTCATTGATTAGTAGTGTTTGCAAGCAAACCCAAGACCGATTCGGCTACAACTACAATCAATGTGTAAAATCTCTTTGGAAGGATATTCCAACTCGATCAGCATCTAATCTCAAAGATCTTGATACAGCCATTGTTAAATTAGCACTAACAAATGCTAAAAAAAGCAAAGCTTTCTTTGTCAATGCGCTCAATACCACCGGCAAAGGTATTGCTAAGGGCTTCGAAGCAGTAAAACAATGTGCAGATTCATATGATTTTGCCGTAGACGGTTTTGCTTTCTCAGTGAGAGGGATCAAAGATAATGACAAATCGGTCTCCCAAATACTCACACAAGTACAAGACGAAATTGGTCATTGCGAAAACGCATTGAGCTCTGCTGAAATTGAACTTCCTGATTTAGTATCTTCGACAAACTTTTTAACCACGTTGTGTAGGGATGTCGCATTCCTTATTACTTCCCAGTTATGAAATATCTAGAAAAGATACGTGAACAATGTATTAAATTTAATATGTATTATTTACATGCTAAATAAAATACATATGATTACTATATATTTAATTTGTAAAAGAAAAGAAAAGAACGAAAAACGAATGTAAGAAAACAAAAAGCTGTTTTAATATTGAATCCTTCTGTGTTGCTCTTTTGGCTGTCCATATTACACACACACCCAGATATACTACACGTGAAAATCTTAAGAACACAATATGCTATGCATTTTTATTCTTGACAGCATCAGTGGAAACTTTCAAACTATAATTCTTTGTTGATTATTCAAATTTGAAAATATGAAGAAAAAAACGCAAGATAATGTGCATATATAACTATGATAGCATTTCAAATCACCACAACACTTTAAGGACAATAAGGAGTCACATTGATACTGATACAATTACACTTTTGAGTTTTGAGGTTTGGATTTTCTTTTTCTCCACTTTTCTACTGCTTTCAGTTCTCAATGAGTTTTGGGAACACAATCATACGAAGAAAAAGCCAATTGGCAAGAAAGAGATGTAAAGTCTGGTCCCGTCGATCACCCTTCCCTTGATAGGATACATGGGTCAAGGGGAAGACTTGAGTTCAGGGACGAAGTTGGCTCGCTCATTGAATTGTTGCGGTGCTGTGAATATCTCAACCTCCATCCCTACCTGTGCAAGAAAGAAACAGAATTTGTTGAGGCAGGTGGGAATTTCAACAACTCAAAGAAAAGGACCGCGCTCCACCATACCACTTCCAACTCAAGGTCCAGCTGACTCTCGTAGAAGCAAAGGGCAGTACTTTCCACCATTGGAAAACTGGTGGGTGTATTCCAGCAAGTCGTATTCCTCTCTTGGAGACTAGTAAAATCTTAATATCGATCACATCCGTTGTAGTAAATACAAATTGGTAGCTTTCAATATGGACTTCAACTTGGACAGTGGAATACTTTAGGTTTCTTTAAGTCTTCACTACATTTTGGTACAAAATTAAAACTTAAGAGCTAGTTTGTTAACCAATTCGTTTGAAGTTTTTAATTTTTATTTTTAATTCTATAGATTGATGAAAAATATGTGGTCTAATGACCAATGAAGAAAGGCGAAGGACAGATGATGAAAGCAGTGTGAATCGATGTTCCAAAAAAGGGTTTATACAGTTGGCCAGCACCACGATTAAATATTAGTCGGTTAGAAAATCAGGTATGGCGCCGAAGCGAGCCTAGGTGGAATAGGTGATTGTTTTTTTTTTTTTTAATTGACTTTGAATCTTGACTCACTCTTTCCCAAACAAAAAAAGAAAACCAAGAATGCGATGTGTTCATCTATCTTTGCCATAGCTCTTTGATGTTGTCAACAAATTGTAGTACTTTCTAATTGATTTATATTTTGCACTTTATGTTTCCCCATTAGAAGTATAGTTTTTATTTATTTATTTGTTTTAAGTATAAATATGCACTTATTTATATGTCATATAATAAATTTAATAATTAAGATAAGAAAAAAAAAATACCCTAGGCCACCAGGTAGGACCCTACCCGACGCTTGATAACGGCCTAGCAATGTTTAAAACATAGGTGTGAGCGAAATATGTCTGGAAATCAAACACAAAATGTCTTGATTATGCTCCCTCGGCTGATTTCCGGATCGCCCTTTCGATTCTTCCTTCAAATGGCTTAAAGCCCAGGTAGTACATTACTACAAAATACCAAATATTTAAAGATATGCAAAATAAAGGGAGTTGCGTTTCAAGGTTGAGAAACCTTGCACGTTTTTAACAATAAAACCCTTCAATTTTCATCAATCATTAAAAAAATAGTATTGGAACTTTGGCTTGATATATCGTCTTCAAGAATTATATTGACGATGTTTTCATTAATGCTTTCCACATTAACACTCTCTTGCACATAAACTAAGAATAAAAAACCAAACATCGTAAACCATTCACATGTGTTTGGTATTTTTAAATTACTTGATATTTCTATTTTCAATGCTTTGGTATTTTTACTTGATATTTTTATGTTTAAGGTGTTTTATAATTTTGTAATCTCATTACTTGCCTGTGACATCCCACATCGCCAAGGGGAGTGATCCTTATATGTATATTCCCATCCCTACCTAGCACGAGGCCTTTTGGGAGCTCACTGGCTTCGGGTTCCGTTGGTACTCCAAAGTTAAGCGAGAAGGGGGTTAGAGCAATCCCATGATGGGTGACCCACTGGGAAGTTGCTCGTGAGTTCCCAAAAACAAAACCGTGAGGGAATGGTAAGCCCAAAGCGGACAATATCGTGCTACGGTGGTGGAGCAGGCCCCGGGAAGTGATCCGCCCCGGGTTGGGATGTGACAATTTGGTATCAGAGCCTAACCCTGGTCGCGTGTGTGCCAATGAGGACGTTGGGCCCCTAAGGGGGGGGGTGGATTATGACATCCCACATCGCCCAGGGGAGTGATCCTTATATGTATATTCTCATCCCTACCTAGCACGAGGCCTTTTGGAAGCTCACTGACTTCGAGTTTCGTAGGAACTCCGAAGTTAAGCGAAAAGGGGGCTAGAGCAATCCCACGATGGGTGACCCACTGGGAAGTTGCTCGTGAGTTCCTAAAAACAAAACCGTGAGGGTGTGGTTGGGGCTCAAAGCGGACAATATCGTGTTATGGTGATGGAGCGGGCTCAGGAAGTGATCCGCCCTGGGCCGGGATGTGACAATTTGGTATCAGAGCCTAACCCTAGTCGCATGTGTGCCGACGAGGACGTCGGGCCCCTAAGGGGGGTGGATTGTGACATCCCACATCGTCCATGGGAGTGATCCTTATATGTATTCTCATCCCTACCTAACACGAGGCCTTTTGGGAGCTCACTAGCTTCGGGTTTCGTCGAAACTCCAAAGTTAAGCGAGAAGGGGGCTAGAGCAATCCCATGATAGGGTGACCCACTAGGAAGTTGCTCGTGAGTTCCCAAAAACAAAACTGTGAGGGAATGGTAAGCCCAAAGCGGACAATATCGTGCTACGGTGGTGGAGCAGGCTCGGGAAGTGATCCGCCCTGGACTGGGATGTGACATTGCCTATAGTATACTATAGAAATAAAAAATAAAATTTTAAATTTATATAGAATAACAATACAATAATACAAGTTAATATACATATATACATATTCTCTATGACTATTGTATTTTATAGTAATTGTTTTTAGTTGTTTAAAAAATTAAAATCATCAAAATAACATGTTTCTTAACATGTCAAAACGGGTTACTCGCATGTTACTCTTGTGTAAACATGTTAAGGACCCGTTATTAACAGGTCCTCATCATGTGACCCGTTATTAACGGGTCCTCACCATGTGACCCGATAACGACCTGATTAGTTATCGTGTTGACCCAAAATCTGTTATTTGGGTGTCATGTTAACAGATCATGTAAAAAATTGCCAGGTCTAGAATTGTTGTGAAGGAGTAGCATCAATCGCCAAATTTTTAAACACTGCACACAAGTATCAGTTCTTTCACTTTAAAAGATGAAAAGCACTAGCAAGTCACATCGAGAAAATCTTGGGCTATATTATCATTTGTTCAAAAATAAAGAAACTCATCACTGATATTCAAGGTTCCTCACCTCTGTTAACTTTGGCCTATGGATCTGGACAGTTGTTTAGTAATTTTTTCTAAGAGCATGTGATCAACATGTGTAAATCAAGCAAAAGGTTTTTTTTTTTTTTAAGAGCATAACTACTGAAAAATATATGTTTATGACCAATTGTCATGAGATTTTTGTATCTATCAGTAACTTCTTAGTTCCTGCATATAATTTTTCTTCAACCACATCTCTAATAGAAAGACTTCTGAAACATCTAGTCTGGTACTTAAACGTTGAACTAAATCTTTGGGTGCTCTTGTGATACTCATGTTCCCTATTCGGATCTTGAGGATCTTATCTATACCACAAGAAGCTTGATGTACTCTGATACTTGATTGTAGTTCCATACTACTCAAATATCACAAGTTCATTCACTGAAGTTTCCATTCTGTCGTCATTCCTTCCAGTCTGATTTACATTGTTATAGCAATTGAGATATCCCTGAGAAATTATGGGTGTATTGAAGCTTAACAACTGAGAAGTCACCCTTGCAATGGACAGTTTTCATCATTGAAAATTTTACATGTCCTGAAAGTATCATGTTGTGCAACATGACAACACCTATCTGAATATATGAGTACTTAGTGATGGTTTAGGATGTCTTCACTGGTAATGGTTCTAGATGAACCTTGGTCCTGTTTTAGGTATGAAGACAGTTATTTTCTGTATAATACATGCTTCATATGGCCAAAATGCCTCTTTAAATTCAATTGATCTTATGTGACTGCCTATTGCTTCCATAAATGTACTCTAAAATAACAACGAAAAGGGGGAAAATCATTATGTTTCTTATTATGCAAGATGTAATAGTATCTTCATGCTTAAACAACGTTTCTTCAAGAAATTAGTCCAACTTGGAAGTCAGACTTGTCTCGGGGGTTAAAAATGGCATCAAGTTTCCCTTATTCGATATTCTAGTGCATTACTAGATATCATTAAAGTAATACACGATATCTTGTTACGTTTTTTAATGCAAGACATTCTTGTTTTAAACTAATTTGTTAAGAGTATAGATATTGAATAATATATGTCTTGCAGTATATCTCAGTTGCTTGTTAGTGAACTCGAAATAAATAATAATCACCCTCTCTGCTTGAATGAATGATATCATTCCTTTTGTTATCAACATTGTCTGGTTACAAGAAAATATACTCATAAGATATAGTTTATTCTAGACTCCGTGTATGTGTTATTTGATCTACCAATACTAAGCAACCACGTTCAAAGATGGTGGAGTCATGTTCATTAAGTTTTCCTACAGATTCTTGGACGTTTGGACAAGAAACGATCAAGGTCGTCCATCATGACGTATTTATACTTCGACATCTCCAAGGGAAGAAACCTTAGGTTGTTCACTTTCTCAATCTGTTGCAGTTTCCTCTTTCTTGTTTCCTATTTTCCTTTGGTCTAGTTTGTGTGTGTTAAAGAAAAAAAAAAAAAAAAAATCAAATGGCCTCACCATCACGCCACGAGAAAAGATCATCTAAGGGCAACCAAAAGGCTAACAGAACAGGTAATTATTTGGATGATCGTGTTCAGGGAAATTTGCGATCCCAAACTCAGTCAAATGCAGACTTGTATCAGAAGGTCTATAAGTGGACGATGGTTTCAGAAAGGAAAGTAGAATTCACTAACATTCCAGGGTTGCGAGAAGGTATGAGTGCCAGTGCATTCTTAGATGACGAATAACCTTTAGAGAGGCATTAAGAGATGAGATTTCCATGGATGTGTCTACGCGTAGATAGCGGCATATATGCAAGATGAGCGTATGTTAGGCGTAGAGAGAATAAGTGTATATTGGAGAAGTGAAAAGTCTAGAGAAAGTTTGGATTATAAAAAACTTCAGTAGATAAATACTCAAGCTGGGGTATTTATAGAGATCTTGAGAGTCCTTGTAAGAAAGTAATCCCAATTAATTTGGGAGATATCTAGGAAAGAATCTAATTCTCCTAGTGTTATGATTATGTTGCCTAAATCCCCATGATATCCTAATTTGACTTGAACTAGGGTTTCCTTACGACAAGTAACATCTTGAATAGGCTTAAGCCTAGCATGTTGGACTAAGATTGTCGAACTACACCTAGGCCATTGGCATTCTGGCCCTTTTCACCCCAAGGTCATGGGCCAGAAAATCATGGTCCCACAAATATCTCCAGCATGCAGTGTATACTCCTCCAAAGAACTTCAACATGTTTATTGTCTAAGGATTCTATAGCAACTTTCCACATGTGTTTTCGAAAAACAGTCATCTAGTATATGTCAGAGGAAAGTTCATCAAGTTCTCTCCCCAAATATTAGTTTGGAACTAAAACTTCCCTACATATCTGATGATGATTATACAGTCTTTTTGAAGTCAGCCAACATTTCAGTCTAGATTTTTGTGAGAAACTTGTTCATAGTTGTACCTGGAACTTTCTTACACTCAATGTCTTCAACAATCCTCGCCCCACACCTATAAAAATTGAAGGTCAAGTGATTTTTTGTATCATGAATGGTGCACCTTACATTTTGCTCATATCATGTATCATATGATTATCTCTCAAACCAGGATATACAAGTCTAGTACGAGAAGTAACATTTTCAATGGGCTTAAGTCTAGCATGTTGGACTAAGACTGTCGAACTATGCCTTATGGGCTATTAGCATTCTGGCCCTTTTCACCCCAATGTGTCATGGGGCAGAAAACCATGGTCCCACAAATATCTCCAACATGCAGTGAATACTCCTCTAAAGAACTTCAACTTGTCTATCGTCCAAGGATTCTGTAACAACTTTCCACATGCGTTTTTGAAAACGACCATGTGGTGTATATCAGAGGAAAGTTCATCAAGTTCTCTCCCCAAATTATTAGTTAGGTACTAAAACTTCCCTACACATCTCATGATGATTATACAGTCTTTCTGAAGTTGGCCAAATATTTTAGTCTGGATTTTTTTTAGAACAAGTGAGAAACCTATTTCTAGCTGTACCTAGAACTTTCTTGCACTTAATTTCTTCAACAATCCTTGCCCTGCACCTACAAAAATTGAAGGTCAAGTGATTTTGTGTATCATGAATGGAGCACATGTACCTTTTGCTCATATCATGTATCATATGATTCTTTCTCAAGCCAGGATATACAAGGTCTAGTGGAACTATCAAACTTCCCTGTCTTGTTCACAACATTTGTCTAAATTAGGATATCTATTCCGACTTGAATGAAATAGTTGCCCAAATTCCTCCTCCTCTCAAAAGAAAGCATGTGCATGACTCTCTATAAGAAATTGAAAAAAAAGGATAAATTTGAAGGAGAAATTTGCAGAGTATGCAGTGAACCATGTAGAGTTTATTAGCATGGTCTTTGTCTTTGTGGAAGGTGAATCCATTGGAAGTGCCTCTGTTTCTGATGATGGTGCATCATCTGAGGATAAAGATACTAAAAGTTGGAGGATGATGGTGATAGTGACGAAGACGATTACTTTCTGGGAATGATAGAGGACAAGAGAAGGGTGCAGGACTGGAAGAGGAATTAAGCTTTACAAGATCCAAACAATCAAGTGGTGGTCGTTACTGATGAGGCTTTTTATGTTTGTCGACGATGTTTAGGTTTTTTAAGTCATTTTATTTAGTTCTATTAATTCTATAACATCTTATCCACTTACTATAGGATACTTGATTTTCTTTTTAAATCGTTTATTGTTTTGTTGAACATATTACTAACCGCCTTTTAATTTTGGAAGAGTCTCCACTTCTTTTAAGTATAATAAGTATAAACTTATGGAGAGTCTCCACTTCTTCTAATGATTGCAGTGTGTATTTAATTGTGTCCATTTAACTGCTTGTTGGCTAGTATACTTTGCTTAATTTATTGACATTTTGATTATGTTTATACTTGTCAGATATGTGCGCATCATACATGTTGTTTCATCTGTTTGTACTGTTTATTATGATTGTTGACTTGTATATTATGATAATCTATTTGCATATGCATGCTATTATCTATAAGGGTGTTGTCTCCCTTCAAGCAGCTTTGTCTTACTTTTTCTCTATTTGTCTTTCCATGGCCAAATAGGGTGGAAATAATGTCAAAACAAGTCAAACAATGTCCATGTTACTGTAACATTGTTAACTCCATCGACCAACATAAAAAGCCTTATCAGCAAAAGACCACCAGAAGAGACACCATTCACTTGTCCTCTATCATTCCCTGGAAGTATTCGTCTTCATCATTATCACCTTCATCTTCCAACTCTTGAATATCTCCATACACCATCATCAAAACCAAAGTCACTTCCAGTGGATTCACCTTCCTCAAAGGGAGAGACCAGGATGATAAACTTTGCATGGTTCGCAGCATACTTTACAAATTTCTCCTTCAAATTTATCACTCATTTTTCAATTGCTTCTAAAGAGTCATGCACATGCTTTCTTTTGAGAGGATGAGAATTTTGGACATATATGTCATTTAAGTTGGAATGAATGTCCTAATATAGACAAATTTTGTGAACCAGGGAAGTTTGATAGCCTAACTAGACCTGTATGTCCTGGCTTGAGAGAGAATCCTATGATACATGTTATGAGCAAAAGGTACAATTGCATCATTCATCTTTTCAATTGCTTCTAAAGAGTCATGCACATGCTTTCTTTTGAGAGGAGGAGAATTTTGGATAGATATTTCATTTAAGTCGGACTGAATGTGCTGATGTAGACAAATTTTGTGAACTAGGGAAGTTTGACAGTCCAACTGGGCATGTATGTCCTGGCTTGAGAAAGAATCGTATATACATGATATGAGCAAAAGTTACAGTTGCACCATTCATCATACATCACATCACATGACCTTCAATTTTTATAGGTCGAGGGCCAGGATTGCAGAAGACATTGAGTTTAGAATTGTAAATTTTTCTGGACACGATTGACACACCTTGACCTAGGATGTCCACCTAAACTCCGAATCGAGCTGTGATAGCCGACACCAAGAAGGTGATAAAGCCATAAAGTGTAGTGACATGAAAAATGTGAATAAATTTAAACCTAAAAGTGCCTAAATATAAGAGTGCGCATGTGAGCGGGATTGAACCCAAATCACACGTGATGCAAAGCATAAGTAAAGTATAGTAAAGGCAGAAGAAGTATTATACCATCGGAAGTATCCCCGTAACAACGTTTTGCTAGAAAGTCCTCGTCGACACGAAAGCTCTACCACTAAAACTTGGAGGGGCAAAAAATAAGGGTGAGTGGGCCTAAAAATAAAGCTTTGTAAAAACCTTTTCGAAAATATAATAACCCCTCGCCATAAATTGAGTACAGTTTTCAAAATATACATACCACGTATAGTATGAAAATACTTATCGTAACCTGCAATATCTTAAGAATTCAATACATCACAATATTTCATGAATGTTTAATGTCTGATAATCACATAATCTCGCATAACAACATATCGTATCAAGTGCTCATCAACATATACTGACACATGAGTTCATGCAGAGGTATTCTGACATAAATAAGGCTAGGTGTAATAATGATTTACGCTATAGTATTACAATCGCGTGACGATTGGTGCTATACGCCTCACATATAAGTCCTAATTGCCTATAGAAATCTAGGATAGGACTAGCACCTACAATAGATCCAAAGTGAGCGTGCGGTGCGATGTGAACATATACATGAAGCATGGCCCTGGCCCTGGCGAGTATTAACACCAGTGTAGCACACGATGAGCAAATAATGTAAATATGATCATGCCACAATAATTCAATAATTCTAGTCAATATAATATTATTCCTGGCCGTAAATATAATTAAGGCATCCTCGTATAGTATGCTTACCTATGCATCCCGTAAGATGATAATGATTTCCTAATTCTTATTATTACGACATTTCTTATAAACGCTAATTTAATTATGGCATCACATACAAAATTCGTTATTAGATGTATATATGGAAACTAAACAAATATATATATACACACACACACACTATATAAAAGAAAAGACTCACTCACAGATTCTTACGAAGTCGTAGCCGTTTGAACGAAGGAAGTCAGAGTTTTCGATAGTAATTGCTACCTAAGCATAATATTGGGAACCATTAGTAAAACTTAACTAAAACGACTTAATTTGGGAAAATAGAGTGGTGATTTGGAATCAGGACGATGAAATACGCTAAGAAAGGTCCCGGACAATTTTCGTAAAAAGTCAACGGTCAATCCTAAAAAAGTCAATCGAGACGCCGAGCCGGTCAACTACATTAAAACTTCGAAATTTCACTAAATGGATGTCAAAAATGGACTCGTCGCATCAAAATTAACCTAGAAGGGTCTCCAAGAAAATTTCACAAAAGTCAACACAAGAAATATTTTAAAAAATGGGCCAGATTGGGTCAACTGGCCCAAAGATTTGGGTCAGGTTTGGGCTTGGGCCCTTTTTTTTTTTTTTTTTTTCCTCTTTTGGTTGAGTCTACCTGGTCCCAATCGCGGGTTCGGTCGCTGGAATTAATGAAAGAGAAAGGCGGAAAATCCTAACTCCGATCAGGGTCAAAACTCAACCATTATCAGCATATAAGTAGTCAAATTGAAGCTAGGGAGATAAGGAGTAAGATTATACCATTGTGGTCTCTCGTTGTGGCTGGAGTTGGCCAGAAAAAAGGTCTAAAACTTGCAAACTTCGTTGAAATCTAGGAAATAGTTTCCCTAAGCTATTTTTTATCATAAAACCAGTCCAAAACCACTTATCACACTTAGATTTAAGCTAAACGACGAGAGATATTTATCCTGATGCATTTTTGACTCAACTTCACCGGAAAATTACGATCCTCACCATAGAAGTGGAGGTTGAAATGAGAAAGAAAAGGACGATGGTGCGCTGGCCTAGGTTGGTTGGTGTAATTCATCGAAGTTGCAGTGGCAAGGTGGTGGTTGTTCTCGGTGTTGCTGGGTTTCACTGAGGTAGAAAGAAAGGGAGTCTTACGGGAGAGGGAGAGAGAGAGAGAGAGGTGGAGTGAGGGAGAAGGGATCGAGTGTTCCAAGAGAGTTGGAGAGGAATGACACGTGGCAGAGATGAGTGGTGGGTGTGGGCCCCACAACATAAAAACCCTACGTAAACTAATATATTAATAACTAAGATGATAATTTTTTTTTTCAAAAATAACCTTTCAGATTCGTAGTTCCGTAAAATCTCCAACGTAACTTTGATTTCAATTCCACATGCGCCTATGTGTTCGTACCATCTTGTACTTCGAGGATACGGTAAATTAGTAGCTCATACACGCCACGAAATGACAGTCAACAAAAGTCAACAATCTTGCCTATAGGGCATTTTCGTCAATCCATTGTTTTAAAATTAATAAAATAGTAAAATTAGGGACGGGTTGTTACAACGATTATCCAAATAATTACCTGTTCTGTTAGCCTTTTGGTTCCCCTTGGATGATCCTTCTCCGTGGCTTGATTGTGAGGTCGTTATATTTGTTTTTGGCTGAGTTTTGGTTACACACACAAACTGGAACGAAAGAAAATAGACTGGAACGAAGGAGGATAGGAGAAAAAGAAAGAGGAAACAGCCGCAGATTGAGAAATTGAACAGTCTAGGGTTTCTTCCATTGGAGATGTCGAAGTGTATATAGTTCTTGATGGACGGCCCTTATTGTTTCTTGTCCAAAAGTTCAAGAATCTGTATGAGAACTTAGTGATCACAGGACCCCATCGTCTGTACGTGGTTGATTTGTATTGGTAGACCAAACAACATGTACACAAAGTCCAAAATGAACTATACCTTATGAGTATATTTTCTTGTAACATAACAATGATGATAACAAAAGGAATGGTATCATTAGTCTAAACAGAGAGGGTGGTTATTATTTATTTTGTGTCAACTAACAAGATACTGAGGTGTATTACGAGACATATATTATTCAACATCTATGCTCTCAACAAAGCAGCTAAAAACAAGAATGTCATGCAGTAAAAAACATGTAACATGATATGACTTCAATGATATTCAGTGATGCACTAGGATATCTAGTAAGGGAAACTTGAGGCAACTTTTAACCAACTAGACAAGCCTGACTTCCAAGTTAGACTAATTTATTGAAAAAACCTTATTTAAACATGAAGATACTTACTTATAATAGGAAAACTTATTTAAACATGATTTTCACCTTTTTTTTTTTTTTTTTTTTGGTTGATTTTTTAAGAGCATATTTATGGAAGCAATATGCAGCCACATAAAATTAATTGAATCTAAAGTGGTATTTTGGCCATATGAAGCGTGTATTATATAGAAAGTAACTGTGTTCATACCTAAACTGGACTAAGGTTCATCTAGAGGTAATATCACTCTTGCTATGGGTTATTTGCAAGAAACATTTACCAAAGACATCTAATCCATCACTGCGTACTCAGATGTCATGTTACATGACATGAGCTTTCCTTACTTTACTCTTCATCACCAATAGCCATGCATTAGCCACCTTAATTCTCTTTCTTTTATTATCCTTTACTCACTCTTTTAACGTCATTGTTTCTCTTCATCAAATAAGGAGGGGTCATCTCCCTCTCCCAACTTATGTGGATGAAACAATCATTCCTATCGAACTTATGCAACATTGATCCTTGACTTTGGTAAAGACTTGGTCATCGCGTCTGAACTATTGTCATTAGAGTGATCCTCTCAAGCTGTGGTTAATGGGCTATTGTGATGGAACCTTACATTTAAAATAAAGTATCAGAAAAACCGAACTAAGGAGAACGAAGAGATCCTGACTCGTATATAGGAAGAGAAAGTCCTCTCGAGAGAATGTATCACTTTGGACCTAGAATGGGTAGAAAAATTGAAATCTGGTACACAAACTAAAATTAAACAAAAAGAAAAACGGAATAAAAATTAATTTCCTCTTATAAAAACAATCCATTATTCTTTATGAGGCTAAATTAAATGAATACAACTTCTATCATCATGTCTAGTTCAATATCATCCCAAATATGATATGAATAATGAATAGATGTTTATATTTCAAACTACCGTATAGGAAATTAATTAAAAATAATTAATAAGGGAAGTGTTATTGACACTCCAAAAATCACATTCTACACTCCTCACAAGTGTATTTTTATTTCCTAATATAGAAAGTTTGGAGTGTAGAATGAGATTTTTGGAGTGCTAATAACAATTCCCATTAATAAATGAAAAAGATTAAGCAGGTCATAATTCAAAGGTAGATGAAATTAATTGCAATAACTCATTTATCTTGTGACAGCCCGTTCCGAATTATTTGTACCGTATGTGTGAAAAGACGATTTTGCCCCTGGACGTTATTTAGTGTTATAGGGTGTTTGGCTTGTTTTGTTTTTGGTTGGTGAGCTGCCATCTGGACCACATACCACACAAACACGCACCGTGACTTCCTTCTCTCCCTTCTCTCTCAGACTTTCTTCCATTTTCTCCCATTTCCTTTGCAAGTGTACGGACGAACTTCAAACTAACTTTCCACGCACGGATCGAAGGTTTGAAGGTTAGTTTTGGACTCTTTGCAAGCCCAGGAACTCATCCATACCATTTTTAGGACGTGAGACCTTTGAAACCCCGATTTGGTGCACTGTTCATGCACACGTGATCGTGAGGTTTTTAGATGTTTATAAGGTTATAGGGAGCTTTAGAACCTTTGCACGAAGCTCGGGGAATAATTTTGAAGTGTTTTGGATGTCGAGAAGCTAGAGTTCATCGAGTTGCAGGTTTGGCCGAAATATCGAGGCTTCTCCGACGAGATTCCATTGGTTTTAGGTCCCCCAAAGTGGTAAGGTTTTGTTGTACTCGTTGTAAGCTTTATTTTGGTACAAATTTCATGGAATTTGGTTGAGACATGAAGAAGATATTAAAGGTTGAAGTTTTTCCCAGTTCTGTCGAGAATTCGAGTTGCAGACGGCGGTGACCGACGAGGCTCATCGGAGAAGGAGGAGAATATTTCGTCAAAGTTAACGGAATATTCTAACTAGGTCAGGTAACGGCTGTTAACATCTGTTAGGGTTTTAATGCAATATTCCCTAACGGTGTTAGGGTTCCACACGCGTGCCAGGCACGTGGCAGGCGCGTGGTAGCATGTGGGAGGTTAGAAAATTATTTTAAAAATATGAGGATGTTCGTGAGGTTGAGTAGAGCATGTTGGTATATTCAAACACCCCATTTGAGCAATATATGAAAAGTTATTGCCTAAGGTTGGTTATATGCGTTAAATTGACATTTTATAGTTGTTTCGCATATAGGTGAGGACTATCCGAAGGATGAGCGCAACCACTTGAGGCTCGGGGCTTACGACCCTTCTACATATCAGTGAGTGGGTTTTTGGTTTTCCGTAAATACCTGTATACTAGAGAATTTTTCTAGAAAATGAAATTAAATGTTTTTATGTTTTTAAATGCCATGCATAGTGTTGCATATTTAGTTATGCATCAGTAGTTGCATACATGTATGCTTTGGTGCCGCGAACGCTCAGGTAAGTCAGGTGAGTATGTTGTTAATGTTAGATTTGGTGATGATGAGATTGAGTTATAGCTTATATTCCTGCACCTCAGTGATTGTGCTTTGCCAGAGTAGGGCCTAGCCTTCACGTGATCGTTTAGCTCCTGCACCGTACGCTCACCTTGGATCCAAGGCACCAGCCTGTCGTACAGACCACTTTAGGTGGTTCCGACTCGTAGGTAACTTGCGATACATCGCACAGCCTTCACGTGATCGTAGCACTGAGCGTAATTAGATACACCAGCCTATCATACAGACCACTATAATTGGTTTCGACTCGTGTGCAGGATATTGGTTGAGGAGCTATAGTTTCAGCCGTACAGGTCATTGTAGGTGACTCTGGCTGACATATTGATATTACTGGCATATTGTGATTTTGTTTTATCTCACCTGTTTGATGTTTATACTATTTGTCTGGATATTCTGACACAGCATATTCCGACATAACATATTTGAGCTTTATCGTTTTAGCATGATTTGATATATGAGTATGTATAATATTTTCTAGAAAGTATACGAGTTTTACAGAGAGGGGTTATTACTTGATATTGAAATGGTTTGAAAAACAAACTTTGTTTTTGCCCACTCACGTTTTCTGTTTTGCGCCCCTCCAAGTTTTAGGTAGCGAGGACGTGGGTGACAGAAGAGGCATTGAGGCATTTCTGACAAAGTACCCTCCATGTAGGATTTTCTAGTTTCACTTGTGTAGTGTTTGTTTTTCTGGACTGCATCTAGGATACTTGAACTCCTACTTTGCATTTTCCTTCCGTGTTTGTCACTAGTGCTCATTGATCTTTTTATTGTAAATTATCTTGTCGACTTTATTTTTCTCGTATTTTCACTCTTTTGCTTCCGCATTGTGCACTTGGTTACATCACCTCACGTGATGGCTAGCACGCTCCAAATTTTTTATCGGGGTGTGTCATATCTTATCTTTACACCCAACTTAAAAAATTATTTAATAAAATTCCAAATGTGGCCTGAAATAAATAAAAAGATTTTAAAAACAATTAGAACTTGTATATGCTCAAAGTCATCTACAAAATAAAATAGTGGTGGTGGGTTTAGGGTTATTGGGTTTGGAAAGAAAAAAACACCCATTTGATTTTCTTTTTCTTATCTATTAAGACTATCACCAACTCTTGGCCTAAAACATAAAATTTTTAGCTCAGAAAATTTAGGTTTTAACCCAGAAACAGCTTTCTACTCCAACCCTTCTAGCCTAAAATTTTAGCCCTAAATTATTAAAGAATGAATTTAGACTATTTTTTTAAAATTAACTTTTAAAAAAAGATTATGTAGACTATCCTAAATTAATTTTATGAACATTTTAACCTAAAACTATTTAAATTCCAATAAATATTAAAAAATCACTAAATCGATACATGAAACCCTATGGAAGAACATGAAAATCATGATAGAGATGTATAAACACAAAATACATGAAATACACAAGACACACATAACACATATGAAGTTGTTGACCCTAAAAACTACCAAGCCTACGTGGCGCTCATGCCGAGTAATTAATAAGCAAACTACGTCCTTC
Source organism: Pyrus x bretschneideri (assembly GCF_019419815.1). NCBI lineage: Eukaryota > Viridiplantae > Streptophyta > Magnoliopsida > Rosales > Rosaceae > Pyrus > Pyrus x bretschneideri. The sequence continues at coordinate 1,141,337 of NW_025999805.1, read as the reverse complement.
GGTTGTGTCGGCCGAGCTTGGCCGGGGAGTAAAATATGTTGATATGGCATTGGGCGCGCTATCGACTTCTTGATCTTGCCACTGCGGCCAAGGAAGGAACACGTCTCGGCCTTCGGGTTCTAGAACCTGAAGACAAGGCTGCCAGTTCTGCGAAGTTCAATATCAAATTCGGCTTTCAATGTGCCGAATGTAGTAACTTGGTAACAACTCACTTCACCGAGAAAGCTAATAAGATGGCCTCTACCAACAAGGACTCGAAAATCCTTGTCAACCGAGACTTGGATAAATAACAGTCAGTCTTGAAGCAGTGTTGTTTATCCAAACTAAAGGTGCTCCTTGATCGGCTAATTCTACGGCTCCAGTGCTGTTTATCCAAACTGAAGATGTTGTCGGTTGCCTTCACAGTGCTGTTTATCCAAACTGAAGATGTGTCGGTGGAAAAAGAAAATAAAACCCTCAAGGTGTTATAGAGGTTTATGCAGAGCAATTTATGTGTTGAATTGGAAGGGCCTTGAATGTTGCACCCCCTCTTCTATTTATAATAGCAAACCTTTTCCTGGCTGAGCTAGACTTATACTTGGACTAAAACTCTTCATCCTAATCTGGTTAGTTTTTGGCCAATCCTAAACCCAATAGGACTTTGACCCTAGTTCTCAAACAAACTAGATTCATTTCCTAAACCTCAGCATCCTTAGCCTTGAAACCCCATGTTGCACTAAGTCTCGACTACCTCATCGTTATCCAAACCAAACCTCTTCGCAGTAGGACTCAGCCGACCCATACCGGACAACCCAAAACAAGATAAGGCCAATGCTACTAGGCCGAGAAGCTATCACCGAAATGTTAAAGGCTCATTACCTAAAACCCCATGGTGCACTAAGTCTCAACTACCTCATCGTTATCCAAACCAAACCTCTTCCCAGTAGGACTCGGCCGACCCATATTGGACGGCCCAAAACAGGATAAGACCAATGCTACTAGGCCTAGAAGCTATCACCGAAATGTTGAAGGCTCACTACCTAAAACCCTTGTTCCAAGGGTATAAGTGGTCGAAATAGGAATTGGCCAAACCCCAAGGTGTCTGGCCCTTGACCACTATAGCCTAGGATGCTTAGGTCACTCGAATGGAGCCATACTTTGGCAACGAATGGAGATCTCTCGGCATCTTTGATGCCATCAAACTCTCGACTATCGAGATGAACCTAGATTGAGAGCTCGTGATGGCTGCCCTAAGCTTCTAGTGTTCTGCCACCAACACGATGATCTTTCCCTTTGGCTCCCTTAGTCCGACGATGCTGGACATTATGGCCATACTTGGCACTTCCCCCTCCGCCCTCCCAATTGACATTGTTTTTTCCGGGTATAAATTCGACTTGGACCTAAAGACAGTCTTCGAGGAACGCGTCATCGAAGCCTTGATGAAAGGAGACCAACGGTAGTCGAAGGACGACACATAAAAGCTGAACAAGAACTTCTTTAACTATAACACCCTGATCACCCATTTCACTGGCTCAGAAGGTGAAGACCTGAAGAAGGAAGAACACGGGGCCTTTTTATTCTATTAGTACAACAAGTATATCTTCTGTGCCAAGTTGAATAAGTGCCTAGCCGAGAACATACCAGTTGCTGAAGCCTTGGCCAGTGGTCATGTTCTGGCCTTTAGTCTGGTCATCCTTGCCAATCTCAACCGATGCTTCTACGGGGAAAATTGACCCCCACCAAAACGGTCCATTCTAGGTCTTCCAACTCTAGCTGCAGGTCTATTTCTCAACATTACGGCCAGAAGTCCTAGGCTTCAATTCATCTGAAGAAATGGACCTTAAGCTGGCCTCACGCCTCATTCCTTCTAACTCGGCCGAAGACATCTTCAAATTTTTCATCAGCCTAAACGAACTCTCAGACACCGAATTCCAAATTTGCCGTCGTCGGACGTACCCATCATCCATCATCCTTCCACAATCAGTGTAGGAAAAGGCCGAGGAAGCTAATCTCTGAGAGTCTTAGGTGTCTTTCATCATCAGCTGCGACCTATCCTATGGTTGCAAAGCTCGGCGAGGAAGTTGGGAAGTCTATCATCCCAATTTTCTGGCTTGTCAACTGGGCTATCTCTAAGGATGCCTCATGCCGTATCTCGATTCTTGCTCACTTTTAAGCAGAGAACGCCTCTCCGTCTCCTCGGAGAGGGAATGTAAGATCATCGAGAAGAAGTTTAAGGAGCGATGTACCAAAACTTTTTGGCGAACAACCAAAAAAGACTCTCGCTCCAAAATCCAAAGAAACGGCCCAAGGTATACATCTACTTTTATTATTTTGTTTGTTCATCCATCCAGACTTTGTTCTAACTCAAGCTCAATTTTTGTAGGTAGCCATATAATAAAACGGGTCGATGTGGTGGCGATGGCCATGACAAAAAAGAAACTTTCCCCTTCTCCTAAGAAGGCCGCAACCATCGCTCATCCTTTAGCCGTACCAGCTCTAACAGTGGCCCTTACTGCACCGGTTGTGCCGAGCAAACAGCCTCACTCAGAGGTTGAAACAACAGGCAACGTTACCCAGCCTCAAAAGCAGATCAAGAAAAATGCAAAGAAGGGGGAACGGGAAATTCTAGTCATATCAAGCCAGACCACGAGAGCAACCACTCCGAGTGTCCCTCTCCCTTCTTTTGTCGTCCAGGCCTCAACGGGAGTGCCGCAAAACCCTGTAACTCATACGGCTGAAGTTCATCCCACAACAAAAGCTGTGGTTGAAAAGGTCCTCAGTAGAGGATGGAAGTTCGGCCGTGTCAATATCAATGTATAGATCTACATCGAAATCGAGAACTTGAGCTTCATGTATATGTTGGAACCTGGCTTTCATCCCCGTATCCAATGTCTTTTGGATAACCCGTTCAGCGTTGGGGCAAGTTAGAACGAGACCAATATTATCTTGGCACGCTTTTGGTAAGCCATATAAATCATTCATCGAATGCTTCTTGTGAAACTCTCGCATGTATTCCAAAGCTTCGCTAAGGAATGGTGGGTGGAGATTCCGTCTGACTTTGATCAACGGTTCTTGTGTAGGTAACAAGGGAAGTTTGCTCTCAACTTCCTTCCAAAAGTGCTCGAGGTGAGCTTTCATCTCCCTAGGCCAAAGGAAAAGTTTGATGCGCTTTTCAGATTCTTCAATTGTGGTTTCAAAGTCTCGGTCGATCATCCTCTTCCTTGAAGTAACTCGGCCATGATTGCTAGAGGTTGTCGGTCATCTTCGCTGCCCACTGTTTCTTTCGGCTGGCATTTAGTAGCCAAATTAGCCTAGGTTACTTGTCAGCGAGCCATACAGTCTATTCGCTAGCACCTGTATTTTTGCGATTTAGATAATGCAGTATATACGCTGGTAGGAAAATTATAGCTATACCAACGTTGGTCGCGTGGCTCAGGTGGCTTAAAGGTTTTCTAGTTTGTGAATGAACTCGAACTGTTAGAGTTGCGTGCATAATAATCCTCATTATAAAACGGTACGTCGAAATCAAGTCACCGTTTGGTTGAATGTGGCCTGTCATTTCGTGTTTGAGGATCGAGCCTATCGAAAACTTTCTGACATTGGCCTGTGCTGAGCACCTTTTGAGGTGTCGTTGCAGCCACAAATGACTGTTGTGGCATTGTAGCTCCAAGTGGCTTCTCTTTTGGCTCAATTAAGATTACGTTTGCTTTGCACCGACTACACAAAACCATTGGCTTATCGACTTCCTTTACGCTGGAGTATGACATGGACTTAACAATAGCCGATCCTGAAAAGTCTTTGGGTGGTTTATTGGAAAACAAATCAATCTTTAGCCGTGGCCAAGAGTTTTGCTTTGGGACGAATTGCATTGGAATGAACTTGGCCTTCCTTTTTCCTTTGTCTTTGGGTAGATGAGCATCTACCATGCTTACCGTTGCTGAAGGGAAATGATCGACATCAACTACCATTTGTTTTTCAGGAAATTTGAGCTTACAATTATCAATCAGCTCTAAATGGCATCGCGAAATACGACACATTTGTTTGTCGTATGTTTGTTCGAGTTGTGATATTTGGAATAAGTTTTTCCTTTTAAGTCTTCGGCCTTAGGAATATTATGCCCTGGCCAAAGTTTGATAATTTTCACGAGTAGTAACTGGTCGAAGATGGCATTGGCCTTGGTGATGTCAAATGTGTACACTTTTGATATTTTAACAATAGTTTCCATAGAGGTCGAGCGGGTTTTGACATCTTTGGAGCTAACGTGAGCCAACGATTTGCATACATATGGTTTGTCAATCACTATCTCGGCCACATTTATGCTGGCGTATTGGGAGTCTTTCCCGTCGGCCGATGCATAACTGATTGTAGGGTTCTTGTAGATTGTTCCTCGGGATGGGGATTTTGATATCTTCTCTTCTCGAAGCAAATAATCATATTGCTCGACATGTTGGGCCAGTTCGTACATATCTTAGAAGTTGCCCCCAAGAATTTCTTTTTGTACTCTACATCCAGGCCATTTAAAACGAGTCTAAATAACTTGACTTTAGGGAGAGGTACTCGACACCAGTTTCTAGCCGACTTAAACCTCATAAGGTATTCTATTAGTGACTCGTCAGAAGCCTGACCCATCTTGGTTAGAAAAGACACGGACATGTCCATCCCTAGTCGGTAGAATTATTTATGAAACTTCTCGACTAGTTCCTCCCAACTTTAGATAGAGTTAGGTGGGAGGTTGATATACCATGAGAATGCTGAGCCTGTTAATGAAAATTTGAACAATCGCAGCTTATGAAAATCATTGTTGACGTCCCCACATTGAGCAGTGAATCGAGTCACGTGTTCTAATGACAATAAGGATGATTCTCCAGTGAAAAGACTGAAGTTCATGATCTTGAATCCCTTGGGGTACTCAAACTTTTCCACATAAGCAGGATATGGGTGAATGAATTTCAAAAACTTCGGCCCCTTTTTCAAGGCCAAATCAATCATTCTTTGGACTTCGACCATATCAACAGATGTCATTTTTGCCCTCTGATTGAAGCTGTCCGATCTACTGGTTGACCCACCACTTTTTTCCAAGTCAATCATTTTGAACCCAGTAGATCATGTCTCGGCATATGTCGCTGGTAATGGGTTGCTCTTGAAAAAAGGCTGGCTAATTCGATCGGCAGGTCCACTGTCATGAACTTTAAATAACATATCATGCATTTCTTCACGTACGTTCTTTATGTCATTCACCACTGTCCTCATCATAATCCTTCATTATTCCTTCAACAAAAATTCTTTTTGTCATTCTAGTAGTGATCTTCGCATCACGAGGCTGACCACCAAGACTAACTTCATTTTCTCAACATGTCGCACTTATGGCCCCGGGTGTGACGGCATCAAGAGGATTTTAAGCCAGTGACAAGTCGTCTTGACCTAGGTTTTGGGCTGTAGATGGAAGATTAGTCGCTGATTTACCCATTCCTATTTTCTTTTTACTGACCGTGTCTTAATGGTCAAGAACTTCATAGCTTTAGCACTGGGTCCCACTGGGCATGCCAAAATATTGACCCTAAAACTACCAAGCCTACGTCGCAAGCATGGCGAGTAATTAATAAGCTAATTACATCATTCGGTTGTGTGCAGGACATGCCAACTCGTCAGCAGAGCTCAGCCGGGGAGTAAAATATGTTGATGTGGTGTTGAGCGCACTACCGAATTCTTGATCTTGCGACTGCGGTCGAGGAAGGAACACGTCTCGGCCTTCGAGTTATAGAGCCTGAAGACAAGGCTGCTAGTTTTGCGAAGTTCAATATCAAATTCGGCTTTCAATGTGCCAAATGTAGTAACCTGATAACACCTCACTTCGTTGAAGGCTGATGACATGACCTCTACCAACAAGGACTCAAAAATCCTTATCGACCGAGACTTGGATAAATAACCAGTTGGTCTCGAAGCAATGCTGTTTATCCAAACTGAAGATGCTCCTTGATCGGCTAATTCTACGGCTCCAGTGATGTTTATCAAAACTGAAGATGTCAACGATTGCCTTCACAGTGCTGTTTATCCAAATTGAAAATGTGTTGGCGGAAAAAGAAAACAAAAATCTCAAGGTGTTTGAGAGGTTTACGCAGAGCAATTTGTGTGTTGAATTATAAGGGCCTTGAATGTTGCACCCCTCTTCTATTTATAGTAGCAAACATCTCCCTGGCCGAGCTAGACTTATACTTGGACTAAAACTCTTCATCCAAATCTGATTAGTTTTTTGCCAATCCTAAACGGAATAGGACTTTGAACCAAGCTCTCAAACAAACTAGATTCGTTTCCTAAACCTCAGCATCTTTAGCCTTGAAACCCCATGTTGCACTAGGTCTCAACTACCCCATCATTATCCAAACCAACCCTTCTCGCAGTAAGACTTGGCTGACCCATACCAGACAGCCCAAAACAAGATAAGACCAATGATACTGGGCCGAGAACATTTCTAAGCTCGGCTCAAAATAACATGTTGGGCCCAAACAAAAGCACATACAAAACACATGATAGAGATGTATAACACACCAAACATGTTAAACACATGATACACACGAAACACATACCAAATACATACAAAACACATGAAATGCATGAAACACAAACCTACACACATGAAATGCAAACCTTCAATCATCCTCTATATAAGCATAGGTTGAATATCTAACCATCACACAACATATTCACCAATCTTCTAACTTTCAAAGTGTTTTTGTTTTCTCAAAATCATCAATATCTCATCAATGGGTGATAGAAGAAGGCGTAGCTTGGCAATGTAGATGACATAATACCAAGCAAGCCTTGCAACTGCGGATGCAGAAAACCTTTTTATTTTAATTTGTGCCAACGGCACCATCTTCTCTAATAGAAACCCATGCCAAGCATAAAGCAACATCTTCCTCAAAGGTCCAATTACGACCTCTAATATGTTTTTTTGCCATCTTGAAAAATTTGGAAATGGGAAGAAATGGTAGAAAGAAAATTTGGAAGAATTGTAGGAGAAAAGTGAGTTTTGTGTGGATGTTTGAACAAAGACATAGATATTTATAGAGTTTTTGGGTGACTTTTGAGTTAAATAAAAAAATTAATTATTTTAGCTGTTGGATTTAAATTTGGGCCGTTAGATCTTCTTCTTTTTTTTTACCGTTAGATTTGATTATATTCTATCTCAGCCGTTGGATTCAATAAATATATAAGTATAAAACTTAAAAAAAAAAATTGAATATAGGCCGTTGGATAAACCAACGGCCAATTGATCTCAACCATTGGAGTCTAACGCAAGTGGCTGACATGCCCACGTGGGTGGGGCCATGTCGGTCTATCCCTTTAGCGCATCGCAACCCTTCGTATGGCGTTCAAGCGCTGAGTTTGACTCTAGCTAGTGGGGCCCACACCATTTTCTGAGCTAAATGTTGGCCGGATTCTGGCATTTTTTCAAGTTTTAGGTTCTAACTTCAAATTAGAACTAGGGTTGAAATGGATTGGGGGTTTAGGCCATGGGTTGGAGTTGGTCTAAAGGAAAATTGAAGAATTTGTTGGACAAAACTGTTTAATTGGACGTAAAGATAAAACAAATGGATCCACATAAAATTTCCCTAGTTAAAAATACAGGTCTTCACAGAATGTGAGAGATAATATGGCGACTTTTTGTGTAATTATACTCTGTATTTCCATTTTTATAGTGGGAACTGCTGAATTAAATTACACAAAGGCAAAAAAAGTTAGATCCAGAGACTGTCACTTTACTTATCAACTTTTATTAATTGCTATTTTTCTCAACAAATATTTTATTGGTCCCAACAAAAATGATCGTATGTATATACCATGCTTATCTTGGATTGTTCCCTCAAATTGTCTATTTGCTTTTTTGGACTTATATGTGCTACGTACTAAGTAAGTTGTTACTTGTAGAAGTTTTGAGCAAAAAATGTCAAACCTAAACCTAGGATGAGGATAATTGTATGTTAGGTAGGAGCTTGATGTAATACGCATATTATATATTTTGGTGAAATATCTAAATGAGTCTTGCTTTCGTCATTTCAGTTAGATTGAGTGTACGAGTTCAAATCTTCTACATCTATTTTGCGTATGGCGTCTATGTGATTTTTATTAATAATTGACACATGTAAAATTTTGTAAAATGTCCATAATGTTGATTTTGCCCATGGCAATCGACCGGACTAAAATAGCGGTGGGTCGTCCATGCCAAACTGATGAACTCAAGCTCCTGAAAAATTACGACTGATCAAATGAATGTTAATGATCGGTCAGCTTGCGATTTGAATTTGAATTTCTCATACATTTTTTATTAATATGGTTGGGTTCTTTGCTATCAAACTTTGATATTATGTGTATCGCATTGAAATACCTTCACAAACATATCCTAAGCAATTGAAACACGACTCCACCTAAAGAGACAAGTTTCATAGGAAGTGGTATTGGTACTGGTACGTACCTCTTGGTGAAGAGATGGTTAATTTCAACACCAATTCAGTTTTATCTTCTATACATAGGGAAGATTTTTGTAGAAAATAAACATTCTCTACTTCCTCCATATATTTCTACAACAATAAAACTCTAGACATGTCTAGTCCGAGAAAACTTTGAGACACGTCTAGTTTGAGAAAAACATTATTGATTACGGAGTGAGTTTGCGTTTATTATCACAAGGCATAGTTGTGGTTCCTTTTTTCCACAACCGTAAGTTTTAGGAGCAAACGTAAGATACATAATACATTCCTTGAAGCAACTTATATTTATTTTAACCCTTCTCCTAGCTGTTTCCCACTATATATCCAACATAAATGGTGTTGGGGTTTTTGATACAAATAGAATTCAAAGTCGATGGAGAATCGAATACACGATCTTGAATGCGAGAATAAATATCCTAAACCACTTGCTACGAACCCTTAAAATAAGTGAGGGATTCAGTTGATAACTTGATCAAATGGTCCATTCCATTGTGCGTAATAGAGAGATATTTGGGACCATGCGATCATTCGAATGCTCAAATGACGAATATTGTCCTTCTTGTTCACTCACTCACCACACCACAACAGAGATAGAAAGAGAAAAAGGGATTCAACTTTCTATATGACAAGAAAGATAAGATACAAAAATAAAAAATAAAAGGACAGAAGAGAAAAAAGATGTTTAGAAAATTTGGACACCAAGATCCTTCCAATTTCCAGTCTACTGACACCGGACGCACTACACTCCAGAGAGCAGGTGGAGATGCAAAATATCACCTTCTTTTTTTAGAGTTTGTATTGGTAGCTTGTAAATGTTACCATCAATATTTTTGTGGGAAAAATAATATTTAACATTTTGACTTTTTTAACTTTCTCCTTCTTTTTTATTTTGAAGGATTGTCCTCTTGGCACATCCAAGAAATTATGCTCTTTTTTCTTTCTAAGCATTTTAAATTGCCTCATTACTCACTAAATAATCAAACTTTCAACAACTAAATCTTCTCTTCTTCAACACTACATATGTTAATAGAATTGAATTTAGCCAAGTTGGCTAGATTGCAGAATATATGCTCCACCTTTTGCATCCAAATTCGAACTTCCCCTCTCATAATTTAGATGAATTAATTAGTGTAAGTATCCTATCGTTTGTAAAAGAGAACACACTAAATATGTATATATCCTTGAAAAAAATTTAGATGGTGGAAATAATGCTCATGCATGCATAGCGGATCCACATAGGTAACCGGTGCTCCTGGAGCCCTCCAAAAATCGAGAAAAAAGCATGTAAAGGTCTTTTAGGAATCTCTGAATGTCTGATATACGAAATAATTTTGTGTCCATCAAGTGTTTAATAAACTGCCTTCTTGCAATATCTTAGCAATATTTGGTAAAATGTGTTGACAACACTCGACATGGGATCTTGATATCCTTCGGCAAATTGCTTTGGCATTTGTCGACATGAATACAAATGACTATAGGCCCACCTACTGCTTGACAAATTTCCTCACTAAAAAAATTTTGCACAGTGCGTGCACAATTTCTATCTAAATAAAACTTAGATATTTGATACTAGAGTACCCCCAAGATTAGAATTCTGGATTTGTCACTGCATACATGTCTACTTAATTACCTTCTAATAAAGAAAATATTATTTGTATGTTATAACCTTTTAGATTCTGCCGACATCCTTCTCCACAACACCTTAATATCGTAATTTAAATTTTTTAGGCAGTACCGGAGCTAGGGTTGACTAATTTTTCGCTGATGTCAACAGTTCTTGGATTGCAGATGAGTATTAGACACAACAACTGCAAATGTTAAGCTGGCAAGAATTAAGAAGAGAAACTCGATATCAATTTATAACATGTTTCAGTATGGATCTAATAAAACACACAAAATTTCATCCCTCATTACCAATAAAATAATATTTAAACATTTGTTGAATATATGGAGATTCAGTACAAGGAATTCTATATGCATCAATATTTTTCTTTCTTTTTTTCTTAATATGTCTAAACTAGTAACTTCAGTAGTTCTGTACAAACCCAAATAATGAAATTAAGGAAGAAACATGACTTCAACTACATGGATTGTTTCCCTCTGACCCATCATAATCCCCAAAAACCAATGACATAGATTATGACATACGATAACAACATTTATAAAGTTGCAGCAGAATTATTAGCAGAATTATTAGAAGGCATGCGATAAAACTCATGAATATTCTTCCATGAGTCTTCTCTCTGCATTTTCAGCTGCTTGTAGAAGTTGCCAATAAAGTTCTCAGCTTTTGCAAAAAGCTCTTGCCCGCTAAGCTCCCCCAAAACTTCTTCTTCTTCTTCCTCCACATAACGCTTTTCCCCGATCACCTCATAATCTCCATGATCCGTCTCACCTCCCCCTATGAAGAAAAGGCTAGGCATAGAAGTACACTTCTTCACACTCTCCACTTTCACAGTGTCCACAATCTTCTCAGACTTGGATTTCTCAACAACCCTAGCCTTCTTTTCAGCATATTGCGGAGCAACAACCGTCTGATTTTCATCGTTACGGGCAACAACCCTTCTGTCGGAGGAGGCTAATTCCGTGGGAACCACAGGATTGGGAGCAAAAGAAAAACCGGTGCCGGAGCCGCTTTTCTTGTCATGGTCTGAATTAGGTTCGGTAAAAGATGAGAGGAGGCCAGCTTGCGCTCCGAGGGCGATGATAAGGAGGTTAGTGATGATGTAGAGGTAAGGAGTCCTTAGGGATGAGGACAACAAAGGTGCAAGGACGAGAAGAATAACTAGCAGAGAAAACATAAGAATCTGAAATTTTTCATTAAACTTGCTCATTGGCGTCTGCTGAGGGACTGAAAAGGTGGTGCGGGTAAAAGGATTAGAAGGATGAAATGAGAGGAGTATGAAGAATGAGAGGAGTGAGAGGGATGTGGTGTTTAGTAGTAGAGAACAAGTAAAAGGCTAGGGACATATTTATAAAGAGAGAGAGAGAGAGAGAGAGAGAGAGAGAGAGAGAGAGAGATGGAATTGTCTTGCATATAGGATCACGGCTGCAGAATATTATTATACTAGTCAAAGAAGTTATACATAAGAAATTCATAGGGAGCCAGCAGTGCCTTAATCACACTACAATTTTTATCTCATCATGCATGTCATTTTCACGATCAATTCATTTAAGCAAACGCCAATCAAATTATATACTCAAACTCACCTAACGGAGGAACATTCACTCATACACCTAAGGTTGTATCCTGTATTCAAATTCACTATGCATCTATTAGAGCATCGTAAGGAACTTGTAGTTCGTCAAGAACTTTCGCTTATGTTGTTAAGGTTCTATGCTTGATTCCTCCCTTATATAGTGTCAAGGTAAATAACTAACAATTTAAGTGGCTAAGAAGCATTCAACTTTATATCTGAGATTTTATATTTGATTCTTCCTTCTACAATCTAGTATCGACAATATCATCGTAAGTCACTTGTAGCTCATGTAGTAAAGAACATTCAACCTTACATTTGAGACTTCTACAATATTATTGTAAGAGCATCACCAATCATGCTCTCTATTTTTTATTTAAATTTTAAGAGCATTTAGCCTTACATTCGATGCTCTATGTTTGATTTCTATTTTTTTACAATATTAAATAATTAAGAACATTCAACATTATATCGTAAGTGGTCATTACTACAATGGTGGAAAGAAGTTGAACCCTTGTATGACGGTATGGGTTTGAACCCCGTCGGTAACTAATCTAACAGCTAATCTAACAAAATTTATTGTTTGACAAAAAGAAAAACCATTATATCTCAAGTTTCGTATTTGATTCCTCCCTTCCCCAACATAGAATATCATCCATTTTCTGAGCACGTTCTATAAAAAGAAAGATATAACAGCAGAGAACATGCAAGAGGGAGCGAGATTTGAATGTGATTGGACAAGGTTGATAAGGTCGGTGAAATCATATTCTTCAATTGCTTTCTTTTGTTCTTTTTGTTTCCACGGTTAACCACCTTTAGCAGAAATGTGCGGTTTCCAAGGATTAAGCTTATCGGGTCCCAAAATGAAATACTTGTGTTTAAAAATTACTAATTCACGCGTTATAAAAATGAACACGATATAATTCATATGATATAGATTCATACTATTAAAAACTACATTTATTTCAATGACATAAGTAAATCAATCATAATACGTATAGGTGTGACTGTCAGCTAATTTGAAATCTTCTTGTGGACCACCCCCCTCTTTCTCTCTCCTCTCTCTCTCTCTCTCCAAGAGAGTCCCACTTGTAGCACTAGTGCGCATGTGGTGAGTGGTACCTCACAACCCTTCCAATTCCAAGGCCCACTTGTCCATGTACTTTGGGCTTTTAGCCTCTCACAATCAAAATAAAACGACCCGATTTAAGATGCACCTGGAAGCGTCCTCAAACTTTGTCCTTTTCTTCTGTATTTCTCTGTCTTCAACTATTACAAGTTCTAGTTGTCTCGCACTCCTTAGTACAATGATAATCTCATTACGATTTACAACGCAAAAATACACGACGTTTATTTTAAAGTGTCGATAACAATCTATTAAAAATAATCTTGAAAATAAAGGTGAATTTATTTACTAAACCCTAGCTTTCAATATTTCTCAAAAGATAACCTATAAATAGATGGCTCCCAAAGAAAAGTGGATGAGGAAAAAGGATGCAAAGAGCTCACGGATTTTACTATTCAAATCAAACTTTTCTAGTTTATCCACAATTTTTCAAAAGCAATTTTATCAACTTTTTGAACAATCTCTTATCTTAAAATTTAATGGTCCAAAGAACTAAATAGATAGCTAATGTGAGAGAGTTTTTAGTTTGTTCAGAACACAGGATAGTATATTTTTTGTTGCTATACAAGCGGTGAAATAGTTGTATTAAATAATTAACAACTTAAAAAATAAAACTTTCCTTCACTTATATAAGAACAAGTGGTGTGTCAACTATATTTCGATCACAATGAAAAATTTATCTTTTAATATAGTCAATAATATATGTATAGACAGACAATTATAGGATCCACATCAGATAGCCTACACAAACATGTTGGTTGTAAGATGAGGATTTCACTTTTCCTAGGATTGGAGGTTGAGGATTCACTTTTCTACTTGGAAGAGATCCTTGGGTTGAAATAGAAAGGAAAGAAAGCAATGTTCAACGTGCTTTGCACCAACGTATCTTTTCCACGGATTTAGATTCCCCCTTATCCTTTTGATCCAAGCGCCAGATATGTCACAGTTTTCTTCGTGTATTTTTTGACCGCTATTTCGTTTAGTATGTATAATTAGATTGGAATGATTAAATCTTAATGCTCCCTTCTTCATCGCTGCCCGTTCTTTCTTCACCGACACGCAAGGAGTCCCATTCTACAAGGATAGTTGTGGTTAAATCTTTATTTTTAAGGCTGTTAAAAGTAAAAGCAAATAATTTCTCATTTGGAGGAAATTCAAAGAGGAGTAGGCATGAAAAAAAACTCGTCCCTTGTAATCTTGCAATTTTAAAAATGATTGGAATGGATAAATTTTCTTCGTGTGTAAATCATCTTAACATACCTTAAAATTAGAAGTTACCCAGTCCAATCTAATTCTACCTATCAAACGAGCCCAATTATGGTATAACCTGTCCTGGCAGCGAACAACTTATTGACTTTTGAGTTGAGAGCCTAGCAGTTAAAAATAGCTACACCGCATATAATTGGTCCCATGAAACTAGAGTCCCAGCTCACCTTGCATCCCTTCTCAATTTCTGAAAATTGACACAAGGGTTTGGAATAAAATGTTGGGTTGGAAGCAACAATCAAATAAAATTAGTACACGGGAAGCAATTGGGAGCTGATATTTCATATCAGAGCATTTCCATCCTTAAAAACTTTGCACCAGCATCCAGCGCATTTATTCACTCAAGTGAACAGTAATAGACTCCAGTGAACAGTAAAAGGTCAAAGCATCTCCACCCCTGAAAAAATGCGCTAGCACCCAGTCTAAAAATGCGCTGGCACAAACAATCTCCACTCCTACAAAATGCGCTGGCACCCGCCCCATTTAGAATTTTTTAAAATTTTATATAAAAGAATAAATAAATAAAATAGTTTTAATTTTGGATAAGATTTTTAACCAATCTCGTAATGCCACGTGTAATTATCCGAACATACTATTTGTGAATAGATTTCCGCTAAGATTTGTAACTAATCCCTATCTGTCACGTGTCACTATCTGTTTACAATAATTGAGCCAAGATTACGATAAGATTTTCAACCAATCTTATTACGCCACGTGTTATTATCCGAACGTACTATTTTGTGGATAGATTTCCGATAAGATTTTCAACTAATCCCGACGCGTCATGTGTCACTTCCTGTTTGCAATAATTTAGCCACGATTTCGATAAGATTTTCAACCAATCACGTAGTGTCACATGACATTGTCTAGAACCTCATCCTTTCTCTTTTTGTCCATATAAACCCTACATCTCTACATTCATCGTCACACCAAACTGAATCCTTCTTTTTAGCTCAGAATCCTTCTTCATCGTTTTCAAATCTTGAGTTTTTTTTTTTTACAATGTCTTCTTCAAGGAAAGTGCATAAACAATTAGTGGAGTAACAGAAAAGCTTGTTGGCACAACAGGAAGAATTGATTAAGCTCGATGAAGGTGGAGGTGGAGATGAGGCTTTTGCAATGGAGGAGGACTCGGATTATGACCATAGAAGGCAAAAGGCCTCACATTCCCGCTGTGTCATGGAAGCTGTGGGTCAGATAGCCAAACCAAGACGTGCCGCAAACTTCAATAGAAAAAGGGAAAGACGAGGTAAAGATCTCTTAGAAGATTATTTGATTCGCAACAACGTATTCCCTGATCATGTCTTGAGACGTCATTTTAGAATGCAACGAAGTTTGTTCAACAAAATCATGAGTGCTATTTGCAACCATGATCCATATTTTGTGCAAAAAGAGGATGCTTTTCGTGTTCTAGGTCTTCTTCTAGAGCAAAAAATTACAACTGCCTTGCGAATGTTTGCGTATGGAACATTTGCAAATCAAGTGGATAAGATCGCGAGGATGGGAAAAACAACTGTTCTGGAGTCCCTGATGCGGTTTTGCTCTACAATTGAAGCCATGTAAACCAATGAGTACCTCCGGACACCCACAACAAGGGACATGCGAAGGCTTCTAAGGAAAGGTGAGATGCGAGGCTTCCCTGGCATGATTGGAAACATCGACTGCATTCACTGGACTTGGAAAAACTGTCCAAGTGCGTGGCAAGGAGCTTATGGAGACAGAAAATGAGCCAAACGTATCATTTTGGAAGTGGTGGCTTCATTTGATATATGGATTTGGCATGCTTTTTTTGGTGTTCCAGGAGCTCAGAATGACCTAAAGGCCCTTGCTCAATCTCCAATGTTCGACGATCTGCTGCAAGGAAAATCACCAAGATGCACATATTGGGTTAATGGCACTAAATACGACATACCATACTACCTTGCAGACGGCATTTACCCAAGGTGGTCTACCTTTGTCAAAACAGTGCCACATCCACAGATTGAAAAAGAAAAACACTTTGCAAAATGTCAAGAGGGGTGTAGAAAGTTCGTTGGGCAATTGTCAGGTCTGCTGCTAGGCTGTTTGATGTCGAGGCTCTTCGATCCATCATGATGACGTGTATTATTCTCCACAACATGATTGTGGAAGATGAGTATGATTATGATGCCGTCAATGAATATGAGCCGGATCCGATGAACAACTCAAGAACACGTATCTATTATGCTCATAACCGGACCGAAGATCCCGTGCAACATGAGCCGTTGGAACATGATGGACGTTACAATGAATTGATCGTTCAGTGGTACACTGATGTGCAAGACCCATACTGGCACGTAACCCGCCAGAATGACTTGATTGAGCACTAGTGGGGATTGCAAGAAGGTGAAGATAATTAAAATGAGCTTGTGGTTGAAGAATAAAGTGCATTTTTTTTATTTATTTTATGTAATTTTATTTGGTGTATTTTTTTTTTTTAAGTTTATTTGGTGTTATGTAATCTTTTTTGGTGTGTGTAAATAAAGTACAAAAAAAAAATTTGAGATTGCATAAAGTTCTAAAAATAAATAAGAAATTACATAAGGTACTAATAATAAATAAGAAATTACACAAAGTACTAATAATAAATAAGAAATTACATCTATAAATAAAAATAAATAAGAAATTATACAAAGTCTCTGGAGCTAGGATATGTGGTGCTAGGATCTTCATTGCTAGGATTTGTGTAGCTATAACCCCCTCAACTTGTTTCCACATCTCTTTCACGCCTCCTTTGCACGAATGTCTCTTTTTTCCGATGTCCAAAAATATTTTGAATTTGGAGACCGTCCTACTAGAGACTTGTTCATAATGTCACAATCTGCTTAAGCTATCCTTTGTTCTCTAAGCATCTCATGTTCTCGATTAAGTGCTTCTCTAATCATCTCGTTCTCTCGATTAACTATTTCTCTTTGTCTCTCAGTCGCCGCATCACGTCTCTCAGTAGTTGCTAATATTGCTGCCATAGCAGCAACTTTTTCCTCATCTCTAGCCGCTTCACGCGCCATGTTCAGTTCACCTTGGCGAGCAAGTTCCTCCATGTATTTAGTGTAGTCATTTTTGGAAGAATTACCTTTTTTCTTTGATGCCTTTTTACCTTGAGGCCTAAGGGACTGACGAGTCGGTTGGGTCTTCGGCACTTCTTCACACGTCTCTTCCGTGTCTTCAAATGTGTCGCCTTCTTGTTCGGCCGTGTCTGGTTCTGGCGAACTGTGTAGACCCATGTCGTGCATGACAACTTCTGGACCGATTGACACAATTTTGTATCTGGGGCAATCTTTGACAATTTACCAACATTCCCATTTGTTGAATGATTTGTTGTGATTCTTCGCATTGTAGAAAGCTTGTGCTTGTAGTGTCTATAAATGTGGCATAAAACAGTATTATAAAAAATGTGGGTGTAACACAAATACATAAATTAAAATATTGATGTCGGTGGAATACATATAGATAAATAATAATATTGTCACCTAATCTACTAAACTTGTCCCACTACGTAGACTAACGGAAGCATGAGAGATAGCGTTTTTCCAACAAGTAAAGGATGCCTTGAGTTTTTTCCAACGACCTTGAAGACCTTGACTACTTCTGGAGTCTTTTCCATGTACATCGCAAAACGCTTTTGTAATTTTACTCCACATTTCTCGCTTATCCATCTCATTACCCGTAATCGGGTCATGAGTTGTGTGAACCCAACATTCACACAATGTAACATCTTCAATGAGCTTCCACGAAGACATTTTTTCTCTCAAAGTGTGGAAAATATTGAAATGTAGAAGGTGTAGAAAGTGTAGAAAATATTGAAATGTGGTGTAAGTTCGAAGATGAGGGTTAGGTATTTATAGGAAAAAAATATTTTAATTTTCTATATTTTTTCATAATTTTTAATAAATTTTAATTTAGTTAATTAATCTGAACCGTTGGATTTGAAAAATATTCAAATCCAACAGCCTATAATCTGCCACGTGGCCAACAATCATAATTCTAACCGTTGGGCCTTTTAATTTTTTTTTTTTTAATTGTGGGGGGGGGGGGAGAACATGGACCGTTGATCTGTGATCGGACGGTCCAGATCAAAAGTGAAATTCCATTTTTTTTTTACTGTTGGAAATACAACAGTCTAGAAAAACTAACCGTTAGAAATCCAATAGCAGAAAGTGGGCCACATCGCCTACCCGGGGTGGGATGTGAGTGCGCCTGCGCCGCCAGCCCCGCCTCTAAATGGCTGTTGAGTACTCACGCCCACGACCGCATAAAAGCCACGTGCCAAACAAATAGCCCGGTTCCTTGGTTAGTCAAGTTTGGACTGGCCTGGAGACCAGCTTGGGCTGGGTGCCAGGCAAGTTTGTGGGCTGGAGTGGATGGACAGAGTCCCAACCTGGTTTTCTGACTGGGTGCTGGGCTATTGTGCCTCCGATGGAAATGCTCTCATATTCACAAAAGATGCATTGGACAGCATATACAGAAGCTGGATTAGCTTAAGCAAGTTCAGGGCATGCTCACAATCAACACAGCATAGCCAACAAAACATGATAACGAAGGCGACTAAAATAGGCTTACGTTTCTTTCAGTACTGCTCGAAAGGCCCTGGCAGCTTGCATATCGCGGAGGCATGCTAGTCTCAAATATTCACATATCAAAATGTACACTGCATCTTTGGCTACGATGAGCGCTGGTCCACTCCACCTGAGTTTCAACGAGAGGGGAGATGAATGCTAACGTCATCTAAAGTCGGGCAGTCGTGTATGCTTAGCCCGTGATCGTTGGCCAAATGCAAAAGACAGATGAAACACAAATGGGGAGTGATGTCCTGAGCCGCTGCAGCACGGGAATTCACAGGAAATGTAGCCAGGATATACTTGAAGGATACGTTGTCCTTCAATTCCTTCTGTAAGTAAAATAGTATTCAGAATGAATGAAAAACCTCATTAAGTAGATAAAACAACAAAGTATATTCCTGCGGAACTTGCAAATAGATACTTAAGTTATGAGCTTGGAAAAAAAAAATATTCATGAACGTGTTGAAGAAAAAGAAAAATAATTCAGCACATGCAAACAGAATATGCTTATCACAGTAGGAGCTTCGGCAGATTCTTGCATATAACCCCAAAGAGTTTCCTTCAATGCATGAACATCAACTTGTTTTGAAGTTCTGTCGTACTGAAATTCAATTTTGCTTACCTGAAACGTCACAAGTCACAACTCAAGACGAGCAAGACTAGCACTGTTTTATGAAGTAATTTGTCTGGTGACCGTCTTTAACCAAAACTTCCTATTGCAGAACCACAACGCCCACAAGGGCGGAGTCAAGATTTTTTCCTTGGTTGGGCAAATTGAAAATAGTACTATAAAATCATATGTTTATTTTTTGCTTGTATAAACTTATATAATAATCAATATAAAAGAACAACAATATAATATAAACTATTCTCAAAATCATAACCCTAACCGATAAATTCATGGACCATATAAATAATTAACCTACTAATTAAATCAAGAATAATATAGAGATTAAGAAAGTACCAAAGATGACATTTATTGGAAAATCGCAACAGAAATTAAGGAATTGCGGAGACAAAGATTTAATTGTGGATTTAAAGAAATTATTTTTCTTTTCTTGAGTAAGAAGCACAAAGGCTAAATTACATAGGGTAAATGGTCTTTTTCTTAAAAGAATATGATAAAAAAAGGATTGTAGATAGAACTAATTTATAATTTTTAGCATAAAATGTATTATTTATTACCTATCCTCTATAAAATATACATTAAATAATAATCTCTATTGAAATTGAGTAAGCTATGAACATGATTTTACAAAAGAATAGTTCTATTTACAAACCCATTTTTACTTCCAACACAGCCTTATTAATTTTCTATTAGTGATCATCTCCAACTTATTCGATTCGAACAACCAAAAATTGGGAGGGGTGTGTGAGAAGTAAAAATAAGTGCATAGATAGCACTACTTTTACAGAAAACCTCCCTAGACTACACAGCCCATGTTAGCCTTGTGGGTGGCTACGCCATTGAACGCCCAGAATTCCCAAAAAAGTTGATTTTCTTAGTGCGTTATTATCATTACACAATGAGGACATTGTAATTTCAGATACAAAGCAATTGCACATTCAGGAAAGCAACAAAAAATGAACAAACCCAGCAAGGTAAAGATAGCGGCGTTTTCCCAACCTAATTTCAGTGGCACCCTGTAACCCATTTCAGAGAAATCTCCACTTTTTTCTTATTGCAGTTTCGCCCAATCTATTGGAACATCTACTGACCTAATCCAAAATTCCAAACGAGCACCAACTACCAATGATAAAGTTTTCATGTTCACAAAACAAAAGAAAATTTTGAAACCTGACGAGGTGGAGAGGCAAGAGTATCCGAGTCCTCAACATCGCTATGAATACATCCATCGTAATATTGGCCACTAAGCACACTCTCATTGTCCCATGATGGCAATGCTTCATCAAAATTATGACTTTGTTTCCAGGAGTTATAATCCGAAAATTAAAAATAAGAGTCATACTTCAATACTAGTAACAGTTATGCAGTAAGCGTTTTTCGTTCTAGATTAAAATAAGATTACTATCATAAGCCAATAGAACAAAAATCATTAAAAACAATACCACAAGTGGATGCTAAATGGACATATGAATCATGATGGATGTTTAAACTGAGATATACACACACACACACATATGCATACGTACGAAGAAGCTGATACCTGTATGCTGTTGTCTTCTCTTCCCGAGGCACTGCAGTCAAAATTGAAATTTTACCATTAGCCACATCAAACATAAGGATCCAGAAACTTATGAAACCTGGGCAGAAACATGAGAAAAATTGTCCAAAGCCCAATATTAAGCCTACAACTAGGACAGGCTAACCATTTGGCCATTGTTTCGAGGCACAAGACCATTGTATGATTTTAGACCTGAGAACCAGCCCTTACCACATTATGAAATTAAGCCTGTACGCAAACACAATATGAAACATGGAATTGCACAACATATTATGAGCAATAGCATGTTATCATTTGTATTCAATTCTAACTAAGTGGCAAATTTTACTTGCAGATTCTTACTGTAGCTATCACAAACTCAATCAATGGATTATCTACCCCAGATTGGCGTCCTATACTTGGAGTGAGATCATGATCACGACAGAATCTCAATCTTTCCTTGATATTTTTATCATGGATAACAACAGATTTGTATATTATAGGACTACATGGAGAAATCATTACCAGAACACTGGGAAGAAGAAACAACTTGATAAGATTCTCAGGTTGATAATGGCAGTCATCTGGTAGCCTGTTACTGACTGGTACTCTATTTGTAGGTTGAAGTAAAGACTTGGAACTTTTTGGCACAGCAAAGATATTTGGAATTTCGTCGTCTAGAGATGCTGTGAAATTAAGTTCAACTTCCTTATGGTTTGTGTTCTTTGATCTTTTAGTACCAGGTCTGCTTGGAGTGGCAGGAGCTTCCTCCGAACCTACAGAATAGATAAGAAAGACAGCAAAATCAAGGCTTACCCACAAGAAAGCAAACCGAAAAGTCATTTCCTTTGTAATACCAACCCTTAGGCCTCCAATACTTCCAGTGATCAGGACCAGCCCATAAATTTTTCTCTAACCCCAAACCTTGAAACGAAAACGTGGAAACTTTCTCAAATCTGTCATCCACATCAGCTTCATTTGATGTATGAGAGTTACTATCCTACACAAATTAGAAAACGCATTCCATTTATCTTATCCCAGGGATCCATAGAGAGGATTAGAGAATTGTTGGCGGAAGCGTGTTATGTAACAAGCAATTTATCAAGGTCTAACTGACTTCAGCATATAGCCATAACAAGTACCCTGTGATGATTATGAAATGAGAGATCTCCGAAACTCATATTCTCATGATCATCACCCAGTATTATCATTATGATAAATGTTCGATGTGTCAAAGTTTGCACCGTTAAAGGCATCCGTTTTGAGATCTGCATTCTGGCTTATATTAAAATCTAGAGATGATCGATGATTATTTTCATCAAATTGGTAAAATATCTCCTTGGGAGTAGGACATATTTCATTCTTTGCGCATATGCCCACCACCGTCTGCTCAAGAGATTCTACATAGAGACCAAAACCAATCAATGGCTGAAAGAGAAGACAAATAAAAAAGGCAAGTGAGGGAAGAAGGGGTAAGAAAGAGGTGGCAAATCAACAGATAGGGTTGTTAATGGGTAAAAGTGAGGTTCTGACAGAGGAATCCTATTATTCGTCGTGTAGTAGGTCAAATAGAATTATTATAGTTTTATTTTTCATACTACCATTAAGACCCATTTAGTTTGATTTCACCATAATCGGGTATTACACCTTCATCACCACTACCAATCTCACCACCATATTATGGTGAAATCAAACTAAACGGGTCATAATGGTTATCCATTACAACCGAATGGGTTGATTTGCCACCTCTAGATGGTTTTATTGGTCAAATCAAGCAAGAGATTCTAATCTCACTCACCTTTAGCAAAAGAGAGATCAATCAATTCCAAGGCATTACTGAGCAATGAACACTATCTGCACTTCACTGGAACTTCGTATGCATCAAAAAGCACCTGGCATCCTCCATATACTCCAAGGTTATTCAGTACCAGACCCTTGGCTCCACCATCATTCAACTGTGCAGATGTCTGATGATATAGAGGATCCGCCACCAATGTGACTAAAATTCAAAAATAAACCAAGTTAGTGTTGGAAAATCAAATAAAAACAGGTTGTTAATGGTTAAAACAAGCTGTCAGTTTCTTTCCAGGGTGTTTTTTTTCAGCAACTACAAAGATCATTGCTTCCTCCATGTGTTAGCCGAAAGGAGATTGAAAGACAGCAGAGATGTGAGCTGCTGTGTGCAAGCCGAAAGGTGGTTATTACAACCTGCCATGATGCAATGCATGTGTATGCCAACTATCAAAGTTGCTGCATGTGTTTGAAAGGGTGTAAAGATGTGGAACACCATCATTCATTATATGTATTGTTGGATTGTTTATTTTTTCAGTTTTGTATAAATAGGCCATCTTGCTAAGCCTTAGAGCATCCCATCCAAATCCCATTTCCCATTCATTTAATTTCAGCTTGTAAGCTTTAAGAGTTGTAAACTCTTCTAATATTTCAAAGTGTTTGTTATCACCAAGCTTGCTACTTCTTTCCTTTCTTTGTCCAATTTTATTGAGAGTGAAAGTGAGAGGTGTGATAGAGTTTGTAAACTTATCACCCACATATTTTGGTATTGAGTTAGCAAACTCTTGTGAATACCAACAGTTAGAACTTACAAAAAAATAAAAAGATAATAACCAAAATGGTCGTCTACGTTACCATCAAACTTCTTTATGTTAAGAGCTTTGAAGGACGATTCCACTGTGGACATCGGATCTATCTGTTAAAACTACATTCATTACTTTCAACTTGCAGTCAAATTTTGTAGTAAACAAAAGTTCACACCTTCCTCTCTGACTCTCTCCCTACCCTGCTTGTTGATGACATGGTCAACCTCAAAGCTACTAAATCCGAAAACTAACTGAAATAAAGAAAAACAAACCGCAAAATCTGTGACACAAAAATAATCAGACCTAAACCAATGTCTAAAACCACCAACCTTGCTCATCTTCAAGACATCGATTCATCCCACTTAGGACCTTATATGCCTCAGCGTGCAATGAATCCACCCTCACCGAGTAAATTTTCAACCCGGCTTCCAATGTACAACTTGCCTAGCCACTCAAAACCAATAACGTATTATCTGCATAAGTACATAAACCCAACAATCTCAAATACCAACCAATTTTCACAATAAGTGCTCCAAACCTTTTGGAAATTAGCCTGCGTGCCATTTTCGGTTTCAACCTTAATAATATTGCTAGATGATCGATAAGCTTGAGCTTCCACTGTGTTCTTCTGGGTTATTTTCTAGTGAACAGAAAACAAAACAAAAAATCACAACAACATCGAAAACTTTAAAAAATAAATTAATTAATGAGCCTCATATCTTTTCATTTTTAGCTTTAGGAATGAAAAAACTAAGAAAGGTATGATTTTTAAATATATGCTTCTTATTCCTTGTCCTTGATATGCTGATTCTAGTTCATTTTCTTGTCCGCATTTTCTCAGCAATCAAACAAACCCTCATAAAATCTAGTCAATAACAGCAAAAGTTCATAAATTTTTTCAAGATAGTAGTAATTATATTACTAAACGCAATCAATAATCTATTATTTGTATGCGATTTCATAGATTAGAAGCAGAGCGTGTGTGACTATGTACGGACATTTTCTCTGGCAAGTTTGATGCATTCTTGGAAGAGTTTGATGATCTGCTCTCTACTGAGACAATCGTCAGGCGGAGAAGAATGAGCTACAACTGTAGCCGCCTTGCGACGAATCCCGGCGGTACCTGTGCACGTTCGAGCTGGTGGTCGTTGGACCCCAAAACGAAGAGTGGACTGGTGGTGGGAGAATGTGGACGGTTCGCCACCGACCCCGTATTCCTCGGCGCAGCTGGCGGTTTTGGACTCATTGCCTCCGCCATTGATGAGAGAGAGAGCAGGTGAAATTTTGAAAAGAGGGGAATATGTGCTTGTGGGTGCAATTTCAAAACGGTTAATATTCCGATTCCAATCCCCGAGACGGGAAACGACGTGTAGTTAAAAAAATTGCTGTGGTTCCCGCCAACATGGGACTGAGAGGAGACGACATGTCGTTTATTCTACAATTCCAACCCCTTCCTCACGCATAAACCCTAAACCCTCCACGTGCAGCTCATCACTGTTCGTCAGAGGACTCTTCAGTCTCTGGTGATTTCTGTTCGATCTTTTCTGTATTTCGTGTTTTAGGGTTCCATTCTATCCACCCAACTTTCTTACATTTCTGCATTTGTTTGTCTTGTGTTCGGATGGTGAGAAAGTTTTTTAGCAAACAAAAGAAACTTAAGGGAAAAATCGAGAATTTGGATCTTAGTTTTAAACCGATGGTTGTTTAGTCGTTCTTTGTTTACTGTTAGGCAACAAAACAATGAGATTTTCAAATTGGGTTCGTTTTCTTCTGATTTTCCTCCAAGTTTCTAGGTTATGTTTGGCAGGTAAGAAAATTTTAGGAGTAGTGAAAAATGAGAATACCTTTTGGGATTTTTTTTTTTTTTTTTTTGGTTGCCTTGGCCTTTAGGGTAATCCACATTTCTGCATTGTGTTCTTTATGGTAGCACTGAGTGTTTTGGAAAGTGAGAACTGGGCATTCTTAATTGGTAATTTTGTTGTCGATGTTTCCTTTTTGTTTCTCATTTATCTCAGATCCAAAAGGAAAGAGAATTTTATGAGAAAATTGTGCAAGTATATTACATTGTGCAAGTATATTAGAGAGATTTTAGAGAGAGAAGTAGAAAAATGAAGAATTTCAGTATATTGATTTCTTAGAAATTGAGCAAGTATATTACACTGTATTTATACACTTCTCAATACTTCTATCGACCTAACTA
Source organism: Pyrus x bretschneideri (assembly GCF_019419815.1). NCBI lineage: Eukaryota > Viridiplantae > Streptophyta > Magnoliopsida > Rosales > Rosaceae > Pyrus > Pyrus x bretschneideri. Next base: position 1,115,741 of record NW_025999805.1, on the reverse strand, counting down.
ACTAACAGACTCTCTAATCTTCATACAAGTGGCATAATCTCAGCCACACAACCTATCTCTATCATCCTCCCTCAATCTGATGCTTGGAAGATCCTAGCATGAGATTGTTACAATGAACACGAAACAATGGAGCACTAAGTCATTTGGTTAAAATGTCAGCAAACTGCTCCTTTGATGACACAAACTGCACCATAAGCTTGTTTGTTGCTACTCTCTCCAGAACAAAATGTACATCAATCTCGATGTGCTTGGTCCGTTGATGTTGTACTAGATTAAAGGACAGTGCTATAGCAAAAGGATTATCACAAAACAACACAGGAGGTGCAAATATTGGAAATTGAAGAAATGCAAGAATTTGTTGAATCCAATCAAGCTCTGCTGCTGTAGAAGACAAAGCTCGATACTCAGCCTTGGTGGAGGACCTGGATACGGTTTGTTGCTTCTTGGAAGACCAAGAAATGGGATTATTTCCTAAGAACACAACCAATCCGGTTGTAGAGCGTCAATCATTGGGATCACCTACCCAATCCGCATCACTAAAGGCATGTAAAGCCAAATCACCTCGTGAATAAGAAATACCAACATCCATAGTGCCTTTCAAATATCTCAAGATCCGTTTTACTACAGTGAAATGAGAGACCATTGGATTTTGCATGAACTGACATACTTGATGCACAGAGAAGGCAATATCAGGTCGTGTGAATGTGAGATATTGCAGGGCACCTACCACACTTCTATATAAAGTGGGATTAGAATAAGGCTCACCATCATCCTTTAATAACATGTTGTAGGGAAGCCAAGGTGTATCACAGGCCTTTGAATCCAGCATTTCTGTTTTCGCAAGTAACTCTTGGACATGTCTTTGTTGTGACAGAACCAAACCATTGGAAGTCTTAGAAATCTGAATCAGAGGACCTAAGTCCTTAATATCAAACTCAGATGTTAAATCAGTGATCACTTGTTGTATCTCAGTGGTTGCACTTCATGTGATGATTATGTCATCAACATATGACAATAATATCACAATGTGTGATCCAACAGTTTTCACAAATAAGGAAGAATCTGAGTATGTATTGTGAAGTCCCAATTTAAGCAGAAAAGTAGTGAATCTATCATTCCATGCCCCACATTCTCCATGACCTAAGAATTGACTTTAAGAAGACTGTTGAGGTTTGCTGTAATCGCTTATATAGCCCACATGAAACTGATCTATGTCGAATTCAGCACACACTTTGCACAACATAGAAACAAAAGTGGACTACGACATTACTACGAATTGAACAGTGTTTTGTTCTATACTTGTATATCCATAACTATATCTATAGTATGTCTTTTTTCTGTATCTACTATGTCAACACAATATAATTACATCTTAAAATTGCATGTTTAATTATCCTAAAGGAACACACCTAATAATTCCATGGTATGAAAGGCCAGTCATCTATGATGTTCATGCAAAACCTTATGTAGTGGAGAGTAAAGCTGGAAGCCGTGACCTCCAGATGGTATGTATATTTCCTAATCCTGTTCCAGGAAAATTCTAAGGTGTAGTCAATTTGGATTTCAAAGGATTTTAATATACTCTTTTAAGTGATGGATTCTATAGGATTATGCAGACTTCTACAAAATCCATATGATTTTAGAAGATTTGAGAAGATTCATTTAATATATTTATATGGATTTTGATAGACTTATGCAGCACTTAATCTTGGCCGTCAAATAGATCAAATGGTTATAAATGTGTCTAGGTCATAAATCTAACCAAACTGTCACATCAACCACATTTTTAATCCACAGCTTGTCCCCTCCCTCATGCTATTTTTGTCAAATGTTTTATGGGAAATTATATAGAGCATTCACACAAAGAAATGCCTCTCAGTTACATCTCTCATTCAGATACAAATCTTGATTTCGAAAACCCAAGAAGAACGAATCGATACAACTAGAGAGAGAAATGGGAAATTACCAGTAGAAGCACATTCAATATCAGCAGCACAACACCAAATCAATAACAAAAACCTAATATTTTTTTACACAATAGAAACCGTCATACTGTTTACAAATAGTTTTTGAAGTCAAATGGGAAAAACTCAAAAACCATAATCTTCAAAAAAATTTTAAAAAAAAATGGAAATTGACCTTCTTAACAGATGCAAACCAAGAAAGAGTGAGACCCAAGAACACAATGAAGAAGACAGATCCCAGAGTTCACTTTGGTGCTTATATGATAATTTGGTTAGTTGGCTTGAGAGAGAAAAGTCAGATTGAAGTTTGAAAAGATGGCTTTAAAGTCTTAAAGTAGGACATCCTCTATCTCGATCAATATTTCAAAAAACTCGCCTCGGAGTGCGCTTAGACGGTTTAGAGGTGAGGCTTAATATTTTTGCCTCTATTTTGTGGAAGTTGGTGAAATATTCGCCTAGGCTTCGTGGGGCACACCTAGACGGCTGAGGCATCCCTTTTTCATTTTTAAGTTGCAGAAATCTAGAATTCTTTGAGTTGCAGAGTCTGCTCAGCGAAGAAGATGAAAATAGCTAGGGTTTTTTTTTCTGACTTTTCATTTTTCTAAATTTTTTTATTACCCATTTTGCTAACATTTATTACTCCTATTTGCTAACCCCACTATCTTCCTTTCTCTTCACTTTTTGTTTTTCTATACTTTTTATTATCCCACTTCTTAACATTTATTGCCCTCACTTTGCTGATAATTATTACCTCATCATCTTTCTTTCTGTTCATTTTTAAGTGAAGAGCTTTTGCAAAGTATTATATATTTATATATTATATCCTATATATCTAAAAATTTAGGTTTCGTGAGGCAAACTCAAGGCTTTTGCCTAGGTGGAGCTATCCATGAAACGCCTTCGCTTTTTAAAACATTGATCTCTATGAATTTGATCGGTCATTTTCCATATGAAAGTTAAATTACGATTTACTTTCGGATAGGATACTATTGTAAGGTACAAAAGCAATCCCCACGAACAACGTACACGTCAAAGGTTAAAACACTTGCATCACCTTTCATTACGTCTATAGAACACTTCATAACCCCCTTAAATATTGTGATGAAGTTATCGTGGTGGCTAATGCCTACAGTGATGTTTCATCAACTTATCCTTTATCAAAACCCATGAGCACTTGTCATAGACTTATCCTAAGTGCTCTGCATTATTTGGTGTTTATTATTCTACCCATCAGTTCCCCAAAAGTTTCAGAATTCTTATGAAATCTTGTATCGTTAACTCCTCCCACCCATTATGTTTGGCACCCATTTTCCCTCTCAATCCTGGATATTTATGGTAAGAATTGTAATCTGCTGTCGTATTGAGTTGAACCTGGCATATTAATATCCTTTGTAGTTTCTGGTTTCCAATGAAGAGTTTATTTAAGAATTTAAGGTACATAGGTTTAAAGGGTAGTAATAGTTTTGGTGAAATTTTTCTAATAAATTTTATTTCTACGTGATTGGGTTTTTCTTTTCAGGTGTCAGTAGAGCTTCGAGTGCTGACCCGTCCCGTACCAGACTAATTACCTACAGTTTATCGAACTCTGGGTGAGAATTATGTTGAGGGTCCTGCCTTCAATTATCCATGAAACTTTGCAAGGTGTAGTTGCAAAAGCCGGCCAACTTATTACTCGGTCGGATCAGAAACAAAGATAGAAAATCTTCCATCAAATCCCTCACAGTTTACAGAGAAACACCACAACCAATTCGCCAAGAATCCGAGTTCGAGTGCAAGAACTTGGATTAGATAGTTGTATCCTGCAAGATAGACGTCCAAAGAACTGCTGCACTGGTGTAGGGACGAATTTCTGTCTTAGGAGATTGTTTCTGCAAGCCTCTATCTTCAAAAAACAAGTCAGTGATTTGTGATTTTATATATAATTACACTAAGTGTTTATGTTTTAATATATTGTATTTGTTGTTGAGTTTTTCCTTCGAAATAAAACTGTGCAAATTGTTGTATAATATATACTTAACATTTGATTGGTTCTAACAAGAGAGAGGTAAGCAGAAGGTTTATCATTTTCTTTTGGCTATAATTAGGACTATTTGGTTATGTTCAGTGGCTAGTGGGAAGTGTTTCTTGGATTATTTTGCATCTCCGGCGATCCATTTATTTCTGATGCAATTCAACTGGATGATTTTCATAACTCAAATCATTTGAAGCAGTACTGATGATGAGTAGGGTCTATTATTTCCTCTTCCTTCATGGTACATCGCAATGTACATATTATCCGAGGGAGAACTTACTAACTGTTTATTGACTGTATCTTTTTATTTCGTAGGCCGTCATGTAGGGAGATACGGAAAATTTTGACAGAATGGCAGCGAATTTTAACATTGCACTGGATGATGTGTCTATCACTAACCTGACCTTTGGAAAGGAGTTTCTGAATGCAATTGAAGCGAAACAGGTAGCTGCACAAGAGGCTGAGAGGGCAAAATTCGTTGTGGAGAAAGCCGAACAAGACAAGAAAAGTGCTGTTATCAGAGCAGAGGTGAGATGGAGGAATGCTAATTCCTCAAATTTGAATATGGTTGTCTATTTAGTGTATGTTTTTGCAACGTCTACTGATCCATAAAGTATTTCAAAATCAAAGATAGCATGGTGGTACTGGGGCGGCAACATTGATCAGTTGCCCATCCTTTCCAGGGTGAAGCCACCAGTGCAAAGCTGATCAGTCAGTCATCGCCAACAATCCGGTGTTTATCACTCTAAGGAAGATCGAGGCTGCAAGAGAAATCGCACAGGTTATCTCAGATTCCAAAAACAAGATTTACTTGAACCCCGATGAACTTTTGCCGAACATTCAGGAGACGAATGTACTGTAGTTAAGTAATCAAAGTTGTTTGAACGTGGCTGATGCATCAAAAACTGAGAAATGAAGAAACTGGATATTCCTCTTTTGTGACCACTTGCGACTTTTAATTGAGATTCACTGGTTTCATGTGTTAATATTATCTGGGAATACTGCATTTTCTTTTCGTTTTGATATTTGATGGTTCCATCACAAGTAACTGTCTCGGCAAGCTTGTATGCGGCCTTGTATGCCGGACTATTGAACCCGACCAAATGTCCCGGGCACGGTTCTGTTCAGCCAGTTATTTGGCCGGGTTGTACGGGACTTTTGAACCTATCAGATGAACCGCGAACGAGTGAAAATGCACGGCACTGTAAGTATCCGAGCTGAAAATCATCTTTATATAATTGGGTCAACAATCATACTATCATACAGCCAATTGTTTAAAGAAATTAAAACGCACTTTCTAGCGATTTTACAGTTGAATTCCTGAGTACAAACTTGGCATTCTTTTTGCTAAATCCTTACACTATCGGCTGGGAAAAAATGTTGAGAAGTCTTTTGTGGAAATGCAAATCACCGCTAAAGCCTGTGTTGTACTAATTATCTGCTAGCTGGAACTTTTCATGAGATACGCTACTATACATCCCAACACTGCACCTGCAAGAACCTGCAGCAATATGAATCGGAACAAAACAGAGATACAGGTTATGATCATACGTATTTACTGTTCATCACTGACGATCAAGGGCATAAATAAACAAAGGCTCAGCTAAATGAACACGAAGACGCAAATGTAGCAGACCTGCAATGGAGTATGACCAAGTGAATCCCGCAGAGGTCTAACACTAGAAACAGGGTGTTCTGGAGGTAGCTCACACACTATTTGATTTAATAACTGCAACAAGCAACAGATTGTACGGAATTAGAAAAGAAAAATACAATAAAAACACAATTTTGTAATAAACCAAATATACAGCAACACTTACACAAGTCACGTGAACAAGTACACGCTAAACAACCACCAAAATCAAATCACTAGTCTTTATATATAACAAAAAAACAACTAAGGTTTTGAATTGAAGATGAAAGTTTGTAACTTCAAATATAAAGGCTTGACACAAGTCCACAATCCCCAGGGCTTATCCAGAATTTTAGGTGAAGTTAACATGAAATGTCGGTAATGAATGAACACATCATGGATCCATTGTTATATGGCTTTTTTCTCTCTTTAATATAAGAGTTAACTGTGAACATGTGTGTCTACGTAATATATGCTACAAGGATAAATAAAACAATGCATAATAATAACTGATGTAAAGAGAACAATTTTAACATAGCATCCACAGAAAATAAAACAGAAGAAACTTGAAAGCAAATTGGCTCAAATGGGCATATATTCAATCAGTATGCATCCCATTCACCAAACTACCCCCAAACTTTAGTTAGTGGAATTGTACGTGTAATATCAACAAAGCATGTGGGGTTCAAAAATTCTTACTTCAGCTTGACGACCAGCATGAAGTCTTACACCAGTGGCATCATACATGACCTGCAAGAAACAGTCACCTTAGATGCATGAAACCTAATTCCACAAGAAATTGTGCATGGCAAGTAAAGTCACAAAAAAGATTGAGAACTGGGAATATAGGTATCATCTCTTTAAATTATTATCAGTTTTGATTGTGATTCTCAAGTTTCATCTTTGTTTAAGGTCAATTACCGCCTATAGTAACTTTTGTATCAAGGGCTTCTAGGACTCTACACCTATAACTGGTCAAACCTCACGTAAGACTCACATTTTCCCAGGAAACAAAAGACAACTGGGTGAGTTTAAATATCAAAATAGACAGAGTAAAAACCATAAGAAACAACAAGTTAATGGTACCAGTAAAAGGCTTCATTAGATCTTAAATCTATATTATTCACTTGACGGTTCACAAATGTGTTAGAGATCAACATTCTGGTACTTATCTTTTGTTATGTTCTCTTCAATCAAAGAAGATTGTTGGTCCAAGATTAGTCGACTAAGTTGTACAGAACCAAGATAAATGATTCCATACAAGTGAAGACAATCCAATCACAAACGGAAAGTTGATGACAAACAGGCAAAAAAGAGATAATCCTCTTGCAGATGTAGGAGTAATGAGTGTGTGAAGCAAAACAAATCAATTGCAGTTTCAAATATGACATTAATAAGAATTCGGGGTATTAAATCTATAGAGAATGCAACAAGTTCAAAAAACAAACAAAATGGGACTTTGGCGTTATGCGGAGCATTTCACATGACAATCCGAAAGATATTAAACGTGAGCATGCGAGCCTACCCAAAAAGAATGAACAAAACCTGGTTAAGAGATACATACAACACATGCCAAAACCACGGCAATGGCAAATGCAGACCCTCCGGTTCCCTCCTGTAAACCAATAGCAACTACCAACGCCGTCACAGTTGAGGAATGCGATGAGGGCATTCCTCCTGACCCAAGCATTCTTCTGGAATCCCATCTTTTCTCTTTGTACCTGCACGTCAACGACGAAATATTTTAAAACCTGAGCAAACTAAACTTTACTAAGCACACCCAAGATGGAAAAACAAAAGCCCAATATAGAATTAACAAAACCGAACAAAAATTCATCTACTTTTTAACAGAATAGTGCGTTGAGATTAACTTAATCATCCAATTAACTCAAATTGTCACGTAATTTCACAAAATCAAAAGGAACCCATAATTACTCATCTAGCAAATTTCCAGAAAATGCAAAATAACAAATCACTAGCATAAAAGTACATGTTCAAATGCAGAGAGGGAGGATGTTACCAGGTAGTGAAGAGCTTGAGAAACTGAGCAAGAGCGCAGGACAGGAAGGCAGAGAGGAGGGGGAGATTATAGGGAAGAATGGACGGCTGTGATGATGTAGATCCATTTGATGAGGCATCAGCGGCAGTGAGTACCTCGTCCATGGAAGCCCCGATGATCTGAGTCAGGGAGGTATAGAGCTCGAAGACGAGGAGATCGATGCAAAAATAAAACTAAAAATGAAACCGCGTGGTTGCGTGCCCAGCTGGAATTGGATTCGGATACTGACTCTCGAGACGTCAAAATTACAAATTTTTGACTTTCTTTTTTTTTCCCCACATATTTCTGGCTTCATAATCCTCTTTTTTTTTTTTTTTTTTTTTTTTTCAAACCAATAAGTTAAAGGAGAAAGTTTGGCTGCTGAAAAAATCAGCAACAGCTCCTACTGCTAACGAATCACGGTTGGACACGCGTTCAAGTAATTGATTTTAATCATAACTTTGACATGTGTTCATCCGTGATTAGCTAGCAGCAGGAGCTGCTGCTGATTTTTCAACAGCCAAGCTCCATTCTAAGTTAAATTTGTATCTCGCTATTCACACATCAAATTTACATCCCATACATATTTGTTAATTTGTTTTATTTTTCTTTTTTAATTTATTCGATCTGATAGTTGAAAATTGAGAGAATTTGTGTGAGAAGTAAAAATTGATGTGTGCATAGCACTACCTAATTTTTTTTTTTTTCTTTCTAAATAGTTAATTAAAGATGGTGATTATCCAAATCTAAAAAAGTTCGAATTTTTAATATACATTACTGAGTGAGTCTCATAAAAATGTATGTTCAAATGTGTTTTCGAATCTTAACCCTTTTAATACAGCATTAAATAAAATAAAAAATAATTAACTTTATTTTCATATTTGTTATGAGAACAACTTATATGAGACACGTTTACAGTTATCGTGGTGTCTCGGCACAATGGTACGTTGTCATGTGAAGAAAAACTTACACATGAGAATGCATTATAGGATGAATCGTAAAGTAAAGTAAAACACATTTACTGTTGTGTGTAAGTTCGTCTCGTTCGTAAGGACAAGCGTAGTTGGTTAAATAGCAATGACCAATCAAGGGCAACTAAATATAGGGATGGCTATTTTCTCAACGGATTGGGATCTTCGTAGGTTTTTTCCCTTAATGAGTCGAGTATGAAGAATAAAAAACATGGATGGGGATTGGATTGGAGGCAAAACTTGAATGATATTTTAACCTTATGCGTGAATAATGGCAGATTCAGGAAAAATTATTTAAAAGGTCACATGTAAAAGTTTACTAACATTTCTTAGACATATAATAACCTTAAAAATTAGCCATAGTTTAATCATTCATAATTTATAAAACAAATAACAATACAAGTTACAATTGTCTACAATGGTTTTTATATTTTGAAAACCCTGCATTATAGCTTCATTATCAATGGAAGAAAAAACATTGTTCTCAATATAAACCGTCATACGATTACTCAACCATTGGTCTCTATTCAGTTACGCAATGGACTTTCTACAATATTCATAGTGGAAAAAGCTCTCTCCACCAAAGCATTAGCAATTGGTAATAGTCAATGTAATAGCAATTAAACATGATTATATACTCCCTTCCTCCCTTCTCCACCATTTTTATTTTTATTTTTATTTTTTTGCAAGATTACCAATTCTTTTCAATTGAGAAAATTCACTACTCAAATACATATCAAAAATATAATGCCTAAGTTGATATTGAAGTGCCAAGAGTTCACAAGTAGAAAATTCATCATACCATTCAGAATTAAAGCATCGAGGAACTCTGGAAAAAGTCTTTGTGGAAAATGCTTTATTATAAGCAACTCCTCTAGGCTGACAATTCTCCTTTTGTAGGTAATAAATAAATTTAAAAAAAAAAAAAGGCTAACTTCTTTTTGAGGCATTTTATCAAGCAATTGGAAGACATGTATAAAGAGCAAATCTAACCTTCGAAAAGGTAGCACCGAAATTATTCATGAAAATTTACTGAAATTCAAAAGGACAGCTGAACTCCTTGCCCTTTAATGCATCCGTCCTTGTCTATGAACTGACCCCGTTTAGAATAATACATAATAAAATAAAGATAAAAACTCTTTTTTCACCCTTATACTGAATCTAGTTTGAAGGGCTCATGTTGTAAGTAACACGTTGGTACGGAGAAAAAATTGGGCCGCAAATGAGAATGCATTATAGAGAGCCGGGTAAGATGAATTGGGCCGAATCCTTATGCTGGCATGTTTCCACCCGAAAATGACACGCTCTTCTCAATGACATTCTTTTTTATAGGGTATAAAACTTATACTTTGCAATGATACTTTGCAGCAGTGAAAGATCAATTTTTGTAAATAGTTCAGACTACTCAATAATGTTGAAAATAAACGGTGATCGTGATTAGATTGAGAAAATAATATTTTTAATTTGTGGTCAATCTAATGGATATAAAACTGGACTACCCAGTAGTCCGGCCTATTAAAGACTTACTTATGAAACAAACTATGAGATGGGCGTATTCAAGTTGATTATATTAGTGTGCTTCCTCAGTTCAAATCATTCTATCTAGATTAGAGTATTAATGTATCTTTTTTGTAAAAAAAAAACATGTGAGATCATATTAAAAAAGTAAATAAGAAAAGAAAATTGGAGTATTGGTCCCTAAATTTTAGTCAAATAGCTTTGGTTTTTGAACTAAAAATCCATGAGTATTTAGTCACAGAACTTGTCAATATAGAACAATAATTGTTTTGAGTAACATTGTTAGGACTTACGTCACTTATTTGCCCCCTTAACCATGTATTTTGTATTAAAGTTCTAAAGATATTATCAAAATAAATGTTGCTCCGCATTGTGACAAACTCAAGGAATCTCTCAATTTTCTTTTTTCTTTTTAAAAGGGTACTAGTTGGTGACTTTGCTGACAACCCACTCTTTCGGAAGCTGGAAAAACTCACAGAGACATTTCAGCCTCCTCTTAACTATCATCGTGTGACTCAATAAAATTAATCAGGCACAATATATCTGTGTTGTTGATTACATGCTCAATGTAATAAAGTTTAGAGTTGGATACCAATATATAGGTGTTTAGGTACAAGCTTAAGAATATAAGAATAATGCAGCCATGTAGTGATAGTGGCATGAAGACCCACCCAATTCATTTTTTATGGTGATCACCTACACCCATGTGAGGAAGATATAACAATGCCAATGGATAAGGTAATCGTCCTTGGATATTCTGGTGTATGTCCTTTAATTTTTAGGACTACTACTAGCACTGTTATTTGATGGAAAAAAGACAACCTTGTGGCATGGTACATGTCACAGGTCACGTGAGTACCTCTTTGGTTGGGGAGTTGCAGGCAAAACAACTCGGGCATGTGAGCACACCTGACATTTGAATATGTAACCCGGGCATGTGGGACGTGCACATGTCCCTGTTTAGATTAACTCAGCTAAATTCAAAAACTGCTTCAACCCATATATATATAACGAACGATAATATCTAGGGTGTGAGCTTAGGGCATCTTCATTGGCTATAGGCTACAGGTCAAGATCCAACCCGAAATGTTATAAAATTCAAGCTGGACTAAAAAAATAAAAATAAAAAATAAAAAAAAGGACCCACTAGGCCAAGCTTCAACCCTTTGGCAAGTCGGGTAACCCGTTTGAGAGGTCCATTTTTTTTTATAGGCCGAAATTTAAAAAAAAAAATTAAATTTTTTTTTTCCTATAAATACCTAAGCCATTTCTCACATCCCTTTCATAAACACCCCTCCTTTACCTTTTCCAATAATCTAACTTTAAAATTTTCAATATTTTTTCAAAATGCCACATCTTCAACCAAAGGATAAATTATTGAGGGGCTAAAAAATAGCCCCCTTTAGTTGGAGTTGGTATATAAGGATAATCTAGCACTGTTCTTTAAAAATTATTTCTTGCAGAGCTATAATCCGAACGAGGGCTAAACATAGCCCTTTTGGTTGGAGATGACCTTAGCTTCACAATGGGCTAGCAATAATGTGCTTCAAATCTGCATGTGGTGGGAACCGAACCTAAGACCTCTTGTCACAACCTGTCTCTAATTTTACGATTTTATTAATTTTAAAAGAGTGAATTGACAAAAATGCTCTTGAGCCGAGATTGTTGACTTTCGCTGACCATCTTTTCATGACGCGTATGAGCTACTATTTTACCGTATTCTCGAAGGACTCGACGGTACGAACGCGTAGGTGCAAACGGAATCAAAATCGGAGTTACGATGGAGATTTTACAAAACTACGAATCCGAAAAATACTTTTGTAAAAATTACTATTTATTATTTTATATATTTCTCATAATTATTATATTTGGGGATTTTTTTAATAGTTTAATAATATTTTTAGGTCCATGGGACCCACACCTCACCCAAGCTCTCCTCTCATTTTCTGTCGTGTGTCTCATTTTCCTCCAACAAATTCGAATCTCTCTTTCTTTACTTACGCTCTCATCTCTTAGCTCCTTCTTGTCTCTCTCTCTCTCTATGCAAGTGCAGAGAATCTTGCAAACCCGATCACCATCACTTGCCGACTTCGGCGAGCCAAACCACCACACCTCTGTTAAACTAAGATCTTCATATTGAACCCAAACTATACCTTATGCGTCATTGTAGCACCATTTCTGTTCGAGGAGTTTTTCGACGAGTTCTCCACGATCCCGACCAAGGTAAGCCTCGAGATTTCCTCAATATTTCCCTTCTTGTTGCTCTAAGTTTACTTTTGAAGTTACGTGTCTGTTTTGGTGGTGTTCAAGAGTAGAAAAACCTCGAGGACAATTTTCCAGAAAATTGGTAGGGAAAAACTGTGGCTATCCGATCACTTTCAAACCAACTTACTGGCCAACACTGACCACAACTGGGCTACTAATAGGTATAGATCAACTCCTTACATTTGTAGCTTCAAGTTGGTTTTTGTATAATCGATTTTGGTGGTGAATCGAGCTAGATATTAGCCCTGGAAGTCGGCCTAGAAATCAGGCCGAATATGTGCTTCACGAAGACGGCGAGTATTGTTGTACTTGCGGGCGTGTGGGCTGAGCTTGGTGTTGCAGTGCTTGGCACGTGGAGCACACGCGTCTCCCGGGAGGTACTATGCTCCGTTGCCGTCCACGGCGGTGCCAGCGACTTTTCCGATCAGCTTTATGGCGACTCAATTCAACATGTGCGGTGGCGCGTGGCCTCCCGGGCCACCATCCCGTGGCGCGTGGGGGAATCCAAGGTCTCTCCTTAAGTTTCACGATGTATTGAATCCAAATCCGCCATCCATTCTTCGAAAACGTGTTTATACTGTTGGAAATGTGCCCTAAAACCAATCATATGATGATACTTTATGGACATTTCACATGTTAAACTAATCTAGTTTAATATTAAGGGCAAACATTATTGTTTGAGCCGTCTCATATAAATGTTATATGCTTAAACGATAAGTCCAAGGAATATGTGATTGGGAGAATGCGATCTAAAGAAGTTAGATTCATGAGACCATTCTTTCGTAGACACATCCTAAACATTCCTGATCATAGGATTGCCAATTGGGCATTGACAATCCGTTAAGATCAGTACGTGCTGTGTCTTCTCTCAGGGAGAGTGACTAGTCTCGAGTCATTGGTGTGAGTGACACCAAGACAAGCATGTAGGTGCTCAATAGAGAATGAGTTCACTGAACACGATCAACGAGGAGTTCTCATATTCATGTCACATGAGAACTCATGGTTGGGATAATGCAAAGTAGTCCTTTGACCTGAGGCATCACAGCTATCTTGTGGTTAAGTACTTGATCTTTGATTATGTCAAAGTCACTCTATCAGGGTGTCCACGGCATCGTCGGGGTTAAGCCACTTACCCATGGAGGCAAGTGAATGCGCAACAAGGGATCTCTAACCTTCAAACTGTTTGAGGGAGAATACTCTATGATATGATTTAGAATCTCTGGCCAGAGTATGAATGAGATGTTGGAATGCGTTCCAGATCACATTCAAGGTAATCATATAAGTACAAGATTCACATTGGATAGAAGACATGAATAAACTATCAAACCAAACAATGTGGTCAAGAGTATTGTATTAGAGAAAGACCGTATTGCATTTGTAATCCTAAAACTGAATAGGTTCTCCACCTCTTCTGATTAGCTTGGGTAACCATGACATGCTGCTAGGCGTCAACCATGGTTTGTGGAAGCCCTAAACGTGTATAATCACTAATGGGAGAATTGAAAGTAAGTTTCAATTCACAATCGATTAGAAAGAGTTTTTAATCGCCCACTGCCTCACTAAAAGGAACCTAATGGATCGTTCACCGAGTAAGGTAGAGTTTGAAGAAACAACGGAGATGAGTAAGAATAATTAAATGGTTTAATTATTTATCTAAGGCTAGGATTAATTAATATGTTAATTAATCAAACGAATAAGTTCGTTAAAGACCTCGGGTTAGTTTTGGGCCGCAAGGCCCAATGGGATTTGAATGTCAAGCCCATTAACTCAAGTTGTATGACAACTTGAATAAATAAAGGGCTTGAAAGCCCAATAAACCCTATAGGCCGGCCATGTTAGAAGAATAGTGCTTTTGGTCTATTAGGTCACTTATTTGAAGGGACTATATAAAAGACTTTATAGCCTAAAATTGATATATGGTAATTTTTGGGGAAATGATGAGAACACAAGCTCTCATTTCTCTCTAAAATTTCGGCCACCTTGGAGGGATCATCTAGCAATCAAACTCCTCCAATGTCACTCATTTCTTCTTCATTATGCCTTGGTGATGAATCATTAGAGGTTCTCAATTTTGGGAACTTGGAGAAACCTTTTCATCCATCCAAATCCATGGATCTAAGATGCAAGGAATGAAGGCCCTCTCTTTGGGTGATTAGCTTTTGCTTATGCAAAGAGGAATCTACAAAGGTATTGATTTCTCAACTCACTTTGTTTTGAGTTGAGTCTTGGTTCACCTATCTACTAGGCTTTGAAGTTCATGGGTTAAGTTTTGTTTTTGAGTGCATATAAACATGATTCCGCCTTTTAATTGTTAATTGCATGTTGTTGATGTTGCTCAAATGAACTTGTTTTTCACAAATCTTCCTTCATATACGTTAGTACGTTATCTATTTACGTAAATAGTTTCGTTTCTAGGTGAAACGCATTTCAAGGATCTTTGATGCCTGCGAGGCGGGTTCGACTTGATGATATGTGATAAGGTTTTTACCACCTGTAAAAGTAGGAATAAAAACACTTAAAAATACTTGCAAGAGAACAAGGTAGTTGTAGTATAAACAGCTCAAGCAAGGTCGTTTTCCGCAGGGATTGAACGAATAATTCATGTAAATACCAAATCATAATTAATTATTTGAAAACAAAGTTTGGAAGAAGTTGATTTTATGACCTATAATATTAAAAAAAAAATTTAATTAAACAATTAAATAA
The DNA here is from genome assembly GCF_019419815.1 of Pyrus x bretschneideri. Classification (NCBI taxonomy): domain Eukaryota; kingdom Viridiplantae; phylum Streptophyta; class Magnoliopsida; order Rosales; family Rosaceae; genus Pyrus; species Pyrus x bretschneideri. Next base: position 1,100,635 of record NW_025999805.1, on the reverse strand, counting down.
ATTAACAAAGTAAAGAAAACAAAAGAAAACGTTTTGAAAACCAAATTGTAAAAGCCTAGGCTTCCACCGTCCACTTAACAATCCTATGTAGATTTACCAATTACTTATGAATTACCTATGCAACTTTGAAGGTTAGGTTTTCCTTATGCATATTCTACTTGTAGCATTCAAGCTAGAACGTATATCAAACATGCAATTCGTCTGTGGCATTCAAATCAAATATAAACATGCATGACTCATTACGCTTTGTGAAATCCCTTTGAAAAACCATGCAACCCCTACGACGTGGCATTCACCCTAGGTGAACTTACAACTATCAATCACAAGAAGCAATACTCAATTCCCCGGTGGCATTCCGACCGAATTGCATCCAATTACTTTTCTAAACATCCTAATGGTAGCTAACCATTAAGATATAGAGACAGTTTAAAGCACAGTTATTAATAATTCAAAGTATGCATGTATAATATCATAAGCAATTAAATAAAAACTACATATTCATGCTAAGGCTCAAGGCATCACCCTAGCAAACGAAAATTAGTTACAAACAACCATAAAACAAAATAAATTTTATTGAAATAGAAAAAGAATAGAAAACACCTAGAAAATAAACTTCAAAAACCCTATAGAGTAGTGCGTGCGTTCTCCTATGCTGTGTAGAGAACCTAATGGCAAACAAGCCTTATTTATACTACTACAAAAGAAAACCCTAAAAGGTCTTAGAATAAAATTAGGAAACATAATAAAACAGAAAATAAAAGGTTTCCTATTTGAACTAGAATTCGGGCTTCATCAGAAAATCCATCTTTTGACCAACCAAATTAACTCCAATTTGGTCCCAAAAGGTCTCTTTTTAAAGCTGAAGACATCCCCTACAAATTCTCAGAAGGAATCTTCCTCAAAATACGCCATCTTGACCTCCAAAATACTCAAAACGTCCAGAAACGTCAATCTGGGAAAGCTGCGCGCTAGGCCTTAATTTCATCGCCACGGTCAAACGGCCAGGTAGAAAAATCTGGAATTTTGGCACAATTATCTTGAAAGACTCACAAACATTCTCTAATTAGAATCACTCCAAAATTCATCCGTTTGGTCACTTTTTGCTCCAAAGGAAGTCGAATGTCCTATATTAGAAATAGATAACAAAGTATGAAAATTCTACCAAAATAACCAATAAATTAATACTAAGATTAGGGTAAAATATATGATATAATATGGACTCATCAACATGATTTTATGAATGGGTCTTTGCTTTTAAATACTATATATGTTTATCTAGTTTCCACATATATGTTTAATAAAGAATTTACTACGTATACCTAGATTAGATTAACGCTTATAAGAATTAGCTAAACGACGGAATTTACAAAAGTATGCTAAATCCTACGAGATGCACAGGTATGTGTACTGTTATGGAATTTTATATACAAATCCTACGGGATGCACAGGTATGTGTACTATTATGGAATTTTATATACGACCATGATCAATATTTTATTAGAATAATATGATGTTGACTAGATATATCAAATCATTGTGGTAGGACTATATTTACGTTGTCTGCTCATTGCGTGCTACACTGGTGTTTGTACTCACTCAGGCCAGGGCCAGGCTTCACGTGTATGGTCACATTGCACCGTACGCTCACTTTGGATCCATTGTAGGTGCCAGCCTGTCCTAGATTGCTATAGGCAATTAAGACTCCTACATTGCACCGTACGCTCACTTTTCAGCAACTCAATTCGGCGTATGCGGTGGTGCGGGGCTTCCCGGGCCGCTATCCAATGATGGCGCATGCAGAGACGGGTGGGGAAACCCAAGGTCCCTCATTAAGTTTCTCGACGTGCCCAATCTGAATTCGCTGTCTGTTCTCCGAAATTCAGCCGTTTTAAAATAGTTTCTTTATTTGCCGTACTTTGTACAAAAACACATTTATAAGTTAGTATGTTATATATTTACGTAAATGGTTTCGTTTCTAAGTGAAATGCATTGCAAGGATCTTTGATGCCTACGAAGCGGGTTCGACATGACCACATGATTTGTGAGTGGGTCTTTGCTTTTAAATACTATATATATTTATCTAGTTTCCATATATATGTTTAATAAAGAATTTACTACATATACCTATATTAGATTAACGTTTATAAGAATTAGCTAAATGACGGAATTTACGAAAGTACGCTAAACCTATGGGATGCACAAGTATGCGTACTATTATGGAATTTTATATACGGCTATGATCAATATTTTATTTGAATAGTATGTTGTTGACTAGATTTATCGAATCACTGTGGTATGACTATATTTACGTTGTCTGCTCATCGTGTGCTACACTGGTGTTTGTACTCGACCGAGTCAGGGCCAGGCTTCAAGTGTATGTTCATTTCGCACAATACGCTCACTTTGGATCCATTATAGGTACCAGTCCTGTCCTTGATTGCTATAGGCAATTAGGACTAGTATGTGAGGCACATAACGCCAATCTTCACGTGATTGTAGTACTAGAGCGTAAATCATTATTACACCCAGTCATGTTCATGTCAGAATGCCTCTGCATAGACTCGTGTGTTAGCATATGTCGATGAGATTATGTGATTTCTAGACGTTAGATGTTTATTAACGAAGTATATTGTGATGTATTGAGTTCTTGAGAAATTACAAGCTATGGTAAGTAATTTCATACTATACATAGTATGTATATTTGGAAACTATACTTGTTTTACAGCGAAAGGTTATTATGTTTTGGAAAGGATTTACAAAGTTTTATTTTTTTAGGCCCACTCACCTTTGTTTTTCGCCCCTTCAGGTTGTAGTAACTGAGCTTTCGTATTGACCAGGATTCTTGGCAATGGAGATTACCTTCGATGGTATAATTCTCAATCTACTCTACTATACTTTACTTGTGTTTTGCCTCATGTGCGAATTGGGTTCAATTTTGCTCATAAGCGCACTCTTATATTTAGGTACTTTTAGGTTTAAATTTATCCACATTTTCTACATCACTAGAATTTATGGCTTCGTTACCTCCCGGTGTCGACCAGCACAACTCGATTTGGAGTCCAAGTGGACCTCCTGGGTCGGGGTGTGTTACCTCTTACTTACAAGTAAAGAAGAATATCATTAGACCGTAGTACTAATTAACATTTCAACTTAATACTTGAATACAATTAAACTACAAATCAAATACCAATTTCATAAAGAAATAATTAGAACTGTTCAACTTATTAAAGGTAGTGTTATCTACACACTCATTTTTATTTTTCACACACCTCTCTCAATTTTTGGTTGTGTGACTATGAATGGCCGAAAATTAAAAAAGGTGTATGAGGGTTAATAATTTGGTATCGAGTTCGCCATCTACACAAATTAAACTTAAGTAATCCCGCTTAAATATACCAGTGAAAATGAATACGGTAGTGCTAAGTGAGTGACTTGAGCATCAAGAAATTGATTAATTCTTGCTTGACGTCCCCATCTCCCATTAAAAAAAATATTATTGAAAATGACTTGAAAACTTTAAGTTTTAATGAAAATGAAAAAAAAATTGTTGTAAGTGAATAGTACCAAAAGTAAATTTTTAGAGTAAAAATATTTTTAACGTTAAAAGTGAATAACATTAAAAATGTTTGGTTAAGACTTCTTAAAAAAAAAATCTACAAGCATGACGATGAGGGTAGTTAGGCTCGTAAATACTTGAAGGGCACACTGTCCATCATCAATGGTAGGTATGAAGTTGCAAGTCCATGTCATCCAAAACACAACATGGGTGGTACGAATAGTTTAGCAATTGCATCAAAACACAACATGGGTGGTACGAATAGTTTAGCAATTGCATCACGTAGTATGATTCCTCCTCAGATCCCGAATCATCAAACGTTTTCAATCAATATTTGTCTGCTTGCTCTGTGGACCGTGTACTTGTAAATTTCTTACTCGGCTCCAATTTTTTTATGATAGAATACGCGGCCCTGGTATTCTTCGTCCAGTTACCAACAGGCAAGCGTACAACCCACGTGTTACCCTCTTTGATTGGTGGGTTCCCTAAGTGGGATTAGATTAAAAGTTTTATTTCTTTTTTCTTATCTAAAGGTTTTTATCAAGAGATGTGTTATCGGCACACACATTTTTATTTCTCTCACATCTTTTTAATTTTTAGCCGTCGGATTAAATGAAATGAAGAAGATCAAATGACAGAAATTAATAAGGGGTATGAGAGAAGTAAAAAATGGTGTGTGAATAACACACCCCTTTATCAAAGACGGTATTTGAAATTCGAGAAAATTGTAGTATTGTTACTTTATTTTTAACTCAATTGCAATAATGACTTTTTAATTAAAAATTTATGATGATTGGTTCCTTACTTCATCAAAACGTGCAGTTATAGTCTTTTTCGTCAATCAGTAAGAATTTTGTCAAAATGAAACATGTTAGAATGATCATTGCTACAATTAGGTTAAAATTGATGGATCATTGCTCCAATTTGGTTAAAGTTGATGGATCATTTCTCCAATTGGGTTAAAGTTGAGGAACTATTGCTACAATTTTTGTCATTTCATTTTCCATATTTACCCCTTGATAACCTCCTCACATGTGACACATGACTCATTTTAACGGAAATTCTAACAGAGTTAACGAAAAAAACCATAACTGCACGTTTTGAAGAGTTAAGGGACTAATGGTCATGAATTTTTAGTTGAGGGACCATTACTCCAATTAGGTTAAAGTTAAGAGATCATTACTACAATTTTTTCTTAAAATTCAGATACCATTAGCCTTCTTTATTTTAGTCTTTCAATTTAAAAATTCATCAATGTCTTTCATGAAATTTACTCATACATCCATTTGGTTATTTGTTGGTATTCCTCTTCACCGAGTTTTAGGTTCAAATCTCGTGGATGACAAATTCAATACCAAATTAAGTTACATATTGTGTGGCTTAGACGAACTCCCTCTTTCCTTAGTGTAAAATTTTCGATGTATTAAAAAAAAAAATCTATCAATTATCTTGTTGGGATGCTAATGTGACACAAATGTTGAATAATATTTTTTGATTATTTAAAAAATAGTCCTCTTTTAGAATATTCATTCTTTCTTATTGGTGGATTCCTTTAAGTGGGACTATATTAGGAGAAATTTTCATTGTAACGGGAACACGGATAATACATCACGTGTTTTTATGTAAGTGGTGAGAAATTTTATATTTTAAGTTATTAACGTTTTAACACACATATTCCACAATTTATATAATAACACATAGTATATCACCCCTTGTGCAAGTTATCCTGAAAAATCTCTCTTAGATTAGATATTTAGTTCTTTTTCCTACCTTTTTGGGGCCAATAAGGAATTAAATAATGATTCACAATATCCAGAATTTGTAAAGGGGGAAGCTTCGGAGATGCAGCGCGAATTTTGGTTTTATGGATTGGGATGGTGCGATGTGGTGGTAGATCAAATGTTGCCTTTGGGGTTGGGAAATTTCCTATGTGGACGCTTGTGTTTGTGACATAAGAAAACGCGGGTTACTTTACTTGGGGTATTGCTATACTCTCTGCACTTGAGGTTGAATCGCTCTCAGTATTTGTTCCGAATCCTCTTCCAAAGGAACAAAATCTAGATTTTATTAGAGCGAATGCTTATGGGGCTCATCATGTTGTTTTGTTTATAAGATGGAGAGATGTAAGAAAGGGGCTTACTGTTTTTGGTAGATTTATCGTTTCTTGAAGTAAATGGAATAAAAAAGACTTTGATTGATTTTTGTTTTGTCATATTTAAAACTCTGTGCGGGTTAACCCATCTTTTTTATTTTGTTTTTTTTTTTTCCAAAGTTAATCCTTCTAGTTATATATGAAAGACTATAAAAATGACTCGTAAGTTAAGTGATTAAAAATATTTCTTTGTACTTGAGGTTCTAGGTCTATAAAAGAACAAAGGCTAGTACGTGGATACATCCTTAGACTTTACTATATAAAATAAAAATAAAAAATTTGTAACACACAATTAATTAATAGATTAAGATAAAAAAAAGAAAACAAAAAAAAAACCTAGGTGTCAAATTTTACATTAGAAAACCCCTTCTATAGCTAACGAATAGAAATGACATAAAATTACAATTCGGTTTTTTTTTTTTTTTTTTTTTTTTTGGGAAAATAAATTTATTAAAGAGAAAATCATCTAGGACAATATGTTCTAACTGTCACATCTCAGTCTGCATAGCAAGATATTATCCGTTTTGGGCCACGTCCTTACGGTTTTGTTTTTGGGCTTCCATCCAAAACGCATCTTACTATAAGGAGGTGAGCATGTACATATAAGGTACATCACCTCTCCTCTCCCGGGCGATGTAGGAACTTACACAAACTCCCAATTCAAATCAAAGTAGCAGGGAGGCAATAATTCTAAAAGTGGGGATTGGACACCAACACCCCAACGTTAGCAAGCTTATCGACCACAAAATTGATTTTATTATGTTTCCAGAAGTTAAAGACGATTGCAACACTTGGAAAATGAACCAACAGCTACGGAAAATCAAAACAAACACAACAGAATATCTATATTAAAATGCTTGTACACATTGCCATACCCTAATTTTCACCATGTTATCAAATTTTCAATCAGAATTTTAGCAATTGTAAATTTCCGAAATCTTGAACAATTTTTTTCATTTCAACAAAAGAGAAATGTTGTAAACAGGGATTGACAGAGTTTTAATCCGATAAACCCTTTCTCTTTCCCAATTAATTCAAGGTGGTTTAAGTATTGTTATTTGTTAACCATTAAAAACCCGTTAAACCCATTCTCTTTTTCAATTAAGGGCTAATTTGGTATTGTTGTGCTTTGGAAAAAAAAACTGTTTCTGATATACTGTGAGAATAAACAGCTGTAAAATAAAGCAGTAGAGTGTTTGATAAACTTTTTTGTAAAAGTGCTTTTGGAAAAGAAAAACAGGATGATAGTGTTTGATAAACTTTTATATAAAACAGTTGTGACTGTATGAAATGACCAAAAAAAGTATAATACTAGATATGTCATTAATTTAATTTTCTTAACATATAAAGGTGAATTTCTAAATATACTTTATTTTAAAAATAAAAATATTTATAACTTTATCTCAAATATTTATAATTAAAATATTTTAAAAAATAATTTTTAATGCCTAAAAATTAATAAATCTCTCTCTCTCTCTCTCTCTCTCTCTCCCTCTCTCTCTCTCATCTTCTTCATTCTTGTGTTTTCCCTCCCTTATCCCCTTCACACTGCAACAGCAGCCGTCATGAACAACCCTCCATTTGCTCGTCCGTCATCACCTTCACAAACAACCCTCCATTTCCATTTCCAATCCCATCATCTTCTTCTGGGCTCTGCAAATTCTAGTGGATTATTTGCAGCCGCTGCTCCCCCATCATCCTTCCCAATCAATTTGCTGAGTTGCTTTTTCTTCAACTCGCTTTTCCTCTTGGGTTAATGGTCTGTGGACGCGAGGAGCGAAAGGGAAGAGAGATAGCTGATTTAAAGTGTTTTGCCAAAATAAGCTATTTTACCAAAATAAGCTGTTTTGTTGAAGCTACTATTTCGAGCTTCTAGTTTTCAGCTTTTTTTCACCCATAACTTTGAAAAGAAAAAACTGATTTAAAGTGTTTATCAAACACTTAAAATGCTCCAACTTTTTTTCATACCTACTTTTTAAAAAATTAAGTTAAGCCAAATAGGGCTATTTCAAAGCGGTTATATATTTCAACCCTCATTTTCTTGCGTATAAAGCCAGTCTTTTTTCCCTCCATCTGTACACAAAGGGGTCCATGTTATATGGCAACCATAAGTACTAGTCAATTATTGTCCCAAAACATACACCATCAAACCAAACCAAGGCCATGGAAACCCCCCAAAATACAAATACAAACCTCACGGCACATCCTCAACCACAACCCCCCTTTTCCTCCCCATCTCTATAAATCCACGCCCTCGTCTCCTCTCCACACCCCCACAACCACAAACCCCGCCTGCTCCCCCAATTCCTCAATACCCATTTGTGTTTTTCGATTCAGTTCGAAACCAGGCGATCTTCACCTTTCTGGTTGTTTTCCTTTCTGGGTTTTAAGGAGGAAGAAGAAAGGGAGGCGTTTTGATCATTTTCTTTTCGAATTTCGTTTGGGGTAAGACCCAGGTTCGACGAGTTGTAGACATCACGGCTATACCCAGAGCTCCTCGGCCGCTCATTCATGTCCGGGGTGTCGGACGAAAGGGTTGTGTAATTGAGAGCAACCCTTCGCCGCACGGCGGGCGTGGTGCTTTGCCTTCCGAAGGCGGTAGCCCCTCTGACCTCCTCTTCCTCGCCGGTGGCGGTTCCCCTTCCTATGTTTTTCTCTTCTGCTTTTATTAGCTTTTTTTAAAGAGTTTCTTGCTTAGATTTTTAGAGATTTTTTGTTCTACAAAGCGCTCGAGTAGATCGCATTGTTGTTTTCGGGGGGGTTTTAGGTTTGGTGGTGTTTGATTTTTACTGGGAAATCGAGAAAAAAAGGGGAAAAGAGAGAGAGAAAGAAGGCGTGTATGAGCATGACTTTGAGGATCAAGAGGGTTCCCACCGTTGTTTCGAATTACCAGAAAGATGAGGCGGAGGAAGGTGCCCGCCGCGTCGGGGGTTGTGGCCGCAACTGCCTTAACCAGTGTTGCATTCCAGGTATTTGTTGAAACGTCCTCCACTTTGAATTTGAATTTTTGTGCTTTATCTTTTACGTACTTGAATTGGCGTTTTGCAAAACAAACCTCCCTGTGTGATATGTTGTCAAGAAATTGCTTCATTTGGTTATTTTCGTGTTTTTCGACGGGTTCGGGCGTTATTTTTTATCTGGGTTTTTGTCAGTTACTCAATCTATACGGGTTGGAGTAGTAGCGAAGCTTCTTTCTTTTCTTTATTTTTTTGGCATTCGAAGAAAATGATTTTTATGTTTATGACTGGGTTGTGTACCATTTTCGGTTTGCGTAGGTGCAAAACTTCCATTGTATGCCTTCAAGAAGCTGAACGTGAATGATGGTGACACGGGTTTGCTCGGACATGAGAAAAGAGAGCCTCCCGTTGCATTTCTTGACTCACTGCTTCTCGGGGAGGTAAATTGATTTACAGGAGATGAAGAAAGACTCACCAGCTTTGTTTGTTTCCTTTTGTAGTTAACAATTATTATGGAATAAAATTGTTTACCGCTCCATGGTACAGTGGGAGGATCGCATGCAGAGAGGGCTATTTCGCTATGATGTCACTGCTTGTGAAACCAAGGTGAATTCACTTACTGTTTCCTCAATTTTGTAGTTTCCATAAACGGGAATTGGAATTCGAGCTTAGGAACATACACACTATATACTTATTTGGGATATGGATACCAATTTCTTTGATAATTTGGTGTAGGTGATCCCAGGGCAATTTGGTTTCATAGCCCAGCTGAATGAGGGTCGCCATCTTAAGAAGAGGCCAACTGAGTTTCGAGTTGATAAGGTCCTCCAGCCCTTTGATTGCAGCAAGTTTAACTTCACTAAAGTTGGACAAGAGGAGGTTCTGTTCCAGTTTGAAGCCAGCGAAGATGGTGAAGTTCAGTTTTTCCCCAGCGCACCCATTGATGTTGAAAGTTCTCCAAGCGTTGTGGCAATTAATGTATGCTCTTTCTTCTTATGCATTGTTAGTTCTTTACCAGTTATTTGAGGATAAAAAGTTAAATCGTTTTTCGTCCACCATTCCACAGGTCAGTCCGATTGAATACGGCCATGTGCTGTTGATTCCTCGTATTCTTGAGCGATTGCCGCAAAGGATTGACCGGGAAAGCTTCTTGCTTGCACTTCACATGGCAGCTGAAGCAGGGAATCCTTACTTTCGATTGGGTTACAACAGCTTGGGTGCATTTGCTACCATCAATCACCTTCACTTCCAGGTTTCTAACTGCGTACCTCTCAATCAAGCTGGCCTTAAATATTGGATTCAGTTTCTGATATGGTTCACTACCATTTATAGTTGTCACTCAACAGTTTTTTCTTCCATTTATAGGCTTACTACCTGGCCGTAACCTTTCCCATTGAGAAGGCTCCTACCAAAAAAATAGCCACTTTGAATGCCGAGGTGAAGGTCTCTGAGCTTCTGAATTATCCAGTCAGAGGTCTTGTGTTTGAGGGTGGAAATACTCTGCAAGATTTGTCAAACACCGTCTCTGATGCCTGCATATGCCTTCAAGAGAACAACATACCTTACAATGTCCTTATCTCTGACTCTGGAAAGCGAATATTTCTCATGCCACAGGTATGTAGTTAATGAAACTTAATATTTCATTTGGCATATTTGTGTTATTCACGGACCGTTTCACTAACCCTGCGCGCGTATGGTCTTATGAAATGCAGTGTTATGCTGAGAAACAAGCTCTTGGGGAAGTGAGAGCAGAGATTCTGGATACACAGGTGAATCCAGCTGTGTGGGAAATTAGTGGGCATATGGTGCTAAAGAGGAAAAAGGACTATGATGAGGCGTCGGATGAAAATGCTTGGAAGCTCCTGGCAGAGGTCTCCCTTTCTGAAGAGAGGTTCCAAGAAGTGAATGCTCTTATTTTCGAAGGTATTGCTTCGGGTGATAACGGGAATGAAAACTTGCTCGAGGATCCAGAAGTTAAGCCTCGTTCTCATGAAGAAGTCAACACCATCAACAAAAGAGTGCATTGTTCTGCAGTAAATGAGCAGATTTGTCGGGTGTTTACAATGTGAATCTACTATTGCAGTCTGCGATTTGGGTTAATGTATGTGCCTTTGTTGGATGCTAGCCGATGCCTAAATAAGCAAAACTGGTTTTGCATAGTGAGCTTTTCATTGTTTGCAGTGTCTTGTGCATGTATACTGGATAACAACATTGATCTATTTTAGGGTGCTTTATGGATATGTAAAATGCTTTGTTGTGGTGGTTTCGTTTGTGGGTGAATAAATGTTTACATAATGTCGATAAATGATACCATTCTTGTAACATATTCCTTATGGATATAAAGCGTAGGCTCCTTTTGGGGTCACGACTTCACTAAAAAGTTTTGGACAAAAATGCTCTCTAAACAAAAAAGTTGAAAAGCAATCCAAAATAATACATGAAATAAAGCAGGGTAATTTCGTCATAAAAACAATGCTTTTTTATCTTCAGTATATATGAGGCCATTAGGCCCCTTAGACCATCTGCAATGGTGGGCTAAATGCTAAATTTCCCTCCAAATTCCCCCCCCCCCAATGCGAGTGGACTCGTGGGTTGTTGGACCAGTCTTGGCCCACCTACACTCCAACGCACCCCACGCGGTGCGCTTGCAAAAGTTTCCCGATAGGGGTGGGCCCCACCGTCAGGTGTGTGTCGGCCACCCACAAAAACCCAACGGCTATAATTTTGATCCTATGGCTAGGCATTAAGGACCGTTGGTTGATCCAACGGTCCAGATTCAAATTTAATTTTTTTTGGAATATGTTATTTTAAAATACATTGAATCCAATGGTTGAGATCGAATATAATAAAATCTAATGGCCCAAATTTAAATCCAACGGCTAAAATAATTAAAAAAAATTATTTAACTCAAAATTCACTCAAAAACTCTATAAATACCTATGTATTTGTTCAAATATCCATACAAAACTCAATTTTCTCTTACAATTCTTCCAATTTATCTTTCTACCATTTCTTTCCATTTCCAAATTGTTGAATTGTTGGTGAATTGAAAGTTAGCCCAGGGTTGAAAGATTGGTAAAAGTTGAAGGCTTGCTTTGTGGAAAATTTAGTGATTTTTCAATATTTATCAAAATTTAAATTTTTTTAGATTAAAATGTTCATAAAATTAATTTACGATAGTCTACATATTTATTTATTTTTTAATTAATTTAAGAAAAAAAAATAGCCTACGTTCATTCTTTAATAATCCTGGGCTAAAATTTTAGGGCAGAACAGTTGGAGCAGAAAAATTTGTTTCTGAGCTAAAAGCTAAATTTTCTGGGCTAAAATATTTGGCTTTTAGCCCAACCATTGGAGAAGGTCTCATGGGGTCATGGCTTCACCAAAAAATTTTGAACAAAAATGCCTCCCAAGCAAAAAAGTTTAAAGGCAGCCTAAAATAATGCATGAAATAAAGTAGGGGTAATTTCGTCATAAAAACAGTGCTTTTTTAAGATATATATATATACATATATATTTTTTTTAATATACTTGGAGAAAGTGAGAGGAGAGAAAAGAATAAAAAATAAAAAAAACGAAAGACCGGTGCGCACGTGAATGGGAAAGGAAAATATAATGAAAAATAAGCAAAATCATAAAAGTTGTATGATAGTGTTAGAAGGAAATGAAAATGAAATTTCAACATTTTCCTGTTTAGCGTTTCCATTTTCATTTTGTTTACATTAGATAGTGATGATGATCGTGTTTCCTTCATGTTTCCAATTTGACTTGTAAAAAAAAGGAAAATAATGAAATAAAAAATATTGAAGCAATTCACACATATAAATACATTTAAAATGTGTTAGCCGCGTTTAGCGTCACATGATTCAAAAAATGTTTGCATGCGCGTGAGCGTGTGCATGAAGGCTAGTATTCCTTCTAGACTAGGTAGCTAGTTGAGGGTCCCTCTAATCATTACCTTCTCAAAAGCAATCTTATGCTTACGTAAAAGATGACTATCAAAGTGCGCTAACGAACATACAAACAAACTACAATGATTATTTGATTAAGGAAAAACAAAGTAAGTCGAGATGGTTACAAAACCTCAAGACGCTACATTAATTGTGTCTAACTAGTTGATGATTGAATAACAAACATGGTATTTATAATAAACTTATCCTAATCCTAAAAGATCAGAAACCAAATCCATAATACTAATGGGCTAAGCTCAAAAAATCAAAAGTAAAATAAATCGAAATACTAATATTTTCCAACAATAAATAATGTAGAAGAGGATCCGAACTCGAGTCTCAGGGGAGCACCTAGCTAATGTGGTTATGCCCAAGTATGTTGTTTGCCTAGTATTGGTGCAATTAGTTCAAGATAAGGACTATGTAAGTGGAAGGACTAAGGTTTTATACCTGAAAATGTGAATGACAAGTTCGATGTTAATTATTATAGTTGCCCTATATTGTGTAACTTAACTCAAATTCTTCACCCGTAATTGAAAATTTATTGTTGTATCTTAAATATTATGAGGGGTAAGGTACAAAAAACTACCTCAACTATTGGTGTCACGACACTTTTATACCTTATCTTTTAAAATTGACAATATCATACCTCATCTTTAGAATTTGGTCCAATATTATACCTTCTGTTACTTGGCCGTTTACTTTTTAGTAAAATACTGACGTGGCTTGATTTGGGTCCCACTTTTTAGTAAAAAATTAATAAATATTATTAAAAACTAAAAAAAATCATTTAATAATTTTTAAATATTAAAATAATAAAGAAAAGTTTAAAAGGAAAAAAAAAAACCTTATGTTCGTACCCCCCACCCCTCTTCTCTCTCTTCTCCCCCATCTTCATCTTCTTCTCCCTTCCAGTCCCCTTCCTGCAACCCAAAAAAAAAGGAGGAAGAAGAAGAAGAAGGCAAAAAAAAAAAAAAAAACCGAATCTGCAACCTAGAAGAAGAAGAAGAAGAAGAAGAAGAAGAAGAAGAAGAAAAAAAAAAAAAAAACCCAAATCTGCAAAAGAAGAGGGAGGAAGAAGGAGGAAGAAGGAGGAGGAGGAAGAAGAAGAAAAATAAAAAAAATAAAAAAAACCCGAATCTGCAAATGAAGGAGAAGGAAAAAAAAAAAAAAAACCCAGATCCCATTGAGGTGGAATCGGGAAACCTTCGTGACCTCCTTTTTCTTCTTCTTCTTCCTCTTCCTCCTTCTTCTTCTTCCTCTTCTTCTTCTTCACACGGCCCGGGGGGGTGTTACTGGGTTTTTATTTTTTTTTTAAATTTAATTTTTTTTCTTTTCTTTTAATATTTAAAAAATATTAAATAATTTTTTTTAGTTTTTAATAATTTTTTAATAGAAAGTGGGTCCCGAATTAAACCACGTCAGCATCTAACTGAAAAGTAAACGGCCAAATAACGGAGGGTATAACATTGTATCAAATTCTAAAGATGAGGTATGACATTGTTAATTTTAAAAGATGAGGTATGAAAGTGTCGTGACACTAATAGTTAAGATAGTTTTTTGTACTTTACCTATTATGAGATATGAAAGAAAAATGATTCCAGGTCATTAAACAAAAAGGGTGAACTTGTCAATAATTTTTTTATCGATATTTTTTCTCATGTGTGGTCTTCTTCGGGAAGTTACTTATTTATTTATTTTAGAGTTCCACTTGTTTTCATTTCTTGCTTTTGCTCCCGATATTAATGTTGGGTTTTTTTTTTTTTTTTCTTGTCAAATAATAGATTTTGTTGAATTAAATATTAGATTAGCATTGATCGGTTTTGAACTCATACCATCTTATAAGGATTCAACATATTTTTACCATTATAGTAAAATGTCACCTGCATTTATATTGGGTTTTGAGTTATCATTTTTTGACCGTCTCTTTTTAATAAAGCATCTATTTAATAAAATAAAAAATAAAAAATAAAAAAAGGCCCTAGCCAGTCGGATTAAAATTGTAAGGTGGAGGCCCAAATGTCAGCCCGCGACAGCAAGGCCGTCGATCACATTTTGTTACACTCTGTTTTGACGACCACCAAAAACAAGGGCGGCGGAGAGGCTGATTCTGATTTTGTCCAAACCACACGATCCATCTATTTGGAAGATCTCATTCTTTCCTCGGATTTGCTTTGATCTCGGTAAGTACCACCGTACTTCGCACTTCGCACTTCGCACGCCAGTATTGTTCCACTTCGCACCTCGCACGCCATCAGATTTCTCGTACTTTCTTTATTTAAATTATATTTTGGAACCAAACCGATGCGATAAAATTTGAATGAACACCAACTGTTCGATGAAATGCTTCTACCAACCATTCGATACTCTGAATAATGTTGTTTTTTCGAGTTTTAGTATTTATTTTTGGTGATAGGAGAGGAGAGTGATTGTTTCGCGATTTTGTTTGCTTTTTTGTTACTGTTTGGGTGTGAATTTGTGAAAGGCGATGTTTGGATTGCTGACAGGTTATGGTTTAAAGTTGCAGATTGTTAGGGAAGATGAAGAAAGGGTTGCACCCTCAGATGCAATGGATATCGTACGTGACGCAGAGCGGCAGATTGATGCAGGTTATGATGACCAAAATCCACCCCGTTGGTAAAGTCTACCACTTGAAGGCGAAACGCCAAATGGCTGAGAACATCGGCCAGGTTGCCAAGTTTAAGCAGCGGTACGAGAAGCAGATTGCCCCGAAAGACGAGCCTTGAGAGCTACTTCAATGTGCATTCGAAATGCCAGAGGGGTTTGTATTCTGAGACAACTTCTAAGCACTTTTGCTGTTCTGATTATGTTTTTCATGTTGACTGCCATTGATATTTTTGGTTGGAGAACTTTTCCGATTCGTGAGTTTGAGTTCTTACCGCTCGTTTCTACTTCTGTTGTATAATTTGGCTTTGGATTACCATGTCTATTGTATGCGCATTAACAGAGTTTGTATGCCACGGTTATATTATCTACTTTGTCATCCATATGATTTGGTTTTGATCATTTTCGTCATGGATCAGTCACTGGCAACAGGGTATAGTCTAGTTTACATGGTAATTAACCTAGTTCATGTAAATAAGGAGAGCTTGTTTGTGTCTTACAAACTCATGCCACCAGCACGGGTCCGTGCTATGACCGTCCTTCAGAAACTTTTCTCGTAGACCCAGTAGGATTACTCGATACTCCATCTCTGGAAGAAAAAAAAATCATTAGATTCTCCTTCTACCATCCACCCGCGTTTTCTTGGATGCACGTTCATCTTGCAGATGCTCACTACTTGACTGAACCTGGTAGAGAATAAGAAATGCCTTACATTTCTAACAAAACCTAGAATAAAGGC
This sequence comes from Pyrus x bretschneideri, assembly GCF_019419815.1. Classification (NCBI taxonomy): domain Eukaryota; kingdom Viridiplantae; phylum Streptophyta; class Magnoliopsida; order Rosales; family Rosaceae; genus Pyrus; species Pyrus x bretschneideri. The sequence continues at coordinate 1,084,656 of NW_025999805.1, read as the reverse complement.
CAAAGAAAAAGAAGATGCCATTGAGGTTATCACCTCATTGAGCTTCTCCCTCACCATCTTGACAGCTTGATTCATAGATTGGGAAGGAAAATACTCTCAACGAATTACAAGAGGATCGAGTGTTAGTCTAGCCAATTAACCAGCAAGATAGCATAAGAGTATGGTTTGTTTGGTGTCTAGGATTGTATTGCAACGGATAACCCCAATATATTCAAGCTATGTTGAATGAAAATATGCAAAAATTGGGTGTGACTTGAAGGCAGAAGATGAAATTACTCATTAAGGAAAATTATCCCGACCAATCTTTCCAAAAATTTAAAAATAATAACAAACCTGGTCAGAGGAAATCCATGAAAGTGGAGGATTGGTAACGTGTGAAGCAAGTTGTGATTCTCCGGAGTCCCTGAATAGAAAAGAAAGGCAATTCAGCATACCAAGTTCACAATACCTTCGACTCGAGTTTACATGCTGGGGATAACATTCAGTTGAAGTACCTGACTTATTGAGTGTAGACCCCTCAGATCTTCCAGCTGAAATCACAAATAAATATGTCATGTTCCTGGGAGATATGATAAGTTTGAACCTATTGGTCACATCACTATGCAAAAGAACATACGGTTCAGTCGTCCTACAACTTCTCTTCCCCTCCTTTCCAGCTTGTCCTTTGTATCAGAAAGAGTCTCAAATTCAGGAGCGTACGAAACATTAAGTCGATTCCCGAGGAAAGTATACTCATCCAATTTTCTCTTTGCAAACCTAAATTGTTAAAACCAAGACGGAATTGCATCCAGTCATTATCACAGTAGCCGACAAGATTGCTGATTTTCCCTTCTCATACTCAAAACCGTAATCAATCGTTCCTTGAATATACTGAGTACTCTTTTTACAGTTCCAAAATGTTTCTTGGTTAGATTGTGCACAAATCTTGACAATAGATTTCCTGCAAATATTATATTAGGTCTTGTGGCAGTGAGATACAAAATACTTTGTCTATAAACTATTCATCAGCTGGTTCACTCCCATCACCTTTCTTGAGCTTGTCATTCACAGCCAGATGAATACTTACGGGTTTACAATCTTTCAAATCAAATTTCTCCAAGAGAGTTAAAGCATACTTCATCTGATTGATAAAAATCCCATGTCCAGACTGCACAATTCCCATTCCTAAGAAGTGATATAACAAACTCAGATCTTTCATTTCATACTTATTCATCATATATATCAGCCTTGAATTCATTTATCATCTCCATACTACTTCTAGTATACACAATACCATCAACATAAATTGATACAATTAGTGACTCTACACTTTATCTTCGGAACCAGGAACAGTGAATCCCTAAGGTTGATCCACATAACCCTTTTCAGTTAGGACCATAATAAAAAATGCTGATTTAACATTTAGATGATATAATTTCCAGCTTTTCTGAGCTACAAGAGCAATAAATGTGCTTATGGTATCCAACCTAGCAACATGAGCAAAAGTCTTATTGTAATCCACTTCAGACTTTTGTGAATAGCCCTTAGCAATCAGCCTTGCCTTACGTTTCTGGTTGGTGTCATCCCAATTCAATTTGGTCTTAAACACCCATTTCACACCAGCAATGGGTTTATCTGTTGGTCTATCAACAACTCTCATGTTTCATTCTTCTTGATCATCTCAATTTCACTATCCATAGCATTCTTCTAAGCTTCATCAGTGACAACATCTTCATATTTCTCACTTCAACAATACTGAGATTACATTTTGCATAAACATCACTCAATGATCTTAGTTTCACTGGAGTAATGCTTGCAGAACTGGATTCACCAACTTCAGTCACAGATTCAGGAAATACAACCACATGATGTTTAAGCTGTCTATCTTCAAAGATTGCCACCATGTCATCAACAAACAACATAAAATATCCATGCTGAATCATATGACTAACACTCAAAAGATTTTCATCAAGACCAAGAACCAACATTACCTCCTTAATGTACCTAGTTCTATCTTTGGTTTCAATCACCGATGTACTCTTCTCTATGGCTTGAACAATTTGTCCATTGCTCATCTTGATCATGGTATTCACTGACCTGCCAACATATATCAGCAAGGATTTATATGAAGTCATATGATTACTACATCCACTATCAATGAACCACACATGCTCATTCTTTATCATTGTAGCTGAGTAGCAGGCAAAAATCTCGCTTCTAGTGGCATTTTCGTAAAATTCACTCTTTTAAAATTAATAAAATCGTAAATTTAGGGACATGCTGTCTCATTAAACCTTATATTTCAGGTATATTCTTAATTTTAATGTTTTTCATATTCATTTTAAATTGATTTATGTGTCAAAAATGCACTTAATAATGTTAATTAATTTATCGCTATTTTATGGAATCTCATACCTTCCTCAATTTAAGGATTCAATCATATATCTAAATTATTTAAGAAATTAAATATATCTAAATTATTTGTAACTTTGTTTTACACAAAAATTGTTTGTAACTTTTTTCTTCATTACTGTAACTATTGTCGTTAATGGTTATTTCTCATTCTTTTGTTTCGTCTCTAGAAATTCAATTGTGATTTGAATTGAAATGTGTCATCGTTCTTTAAAAATAAGCATTGACATGTACCAACACAATTTATTCTCAAATTGAAACATACCTATGCTAAACTAAAATGTATTCATACGAATTAAAATATATGCTTACTCAATTGAAATGCACACATGCCGAATTGAAATGTACCATATAGACTTGAAACATACCAATAATTTACACATAATGTACCAATAATGTACCAATGATGTACCAATAATATAACAAATTATCGGTACGGTATTTTTCAATATATTTTTAGAGCTTAAGATGTCCTCAAGGAACCTTCCTAAAAATATACCATATTGACCTTCAAAATACTCAAAACGTCTAGAAACGTCAATCTAAAAAAACGGTGCGTTGGGCCTTCTTTTCTTCGCCACCGTCAAACAACTTATAATTAAAATTTGGAATTTTGACACAATCACCTTGAAAGACTATTGAATCTACTCCAATTGGAATTAATCCAAAATTCCTTCATTTGATCACTTTTTGCTCAAAGTAGATTCGCATGTCCTACGATTGAAATATATAACAAAATATCAAAATTCAACCAACATAATTGTCAAAACATACTAAAAATAGAGTAGAATATATAATATAAAATCGACTCATCACATGTACGTTTCCACATATTTCGCCCTATAACGAACTATAACTTTTGTCCCAATATAGTTGAGGCAAGGAAGAAAATCGATGCCAAATATTGATAAGTGCTTTTTGGCTACCTAAGTTCCTCATTACAGTGAAAGAAAATTATTTTGTGGAACACACACACACACACACACACACACACAGGGTTATATATATATGTATATGTATATATATATATATATATATATATATATGTATATGTATATTTACACATATTTTGTCACACATTTTGTAGGGCCTATTCCATAACTTTTTTTGAAGAATTTGAACCGTCTATATTCAATTCATCATTCATAAATCATCCTTGCCGAAAATTAGAGAACTCCAAAACCATTAAGACATTCATTTGAAATGAAGAAGAAAGACATTAACACTAAAATGACTATGAACAATCATATAGTTTAGGATTTGGATAATTTTTGGTACACATGATCTTTGAGGGAAAACAATTAGATCCTTGAAATACATAACGAGCTGGGGTCCTACAAAATGTGTCAAAAAATGATTGTCACCCCCCAACCCACCCCCCACCACCCCCCCCCCCCCCCGCCCCGCGGATATGTGTGCAGGCGCGTGGGTGTGGCAAATAATGTCGTACTCATGCAAAAATTGCACGTGCTTAAAATTTTCACTATTACTATTAGTTTATTATGAATTGGATACTCACATTTTGTTATGTCTAACTCATGCCAAATTGGTGCTTGACACTACACAAGAAGAGTATATATAATTGTAAATGATCTTTAATCTAGAGATCCAAGACCACATTTACGGGTCATCTATCTATTAGGTGATGTGTTCACTTATTACTAAACACAATAGATAATAGTTGATGCAGTAAGTAAACATGTTCCATAAAATGGCTTGTTAATGTGGTCCCTTTAACATTGCTCATGCTATGTAAGAATTTTGTTTAGTGGTTAACCTACGGTACTGGCTCTTATTTTCGCCAAGTTGTTGGATGCTTAGAGACCATATGACTACACCTAATTATTTGCCGACTTGCTAGTTTCTTACAAAACTTTTATCTGCATGGACACTTTCAGATTGTAATGCTCAAGTTGGCATTTAAACGTATAAGGCAGGTAATGAAGAAGTACTAGTCTTGCAAGTTTAGACAGTCTTTGTGGACAAGTCAAATGCAATGGTATAGTCCATTGTGGCTACTCAGGCATTTTAGCTTTTGCTGCTTAGCATCAACACCCCGCTGCTCAACTCAGATTTGAAGTGTTTGAAACTATATATCTTATATTGTTAGAATTTTGTGAATGCATGGAAGATGATTTATAAGCATATGTTTCTATGTTCAATCATATAAAAGAAAAAAGAAAGTACCATCTACAATAAATCCAAGGCGTACAGTGAGAAACATGAATAAACAAATAATAGTAATAATCTTAATCTCGGAAGTCTCTTATCATTTGCACTGCAAACTTTTGAGCGTCTTGGATGACAGATCGAATGCAATGGCGCAGTCCATGGTGGAAGCCTTCTTCTTCTTCATTATAAGCATCAATTCAACCTTTCCAGTCAATGTAGCCGTGCTGTTGATAGTCAACACTCCGCTGCTCAATTCACTCCCAAAATTGGAACTGCTTAATGCACTTGAGCTCAAGCTCACCTCAACGTTCATTTTTTTGGTGGAAAGCATTCCTGCCTTGCTCTTTGGAATAACAACTTGTCCGATAGCTGTGCCTTGGTACAGAAACGTGACAGTGCTAGCATCAAACTTGTAAGGACCCCAGTTTGTGTTCTTGACCCTGATTTGCGTTGTGAATTTTGTGTCAAATGAAGGCGTTGCTGGGACAGAGGTGAGCTCTTGGACGTTGATGTTGCCTAGCCTGACCTTGGGGTCTTAACTTTCATGACTGTGAGACTAATCACAGTTATGACAATGATCTGAAACACAACGAAAATAGCAACATAAATGGCCAATTTGATTCTCTTCTTGTGTTTCAGCTCATCAGCGGATAGCAAAGACTCTGCATCACTTCTTTGGTAGCCATGGTTTTCTGGGGGTGAAGGATAAGCCTGTTGGGTCTTCTCAGCCATGTCTCTTCTTTTCTGATATAGAACTGATTAGCTTTGAGTTTTAAACGATGAAATTTTCAAGTGAGGGAGTTGTTTGCGGAATGATGGACGAGGTGTGTTGTTATATATAGCGTTTGGAGTTTGACCAATTTCAAAAAGTTATATAGTGGAATGAACTTCCTGGAAATTGAGACTTTAAGGGAAGTATTTTATCCCAAACGCAGACGCAAACGCAAACGCGTCCAAAGCCATGGTGCAAATTGTTGACTTCTAGATAATCGGTGCAGATTGTTGACGTCTAGATAATCGGTGCAGATTGTTGACTTCTAGACTAATGAATCTACTTCAATTGGAATTACTCCAAAATTCCTTCATTTGATCACTTTTTGCTCGAAGTAGCATCACTTTTTGCTCAAAGTAGATTCGCATGTCCTACGATTGAAATATATAACAAAATATCAAAATTCAACCAACATAATTGTCAAAACATCCTAAAAATAGGATAGAATATATAATATAAAATCGACTCATCACATGTACGTTTCCACATATTTCGCCCTGCAACGAACTATAACTTTTGTCCCAATATAGTTGAGGCAAGGAAGAAAATCGATGCCAAATATTGATAAGTGCTTTTTGGCTACCTAAGTTCCTCATTACAGTGAAAGAAAATTATTTTGTGGAATACACACACACACATAGGGTTATATATATATATATATATATATATATATATATATATATATATATATATATATATATATATAGACACACACACACACACACATATATATATATATATATGTATATTTACACATATTTTGTCACACATTTTGTAGGGCCTATTCCATAACTTTTTTCAAGAATTTGAACCATCTATATTCAATTCATCATTCATAAATCATCCTTGCCAAAAATTAGAGAACTCTAAAACCATTAAGACGTTCATTTGAATTGAAGAAGAAAGACATTAACACTAAAATGACTATCAACAGTCATATAATTTAGGATTTGGATGATTTTTGGTACACATGATCTTTGAGGGAAAATGGTTAGATCCTTGAAATATATAACGAGATGGGGTCCTACAAAATGTGTCAAAAAATGATTATCCCCCCCCCCCCCCAAAAAAAAATGTGCGCGCACATGCGTGTGGCAAATAATGTCGTACTCATGCAAAAATTGCACGTGCTTAAAATTTTCACTGTTACTATTAGTTAATTATGAATTGGATACTCACATTCTGTTATGTCTAACTCATGCCAAATTGGTGCTTGACACTACACAATAAGAGTATATATAATTGTAAATGATCTTTAATCTAGAGATCCAAGACCACATTTACGGGTCATCTATCTATTAGGTTATGTGTTCACTTATTAGTAACTTGTCATAATAGATAATAGTTGATGTAGTAAGTAAACATGTTCCATAAAATGGCTTGTTAATGTGGTCCCCTTAACATTGCTCATGCTATGTAAGAAAGAATTTTGTGTAGTGGTTAACTTACGGTACTGGCTCTTATTTTTGCCAAGTTGTTGCATGCTTAGAGACCATATGACTACACCTAATTATTTGCCGACTTGCTAGTTTCTTACAAAACTGTTATCTGCATGGACACTTTTAGATTGTAATGCTCAAGTTGGCATTTAAACGTATAAGGCAGGTAATGAAGATGTACTAGTCTTGCAAGTTTAGACTGTCTTGTGGACAAGTCAAATGCAATGGTATAGTCCGTCGTGCTACTCAGACATTTTAGCTTTTGCCACTTAGCGTCAACACCCCGCTGCTCAACTCAGATTTGAAGTGTTTGAAACTATATATCTTATATTGTTAGAATTTTGTGAATGCATGGAAGATGATTTATAAGCATATGTTTCTATGTTCAATCATATAAAAGAAAAAAGAAAGTACCATCTACAATAAATCCAAGGCGTACAGTGAGAAACATGAATAAACAAATAATAGTAATTATCTTCATCTCGGAAGTCTCTTATCATTTGCACTGCAAACTTTTGAGCGTCTTGGATGACAGATCGAATGCAATGGTGCAGTCCATGGTGGAAGCCTTCTTCTTCTTCATTATAAGCATCAATTCAACCTTTCCAGTCAATCTAGCCGTGCTGTTGATAGTCAATACTCCACTGCTCAATTCACTTCCAAAATTGGAACTGCTTAATGCACTTGAGCTCAAGCTCACCTCAACGTTCATTTTTTTGGTGGAAAGCATTCCTGCCTTGCTCTTTGGAATAACAACTTGTCCGATAGCTGTGCCTTGGTACAAAAATGTGACAGTGCTAGCATCAAACTTGTAAGGACCCCAGTTTGTGTTCTTGACCCTGACTTGCGTTGTGAATTTTGTGTCAAATGAAGGTGTTGCTGGGACAGAGGTGAGCTCTTGGATGTTGATGTTGCCTAGCCTAACCTTGGGGGTCTTAACTTTCATGACTGTGAGACTAATCACAGTTATGACAATGATCTGAAACACAACGAAAATAGCAACATAAATGGCCAATTTGATTCTCTTCTTGTGTTTCAGCTCATCAGCGGATAGCAAAGACTCTGCATCACTTCTTTTGTAGCCATGGTTTTCTGGGGGTGAAGGATAAGCCTGTTGGGTCTTCTCAGCCATGTCTCTTCTTTTCTGATATAGAACTGATTAGCCTTGAGTTTTAAACGATGAAATTTTCAAGTGAGGGAGTTGTTTGCGGAATGATGGACGAGGTGTGTTGTTATATATAGCGTTTGGAGTTTGACCAATTTCAAAAAGTTATATAGTGGAATGAACTTCCTGGAAATTGAGAGTTAAGGGAAGTATTTTATCGCAGACGCAGACGCAAACGCGTCCAAAGCCATGGTGCAAATTGTTGACTTCTAGATAATCGGTGCAGGTTGTTGACTTCTAGATAATCGATGACTTTGGTAAAGTGTAGGACTTTTCAGATGTTTGCTTTCAGCCGTCAGGAGATGACATTATCTCTAAGAGTCGGCACAGTATTTTTTATTTCTCACACTATTTATTAATTTTTATCTTTTGATCTTCTTCAATCCATTCAATCAAATAATCGAAAATTTGAAAGATGTGTGAAAAGTAAAGAAATTGTATGAATATCACATCCCATCTCCAAATGACAAGTGAGAACGTGATGTAGGACCTATATTTATTCTAACTTGATTTATTATTTTCCTTTTTTTGAGTAAGATAGGCAAGCAGGAATTATTTTTTCCAGTTTTCCATCTGCATTTTATTTTGAGAGCTTTATATGTAGAAACAATAATTTTTATTATATTTTAAAGAACTCCACTAATTTTTAAACATGTTAGAAAGAGATAAAAGTATAAAAATACATAAAACCCAGCTCAAAAACAGGAGAACAATGTTTGAAAATACCAACCATACCCATAAGATTTGAGGCTTTTAATAAAACCTAGCCCTCACAACTACAACAAAATTAATATGTGCTATAAGCTCAACCAATCCTCAACTATTGATGCAGAATAAGTTTTGAAACTATATGAAGTATAAGTTTGTATCATATATTACTATAATCAATTCAATCAGGCCTAAACCATTTTTGCAAAATCAGTTCAACCCGTATTTGACAATTTTTGAAGAACCAATTCAACGTTTCTTCGACAATTTTTGCAAAATCAGTTCAACCCGTCCTCGATCATTTTTGCATAATCAAATGAACCCGTCTTCGACCATTTTTGCATAATCAATTTCAAATACATGTAAAATCAGTTTTGTATACTTTTTTACTTTAAAAAAAAAAATGCAACTTAATTGACTTTAATACTTTCAAAAAAAAAAAAAATGCAACTTTCTTACTCATGTGAGGGAGGTGAGGGTTATGGAAGAACCAAGAGCATCATGGAGCACGAAATTGAATCAGTTTTATATGTTTTTTTAGTATAATCAGTTTGTATAGTTTTAGAAGAATTAGTAAATGGGGAACCCTAGTTTGTGTTGGGTTTGGTTAGATTGATTCCTACTCGGTACTTGTAAGTTCCAAAGAATTTACCTTTTTATCAATCAAATTAATTTCAAAGTTAAGTAACATCCTCCTTCAAATTAAATTAATCACTGTGTATTAATTTCATTTCTCTTGTGCAGGATCCATCATGTATTCAATCCTTGGAAAGTTGATTGAACAATGTCCAAATGTATAAGGATATACGTTTGACACTCGGTTTGTAATTTGGTCTTTTGTTCACTTGGATCAAATTTTTTTATCCTTTTAAAAATTTTGAAGGCATATTTGATGTACTTGATGAAATAATAAATTTGAATTTGGTTTTCTAAAGTCTCATTTCCAAGTGTAAATATAATTGTTTTAGCTTTTGTACTAGTCAACCTCAATGAATGATGGGAAGCTCCTTCTTGCGGCAAAAAGTTGTAGATACCCAACCTCCACATACTACATCATCTCTTTGAAGTTTGAACCCGGAGAAACAAGGCATCTAGGTGGCATGAACAACTTCAATGCTGGGGAGAGAAGTGTGAAAAGATACCAAAACTAAAGGGTATTTTGGTAAGTTAAACTCTAAAGGAAAAAAAAAAAAAGAAAAGCAAATGATGTCATCTTTTACATTTATTATTTTTTGTCTGTCCTTGAAATGTTTAAAAAGTATTGTCTCAATATTAAATTAAGTATTAAAATTATACTTTATGTGTAATTTTTTTTTCTTTTATTTAATTAATAATTCTTGTTTATTTATGCCATCTTAAATATATAGGGAAAAAAAAAAGAGAGTGCGATCGGAGTGTATAGGAGAAACAGAGTGTTGCTTCAAAGAGGATAGAATGTTCTAATTATAAAATTAAAGATTGAAAGAGCCCTGGGACTATTCATTCAAATCCAAGAGATTAAGAACTTAATTTATTTTTATAGCTAATTTTTTTGTTCACGGGTGATTGAAATGATGAATATAAAATTTGTGGCGCAACAATTCTAATTTATAATGGTAATGGAGATATCACCCCATCTGACACACTCCGACCTAGAATGTCCACCTGGATTCTGAATCGAGTTATGCTAGTCAATATCAGGAATATGACAAAATCATAAAGTGTAGTGAAATGGAAAATATGAATAAATTTAAACCTAAAAGTGGCTAAATATAAGAGTGCACTTGAGAGCGAGAATGAATCCATTTCACAAATGATGTCAAAGCTTAAGTAAAGTACAGTAAAATTAGAATAAGAATTATACCATCGGAAGTAGTCTCCGATATCCGTGTTTACCAGAAATCCTCGTCAACACGAACATTGCCATTAAATCCTGGAAGGGCTAAAAATAAGGGTGAGTGGGCCTAAAAAAATAAAACTTTATAAAAACCTTTTCGAAAACATAATAACCCTTCATCGTAAAATAAGTATAGTTTCCAAAATATCCATACTACGTATAATATGAAAATGCTTACTGTAACCTGCAATATCATAAGAATGTCATACGTCGTAATATTTCGTAAATAAACACATAACGACTGATATCACATAATCTCACATAAACAAACATATCATATCGAGTGCTCATCAATATATGCTGACACATAAGTTCATGTAGAGATATTCTGACATGAACAGGACTGGGTGTAATAATGATTTACACTCTAGTACTACAATCACATGAAGACTGACACTACACACATCACATACGAGTCCTAATTACCTATAGCAATCTAGGATAGGACTGGCACCTACAATAGATTCAAAATGAGTGTACGGTGCGAAGTGAATATAAATGTGAAGCCTGGCCCTGGTCCGGGCGAGTACTAACACCAGTGCAGTAACGATGAGCAGATAACGTAAATAAAATCATACAACAGTAAATCAATAATTTACATCGACATAATACTATTCACTGCCGTAAATATAAATAAGGCATCCTATAATAATATGCATACATATGCGTCCCATAGGATTCATAAAAATTTCATAATTTTCATCATCACAACAATTCTTATAATGTCCATTTAATTATGGCATCACTTAGAAAATGCATTATTAATATATGTATGGAAACTCAAATAATATATATACTATATAAAAGAAAAGATCTACTCACAGATAATTGCGAAGTCATAGCCGTTCGAACAAGGAAAACCGGAATCTCCGATAGTAATTGCACCTAAGCATAATATTGGGAATCCTTAGTAAAACTCAACTAAAATGATTAAATTTTGGAAAATGGAGTGCGAATTTAGAATCAGGGCGTCGAAATACGTTAAGAAGGGTCTCGGAAAATTTTCGTAAAAAGTCAACGGTTAACCCTAAAAAGTCAATTGAGCCACCCTGGAGGTTAACCATGTTCAAACTTTGAAATTTCGTTACATGAATGTCACAAACGTAGTCGGTGCGTCGAAGTTAGCCAAGAAGGGTTTCCAAGAAAATTTCGAAAAAAATCAACACAAGGAATATTCCAAGAATATTCTCAGCCCATTTCGGAATTGGCCGGGCTGGATCCCGAGTTCTGATCTAGATCGTGGGTCCGATCGCTGGTTAGAAGAAGAAGAAAGCCGGAATTTTGGCCGGGAAACTTCCACGGCTCCGTTTATCTTCAAATCTCAACCATTTCTCACAATCTACTTACCAAAATGAAGCTTAAGAGGAAAGGAATGGAATTAACCCATCACTAGGTCCTGCTGTGGTCGAAAAATGGACGGAAAAGCCTGTAACACTCTCGAAATCTCACTGGAGAATTGGGGAAGTTTCCCCTTCGTTGTTTCTGTGTTATTTCGTCACCAAAGTCGACATATAAGTCTAGAAAACAACATAAACGACGATGAGGACAAGATTTGAGGGTTTTCGATCCTTACCCAGTCGGAAACATTGAGCTTACTGGAGAAGACAATGAACAATGGCCATGGCAGCCACTGTGCAGCGTGGGAGATAGAGTTAGAGTTCATGTTTGCAGCTTAGGGTCTGGGTTTCAGTACTAAGACAAGGGTGAACCTTGATCAGCTGATGAGGATGGACAGTGATGGTATGATACTCCGACGAGTTGTGTGGTGGTGGTTCAATATCTCTGCACTTGCAGAGAAAGAGACAAGCAAGAGAGTTAAGGGAGAATTTTGATGTTAGTTTGGTGAAGCTCGCCAGATGAGAAGGGGGGCTGATTATCTCGGTGTCCGTAGTTACAGAGGAAGGAGAGAGTTAGAGTGAGAGAGACGAAGAGAGTTTGAGAGTCCTCAGGAATGGGGAAGGAAGACACGCGGAAAGAGATGAGATGAGAGGTTGGTTGAGTTGTGGGCCCCATGGATTAATTTTTTTTTTAAATAATTAAAATATCTAAATAAAGAAATTGTGTCATGATAATGGATGTTAGTTTATATGTGATGATATTGTGTTTTACATACAGGACAAGGCAACCAATATGATACTCTACCAAGGAATGAGTGATGGGGAACTCTTCACCATACCTATGACAACATTTTCAAGATCAAGGTTTGTTAATGGAATGGAACAAGATGTAAAAGCTGGTTTATTGGGAAGGATGATGAAGACGGCAATTTGGCATAAGTGACTAGGACATCCATCCAAGGAGATATTGATAGCAATGTTGAAGGCAGCAAAAGTACCAGCTAGTATAGAGTCTTCTCAGTCACTGTGTACTTCATGTATTTTAAGTAAAATGTGTAGGCAATCATTTCTTGTAAAACAAAGTAGTGCTACCTTTATGTTTGAAAAAATACATTCAGATGTATGGGGGCCTTCTCCAAAGATGTCAATTGAAGGATATAGATATTACATCATTTTTATTGATGAGCATTCAAGATTCTTGTGGATATTTCCTTGGGTTACTAAATCTGAAGCAGCTTCTGCATTTATAAAATTCCATGTTTTTGTCTCAAATCAATTCAATACTGAGATTAAACGTTTGCAAACTGATGGAGGAAGATAATATATGAGTAGATTGTTTATTAATTTTCTGGAATCAAAGGGGATTCTTCATAGAATATCATGCCCATATACTCCTCAACATAATGGCATTTCAGAAAGGAAACATAGGCATTTGGTATAAACAACATTGACCTTAATGTCTGAAGCAAATTTATCTTTTTCCTTCTAGTTTCATGCTTACTCATATACAACTTTTCTAATTAATAGATTGCCAAGCAAAGTATTACAAATGAAGTCTCCATATCAAGTGTAGTTTGATAAAATTCCTGATATTCAGAATTTAAAAGTGTTTGAACAATAGTGTATCCATTTCTCAAGCCCTATAATGCAGATAAGCTGTAAGCAAAATCTACTCAATGTGTTTCTTGGTTATGCTTTGGGATACAAGGGAGTTATATGATATAACATTGCAACAAGAAAATTGGTTTTATCAATGCATGTAATTCATGATAAGTCAGTGTTTCCCTATAAAGTTCAACTTAGTACCAAGTTCAGTACAAACTCATTGGTTCTATGTAATAATCAGAGACCTGTTGTGATTCAGGTGATAGGATTAAAAGAAAACCACAAAGTAGCACACAAATGTCCTATTAATTTTCCTTATTAACAATAAGATTTGTCAATTGTAGCATATGAAAATAATGGTCTTTCCCGCAGAAGATTGTTTTATCTAACTACTTAAAATGTCACAAAAACTAGACTATTGTCCCTACTGACCAGCCACCGAAAAATATTTATTAGACTGACTTACACTTATCTAAAGTCTACGAAATTTTATATGCAGACACTAGACACACAGAGCTACACTCACACAAATTTTTGGGATTTTTGAAGTTGACTTGCTATTTAAATTAAATCGAACAAAAATAGAATAGAAACAGATTTTAAGTAGCTCACAAATTACAAAAAACGAGTTAGGGGAATTGCTATCCACCACCAAATAATCATGCAAACATGTTATGTTTCATTCAAATTCCTTTTATTTCCGGATGAAGATGCTCAAGTTGGCTCAATGTCAGAACTCAACTTATTACTCTTTCTTATGTAGTATGTTAAGAGAATGGCGTTTTCAACTTAACTTAGTCCCTAACATGCAATCTAGAATGGCGTGTTCATAGATTTAATAAGTAGAAATCATTAAGAACGAAAAGTGTTTGAGTCATCACAAGGCATCATAAGTACTAGTGTTGTCTTATCCTAGAAATTGGTTCATATGTTAACCGCAATTAACAAGTACTACTCTAGAAGATATGTAGGTTCTCATTCGACAAGGGCAGGCACACACATATTCATAGCATTAGAATACTAGATATGCTTACTAAGTATGCATCCGTAGAAAACACATAAAGAATTCATCAATGAGACAAGTAGTGAACCAATTTTCATCCATTCATAAAAGTAATTCAAACGAAATGTCATAACAAACTTGCAATCATATTCGGGGCTTCAAAACAGCCCCTAACTGCTAAAAATTAGTTACACATAATTCTCAAACGAAAGACATGAGTTTGAGAAGATAAAACTGAAAGAAGAGAATGCCAAGATTTCCTCCTTCCTTTTCTTCCTTCCCCAACGCAGCAGCCTTGCGCTTTTTCCTTGCTTTCCTTCCTTTTTTTCTATCTTTTTTTCCACCTTTTTTCCCACCCTTTCTTTCCACCTTTTTTTCCACCCTTTTCCGCTGCAACCTACAGCCCTTTTCTTCTTTTCTACTGCCACAATTTTTTCTCCATAACTCACCCCATTAATAACCATTCAGTGATGACAATAAGTGAGAGAAAATGCTAAAACAATTGTAACTCTTTGGGCAACCTTTATGCCCATTACTCCCACTTAATTTTCCATTTCCTCTGATATTTGAATACGTGTCAGCTGGCTTGTTCTTGGCTGCATCAGTTTTGGCTGCTAGTTTTATTGGATTTATTGCTTTCAATGCTTTCTTGTCAGTTACAAACTGCTCAGCCTCTTGGGAACCTTTCAGTGTTAAAACGGCCATAACTTCATCTAGAAAAATGATATTAACAATCCGCAAAATGCTCCAGAAAATAGACATCCGTAGTTTTCCAAGCATGTATGGCTCATTCTCTAATTCATTCTGAGCTGTCCACAACTTGCTTCTAAAGTCAGCTGACCTGCACAGGAAGTTTTAACGAATTTGTTACTTAAAATTCCACTTGTGCTATTTCTTTTTTCTTTGCTTGACAAATCCCACAAAACACAAAAATAAAGTAAATAGCTCAAAAATATAAGAAACTATGTAAGAAAAGACAAGTGAATTTGATGTAAAATATATATAAATATAAGCTTATCATCAGATTCTTATTCAAAATATTACAGAAAATCAAGTTACTCATAGGGAAAACAACAGCGAGGCTGCACATAATATGTCAATCTCTATGTCTAAACATAGTGCTAATTCTGCTGGAAGATCATTATTTGGAATCAGCATTTGTCTCAGAACATTCATCACTTTCACAGGGTTCTTCATCAACTCGAGATTCCCATCCCCTCACTCCTAGTTCCCTCAGTGTATCACAAATGTTGCCTGTCCACAATGACACATAACTCGAGGTAATTCTTCCTCTTTCATCCCCTATATCATCCATTCCTGGTGAATCAAGTAATGTTTCTTTTCATCCAATGATCACTAGATTGAAGAGTGGTACAATACCACAACGAAGTTGTAAAGGATATCTGGCTGCATTATTTGAACTTCAGTCACTTTAATTAACTGAAGATACATACTTTGGTAGAGGTTTCTCATTTTTTGTTGTTAATAGTGATGTTGCTGAACCATCTACATTTAGAAAAGTTGCTACAATACCAAGTAGCAAAGTGCAATTGCAAGAAGAGTATGACTATCTTAGGGCTTAAGGAACTGATAGGTCCATTATTGGCAGCAAATGGGTATACAAAATAAAAAAGAATCTAGATGGTACTGTTTCAAGGTATAAGGCAAGGTTAGTGGCACAAGGAATTTCCCAAGAGCAAGGTGTTGACTATTCATAAACTTTTAGTCTAATAGTGAGGCATACCACAGTTGGAATTGTCTTGGCATTAGCTGCAACCAATCATTGGGACTTGAGACAACTAAATATTAAAAATGCATTCTTCCGTGGTGAATTGCAAGAAGACATTTACTTGAAACAACCTTAAGGTTTTATAGATGTGACTAAGCCAACATATGTCTGCAAACTAATTAAATTCCTATATGGACTTAAGCAAGCCCCAAGGGCTTAGAACTCTAAGTTCATAAGCTATCTACCTGCAATGGGATTTCAGGCTTCAACCTCTGATTCCAGTTTATTTGTCAAACAGTGTGAGAGTGATATTGTCATATTACTTCTCTATGTAGATGACATTATTATCACTGGTTCTAATTCTAGTAAAGTTCAAAAGGTTATCACAGAGTTGTCTGAGGTATTTGAGCTCAAAGATATGGGCAAGTTAACATATTTTCTTGGTCTGCAAGTCAATTACAAGCAGAATGGGGATATTTGTGTCAATCAGTACAAGTATATTAAAGATCTTCTTCACAAAGCTAGTATGAACTCATGTAGACCAGTATCAACACCATGTAAGCCTCATAATCCTTTGCTTGTTACTGAAGGAAATGCATTGCCAGATCCAAGTTCATATAGGAGCATTGTTAGATCATTGCAATAACTAACCTTTACAAGGCCATATATTGCATATGCAATGAATACTGTGTGTCAGTTTATGGCTACACCAACTGAGATACATTTTGGGCAGTTAAAAGAATATTAAGGTTTTTAAAAGGAGCTATGCAACATGGAATCACCTTTTCAGCTAATACAAAAGTTGGAATTATTGCATTTAGTGATGTAGATTGGGTTGCAAACTTGAATACAAGGAGATCTGTCACTGGATATGTAGTTTACATTGGAAATAATCCAGTTTCATGGCAATCAAAGAAATATGATTCAGTGTCAAGAAGCTCTACAGAAGCTGAGTATAAGGCCTTAGCTCACACAACTGCTGATGTGGCTTGGATAAGAAATATTTTGAAAGATATGGCAGTGGTGTTACATATTCCCTCTGTGATATACTGTGACAATAAATCTACCATTGCTCTTAATGCAAATCCAATGTTTCACTCAAGAAGTAAGCACCTAAACATATATTATCATTTTGTAAGAGAGAGAGAGTACAAAAATGAGATCTTCAAGTTCAATACCTGTCAACTGAGGATCAAACTACTGATATATTAACTAAGGGACTCCATAGTCTATCATTTCTCAAGCATTCTTTCAATCTCAAACTCAGGAACCCAGTTGAGATTGAGGGGGGATGTTGACTAATATACACAGTAATGATACACATCAGCAAGGTTGTTAAAAAATTGGTATTGTAGGAAGTGATGGATGGTTGTTAGTTTGTTATTAGCTTACTAGGCAACTTGTATAAAGAGCCAACACTTATTTGTAATTTGATTCATTCCGTGTAATGCAAACTTTCATTCAGTTTTCTCTCTATCATTTTCTCTTTTAATTCTTCTGCAATAGTTCTTCATTCAATTCTTCTTCTTTGATTCATAGATTAGTGTTAATACAAATTTCACAAATTTGATTCACTACTGAATTTCATCCTCGAGCTCTTTCCACAACGTCTTCTAGACCTTATTGATGCTCAATTTGAACTTCTATGGCTCTAGCCTCCACAAACTTTGTTCTAGAAATTATATTCGGCAGCTGATGTCCAACCACTCCTTCCCAAACCCCATCGCCACCATTCACTTCACGATCTTGTGGAGGTTGTTGATGTAACTAGAAGGAATTATGTCAATCATGATGTTATAAACGCAAATGGACTGAGCATTTGAGATTTGGTCGTGCTACTTGCAACCATTAATGACCTCTTCTTTTTCATCACAGAGAAAGATAAGAGAAAGGAAGGAGAAAGAATGGGAGAGAGTGAAGAGAAAGACATGAGAGAAAGTCGTAGGGTGTAGATAAGAACAGAGAAAGGTGAAGAAAGAAGGCAATCAATAAATTAAAGTGAGAAAAGGATATAATGGCTATTTTCTAATAACCTAAACCCATCATCAAAGGCAAATTCAACTCACATTATCGTTCGCCCATTATGAGGCTAAGCCCACCCCCTCCCTTAGTGTAGAGAATATCATTTGTTAAATAAAACTAACCTAAACTCATGTGGCCTGCTTCATTTACCTGTGTATAATTATTATAAATATTTTAATGACATATTCAAAACCAAAATTGACAGTTTGATTTCTGGCTAATTAGTAATTTTGACTTTTGGCTAAATAACCTTTTTTTTGTGTATAAGGTATGTCACATAGATGACTTCTTCCTAAAACCTCTGTAAGCTGTCACATAAAAGATTTCTTCCTAAAACCGTCTGCATTGACTATAAGTCTATACACTATGCACGCATTTGGTTACATTATAGCCATTTCATTCTTATACCACTAAACATCATATTTCATCTTAAATCCTTATATATAACCCATTACTCTTCCATCATTTCCACAAACAAACTCCTTCCACTTACAAGCTTTCATCCTACATAAAAAAAAAACCAACAAAAGCCAGCAGATAACTTTTGTTTCAAGTTTCAAGTTTCAACTTTCATATCAAAAATAGAGAAGGATACTAACATGGTTGGGAAAAATAATGATGCCGAATATCTTTGCAATCTAATGATGAGCTCAAACACTAGAAGAGAATCAAATTAGCTATCTACATTGGTATTTTCATTGTGTTTTAGATCATCGTCACAACAGTGATTAGTCTCACTGTAATGAAAGTTAAGACCCTGAGGGTGCGTTTGTTGCACGGGACTGTCTCGGACTGGACTAGGTGCAGGGACTAAGCTGGATTGGCTTAGACTAGACTAAACTGGACTAGCTTAGTGAAGTGTTTAGTGCAGTGTCGGACTAAAAAGCATGATTATGAAAGCCCATCCACAACAAAGCAACCCATCACAATTTTTCCCAAAAGAAATTAAATTCACACAAAAATAATCAATGTGGATTTTACGAATAAGGATAGAAACTGTACCAACAAGAACAAATAATGCTAAAGCTATATACCAAATCAAGCAAAAATATACACATATATACAAACTTAGCCAAATATATATATATATATATATATATGTATATGCGCAAACCCAGTATACCAAATGATGCAATTGATCATTTCATCTTAAATTAGAAAGAACCCACCATTTTAAACACCATCACACCAAACAAAAGATTTTCAAAAATCTGAAATTTCATATTATATTTACCAAAAAATAAGTAAATCTGAAAAAATTAAGGAGGAGATCTGATGCATACAATTGTTGTGTCTCTTGAAGACGCGTCTTTTTATCAATTTTTGGTGCCTAGATGGCCTTGGCGGCCAACATCATTTGAATGTCAGCCTCCTTCTGAGACATCTGAGTCTGTGATGCAACAGCGGTAGCCATCGTTGAGACTTCGACAGAGAAAGTGGGAAATAACCTTTAGAAAAGGAGCGAGTGGCGCTGACAGCAATTTCAGCCTCAGATCGAGTAGACCCATCGGTGGGTGGTAATCGAATTTTGGAATTCAGGCGGTGGGGTGGGACTGTCAGTGCAAAGATAGAGCAAGGCAGAGAGAGGAAGATCCGTGCGGGGAAGGATTGTGAGGATTTAACGGCAAGGTCATAGAGTAGGAAGAGGACACGATGCGAGCAGATGAAGCAGACGACGCGAAGAGCAACAGTCTTAGTAGTCCGCTTCCTTTTGGGAGGTCTCGCTAAGACCCTCTAGCGAGCTCTCTAGTCGGGACGAGTCCCCTTTAGTCCCACTTAACTTAGTCCCAACACCTATCAAACATGGGACTGTAGTCCAGTCCAGTCCCATTTAATGAGGTCAAACAAACGCACCCCGAAGGTCAAGCTAGGCAACATCAACGCCCAAGCCCTCAACTTCGTACCAGCAACATATTCATTCGACACTAAATTCACAACCCAAATCAAAGTCAAGAACACAATTTGGGGTCTATACAAGTTTGATGGATGCACTGTCACGTTTTTATACCAAGGAACGGCTGTCGGACAAGTTGTTATTCCTAAGAGCAAGGCTGGAATGCTTTCCACCAAAAAGATTATTGTTGAGGTGAGTTTGAATTCGAATGCATTGCCAAGACGTTCCGCTTTTGGAACTAAATTAAGCATATGGGTTCTTACGCTGAGCAGCCAAGCTACACTGACTGGAAAAGTAGAACTGATGTTTATCATGAAGAAAAAGAAATCTTCCACCATGGACTGCACCATGACATTTGGTTTGTCAGCAAAGATGGTCCAAACTCTACACTGTGCAAGAGGAAGAATCGCGGTAAGAAAGAGCTCCAAGCATAAAACAAAAAGTTTGGATTAGTTCTAAATGTCGAATTGATTGAGGGATGAAAACCAGTTGCTTAGGTTAAGACTCCCATTCGATTCAATCTCTCAACAGGGAGATCAGAAAAGTTTAATAGAGGTGTAGGAGGATTTAAATTGCAAGTGAACTAGACAAGTTCTTGAATTTTTATTTTTTGTGCAACATATGACTTTGTATTTTATATGATATTTATTCATTCTTTAACCAATTATATGCAAAAAAAAAAAAAAAAAATTTGTTTGTCTCACGTTTATATATGGGCCAATGAAAATTTGGGTTAAGCAACTGTAAGGCTAATTTCGGTCAAAATATTTCTGTATATACCCTGGAAACTATAGAAGCTTGGACAATATATTGATTAGAAAACAAAGTGAACAATTCTGACAAAACTATAACATTTAATGTCTTAGTCAATTGACTTGAATAACTATTACGTACCAATCAAATTATTGGTACTATGTGACTAGAAGTTCATAACTAATATCCAAGGTTATCCTTTTCCCTTTTTCTTTTTTTTTTTCTTTTTTCTTTATACATCTTTTTTGATACAAAGAATCAAAAATGCATTTTTAGTTTTCATTTTCCACAACTTGCATTTACGATCCAAACTAATACATATGTAATGAAACACAATAATTTATACTTGAATGTTGAAATTACCGAGAAAAAAAATATCTTATTGTTTCATATAATCTTCTGATGAAGCCTAAACCATCAGCCTTGTAAACCAAGAAGTAGAATGTTGAATATAGAGATTTTAGAGAGAGAAGTTGAGAGAAATTGAAGAGAGAGAGAGAGAGAGAGAGAGAGAATAGTTTTTTCTTATTTTCTTACATAATGAGGAAGTTATTACACTATGAGAGTATTTATACAAGAACCTTTATAGTTGCATATTCTAACAACTATAACTAACTCTCCTAATCTTATTACAAGTGTCACAATCCTATTTCATACAAGTTGTACATTATCTCTATCATCGCCCCTTAAACGCATGAGTGGTGGAATAACCAAGCATGAGATTGTTGTAGTGAGTTCGAAACAATGGAACTCTAAGACCCTTGGTAAGAATGTCTGCAAACTGCTCCCGAGAAGATACAAATTGCATAAACAACTTCATCTGAGCAATCCTTTCACGAACAAAGTGAACATCGATTTCAATATATTTGGTCTTTTGATGTTGAACTGGATTGAAAGAGAGAGCTATGGTTAACAGATTATCACATAAGAGCACAGGAGCACAAGGCATTTGAATATTCAAAAAAGTCAAGAGTTGTTAAATCCAATCAAGTTCAGCTACAGTGGATGACATGGCCCGATACTCTACCTATGTGGATGAGCGTGAAACAGTTTATTGTTTCTTAGAGGACCAAGATATTGGATTTGATCCCAAGAAAACAATTAACCCTATTGTAGACCTTTTGTCATTTGGGTCATCTACCCAATTTGCATCACTAAATGCCTTTAAACATACCTCACCAGCAGAATATGTAATCCTAGAAGACATTGTTCCTTTCAAATATCGTAAAATGCGTTAGACATCAGTGTAGTGAGATAACATAGGTTGTTTGCTTAAACTGACACACTTGATGCACTGAGAAAGCAATATATAGGCGAGTAGAGGTTAGGTACTGCAAAGCACCAACTATACCTTTGTATGTACTAGGATTTGGATATGAAACTTCATCCCTCAGTGATCGATTATAGGGCAAACATGGAGTGTCACAAGGTTTGCAATCACTCATTTCTATCTTGTGCAACAATTCTTGGATGTACTTGGTTTGTGATAAAAACAAACCAGTAGCTGTTTGAGATATCTGAATGCCCAAAAAATAATGGAGGGTACCCAAATCTTTAATATCAAACTCATTAGTAAGAGAATGAATGACAAGTTGAATAGCAACTATAGCACTCCTAGTTAAGATTATGTGATCAACATATAGAAGTAAAACCACTAGCTCAGAACCAACATGCTTCACAAAGAGAGAGGAACCTGAATATGTAGATTGAAAACCCAGAGAAGGAATGAATGTTGTGAATCTTTCATTCCAAGCCCTTGGGGCTTACTTTAAGCTATACAAAGACTTATGTAATTTACAAACTAAATAAGGGTACTTGGGGTCTTCAAATCCAGGTGGTTGTGCCATGCAGACTTCTTCTTGCAAGATTCCATGCAGAAACGCATTTTTAACATCAAGCTGCCTTAAGGGACAATTGAATTGAGCAACTAGTGCTAAAACTATTCTCACTGTTGTAGGTTTAACAACAAGAATGACTGTTTCTCCATAGTCCAATCTTATCTCTTAACTAAACCCATTTGCAACTAATCTAGCTTTGCGCCTTGCAACTGAACCACTTGAATTCTTTTTTATCTTAAAAATCCATTTACATCCCACTAAGTTCTTCCAAGATGGAAGGGATACAAGAGACCAAGTACCTTGAGAATGAAGGGCATCAATCCCTTCAGTTATAGCAGTTAACCACATAGATGATTTCATAGCAGATTTATATGTAACTGGTTCAATGAGAGACATATTAACCTCACTAGATGTCCCTAGAGCACTCAAGAAAGCCTTATGTTTAATTATACCACTTTTACATCTGTTCTACATCGGATGCATATTTAATGGTGCAACAGGTAACATAACTTGCAAACATTCTGGACTAAACTCAAGATCCATAGGGAGTTGAATATTTTCACTTGTTGCAACATTAATGGACTGGGACATATGTGATGATGAGGATTGTGGTGATGAACAATGTCTGAGGCATGAACAATATGACTAGGAATAAGTGCACTAGAGTTTGAAGCTTGAATAATAGGATTTGAGGATGGTGTATGGGGAAGAGAGATAGGCAACACCAATATATTGTTAGTATTGGGAATTGGTGTGATGCATGGTTGTTGTGTAGAGACAGATTGAGCACTGCTTTGTTTTGACAACTGAAGTAAACTGAGATAAGGAAACTCAGTTTCATCAAATACAACATGTCTAGAAACAAAAAATTTCCTTTTTAACCCTTCATAACAGATGTAACCTTTACATTTGGAAGCATACCCTAGAAAAACACACTTGGTTGTGTTAGCTTAAAGTTTGGTTGTGTTCTATGACCTAAGTAAAGGATAACAAGAACAACCAAATGCCTTAGGTGAGTAATGGCAGGTTTATGCCCATATAATGCTTGAAAAGGTGATTGATTGTGTAACATTGTTGTTGGCATCCTATTTATTAAGTAAATGGCTGCTTGGCAAGCAAAGGTCCAAATCTAAAAGGGAAGTTTGGCATATTGTAACAATGTAACAGTAGTTTCAGTAACATATCTATGCTTCCTCTTAGCTAACTTATTCTGTTTAGGTGTATAGAGACAAGATTTATTATGTACAATACCCTTGGATTGAAGAAAGGTTTGTAATTTATGACTAATGTATTCACCCTATCACTTTGTAAGGTTTTCATAGAAGTAGATAATTGAGTGGATACAAAAGCACAAAATGTAACAAAAACATCATAAAAGTATGATTTGTTGTATAAAGCAAACAACCAACAAAACTGGGTACACACATAGATGAGAGTAGCATAGTATTTATAACCATCAATTGATTTACATGGTGTAGGACCCAAATGTCACTGTGTACAGTATCAAATGGTATGACAAATGGTAACTTTGTAAACTTTCCCTCTAGACAACTTTGACACACATTAGAGACTATGTCTTTATTACATGTAATGTTTGCTTACTTAGTAATGAACCTATATGGTTGGTTGGATGTCTTAACCTAGTATGCCATAAGCTGGAACCAACAAGTTGTCCAAGATAAGCAACAACTGAAGATTTGGAACAATGGCGAAGCTAGGAATTAACGGGGGGAGGGGCAAAGTTAAAAGATTGAAAGGTTATAAAAAATAGCAACAACCAAATCCTTTTATATAGTAATGTCTTTCATAATTTATCAATACAAACAAATTGCAATTGTTGCCGGCGAGGTTTCATATCATGAAAAAGTCGCATAATAGGCTCATTATCAATAAAAGCAAATACATCACTCTTAATGTAAACAAGCATGCTATCACTCAACCATTGATATCCCATTTTGTTACGCAATAGTGTTTTCATAATCTTCATAGCAGAAAAAGCTCTCTCCACCGAAGCAGTTGCAACCGGTAACACCAAAGCCAATGTAAGAAGCTTATACACTAACATATAGCTTGCACACCTCCCGATCTTCACCAACACCTTTGCAAGATCACCAAATCCTCTCAATAATGAAAACTCACTATGTATCTTCATATCGTGAATATAATTATCAAGTTGAATTGGAAGATTCATGAGGTCCATACGATCAAGATCTTGAGGATAAAGTTGGGATAGACGAACAATTTTTGCCTTGTCAAAAGATGCAAAATTATTCACCGGACTCAAACGTGCCATACAAAGAAGCAACTTGGTGTTTACCTCATTGAAACAATCATTCAATTCCTTTAGTTGCATATCAAGACTTGAAAATAGAGGTCCACACGATAGTAATGGAAGTTTGTGAGTCTTGGAGCTTTACGCCTTGATTTTCTAGGTACAAAATACAAATCCTTCATGTTAGGAACGACAATATCATGCTCTTCACAAAACTTTGTATATCATCAAGCAAGTTCCCAAAATCATCATCTCTCAAGGTTGAAAATTCAATTCCAATTAAAAAATATTTCTTCTGTTGCTACTAGGACTTTAGGGGGCCACTTTGCTGTGCTCTCTGGCAGAAAGGTTGAAAAAACAAAAGGGGGAGGGACACGGTAGCATTGAGAGTCTGAGAGGGATTGAGAGTGAAAGGGGGACACGCGGTCCCCCCCATATATATATTATTTTGAAACGTACAAACGGTGCCGTTTCAGTTTTTTTTAATTTTTTTTATCAGTTTGGCCTGAATGTTAAAAAAATAGAAAATGCAGTATGCTGTGAGCAAAGAACATCAGACAGCAGGGGGAGCTGAACCAGTGAGTTTTCCGGCAAGGGGAGGCGCTGAACCATAGCTCCAGTCCTGTTTTCCGGTGAGGGGAGTGGCAGCTGCCACTCCTCACCCTCAAGTGGCTTCGCCACTAATTTGGAAGATTGGTATATAAGTAAACTAGTAGCAAGTGAGTGGACAAGATAGAGTCCATTACTGCAGAGTCCCTTGTACAAAATTCTCCATGTGGCTTTGTCTTGAATACAAAAAAATATATATATCAAAGATTAGCTAGAAATTCTTATCCAAACAAATCCTATGAAATGACAATAAATTTGTGTCAGTTTAGGAACATAAAGGATGGAATTCAATTTGATAGGATTGATAGGAGTTGTAAGTATGGAACTGCCAATATGAGAAACTCTCAAACCTTCACCATTAGTAGTTTGAACAACTTCATATTTGGAATATGGAGAAGCTATTGGAAATGTGCCCTTAAGCCAATCATATGATGACACTTTACAGATATTTCACATGCTAAACTAATCTAGCCTAAATTTTAACAGATCATCGCCACACCCCAAAGATGGAACATTCTTCACAATCAAATACCTGCCACAAAATGAATATATAAATGAAACATCGAAACAAGTTTCTACTTTCTGAAAACATAAATAAGCACCATAGGGAGACCTTGATTCATAGCAAACTGAGTAAACGCCAACTGTCGGAGGTTCATCTTTGTATCGAGGCATTTTGTTCTACAAAAATCTGAATGGAGTAACTACCAATTACTTGTGCTTATGAGCTGAAGACACTCTAGCTGCGATTAAGGTGCCTCTACATGCTCTTATTAGTTCTGCTCCTCAAAACATTTTTATGAGTGCCTGAATGCACACATATATTATCCAACTTGATCAATATTATTATCCACATACTTCCGGCGAAAAACAATTAACTAAATTTCCAGTGGAAAACAAGGAGATTGATAGAGTAACGTAGACAAAAAGCTTTCCACAATTCTATGTTTCATGAATTAGGGTTGAGATAATTAACCAAACTCTAGCCATAGCTGACTATGAAGAAGGTGATGCATCACTTTCTGTATTTTTGCATGAAATCTTATTTCAATTAATTACTCTGCTGGAAAAATGCAAGTTACCTTCTGACAACAACCATTTAACTTCAGAAAATCACTAAAATTCATCTCCACATGTATAACACACCTATGCATACATACATACATAAATATTAACACCCCACATTCGAATTTGCACCAAAATCCCTTGCTTTTGATATTAAGAGGAGTTTTCATAAACACCTAATAGGCAAGTTGTTCAAACACCACAGAATACCCAGCACAACCAATTTTAACACAAAACTTCCTAATTTTTTTCTTCTTCTGGCAATTAAGAAATTTATAAAACCAAATTAACTCATTAATATGCAATCAATGGATGGTTCTCGAATGTTTTGTTATGTTTGGACTTCACCGTTGTTGGGCTCATTTTCTGTGTTTTCTGTTGTAAATAGTGGGTATGCTTGCCCACATGTATACAGTAAAGATTCATATGCTAAATAGTAAAGTTTTTGTAAGTTTTCAAAGTAGTTACTCTATAAATAGAGCACTACGAGTGTTCAAAATATATGATACAAAAGCAATAAGAAAAGAAAGATAAGTTATACTATTTTCAGTATCCTCTTATTTCTCTCTAATCTGCAATCATTTTGTGTAATATTTTGTAACAGCCTCGCCCCTATCCCTAGCAAAAGGTCATTTCTTTAACTTTTGCCTATTTATAACACGTTATCAGCACGATTCTCTAACCCTAAAACATTTTCTCATTTCTCTTCGCCGAAAAGAAAAAAACAAATGTTTCCTCTAAGGTTTTTACTATTCTTCTACTTCCTCTGCCTCAATTGCTGGATATACCCTCGCGAAGAATTGTTTGCACCATGGTTACTTCTAGTTCTCAACCTAACAGTTACTTATATCTTTGATTTCTTGTTTGGTGTAACTCTTGACTACTAACCCAATGTTTATTTATGCAATCCAAAATGGTGCGGTATCATTGCCTATCTTGGACTGCAGATTTAATTTTACTGCAAATTTTAGGTGGAGCGGTATAATCACCCACCATATCCTGCATATTTAAATTTGCCTGCCATTTAATTTTATTGCAATTTTAGGTGGTGTGGAATAATCACCCACCCTGCTCTGCATATTTAAATTTTATCGCAATTTTAGGTGGTGCTGGTATAATCGTCCACCCTGCTCTATATATTTAAATTTTCCTGCTGTTTAAAGTGATGTGGAATTAATCGCCCATCCTATATTTGTTTAGATGAAAATGGTGCGGTACAATCACCCTTCTCATTAATCATGTAAATCTCGAGTCTGAAGATTCAAGTACTTATCATTTTGGCCTGAAGATCAAAATTTGTAAGAACCAGAAATTGTAACAATATATTCCTCCAGAATACATATTATTACAAGTTCTTACACACCTCATTTTTCTTTCATAAAAGAAAATGACGAACTTGGCAAAACTTCATTTTGTCACCCCGGATATTACTGGAAAGAACTACCTTAATTGGGTAATGGATGCCAAGATCCCTCTGGAGGCAGGAAATCTTGGGGATACCATCTAGGAGGATACCGGTGCATCCTCTCAAGATCGGGCGAAGCCCATGATCTTTATCCATCGCCACCTTGGTGAGGGACTAAAGAGCAAGTACCTCATAGTTGAAGATCTATTAACCCTCTGGAAGGCACTGAAAAATAGATATAACTACCAGAAAACGGTGATTCTTCCAATGGCTCGTTATGAGTGGGCTCACCTAAGGATCCAGGATTTCAAGACGGCGGCTGAATACAATTCTACAATGTTCAGAATTAGTTCCCAGTTGAAGCTTTGTGGAGAAACAATAACTGAGGAAGATATGCTGGAAAAGACTGTCAGCACATTTCATGCCTCCAACGTGTTCATGTAGCAGCAGTATAGAGAAAGAGGCTTTACTAAGTACAACCAGCTGATATCTGTACTCCTTGTAGCTGAGCAAAACAATAAGCTTCTGATGAAGAATCATTAGTCCCGGCCTACTGGATTTGCACCATTCCCAGAGGTGAATGTTCTTCCCTTGAAAGGAATACCACATCCTCTTGTGGTAATAATTACAAACGAGGACACGGCCACAAGAGAGGCTGGTCGAATGGAAAAGGCAAGAACCATGGTGTCCAGTTTCATAATCAGGTTCCAAGGCATAATACAGGCTCGAGCTTTAAGAATGCAAATTGCCAAAAAGGCAAGGCTCATATGAACACTCCTAGAAATCCTAAAGGAGTTTGCCATAGGTGTGGTGGCAATGGGCACTGGGCGCGTAACTGTCGTACGCCAAAACATCTGGTGGATCTATATCAAGCATCCCTTAAGGAGAAAGGTATCGAGACCAATTTCCTCAACCAATGGAAATACTTGATCCAGTGTCCAATTTATTAGGACAATTGAACACAACCCACCTAGATGTTTCAGACTGTATTACTGATAGAGGAAATGAAGTTTATGGGTCCAATTAAATCATTTATGTTTAATATACTCTTGTTATTTGTACTTGTGGTTTAATGCTCGCATTTTCAATTCAATTAAAGTAGTATTCCAATATGAATAAATTGCTTTTTAACTGTAATTTCTTTACTTAGAGAACATGGATAACAATTATGGTTATTCTCAAAACAAGAGCAATAGCAGAGATTTTTGTCTTGCAGACTGCGCAACCATGCATTCAATACTTCGAGATCAAAAGTATTTCTCGAACTTGGTACGTGCAAAAGTAAAGGTAACAACAATATCAGGGCAATCAGATGTAATTGAAGGCTCAAGAAAAGCCCATATTATGATACCAAATGGAACAATATTGTTCATATAGAATGCGTTGTACGTTACTCAATCCACTCGAAATTTGTTGAGTCTTAAAAACATACGTCTAAATGGATACCAAATTAAAACGAAAAGTGCAAAAAATGTGGAATATTTATGCATTACCTCTAATGATACCCAGAAGCGTATATTGGAGAAGTTACGTGGTTTATCGAGTGGATTGTATTATACATACATAAAGACAATTGAGGTACATGTTGTCATAAACCAGAAGTTCATAGATTCAAAAGTTTACATGCTTTGGCATCACCATCTGGGTCATCCAGGATCCACCATGATGTGTAGGATCATTACCAAGTCTAATGGACATCCATTATTGAGCAGACACATTACTACCTCAAATGATATCCCTTGCAAGGCTTGTTCTCAAGGGAAGTTGGTAAGTAGACCATCACAACTAAAGGTTGATGCTGAATCCCCATCATTTTTGCAAAGAATTCAAGGGGATATCTATGGGCCTATTCAACCACCTTGTGAACCATTTGGGTATTTTATGGTTTTGGTTGATGCATCTACCCAATGGTCACATGTTTGCCTATTGTCTACTCGAAATGTAGCTTTTGTGAAACTTCTTGCTCAAATATTTAAGTTGCGAGCACAATTCCCAAATCATCCTATTAAGTCAATCCGACTTGATAACGCTGGTCAATTTACATCTTAAACCTTTGATGATTACTGTATGACACTAGGCATTGATGTTGAACACCCTATTCCTTATGTCCATACTCAAAATGGTTTAGCAAAGGATTTGTTAGTCTCTGCATAAGGACATGGCATTTTACATGCTGCATCATTGGTTCGATTGAGACCCATAGCCAACCACCAATACTCATCAATACAACTCGTGTTTGGACATCAGCCAAACATTTCACATTTACGAGTTTTTGGTTATGCTGTTTATGTGTCTATTGCATCGCCACAACATACTAAAATGGGACCTCAGCGTAAACTGGGAATTTATGTGGGTTTTGATTCACCATCTATCATTAGATATTTGGGACCTTTGAGAAGTGATATGTTTACAGCTCGTTTTGCTGATTGTCATTTTGATGAGATAGTCTTCCCGTCGATAGGGGGAGAAAAAACCGTTCCAAAAGAACAGCAATAGCTGACATGGGTTGTTCCCACCTTGTTTCATTTTGATTCGCGAAGCATTCAATGTCAAAATGAAGTGAAAATGATCGTTCATCTTCAAAGTATTGCTAATCAAATGTCAGATGCATTTAATGATGCTTCGAAAGTGACTAAGTCACATATACCAGCTGCAAATGCACCTGCAAGAATTTATGTCCCTGTTGAACAAAATAAAGTGGCAGCGAATGATTCATCTAGTGAATGCTTGAAGCGTGGTAGACCCCCAAGTTCAAAAGATTCAGCCCCTCAAAAGAGAAAGATAAGGGCACAGTTGAACCCAAATGGAATCATTCAAGAAAAGAAAATGAATGATAAATCCACATTCATGATTTTGTACCTCCAGAAAAATATCCTTGATGAGACATTTTTCCCTGAAGAGACAGAAGTACATGAAAGCAAAGAAATATCCATAAATTATGCATGAACTAATGAATTGTGGGATCGAAATGAAATAATCATCGACGACATGTTTGCATTTGCAATAGCCACTGAAATTATATTAAGCAATGACACTAAGCCCCGCGCTGTTGAAGAATGCAAACAGAGACAAGATTGGCCTAAGTGAAAAGATGCAATCCAGGTAGAATTAAATTCCTTGGAAAGGCAAAGTGTTTTTAGACCAGTAGTCCAAACCCTGCCTGGTGTAAACCCCGTGGGTTATAAATGGGTATTCACAAGGAAACACAATGAGAAAAACGAGATTGCAAGGTATAAAGCACGACTCGTTGCACAAGGTTTTTCACAAAGACCTGGAATTGATTATGAAGAGACATACTCTCCTATAATAGATGCAATTACGTTCCGTTACTTAATAAGTTTGGTGGTTTCAGAAAAACTTGACATGCGACTTATGGATGTCATCACCGCGTATCTATATGGAGAATTAGATATTGACATATATATATATGAAAGTCAAAGAAAGACTTAAGTTGCCTGAAGCAACTAACAAACCACGAGGTATGTTCTCAATTAAATTAAGGCGATCATTATATGGGCTGAAACAATCTGGACGAATGTGGTATAATGGTCTCAGTGAGTATTTGATTAAAGAATGATATACCAATGATGTCATCTGCCCTTGTGTGTTCATTAAGAAATCAAATATTGGATTTCCTATAGTGGCAGTATATGTCGATGATATGAACCTCGTTGGAACCCCTGAAGAGCTCAATAAAACTATTGAATATCTAAAAAGCGAATTTAAAATGAAAGACGTTGGGAAAACAAAATATTGTCTCGGCCTGCTGATCAAGCATTATGTTAATGGAATTTTGGTCCATCAATCAGCTTACATTGGAAAAATACTAAAGCGATTTGGCATGGACAAAGCTTATCCATGTAGCACCCCAATGGTCGTTCGTTCTTTGGACATTAAGAAAGATCCATTCGGTCCAAAGGAAGATGATGAACTGGTCGTTGGTCCAGAAGTACCATATTTGAGTCCAATAGGTGCTTTATTGTATTTAGCACAATGTAGTAGACCAAATATAGCTTTTTCAGTCAACTTGTTAGCAAGGTATAGCTCTGCTCCAACAATTCGTCATTGAAAGGGAATCAAAGATGTATTGCGATACCTTCGTGGAACAACAGACATGGGTCTCTTCTACTCAGAGAAATCCACAAATAACCATATTCTTGTTGGATATGCAGGTGCTGGTTTCCTCTCTGATCCGCACAAAGCCCGCTCACAAAATGGATATGTGTTCACTAATGGAGATACTACAATTTCACGGCGATCAACAAACCAAACATTAGTTGCTACATCTTCCAATCACTCGGAAATAATTGCTTTACATGAAGCAAGTCGTGAATGTTCTTGGTTAAGATCAATGATACATCACATCCGGAATTCATGTGGTCTACCTTCAAAGACAGACAATCCAACTGTCATCCATGAAGATAATGTAGTCTGTGTTGCCCAAATGAAGGAAGGATTCATCAAGGGCGATAAAACTAAACACATATCTCCAAGATTTTTTAGTGTACATGAGCTTCAGAATGCCAAAGTGATTGAGGTCAGACAAATCCATTCCAATGAAAATTTGGCAAACTTGTTCACCAAATCTCTACCAAAGTGCACATTTCAGAAGTTAGTGTAGGGAATCGAATTAAGTCGGCTTACAAATTTGAAGAATGCGGAATCAGGGGGAGATACAATTCAGGGGGAGCATCCATAATACATGTATGTTGTACTCTTTTTCCTTCAATTAGGATTTTTTCCACTGGGTTTTTCCTATCAAGGTTTTAACGAGGCAACTTAAGAATGTTCAACACCATATCAACAAACCTGGTAAAGTTGTATTCTTTTTCCTTCGCTATGGTTTTTTCCAAGCAAGGTTTTAACGAGACAACTGATGTTGATATGTGGGCATCCAGTGTTGTAAACAATGGGTATGTTTGCCCACATGTATACATTAAAGATTCATATGCTAAATAGTGAAGTTTTTGTAAGTTTTCAAAGTCGTTACTCTATAAATAGAGCACTACGAGTGTTCAAAATATATGATACAGAAGCAATAAGAAAAGAAAGATAAGTTAGAATATTTTCAGTATACTCTTATTTCTCTCTAGTTTGCAATCATTTTGTGTAATATTTTGCAACAGCCTCGCTCATATCCTTAGCCAAAGGTTATTTCTTTAACTTTTGCCTATTTATAACATTTTCTTTGTTTTTAGGCCCCTTTTTTGTTTGTTTATAGGAATAATTTGGGGCTTTGTTTGTTTTGTAAGTGTGTGTTTGTTTTAATAAAGAGTAAATTACACAGAATTACCTCAACTATTGGGTCATTAACAGTTTCATACATCGTCTTTAAAAAGTTTCAATGTCATAACGTATCTTTGAATTTGTTGCAATGTCATACCTTTCGTCAATTGTCTGTCAATTCCTCCGTTAAATGCTAGCGTGGCTTGTGACATGGCACATTTTCTATTAAAAAACCAATAAAATATTTATTAAAAACTAAAAAAAAAAAAAAATCATTTAATATTTTTTAATTATTAAAATAATAATTAATTAAAGAAAAGGTATCAAACCCCCTGGTCCAACCCTTTTCTGCCCCACCCCTGCAACCTTGAAAGAAAGAAGAAGAAGAAGAAAAAAATAAATAAATAACCCACCCTATGTTCGTCTCCCCCCCCCTCCCCACCCCATGCAACCTAGAAAGAAAAAAGAAGAAGAAGCAGAAGAAGAAAAACTCATCTTCATCTTCCCCGACCCCCTTCCCTACAAGCCACCCATTTCTTCCTCCTTCCATTTTCCCCTTCCCTCCTCCTCCGCACCCACCCTCGCTCCCACTACCTACAACCCAGGAAAGAAAAAAAAAACCATCTTCATCTTCCCCGATCCCCCTTTTCCTGCACCCCAGATCCCGTCTTTTGCTGATTCTGCAGGTGGAGAAATTGGGCACAGAGAAAATGGGGGGAATGGGTGTGGATTTGAAGAGTGGGGTGTGTAAAGGAGGGAAGAGGGTGGGTGCAAGGGTTGGTGCAAAGGAGGAGAGAAGGGGAAGACAAGAGGGGGAAGAAAAGGTAGGTTGCAGATCCTGTCTTTTGCCGATTTTGCAGGTGGAGAAATCGGGCACGGAGAAAATGGGAGGAATGGGTGTGGATTTAAGGAGTGGGGTGTGTAGAGGAGGGAAGAGGGTGAGTGCAAGGGTGGGTGCGGAGGAGGAGGGAAGGGGAAGACAGGAGGGGGGAAGAAATGGGTGGGTTGTAGGGAAGAGGGGGTCAGTGAAGATGATGATGGATTTTTTTCTTCTTCTTCTTCTTTCTTTCTTTCTAGGCTGCAGAGGGTGGGGGGAGAAGGGGGTGGAGGTGGGGGAAGACGAAAGTGGATGGCTTTTTTATTTTTATTTTTATTTTTATTTTTATTATTTTAATATTTAAAAAATATTAAATAATTTTTTTATTTTTAATAATATTTTTACTGAAAATGACAAGATTGCCCTTTATAAGCGAAACCATACGCCACCCTTTGCACAATGGGAGAAAAGAGAACCAGAGAGAGAGAGGGCTTTAAGTTTTAACGGCGTCAAGGACGCGACGGCTTGACCGAATGAGCCAAATGACAGGATTGCCCCTTATAAGTGAAACATCGACAAAACCCGCAGAGACTCGCGCGCAGCGACCGGCTCTTCCAAACCTCCAAAGCTCCCTGCTCAGCTCAGCTTTTACTCTGTGTGACTGCGATTCCATGGATTCCGATCGCGGCGGTGAGGCCTCTGTGATTCTTCGCCAGCTCCAAGACTTGAAGGCCAGTAAGAGCGAAATAGAGCGCCAAATGTCGGCCCTCGAAGCTCAGCTCCGAGAGATTACCCTTCAGAAACCGAACGGCAGCGTTTCTAATGGCTCTTGTCCTCCCCATATACCGTCCGTTGATTCGGGCTATGGTCACGATTTGTCGCCTCAGATGATTCACCGCTACAGTCGCCACCTCTTGCTCCCATCTTTCGGAGTCCAAGGTAATTTTACAAGTCCCCATGTGCGTGTATGTGTACATGTATGGCATGCATAAGTTACAAAGTTATAACCTTTCTAATGTAAGTAGGGTCTAGAATTATCCAAAAGTGCTCACTTCTAGTAGTAATTTTAGAGGCCGTTTAATAATTATTTCGTTTTCAATTTTTATTTTTAATTTTTTGAAAACTTAAATCTTGTTTAATAACTATTTTCAGTACTGAAAACTAAAAATCAAAGATAAAAAACTATAAACTTAAAACGAAATGATTGTCACAAAAGAACTTAGTTCTCGTTTGTGTTTAGAATTAAATTGGAATGGATAATCCACTATATTTATATTAAAGGTGGATTAAAGGGAGTGGTGAATGATTTTATATTTGTGGGATTTAAAGGGGTTAGACAGGTAGGAAACTTGTCCATTGTAATTCTACCATTTTGGGGATTGAAATGGATAAGTTTACTTAATGAGTAATCTGTCTTCGACATTCAAGTTGGACACAGTTTTTTATTTCTTCCCTCAACATACTTGTTGAATTAGTGGGTTATGTATTTCAATTCAATCCTAGATGCCAAACGAGGCCTCATATTCTTGTAAAATAAATAAAAGTTGAGGCATTGAGATGAAAGAATGAATTTTGAGCTTTGTAATTAATTCATATAACATCTATGTAAACGATGAGATGATTTTTGCATCTTTTTTAATGGCTGAGATTTTCTAATTGGACTTATATCCTAACTGGCTCAGGGCAGTCAAAGCTCTTGAAGTCATCGATTTTGGTGGTCGGAGCTGGAGGGTTAGGCTCGCCTGTTCTGCTGTATCTTGCAGCCTGTGGTGTTGGTAATGTTTCCAGATAATTGGGATTTTAACAATGGCTGCTATAGATACTGTATTTATGATGATTTGATACCATGAAACTGAAATTGAACTCTTATTATTTCGGGAACTGTATACTTGTAATGGGACTGTATCTTTAGGCCGCTTGGGGATCGTTGATCATGATGTGGTTGAGCTCAATAATATGCACAGACAGGTACAAGTTGGAAATCATGTTCCTATTCTTGTTCTTCATATTGTTCACTAACTTTAATATCATGTATTTAATGGTATATAAGCTATCAATGCTGACTGGTAATGCTCAGTTAAATTACTGTTGGGAGCCACACTTAAGTGTGTTTTTTAGGCAGAGTTTGTGCGTGAGCGAATGTATGTGGATATTTTTTCACTTTATTAATGAATTTTTACTTCTTTTTTTTTCTTATTAGATTATCCATACTGAAGGTTTTATTGGTCAGCCAAAAGTGAAATCTGCTGCAGCGGCTTGTCATTCGTATGTTTGTCTTTGGTTATTTTTCAGCGTAAATGAATGACCTATGTTGAATTAGTATTTCAAACGATACACTAACCTTTGTTTTCTATTAAAATTTCTGTTTGAGGGCTTCTGTTAACACTCAGAAGGTGAATGAGTAAACGAGCACTAAGTTTTTTCTTTTAGACTTCCAATTTTACCCTTGTCCCCCCCTCCCCCCCCCCCCCCTCCCCTCTCCTCTCTTCCCAAAAGAAAGCCAGAGAGGAAGAGAGGAGGGGGTATTTAGCAGTTGAGTTGGCGGGAGGCGGCTGTGGACAGGGACAGGGGGTAATTTTTTTTCAATGAGTTGGAAGCTTGTTGGAAAGAAATTTGTGCTGTGTCCACTCATTCAATTGCTTCTAACAGGAAAACTCTTCTGTTTTTTATTTGGTTGAAACCCTCCTGTTTTAGCATAATTATTTTGCATCATTCTAACATGGATTCATATCCCAGGATTAACTCCACTATTCAGGTTGTGGAGTACCAAGAACCATTACGTACATCCAATGCTTTGGAAATTATGAGCAAGTATCCTTGAAAATTTCCACTTTTTTAATTCTCTTTTGTTTCTTTATTGTAATTCAGAGATACACTTTTACAAACAATCCTACATACTAATTTTTGGTCCCAAAGTGCTGAAATATTGTATCATCCTTAACTGTTGACATCTCTAAGATATGATATAGTCGTAGATGCAACGGACAATGCTCCTAGTCGTTACATGATTAGCGATTGTTGTGTGGTGATAGGGAAGGTACATTGGCTCCTTGAGATGATGCTACAAAGGCACTATGTGTTACCTTTTTCATTACTAGCTCATGGTTGCAACATATAAGTATATGTATATATAATTGTATGGATTTGTAGGCTGTTCTTGTATTGTTTTAACTTTCCATTTACTCATTTATTCAATTTTCTCCACTAAGTACTAATGGGTATCATATATACTCTTACAGCCTCTTGTATCTGGTGCTGCAGTGGGATTAGAAGGGCAGGTACATTGTGTAGAAATCTTATTTGGTCCTTTTGTAATATATGATTGTCTATAATGAGGTAGTATAATTGTCATTTGCAGTATTTTATCATGTTAAAGATTCCAAGTATCTACCCCAAATATATTTGTGCAGCTCACAGTTTTCAATTACAATGGTGGTCCGTGCTATCGATGCCTATTTCCAACTCCACCACCTACAACCGCATGCCAAAGATGTTCTGATGCTGGTGTCCTAGGCGTTGGTATGTCAATAAATTGTTTATATTAAAAAATCATGGAATACAAAGTTATGAACTGCTGGAAAAATGCCTATTAATATTCCCAGTCTGCTGCAGTACAAAGTGAAATGTTTTATGAAGAGAGAGTAGTTTGATGACTTGCATAGTGGTTAGGAGGAAATTTGGTAATCCGGAGTTTAATCATCATTCATATCTTGTTTGATTTAAAGTATCTCACGTAGTATTTCATTCCTTGCTTGAGAAACCAAGTCCTTCTTTCTTACTACTCCTCTATCATTCCAGTTCCAGGTGTCATCGGCTGTCTCCAAGCCCTAGAAGCTATTAAGATTGCAAGTGGAGTTGGCGAACCACTCTCAGAACGCATGCTTTTATTTGATGCATTTTCAGGACGGATACGAAATGTATGCTTCTTTGTCCTGTACCTGACATTACTTCCAGCTGTGATTCCTAGACTTTAATTTGCTTTGATTTTATGAATGCATTAGTCTTGGAACAAGAATTGTTGAAGCCAGAGTGGCTTTGTATTAGTGTAACCTCAGTATGTTAGTTATTTAAGACGTGTTTGGATGTGCTTTTAAAATGGCTAAAAGTGCTTTTAGAGAAAATGTTTTTGGGTTCCAAAAGCACTTTAAGTGCTTTCAGCAAGAAGCACCAGTTATGTGCTTCTTCCAGGAAGCACTTTATGTGCTTTTCAGGATTTACTTGCATTTTTACTAAGGATTGTTTCCAAAAACATTTGGTGAGCGCTTTCAGTTATTTTAAAAGCACATCCAAACGAGCCCTTAGGCTTTTGGACCAATGGACCTCCTGCACAATGACCATTCGTCCTTCCTTCCCCTTACCACCTCTCAATTCTTTAAATATTAGATTACATGTTCAATTTTAAATCAAATTGTACCAAAGTCTTATAAGAAGATGGATATCATCCTACTACCTGGACTTGTTGCCTCGCTTTTTGGTATCTGGATTTGTTCTGTTCTTTTAGAACTGAAAATGAACTAGCTTCACAGTTGAGTTCTCTCGCTCATCAGATATGGCACATTTTTCTGCTGGTGTGTGCTTTATTTATTTTATTTTCATTGCAGGTAAGATTCGAGGAAGGTCACTGCAGTGCGTAGTGTGTGGTGAGAATGCACCATTCTCTAAGCAGCAGTTTCAAGAATTTGATTATGAAAACTTCACTCAGTCTCCACTGACTCCGGTAAATATTTGTCTTATAATTTTTTTTTTCTTGAAGGATTTTGAAGTATCTGATTTTTAAATGTATAATTGGATTTTTCACCGTATAATGAGAACTGGTATATTTTTCTGGTCACAAACACAATATTGCTGTTTGCTCTATGCAGTTACCTTTGAAGTTAAACCTACTTGAGCCAGACTCCAGAATAAATAGTAAAGAGTACAAGGAGAAACTAGTTAGTGGCGAGGCACATGTTTTGGTCGACGTTCGTCCAGAACATCACTTCAAGATTGTTTCTCTGCCCAATTCCTTAAACATCCCGCTCCCACGTTTGGAAGCTCGGTTACCGGAAATAACTTCAGCCTTAAAGGAAAAGGAAGACCATAGGGGTACTGATTCTGGTTCAGGTGGGCAAGTATATGTAATATGTAGAAGGGGTAACGATTCTCAAAGGGCTGTTCAGTATCTCCACAGATGGGTTTCACATCGGCCAAAGACATCATCGGAGGACTGGAGGGCTGGGCGCATGAGGTCGATCCAAACGTCCCTACTTATTAGCAGGACTAAGTTCTGGAACTTGTGTGCACTCTATACCCTCTGTCTTTCCCCGTCCGAGTGTTCACGTATATTTCGTGATATACAGTATTTATATTGGGTATTAGTGTTGTATTTTCATGTATTGTACACATAAAGTGGTAATTCGGTTGGAATTTTTTGTCCTTTTTCCTCGTAGACAAGCCATTTACTGGCATTGACGTTTCGTAGTGTTCTCTCTGCTTATGTGTAATTTTGCATGTTTTACACTCATGGAATCTGTTTTTTTATGCTTGCAATCGTGGCCTGAAGGGAATACAAAAATTAAAATGCAAATTAGACAAAAGAATCGAAACTTCATTCCCAAGTCTTGCGGGAATCCAAATGGTTGAAAATAAACCACTCACATGATGCCATGTCAGCATGAGTATGACCACTCACAGGATGCCATGTCAGCATGAGTATGACCACTCACAGGATGCCATGTCAGCATGAGGGTAAGATTTCACACCGGACAAAATCTAAAAGGAATAGATATTTATCCCTGTCTATGTAAACTCAACTCTATAAAAAGACGTGTTTGAACATTTGAATTGCGACAGTCAAAATTTAGTCATGCAAATCCAATCGTCTACTGTTAGAACCTGCGGTCCCAGTTTAGGCGACTTTTCACCTCATTTTGCAGGCCTTAACCAAAGAGGAGAGAAAAAGAGCTTCAAACTATCCACCATTATTGAATTATCAAAGTTAAGTCCTTAATTTAGAATTATTCTACACTAGTATGTTAATAAAAGCAGTAGAAGTAGTCAATAATTCCATGAATCATCAATTCAAGTGACATGAAATTAGCAAGGGAGGATTAATTTAGATTGAAGATCGGTCATATGGCACTTGGATTTCCATCAAACAAAAGATCTA
This sequence comes from Pyrus x bretschneideri, assembly GCF_019419815.1. Lineage (NCBI taxonomy): Eukaryota > Viridiplantae > Streptophyta > Magnoliopsida > Rosales > Rosaceae > Pyrus > Pyrus x bretschneideri. Next base: position 1,044,410 of record NW_025999805.1, on the reverse strand, counting down.
GGGGGATTTCTAGAGTTTAATAAATAGTTTAATGGTTCCTCTTAGGATCTATTTAGTTCATAGAATGGGATATTTACAAATAAATTCTTATGTACATTCCTAGTATATTCTTAAACTTGGGGCTTAAATAGTGTAACTAAAAAACAAATACATATAGATCGCATGAAAGAAATTGATCATCAATAATATGGGCTACGTGCATAGACAAATAAACGTACATGTGCATGGCATCGTTCGTGCTCTTAACAGCATCGTCAAAACATGAAAGCCCCAGCTCCTATTTCCTTGCATGGAACTGCAATTTGAGAACCAAATAACCAAACTATCTCACATGGCACACAGGACTCTAGATTCTAGAAGAGAGAGGTGACCAAACTAAGACTACAAATTTACGCACGAACAATTCCAAAAATTAAGAACTCTACTACTCCACCAATGAGGAAACGGAGGACAAATCTGCCAGTTGATCCTCGCTTAGTAAACGGTGAACATATTAATCCAGGTTACAATTCTTCTTGGACAAAATGTCTATCTATTTTAACATTTTTAGGCTAATCGTGTTGCACTAGATTGTGAACAATATCAATCGCAACCCTTATACCACATTTCAATTGCGTAAGCTTTTGAGGTCCAAATCCCAACTGAATGTTGTACAATTATCAGAGAGACGGGCCGAGGGCCCACTTCCAACAACACCGATATTACCTTTAACTTGGTAATTAACACCTGCACAATCAGTTAGGTGTGGGGTTTTACCACAAAAGGTCTCGGTGTTAGTTAGAATAGGGAAATCTATTTCAATTGCTTTTCTCCTTCCCCTCTAGCCGATGTGGGATTCAACACGCCCCCGTACGTGAGACCCCATTTTTGTGATCCACACATCGGCAACCACGTGGAGCCAAGGGGACTCACCCTACACGGGGGCCAAGAGACACCCCATCATCATGCGAGACCAAGGGGCTCCACCCATGATGTGGCAGTAAGGGCCTGCTCCCTGGCTCTGATACCATGTTGAATTTTTCAAGTCGACGGTCCGAGGGCCCCACTCCATCAACACCGATATTGTCTCCAACCCAATTTTTGAGATCCACACATCGGTAACCACGTGGAGCCAAGGGGCACACCATCATCGCGTAGGGCCAAGGGGGTCCACCCATCACGTGGTAGTACGGGCTGCTCTCTGACTTTGACACCATGTTGAATTTTTCAAGTCGACGGGCTGAGGGATCCACTCTATCAACACCGATACTATCCCCAACTTATTAATTATCACATGCACAATTAGTCAGGTGTGAGGTTTTACTACAAAAGACCTCGATGTTAGTTAGAGTGAAATAATTTTATTTAAATTGCTTTTCTCTTTTTCCTCTAGCCGATGTGAGATTCAACAAATGTCAATTCCAAATCCCTTAAAGCTCAGCCTCAACAATTTATCTAGCAATAATTTTTTATTTCTTGCCCCAACTACAAATGTGAAAATAATCTAAAGTTGAAAATCTATCAATAATTGAGCATGCCAAATTTTCATTTCTATATCGAAAAACATCTAAGTGAGGATGTGAGGATGCTTTAAATACATAAACCATTTACACTTCTAGTATCTCAAAAACAATCAACAAAACTATTATGTTTAATACTAACCACACTTTACGAAATATCTGGCCTCCACTTTCGAAATCCAAATTTTGTTCAAAATTGGGGTTGTTAATGTGGTGGGGTAATGCATGGTTAAGATATTTTCATACAAAGTGTTGTTAATCCTCTGATCACTAATCAAAAGAGGGACCAAATTTCCACACATCCTAAGGGACACAAAAGATATCACAACGTTTGCATGCCTCAAATGACATGGCAAATTTACACAGGACCACGTGTCTATATAAATCACTGACATGACTCAGAAGAGAAGACGCGTGTATTGGCATTTACCTCTGCATTATTGTCATTGCATTTCTGACCTTCATCCATATATTGGCACTTCCTTTCCTTCTCTTTTTATTGCAATCTGGAAAATTAGTACATCAAAAGCTAGTTAGTGCGTTCGACTTCAAGATGGCAGGCCGTATTTTTACCCTCCACACCTTCCCATCAAGGTCAAGATCCACAGTTTTGAAGTCATTAGCAGCATGTCATTACACAACCAAGCAGGTTAGTTTCGGTTCATCACTTGTTCATTTACTTCATAAATTATGAATGATTTACACACATGTTTTGCGTCAAAGTAACTAATTAATTGTGCTATAGTTTGTATTTTTTTAAGCAAATTACTTAATAAGGAAATGATTTGAACTTCGTGATTTCTTATTCTGCACTTTCCTCTTTATTTTTGTCGATTTTTCTAATTTATTCAATCTATGTTAATTCTTCGTTGATTTTACATCTTTAAACAAACAAAAAAGTGCATGAGGCGACATGCAAAATCACTTGTACTATTTCAATATTCCTGGTTTACTGTAGCAAGTTCTGAATTTAAATTTCATGAATTATGATACATTTCGAATCAAAAGAAAAATTATCTTTTGAATCAAAATAAGATAACATTCATTGAGTGGTGATATTTGTACTGTATATGATTGAGTGAATCAGTTGGAATTGGAACTTTTCATTCTGGTCAGTGTTGGAATTGGAACTTGATTGCTATGCTATCTGAATTTTGAATTCAGAGATATAGCAGCCAAGGGAGCAAGGGAGAGCACCACGGCTACACAGGTATAGAAGAGAGAGCATCTTCTACGGCTGAGGAGTTCAAGAGAATGGCCGAGGAGAAGCTGAAGGCGGCGGAGCAAGGTGTGGCCAGCCAGACAGTGGACCAGACATACGATGGGACAGAGGAAGCTACCGTGGGTGACTCTAACGTCGACTCTGTCAAGAATAGGTACAAGGAACATGAGCCCGGGGCTGACTACAAAAGGAGGCCACATGACGACTAAATTAAATCATATATTCATGTATAATTTGCATCCGAAAAGAAACAGAGAGGCAGAGAGCTACCTTATTTGTGTTTCAAAACTATGTAATGTAGTAGGTTTTTTACATAAGAAAGTCACCAAGCGCCTAGCATAGTTGTTTTTGTACACCTTGGTATAATTTGAGCAATAAAACGAAGGGTTAAACGATAAAAAAGGGTTTAAGTACGACAACTGTGATTTCAAATTGATCCTAAATTGAAAATCGTTCAAAATGTTCCACATAACTATCTTAAATTTTGAAAATTATCATACATTTACTAGGTCACGGACAAATATTAAAGTGGGTATCGACTCTTACGACATTTATGGAGATCTGAATATCTAAATTGTTTTGTCAAGCAATTTTAGGTGCAACTTGGCTGAATAACTAAATCGATTTGTCAATCAATTTTGGTGGCTAAAAGGGGTTGGTTTAGGAATTTAGATCTTAAAAGATCACCATAAGTGAAAATTAGCTTCAATATTTGTTTTCGCTATAATAACATCCACTTAATGCTTGTGATTTCATGGATGTTTAATTTTTAAAATATTGGCTTCGTTATTATGGGAGTTTATATAGAGAGACAAAAAATTTGACTATATTTCAATGAATTCTACTTGTGTTTAAACATATCAATGAAGACAAAAACATAAAAACTACTAAAGCCCAGCCCAAAAATATTTAAACAATATTTTAAAATATCAACCATACCCCCAAGGCTTTATGGTTGTAAATAAAAACTAACCCTCATAACTCCAATAAAATTAATATGTGCTAAAAACTCAACTTATGCCTGACTATTTCTGCATAATCAATTTTGAAACTATATGCAAATTCAGTTTATATCTTTTTATTACTAGAATCAATTCAACTCCCTTAACCATTTTTGCAGAATCAGTTCAATCGGTTCAATCAGTTCTTGACCATTTTTGCAGAATTAGTTCAACTTGTCCTCGACCGTTTTTGCAAAATCAATTTAACCCGTCCTCGACTATTTTTACAAAATCAGTTCAACCCATCTTCAACATTCAACCCGTCTTCGACTATTTTTGCATAATCAGTTCAACCTGTCCTCGATCATTTTTGCAAAATCAATTCAACCCCTCGACCATTTTTGCAGAATCAGTTCAACCCGTCTTCGACTATTTTTGTAGAATCAGTTCAACTCACCCTCAATCGTTTTTGCAGAATCAGTTCACCCCCTCGACTATTTTTGCAAAATCAGTTCAACCCCACTTCGACTATATTTGTATAATCAGTTCAACTCGTCCTTCGATCATTTTTGCATTTTGTGTAGAATTAGTTCAACCCGTCTTTGAATATTTTTGTAAAATTAGTTCAGCCTGTCTTTTTTGCAGAATCAATATAACCTGTAAATATAAATATTTTGTTTCATCACCGTAAATGTTAAAAAGAGAATTGCCAGCCAAACTCGCAGCTAAAAAGAGTCATGCACGAGTCGCTAGACACCTGTTCCGCAACTTAAAGTATTTAATTTCAATGTGAGGCCATTTTAAGAAAAGTAAAATAAAAATAAGAAAAACTAGAAAACTATCCATTTTGGGCCCATTGTTTTCACCTCCATCACCCTTCACCGTCCTTATGCAAGATTGCAACACAGTCTCCACCTTCAACCAAAATGGTTCCACCACCACCACCAAACTAACTCATTTTTTTTCTTTCAATTTTCGTTTCTTAATTTTTCTTTCTTTGTATAATTTACAGTTTAATTTTATAAACCAATTACGAGATTCCAATTAAAACAGCGTGCAGTAATCAAACTTGATTTTGATGTCTCCATGTACATTTGAAATTTGAAAGGTGGTGATAAGTAGAGAGTTGAATCAAAACCTCTCATATGAACCTAGTGTGGAAGTTTAGACGGAGAGAGAAAGGGGCTTGGCTAGGGTAAGGACTAATGAGATATGGGAGTGCCAGTAGTGGATTGGGTGGGTGGAAGTTTTATTGACGGTTTGCCGACAGCGGAACAAAGTGGGGTGGGTGGGTGGAAGTCTTATTGGCAATTTGTTTCCTTCAAAATTCATATAAAATTCTAATTCGATGACATAACAGAGGAAAAAATGTCTGATCTTGAAAAAACGAATGTACGCGGAGATGGGATGAACAAATTACCAAGCAAGAGACATTTAACTATAGACTCACTTTCATATCCTCCAACTGCTAAAGGGCAATTTTTAGTATAATCAATTTGTATAGGGTATTTGTGTAACTTACACTCAAGAGAGAAAAAAGAAAAAAAAAAAAAAAAAAAGGCAATGATGTCATCTATCACATGTATTAACTTTTGTCTCTCCTTGAAAGTTTAAAAAGTGTTGTCTCAATATAAAATTAAGTATTAAAAGTATACTTTGTGTGTAATTTTTCCTTATTTAAAATGTTTTAAGAAAGGGGTTTTTGAACTTTAATCCTTGAAGAAGATTAAAATTCAATAAAAACCTTGGGTTAGATTGGATATTGATTTTAATCCTCTAATGTGTACTTAATCCAAATTCATATTATATTTTTGTTTTAATATTTAATAGATATCTTATTTAATGTCATTACATTAAAATTTATAATTATTATACACATTTAATTCATTAATTTTATTTTACTTGCTTTAATTAGTGTACTTAAACGTCCCTATCATAATATATTTTACTAAAGAGTGGTAATATGCCCACCCCAATGTCTTATTTTTCCACCCACCTTATATTTACCATAAAAAGTGAAAAAAATACATCAACTCTTTTCCCACCCACCATTATTTCTAAAATAACCCTACATATTTCTTTTTCAATTCTTTCTTGCTTTAAAAAAATTATTACAAATAAAAAAAAACAATTATCACTAAATGAAAATACCCAAGAACTCCAAATATCACCAGTAGCAGCCCTCTCCCCAAAAAATTTACAGACTCATCACAACCGACTCCCCAAATCCCCAACACCAAGCGCCCCTCCTATGTCACCAACCATCGCAGCACTATCACGTCTCGAAAACCGCTCCAGTACCTAATTTCTATCATTTTCAATTTGAATTCAAACCACACAAGAGAGAGTGTGATTAAATTGGAAGAGCTTCACTCATAGTTTGGTGCTGCACTGACTTTCCCTAACATTAAATTCCTCCAAATTCAGTATATGGTAGGTATCCAAATTGTTCCAATACACCAAACACAATCGGAGTTCAATGAGTGTCGGATTTGTGAGTACCCTAATGTAATATGGACTATGAGCTTATCTTCTCATCTATCTCAACATTATAATAGTCTTAAAGACTAACTTGCTCTACTCTCTGGTGAAGCTTGATCACACCTTCCACAACATGCGCTTTATTGTGAGCCTCGAGGCTTTTCTTTGTCAAGTCCAAATTCACCCTCTTCTTGATAAGTTTAATTTCTGAACTTCCTTCCCCAGGAAAGCTTGTGGGGTTCATGATATTTTTTTCTTTTTCTTATTTATGATATTTTAGGTTTTTTATTTTTTATTTTTTATTTTTTTATCAGTATAACTAATAATTTGTTTAAAAAGAATCAATATAACTAATAATTATGTGGCAAGACATGATTGGTTGGTCTTTAGGTCTTTAAAGGTCATATTATATTAGGATAAATTTGTCAATAAGAGTATCATTTTATAGTGGGTGTGGAAATAACACAAATGGGGTGGGATTAATAGCACTCTTACTAAATTAGTGTACCGAAATGTTCGCACCTAAATATATTGCAGTGAATTAGTGGCACGTAAGAAATATGCAAAAACATAAGTGTACCGAAAAATTTCGTACCTAAATATATGATACTAAACTAGTGTACCAAAATGTCGATACCTAAATATATTATACTAAACTAGTGTACCGAAATGTCCATACCTAACGAAATGTTCATACCTAAATATATTGTGGTGAAATAGTGGCACATAAGAAAATATGCAAAAACATAAGTGTACCTAAAAATCTCTACAAAAATATTTTCTTATATAAGTTACCTACCATAATAAGAATTAAAATTGATAATATTTTCATAAAATTTAATTTGAACACCATAAAATTACAAATAAAAAAGAAAGACATTGAATACATATGCTGGCATTAAATAGAGCCTAGGGACTAAAATCAATTTTTAATCTTCTATAAAAAAAATTTCTAAACTTCATCTTATTTAGGGATTAAAATCTAGTTTTCTATTTAAGAAATTGATGTGTGTGTAAAATCAACCAAAAAGGTTGAGAAGTTAAACTTGAGAAATTTTTCAATGTGACCGGAACACGGATGGTACACCATGTGCTTTATATAAGTGGTGAAATTTTTTATTTTTTAAGTAATTAATTTTTTAACACACATATCCCATCATTTACATAATGATACATGGTGTACCACTCCGTGTTCCGATTACATTGAAAAATCTCTTGTTAAACCTAAAACAAAAAACCTAGAAATAACGAGTACATTTTGTTTCTCAATTTGTTGTATATATGTATGACACACCCTGACCCAGAATGTCCACTTGACCTCCGAATCGAGCTATGGTTGCCAACACTTAGAAGGTGATGAAGTCATAACTATGTAGTATGGTGGAATATGTTAATAAATTTGAACCTAAAAGTGTCTAAATACAAGAGTGCACTGTGAACAGGAATGAACCCATTTTACACGTGATGACAAAGCATAAGTACAGTACAGTAAAATAGAGTGAGAAATTATACCATCGAAGGTAATTGTCTACCCCAAGATTTGCCAAGAATCCTCATCGATATGAAAGCTTAGCTACTAAAACCTGGAGGGATGAAAAACAAAGGTGAGTGGGCCTGAAAATAAAGTTTTAATAAAAACCTTTGAAAACGTTATAACTCCTCATCGTAAAACATACATAGATTCCAAAATATACATACTACGTATAGTATGAAAATACTTACCATAGCCTGCAAAACCTAAATAAGGCATGACATCCCAAAATCACAAATCTCAACAATAATATAAGTAAAATCAGGTGCTCAACAACCTATGCTAGCACACTAGTCGGAGTCGCCTAATGTGACATGTACGATTGAACCTATTGCTCATCAATCTATGCTAGCACACGAGTCGAAGTTACCTAATGCGAACTGTATGACAGGACTAGGTGTAATCATAATATATGCTCTAGTACTACGATCACGTGAAGACTGGCGATAATCACGGTCACCTTCGAGTCAGAGTCACCTAATGCGACCTGTATGACAAGACTAGCACCTACTTGGATCCAAGGCGAGCGTGCGGTGCGGAGGTGAACATACACGTGAAGGACTGGCCTTGGCCCGGGGTGAGCACTAACATCGGGATGCAACAATGATGAGCAAACTACATAAATATAAGCATGCCATAATGATGAAATAATTCTAATCAACATAATAAACTTACTTGCGCATCTCGTAGGATTATTTTGGCATTTCACAACAGTGCAACATTTCTTATAACGTTATTTAATCATGGCATCAAAGATTATAAGTATACCTGAGTCAATCACATCACCCTGCAGGATGCCCAAAGTAACCCCGACTCTTTATTTTTGTGCCTACTCACCCTTTTGTTTTTCGCCCCTCCAAGTCCTAAATAGCCGACCTACTCTGTGGCACACAAGGATCACCCAGCGATTCTAACATATCTCTATTTAATGTAGGAACTATTTCTAGTTGTGTACTCAGTACTTTTCTAGTTTCGACTGCACTATTTGTTATCTATGCTCTGAACATTTGTAGTTTATGGGTTCTACCCACTACTGCACACTCACTTTATTAGTTAAATAAGTTCTAGTTTTGGTTTTAATTTATCCACATTTTTACATCATTCACACTTTGGTTACGTCACCTTGGGGTAACGGCCAGCATGCCTCGACTCTGGTCGGAATGTGTCATGTAGGTGGCAATCAGGTTGTGTTCGAGTTACTATTTATATCTTATCTCGTATTCGTGTTGTGATCAAAATGTAAATCAATTAAAAAATATCCATAAAAAAAAAAAAAAAACTTATGTGAGTACGTTAATTGAGTTTAGTCGTGTTACCATGTCTGTTCGGAATTGCCACCCTACTTTCGTACTGGAATCGTCCTTCAGCACACCATGCAATGTACGCCACCTTCCTCAAAGTTACAGTTTCTTGCATTATTGTTTTTGGACGATTTAAATGGCGTGAGTAGGGCAAATTAACTCTGGGGTATAACCAGTTGTATACACAGATTTCTGAGCCAGGCTTGTCAAACTGATGGGTAGGAACCACGAGATTTCTGGAAATGGTTCACACATAAGCGATAAGCCGTGTCCACTCCAGGGTCAACTAGTAGTACATTATGATTCCTCAAACAAAACCCTGCCTTTGGACATCCTCTTGCTTTTATATTTACCATCCTTATAACATTAGATTTCTTTGGTTAATCATTTACATCTGATTCCAGAAAGGAGAAATGGAAAAATGAGAGAGAGAGAGAGAGAGAGAGAGAGGGAGAGGGATGGAGGGAGTGCAGACTTTTACTTGCGTCGGCTTCCCACCATCCGAAGATATTATCTCCAAAGTACTCAAATTAGGCAATAGTCTAAAAAGAGATACCACTGCCGGGACTAGGTTATCACGAAACAGATAATCTGCAAACACAAATAAGAAACATTCTCTGGTGCTGGCATGGAACCTTCCTTAGCCAGAACATACAAGTTATAAACACAAAACTTAATAGAATAAGGAAGAAACCCAAAAATCAATTCGAATGGTATCGTTATATTTTGGTAAATCCAGTCGATTGAATGATTCTTAATCATTATGGTTTACAGTTCAACAATGTTTGTCAGTTTCCTTAAGCTCTCAACGTTTGGCAAAGCATTCCTGACAAACATTTCAAACCAAACTAAAAGCATAAACATGAATTTATTCTTCCTTAAGGTACATGAATTACCCAACTTTGATTGTTATGCAGTTAGAGATCGATGATAGTCCACCTAAACATACTAAATATTTTTTCAAAAGTAAAAAAACGAGCTACAAGAGTAATTTCGTTTTACCATGGCAATCTGTTGGTTTAGAGTAAGATGTTTAACCCTGCATATACTGCGAAGAACCTCAACCAAGCTCCCTGCGTCATCTACTTCACGTACCATAAGAAGATCAACTCTTTTTAAACAAGTACATTTCTCCGGATTTAGGGGAAGTGCACACGTACAGTTCTCCAGATTCAGGAACTGCAGAAGTGATCTTCATAGAAGCATTTGCAGGAAGATGATAACCATTTTGAGAAACCCCTTTCTTGTCTCGATATATCTCAAGTCCAAGCATTCCAGACTAGAGGAAAATGTGGAGGGCTTATTAGGAACTACAGAACTGAAGGTGCAACAGTAGAGTCCTTAGAGACGCACAATGAAAGACGCAAAATGGTACTGACGGAGTCTGGAAAAATTCTTCTTCATCTACATTGATATGAAGATCAAGCATTTCCGATTTACACCTCCCTGCAATTTCGACCCAGTCATCAGCCAAAATTACTCGTTCCTGCAGATGTCGGATGATCCTCTATTAACACAATAGCTCTCTCAGCCTTTCATGCTTTCCTCGTCACATTTACACATCCATCTAATACGAAAGCGCTGTATCGTATTACCTCGGAGATGAATCTAGAACCTCCAAAGAATCCAACAACCTAATTCGCTTTTAAACCAAGTGGAGTCTTGTTAAACTTGGGTTGGATTGGGAGGGTGCATGGAAAGGTTGGACCAATAGGAGGCGACTGTTTTAGTTTCACAATCCGTGGCACAGGCAAAATATGACATCCCATTCGTTAATTAAGGGTCGTAAAAACACAAAAGGCGGATATAATGACCATCTGATCAGAAAGCGCGACAAAAAAAGTAAATGTGAAACGAGGCGACCCACAACTCCACCGCCTCTTTGAGCACTATATATAGTTTACGCACGGACGAAACACAGCGACAGGTGCGAATTAAGTTTCTGAGAACAGAATCTCCTATCTTCTCCAAACCTAATTTCGGTTTCGAGATGGCCCGTACAAAGCAAACTGCTCGCAAGTCCACCGGAGGCAAGGCTCCAAGGAAGCAACTTGCGGCCACGATATATAGGAAAGCAGCCCCAACCACCGGAGGCGTGAAGAAGCCGCACAGATACCGCCCATGGAACCGTCGCTCTCCGAGAAATCCGCAAGTACCAGAAGAGCACAGAGCTTCTGATCAGGAAGCTGCCGTTCCAGAGGCTGGTTCGTGAGATAGCGCAGGACTTCAAGACGGATCTTCGTTTCCAGAGCCACGCTGTGTTTGCACTGCAGGAGGCTGCGGAGGCGTACCTTGTTGGGTTGTTTGAGGACACCAACCTGTGCGCCATTCATGCTAAGCGCGTCACAATCATGCCCAAGGATGTCCAACTTGCCAGGAGAATCCGGGGCGAGAGAGCTTAAGGAAGGAAGAGATTGAAGCAAGATTTGATTTGATTTGGACTAGAAAAATATGTTTTGTTTTTTAAGGTTTATAATTTGTTTGGTTAATTTGTAATCTTTAACAATTCAAGGCTTGTTTTCTTTGGTTGCAATTGCAATTGTGGTTGAACCTCCTCTAGGGGTGTATTCAATTAGAATTTTGAGGGATTTTAATTCTTTTAATGAATCTAGGATATTCAATCAGGATTTTAAGTATTCTCTGAAATTCAAGGTGTATTCAATTAGAATTTTAAGATAATTTATTAAAATCCTTCGAAATCTGAGTGTATTCAATTAAGATTTTAAAGAAGTTTATAACATTTCAGGTGTATTCAATTAGAAATTGATTTTAAAAAATTTGTGAAAGTTGAGGAATTAGAGAGAAATGGAGAGATTTCGTAGTGTATTTTAAGCCTCCACAAATCTCACCTCTCCCCATGAGATTTCGAGATAATTGAATCAAAATTTATATAGAATCTCTACAAATCAATTAAAGTCCATAAAAATCCATGGATTTATAAATCCATTAAAGTCTCAAATTCTCAATTGAATACACCCTCTAAATTATAATCCACTTGATAAATGCAGGTGTAGGTGTGTGTGTGTTTTTTTTAAACAAAACCATAATATCTTTAACCAGTTTCATCCCTATCCTCAAATATATTCTATTCAAATTCCTGTTATATAATTTAATTGAAAAATAATTGAAATTAGAAAACTGAAAGCCGCCCCGGCGCGGCTGGCGGTTGGTTCCTCTATCGTCGCCGGGAGCTCTTAGTGCGGAGACGTTAGGATAAGAAAATAAAATAAAATGTTAAAGAAATTCAAAAACATTAAGGTCTCGTTTGGTTGAAATCCCTACATATGGTTTATTATGCTTCTCTGCTGCAGGATGACGTTGTTTTCATTTTTGCCTAGAAAGATTGTGTTAGTGGGTTAAATAGTTAGCAGTTAAGAGGGAGGAGAATTGGTTAGGATCGAACCCACACCACAAATCATAGACGTGGTCATTTTCCACCACTAGGTAAACACTGCACCTATTTTCGCCTTTACATTCTCATAAGTTGGTACAAAATGGTCAGTAACTGACATAAAAATTAAGACATATTAATTCTGCTCAAATCAAATACATGAAGGCCAAATCAGTGAGAAAGCACAAAAAGAACAAAGACCAACCAAAATCTTGGAAGTTTGAGTTGAATCTAAAATCCGTTAATATCATAAGTTATCCTCCAGCTTATTGAGTTTGTGCTATCATTCTTACAACCACATTATCTTTGTTGTGAAGAAATGTTTGTTTCACTCAATTAACAACTAGATTGAGTAGCATTAGATCTCATATTAGTTGTCTCAATTGGTAGAAGAAAGGCCTTAGATGCGACTCAAATGAATATAATGACGTTACATATATACTTGCGGCAGATTTTGATACCTAGTTGTAATTTTCGCATCTAGTGACTAGCTTTTATTGTGCTGAAATTTCACGACAAAACTTCATTAATTTATTCCTCATTGTATTTGCTTTTGGAAATTATATATTATAGTATAAAATATTGTAATATATAATTTTAATAATTGAATGGAAAATAGTGTTAACCATATTTCTTAGAAAGGTTATGTTATTTAGGTGCATTCCCTTGTCAAATGATGTATACTTATAGATGAAAAGTTACATCTCTTTAACAAGAAGTACTTGGGTTCTATATAAACTCATAAAACCATTATCATTAAGAATAGAAGAAAAAAATGTTAATTCTTACTCTTGAGAAATAAGGTTTCCCCACTCTATTTCTCTCATTCTTCGTTTGTCTTCCGAGTCATGTCTTGAGAGTACGGAATATATAAAGTTCATCAGAGTCCGAGGATTGAAGTGTTTTGACATCGGATGATAAATTGTTGAATCATGGGAGACAGACGCCTACTGAACTACAAGCACAAAAGTAGGCGTGAAATTCTATCTTTAGGACATTGCATTTATGCAAGCCTCAATCTCTAAGCTTGTTAATATTTCTAACTTTCTCTCTAGTTGTTTGTATTAATCTCATATATAATTGATGTTGTGAATTTCTTTATGACTATTATTATTGAAATTCTTGTGTTACTTCCCTATTTTCTATTATTGTTCCATCAATCTAAAGACATAAATTTTTCTTTATGCAATAATTAAAAAATATGACAATTCTCATAAAGCAGTGGCTAGATATTGGAAATAGAATAAGTTGTATATGACGTAAACCCTAACCCTCTTCAAGAAGGAAGGATCCCTGCATCTAATGATGAAATTGAGACATGAATATTTCCAATTTACATAGAAAGATTTAATTTGATCATTGGGCTAGATAAGGGGTAGTTGGTTGTATATATAGTGAGTTGTGGGAATTGTTGATGATAATTAGAAGATATTACTGCAAAACAATTGCATGTTTGGTTCTATAATCTTGTATGCGATATACTAGATGATGTTTGAGGTTTTTAAAAGGATGCACCACTTGGCAGAAGGCACTAGAACGCAATGCCATAAACCACAGAGATGTAACCTTGCAGTGCCAAGAATGATTATGGCCTAATGCTTCTTTCAAGACGAGTTATTTCATGGCAACTAAAAACCGAGTGTTGCCATAAGTCAAGAGTATATAAGTTACTTGAGAAATCCATAATTCATTTGAGATGAATTAATTAACATTGTCTTGGAAAGATGACGATTGAATTGTGGGGGCCGAGGCAAAAAGAGCGATAACATTCTTGTGTGGGGGGGGTTTGAGACCCATGTCAATTTTGAAATCTTATAAGCTAAAAGATGAAAGCCAATAGGTGCTTTTCCAAAAACTGCTAGTGAGGCATTAAGGCCCTAATTATAAGAAGATATAGTCTTCATTGCTTCCTAATTAAAGTACGTAAAAATGATCAATTGAGTGATATCATTAAAACAACCACAATTATGAAAGAACACTTGGGGTTTGTTATAAGTAACTTGCTAATTGAATGACATTCAAGATGTCATCTCTTGTAATGAGTAATTGTTTAAGGTATGGCAAGGTTAGAGACCTTCTTACAAATACCTTAAATGTGGGGGAGTTTACCCAAGTGTTAGCCAATTACTTAGTAATTAAGTCCTAATATAATTTTAAGGACTTGACATTTCAAACGACTACTCTCATATGAAATATAATTTCATAACAACATAGTGAAAGTCAACATCGTGGATCCAATATTAAAGGATTGACTAGAGAGTAAGTTGATCATCGAGGGAAATGAGGATAAAGCCAACATAACTAATGAATCAATCGGGCGGAAACCTAACTTAGTTGATTGGAGATCCCATGGTCTAAGTTCAATAGGCAAACTGGTTGGGCATGATTCTAAGAAGTTAACACATTATATACCTCATTCCTATGATGGTAGAAGTGTGTTGTCTGCAGAATTTTTGGGGTGTATATTTATACTTATAATGACAGTGATATCTTATAAAGAAGAGGAATATAGCAGATTATTCTTAATCAATGGTCACCTATATGAGAGTAGAAGTGGGTCGTTTCTATGAGTATGAGATGACTAAATTCTCTAAAGCTCTCATGAATCTGGGATTTGTTTAGGACCAAAATGAACACAACCGTATGAATTGTAATATATTAGGATAAGAGATGTGTGTTGCTTATTGTCTCGGTTTATTGCTGCAGTGAACAGTTCAAGATCTTCCACATCCACTGCGTCACCAAGTAAATCCGATAAGTATTCATTAGGGTAGGTTCAAGTGAGACAGAGGCTTCCACATCCACATCCATTGAAGTGCTTTGACTTCAGATTATAGATTGTTGAATCATGTGAGACAGATGCCTACCGAACTACAAGCACAAGAGTAGATGCGAAATTATGTCTTTTAGACATTGCATTTATACAAGACTCAATCTCTAAGTCTGTTAGTATTTCTAACTTTCTCTCTAGTTGTTTATATTAATCTCATATATAATTGATGTTGTGAATTTCTTTATAATTATTGTTATTGGAATTCTTGTGTCATTTCCATATTTTCTATTATTGCTCCATCATTTGCTTCTTTGTATATATAGTTATACATTTTTTTACAAGTATATATGATTATACATTGATATAGCACTGTATGTTGAGTTGTTTATCAAAATTATGAGGCCAATTGAAAGACATTTTCATACATACACGTCTTATTAACTAGCTAGCTTGAAGCTATTAATGGTTGATTAGGAGACAGATAATCACCTTCTAATCTATCCAATTTAGCAAGAACTCCCACTAATGTTGCAGTATTATAAGTGCACGCCTCAGTCTGCATGTAATTCCACCTTTCATCTCTGAATCCATCGTTGCCATCAGGCCCACCGACCAGTGCCCCAACAAGCACGTTAGGGTTTGGACCCTGCCTCCCATACCAGTTATCGTACCCCTGAGTGCACCCAATGAAACCCTTGTTCTTCTTATACGAATCAACGGATGCTCCTCTGTGATGCAGCCTTCGAGGGTATTTTGGTCCATACCCAACCAAGTAGCTCATGCCCGTTGGATTGGACCCCAGAATGTAATTAACCTGTGATTTGGTAAAAGATAAGATTTCTTGTGGGCCCACCTGTCCTTTGTCGCAAGTAAGATTGTGATGAGAGGCTTGGATGTAATCAGAGTATATTGTGAGTAAAAACGCTGCGTTTGAAACGTACTGCATGTTGTTCCATTGGCGGATGTACAATAATCCTCCTGGGGTGCGTTGCACGTTGGTTACATTGTTTTTGTCAAGGCAAGCACACATGTAAAACTCTGCTTTAGAACGGTACTGTTGCAGTATGTGCATGTGTTGCTTGTGCTTCTCTTCCCTTAGAAACTAGAAAAGAAAACGTATGTGAGAGCTAAGGAATTGAAACCATCAAGTTAAATATTTGTAAATATGAGTAAGCACATGGTAAATCACATCTATAATAGAGGATCCCGAAGCTCGTTGGCTTAAGTAACTGGAGTCTTAGATGCAATATTTACGGTGAGGCATTGTTGCATTATGAGCCTCACAATACATAATTGGATCATGAAAATCTATGCAGCATGAACTTATTATAATTTCTTTTAGCAAAAAAGAATTAGCAATACAAGAAAAATTGACAATCGATTATTTTCACAAAATGCCTTGTGTAAAACCCCTACTATTTGCCAACCCATTAGCCACTGATATGCTTTTTACCCACTCTATTTGCTACTAGTACACAGTTTATAGCATAATGTACAACTAATATTAGCGATTATTGTCGGTTTTTCTTGTAGTATATAAACGTAGTAAATGTTAAGTTTAGTTACCATTGAAGCAATGATTTGAACACCAGCATACTTGACATCCCAGCTGAACTCTTTCATGGCCCAAGTAGTGCCCCCAAGAGACTGAGCATTGTTCAAAACATAGTTCAAATAATCCTCATTGTTTGTAGCTTTGTACAACCACAAAGCTGCCCAAAGCAACTCATCCATGTAACCACTCCAAGATGTGTAGTGCCCTTTCACCACTTCAATACTCTCATCATACTTCCCTCTATATTTGTCACCAAATTCAAACAACTGCCAACAAATCCAATTCCCTGATTAGTTATTAATGTTAAAGACATTGAATAAATTTGTAAAAGATATTTGAAAGTGCATATTTTGACCAATACCATTATACTTTGGTAACCAGCACACCAACCCTTGCATAGATGTGTATCAACCTGTATATTTTTGTATATAGGGCAACATCACACTAATTAAATATGTTACCTGTTGTGCATGGTGTAGAAGTAGGCCAGAGTAATGTGGGTTGGTTTTCCTAAACACAATGGCAGCCGCTGCTGTAGCGGCCGCAGTCTCACCGGCAATATCTGATCCGGGATGATTCTCATCGACCTTGTAGGCTTGTCGAGAGGTCGTCATGTCCTCCGGCCTTTGCCAACAGTAGTGATCAGTAGATCCATCGCCAACCTAACAATCATATACGCAATAAATTTATTGAAGGACTCGAAGTTATTGATGGTTTGAAATATTATGTTGCAAACTGAATCTATACCACTTTTAATTTTAAATTCTAATAACAAGTCAGACTGTGAGATGTTTCCACAGTTTTATTTCATTATTACCTCAGCCCACAAAACATTTGGGTGAGTATGAGCCTTGATGAAATAATCAGTCCCCCATTTGATAGCTTCTAAGGCATGATTGTACTCTCCAGCATCCTCCATTTGTTTGCCGTACTCAATTACACCCCAAGAGAGCATTGTTATTGTAAAAGCCATTGGCAGACCAAATTTCACATTATCACCAGCATCATAGTACCCTCCCACCAAGTCTACCTGAAAAATATACATGAATACATACGCCAAACAAAATGCATCACACCAATCACGTATACACCTTATTTAAACGATAATTACGATTGATGGATGCTAACCAACTGAGCTACTAACATGTTGAATATGATTGAAGATTTGTAATGATAAAATGGATGACTGACCCCTTGTTCTAGGCCGTCGTTGAGGCCGGAATGGTGACGCCAGGTGACCCGTTGGTTGTGGGGCAAGCGGCCGGAACGTTGGGACTCAAAGTAGAGGAGACTCTTGGAGAGAGCTTCGCCGTAGTCGAAGGACTGAGACAAGGAAAAGAGTGTGAAAATGGAGAGTAGAGAAACCCATTGGAGGACAATACCTTGCTTCATGTCCTCCGTAATAATATTGTGTTTCTCACTCTCTTTCCTTCCAAACCCTCCCACAGGATCCCCTATTTATACTCCTGCTCAATTCGTGTGAGGTCAAGACCACGCGAGCTTAAATGGATGCCCCCCATTTGATTGGTTCAGTTAGCAAATCAACATGTTTTTTTTTTTATACAACGATATATTTACAATAAAAAGTGAGTGAATAATAATCATAATTTATAAGCAATTGATTATGATGACTTTATTTTTTAAGTAAGATTTCTATTTATTTTGGAACCCCAAACTTTATCCGGATGTTCTTTTTAAAGATTCTATTAAGATTAATCATGTCAATAAAATTCGACCGCTTCAACTAAAAAAAATGCATACTCAACAAATGAAAAACATTATAGTTGTGTCCACAAATTGGTAGGTGATTCTGAATCGCATATTAGAACATATCTTATAATATGAAACTCATTTCTATCAATAATTTACAGTATTTAAAATATAATTAATTTAAATCAATAATAAATAAGAATTAGAAGCAAAAAATTCCACAAAATAAAGACTCCTGATTGAGTTTTGAAATTGACTAAATACATATCAAGTGCTCCCACGCGGAATCAGGCTTACCTAATCAACGTTTTGACCAAATTCAGGAAATAATATCTGGCATAATTTTGCCCCAAATATTTTCTTAGCCAGATTTTAGTTGCATAACCTTTCTGTACATGGAATGGTATCTGGAGGCAGTGCTGGCTTTATAAGACGTTGGTTGGGCATTTAAATTTGGAAAGCCAACGTATCCTACAAATATAATATTTGAATAATTTCACGAGTGTATTAATTATCAAATGTCAATTAAATTTACATTTTTTTATTTTCTTTTTTATACATCGATACATCTTTACTAGTCTCTATACTCTAATCTCTAATATTAAAAAATAAAAAAATTTAGTATCCCAGGACTTTAAAATATTTGGACATAAAAACCCCTCAAACTAAAAAAAAAATGAACTGGAGTGAAATTCCTGGGAAATGAAAATAAATCAACGTGAAAAAAAAAGTGGAAGGAGAGGGAGAAAGCCAAACTGAAGGACATGGTTTCTACATTGATACATTTCTATTTGTAAGTGTAAGATTTTAGGTTGTTTGATGAGTTTGAACAATATTATTGTTAATATATTGTAAAATTAAGCATAATCTCCTTAATATAGATAATATCATTTGTTCAAAAAAGAAAAAAAAAAGGGATATAAGTTTTAAGGGGGCATTTTCAAAGAACAAAAAAAGAATAAAATAAGGGAATTGTTATTAACACTCTAAAAATCTCATTCTATACTTCAAACTTTCTATATTTAGAAAGAAAAATACAGTTATGAGAAGTGTAGAATGAGATTTTTGAAGTGCCAATAACACTACTATGAAATGAAGAAATAAAAGCCTGCAACTCCACAGGAGAGAAGTTGAACATGTTGTGGTTTGAAACTGCTATGTGCAGTTGCTTTTTTGGTTTATCGCTTTCTTCCACCAGGCAAAAGCTGAACCCAAGGGGGGGCCGAACCAACTCCTCCTCCATTTTAGGAGAGAGAAGGGGTGAGAAAAAGGTAGAAGAAACTGACAGTTGCTGCCGTCAATTTTCAAACCCTATCTATAATCACAAGTCCCATCACAAGAATCTGACAGCAGTTTTCAAACCCCATCGATAATGACAAGGAAGATCACAAACTCTGCGTTTGGGGTTTCTCCATCTCTAGAGAAAGAAGCGACTCTGGAATCGGAGGCTAAGACAGTAAGAGCGGGATTGACGGCATGCTTGGGGTTTCTCCACCTACAGGGTGCTTCAAAGGGGTGGTGGAGCTGGTGGTTTCTTTTGCAGTTTTAGCATAATCTAATGGCGGAGGCGGAGGCGGAGGCAGTTAGAGCGGGATTGACGGCATGCTTGGAACGAGGTTTTGCTAATGCGGTGGTTGTATACGGTTGTGTGAGGGGAAGACAACGGAGATGGGTGGAAGGGATTATCCATGACATTCGTGTCCTTGCTTCCCATTTGCAAACCCTTGTGTTTGGCAGCTTGGTTTGGCTTCTATCCTCGAAGGTGCAGTAATCAAGCGGTGAATGTACCATCCGTGTTTCAGTTAATGATTATTGCGTACCCGTGAGATACCACCGTATTTCAATCACAACGCAAATTTCTTCATGTAGCTACGTTTGGTTTTAAAGCAGAGTGTTATGAGAGGGATGCCTCTGAAGCCAATCCGACTCTTAAATATTTTTGTTGTTGATGTTAATAAATTACACTACCGTTTGACAAAAAGAACGCCGTACACAGCAATTTTTCATCCGCAATGGTCTATTCAAACTCAACTAAGAATTAGTCTCAATAACGTCACCAATTAATAAATGTTCGCCACAGCCTTTATGTAATCAGTAATAGGTGAACACATAGAACAAGAGATGAGAGTTGGATCAGAAAATTCCATTTCACAGCAAAGAAAACTTGGTAGAGTATGGCACACGCTTTCGACATTTTGGTCCCCTGGTTTGGCGACAGGCCAAGGTCTTCCGACGGGATGTTGCAACCATCACAGTCGGTCCATCAGGTTAGCTGCGGCCACCTAATTTCTTGAAAACAATCCATGGTCGTAAGCTGGTAATCACGGTGCAGAAGGAGTTGCAAGATGGAAGATCATAAAGTATTTCGATGCTGAAAACAGAGTGTACTGTTCAAGTATTTCGATGGAACATCAAACAACTCAAATCTACCAAGCAAATGCAACAGGCAAAGCACTCTTTAACAATACGTTGGCGTTGCCCCCAATTTCATCCAAAAATCAGAGAGTACTATGACAGCTATTGAAAGGTAAAATACTATTTCAATAAGTTTACCAAAAGAAGTACTAAAACACTCAAATTTAAGAGCTTGTTTGGTGTCTAGCAATGCAATGGATTAGCTAACTCACTGTATTCAAAGATGTCAACAGAAGAAATGAGATGGATTGTTTCTTTCATGTCTAATCACCTCCACCTTCAATATAGATTGATTCACGAGTTATCCAATCCACTCCAAAGCTAGGTACCAAAGAAACCCCTAAATAATCCTACGATGACCTGACAGCAGAGAAGCTTAGACAGGACAAACTGCTTCCTAATGCAAAAGGGCGAAAAACGTAAGCTGGGCTGGAAAACAAATGTGAAGCAGCAGCTAAGAACGAATTAAATGCTAACAACACTTCATCAAGTGTCAATGATGACAAATTTTCGTGTCACAATGTCATTGATTTTTTGATGTGATTCATGGTCTTGTATCCAAAACCAACACTAATCACCCACGATGATCATCCTCAACATTCAACAAGCAATTGACAAGTCAAGCAACAATTTCATCTTGACGAGTCAATTGACAGCCAAGGATTTGTCACGCAGACCATCTCATGATGCATCCATCTGCTTCCTCATGATCAAACTTCAACCATTATTCACAAACCTGTAGACCACCATTGACACACGAAAAGAAATACAAGTCGCATGAAGAACAGCCAGATACTAGTGCCAAGAATACAAGAATAAGCCACACAGAGAGAAAGTAGACGAGAAACCATACCTCATATACTTTGAAACCATAACACCGTACTTAATACACACACAATTGCCAAGTATTGACAATCATCTAGCAATAAAGCTTAAAACGACTAGTAGCGTTGATAGATACTAAAAGTACAGACATCGCCCTTCGAGATAGTTTACATATACTTAGCTCCTACTAGGAAAACAACCTTCCATATTCATTGATTAGGCAAAAGAACCTCCAGTTTGATGCAGCATTGCATCTATTTCATCCCCATCTTCCATTTCCAACTGCAGGAGAAGAAATAATAGTCAGTCGGAATTCAATAACCAAACATCAAAATCAACATTCACACACATACTGACATATCGGGAGAGTGAGAAAGAAACGAACCTCATCAGGGGTCTGCTCGGCTCTGAGACGACGGCCATCAAACAGGAATGCAATAGAGTTGAACTCCACCGACTGTCTGTCGCAGTAAGCATTCATAAGCTTCTTCAGCTGGGTACTTCTCTTGATCCTGAAAAACACTTCATTCCCATCCTACATAATCAAACCAATATATTTTCAGCATTAGCAATAAATCACATACAAAGAGCACCAATGTGTTTATTGTCACCAAACCTTAAGATCGCTTAGTAAAATTCCAAAAATTTGTGAAGTAAAAGGAGAAAACATTCAAGGCTGATATCAAATTCCTCTTTCATAAAACAATCCCTAATCTCTAAAATATTAAGAAAATAAGGTCAGTTTAAGGTTTATTGAACAGCAATTTCAGGCACCACATCAAAAAATAAAGGGCACATGCAAAGAAATTAAAATATAAAAAAATCAAAATACCAAACATCACAAAATTTCTAAAATTTAGGAAAAATAGCAAATCCTAACTCATATGGGAAAATTCTAACAAGGGAAAAAAAAAACATAAAACATAGGAGAGACAAAACATGCTTGATGAAACATTCAAAACCAAAAACATAAAAACAAAACAAAACTCAATTTTCCAGGGTATATGTTGCTCAAGATTAACACAAATTTCCATAAACAGAAACAAAACCCTAAGAGAGAGAGGACCTGGCCCTTGACTTTGAGGTTGATGTGGGCGGCCTGATCGGTGGGCTTCTTGTCCTCCTCCTGGTTCGTGACGCCTGACATTTTTCTTTGATTCTTCTCTGTGTGATCCGAGTGCAGAGAGAGAGAGAGAGACTCTGTTTATGAGATGGGAGACCTACCACCACTTCCAAACACTCTTAAAACTCAATCAAAACAAAGTTTGTGCCTGTCTCTCTCCACCCAACTGTCGTACATTATTGAGCCCAGTTAGTTAGGCCTCACATATTCATTTAAGCTAAGCCCATTTAGATTAGTCTCTCAAATTGGGCTTCAGTTGGGTTTGGATTGGAATGCTTGTGGTCTCTAAGAGCATTATCACCTATTTAGGGAATTTGGATGTAGGACTGGACTTATGATAGTTACCATTCATTTAAATTAGTAAATTGCCGTCACTTGGTAATACGGTCTAGTGGTATTCTATTTTATTTTTACGTGAGAGGTCTTAGATTCGATTCACGTCAAGGGCAAAGTTGAATCACATTATTATGGCAAACCCAAAGTAAGGCTTAGCTCACTCTCTCAATCTCTTAGTTTAGATATTATCGTTTGTTAAAAATAAAAAAAATAAATTGTTCATAGTTGGTACTATTGACTCTCAGCCCATTATGAATAATGACATGGTTGTTACTGTTCACAATTTTTTTAATGTATAATTCAATTATTTATTTAGTATTGAACAGATGAGATTAATTTTAAAAAAATAAGTGACTCTGATTATACCACGTATCCATGTCTATCAAAATTCTTGTTTAGAATTTCATAAATGAATTTTTCTGCATCTTAAAATCCTAGTAATTACATGTAACCGTTTGATTTTTTATTTTTTATTTGATTTCTTCTAATTTTTTTCTGAATATTTAAAATTTATGATCACGTGTCCATGCCTGTATTAATTATCGTTTTTTTTTAATACATCGATATTTTTACACTTGGAGAGGGGGAGTTCGGTTAAGCCACATAATGGACAACCTAATTTGGTATCAAATTCACCATCTACTGAGATTCGAACCTAAGACCTATCACTTCCAAGTAAAGAAGAATACTACCAGACCGTAATACTGAATGGCAATTATTGTTTCTAGTATAAGTATTGTAATACCCTGATAATATATATTTTTTTTTTTTAATATGCGATTTAGTTATGAATTTCAAATTAATTGAAGATTAAGAAATTCAAATGAACGGAAATGTGAAATCCTGTTCCTGGACTTTATTATTAATTACGAATTTTCTAGTCGTATTTAGAGTTACAACGTATTTATATTTACGGAGTATATTTGTTCGAAAAGTGACAAAAAGATGAAAATACCCCTAGTTGGCTAAACAGAATTATACGAGGACATATTTTATCCTTATATGTTTCGTCGTATTTCTTGGCATATTTGGATAAAGGTCGATCCTATGAGCGCATACGCGAAACTGTTCGTGAAACGACGTTATAACGAAGAAGATACAAATGAGCGAATGTAAGGGTAAAATGGTCATTTGACCATTAATCTGGAGGCTTCAGTTTTGTTGGAGCAATAATTTGGGTGTCACGCGTGTAGCTACGGTTGGAGAGAAAAGAAGAGAAATGAGGGAAATGAGAGAGGGGCTGCCCAATCAGGAAGGGAGGAAATGAGGGAAGTGAGGGAACCGGATCCCTCTTTTGACCCGTTTCCCTGCATTGGCACACCCCAACCCAAAATGTCAATTAGGACTCCGAATCAAGCTGTGATGCTAACACTAGGAAGGTGACGAAGCCATAAAGTGTAGTGATGTGGAAAATGTGAATAAATTTAAACCTAAAGGTGCTTAAATACAAGAGTGCGCTGTGAGCGGGAATGAACCCAATTCACAAGTGATGACAAAATATAAGTACAGTACAGTAAAATAGGGTGAGAATTATACCATCGATGATAATCGCCTACACCAAGATTTGCCAATAATCCTTGTTGGTATGAAAACTCTGATACTAACACCTAGAAGGGTGAAAAACAAGGGTGAGTGGGCCTAAAAAAAAAAAATTTAATAAAAACCTTTTGAAAGTGTTATAACTCATCGCCGTAAAACCCGTATAGTTTCCAGAAAATAATACTACTACATAGGTATAAAAACCAATGCCCAAGAGCAGCAAAAACTGAAGTATGCTATGTCATAATATCTCAGCAATAATAAATGTAAGCCAAGTGTGAAACCAATATAAAATAGTATGCCAGCCAGAGTCACCTAACGTGACCTGTACGACTGGACCTGTAGCTCATCTATCTAGGCTAGCACACGAATCAGAGTCACCTAGTGTGACCTCTACGATAGGCTGGGTATAAATATATACGCTCAAGTGCTACGGTCATTTGAAAGATGTGCGATAAATCACGGGTCACTTACGAGTCGGAACCACCTATTGTGGTCTGTACGACAGGCTGGCACCAGACTTGGATCCAATGTGAGCGTGTGGTGCGGGAGGTGAACAATCATGTGAAGGCTCGCCCTAGCCCCGGGAGGAGCACTAATATCGTGGTGCAGCCATGATGAGCTCTAAATAAATATGTGCATACCAATGCAATAAAACTCATTCAATCACATAATACTCACCTGAAGCTTACATGAGTCTCCGTAGCATCACACAATACAATTCACAAGTGTAACAATGCAATATTTAAAATGTAACTTATTTACGACATGGCAAGCAAAGCATAGTTCCATATAAAAACATTTCTAGGAAACCGTAAAGTTTATATATATATATATATATATATATATCTACATATACATATTTGTATATATATATATATACACACACACTATAAAAGGGAAAAATACCCACTTACCTGAGGTCCACGCTACAACTCCCTAGCACGAATATCGAGGCATCATGAACAATCGTCGCCTAAAACAAATATTCAGTCATGTCTCAGAATTCTTATCGATAGAACACGTAACTTACATAAAACACATCCCCAAAGATGTTCTAGAATGATTTGAGACCCATTAACCAAAAGTCAACCGTCAGTCAAAAATCGACGGTAGAGTCCAGACCCCTACGTAACTCGATCTGGAAGATCCGCATCACATATTTTTAATCTGAAAACTTCCAAAAATCCACATTATGCTTCTAAAACATCATACTAAAGTTTCATTAGGATCCAATGGACCTTTATGTAAGTAGATTTAAGCTTTTGAGAGTTCAAATGTCATTGCTTTTGACTTAATGGACCTTCATGTAAGTAGATTTAAACTTTTTAGCAGATACAATATCCAAGCAGACATATTTTCAATATTTGTAATTTTGCATTCGTCATTTTATATCTTCTTTTCAGTTAGTAAGGTTCAGTTCAAATATTTGTTTGATTTTAGCACATGGCATGGTCAGGGCATATTCAAATTTTTGTTCTCTCAGACTAGCTCCCTCTCAGTTAATCAGCTAATTGGATAAATATTTAGAAAGAACAAAAGGTCTTAGATGGCTCGTACCTTGCCAACAGCTTAGCCAATTATCGATTATGACATCATAATTGACACAATTCCTTCCAGAACCATCAACGACCTCCACGAGATCATAAAGCGGATGGTGGCAACATGGTTCAGGAATGAGTAGTCGCACGTGTACATTAGCCTCTGGAGAAACAGGAAACGAACATTGCAACGCAGCGTCTAAATCCAAATAATGTCTGAGGTGTGAAGCGTAGGAGGCATACAAGTGATGGAAAAAATCAGAACCAGGAAACAGACACTGCAACATAATGTCTGAATCCAAATGTAAAAATAGAATCAGGAAACGGACACTGCGTTGAAGTGTTTGAATTCAAATGCAAAAAACAAGTGTCACGCGAGGTCTAAAGTGTAGGAGGCGTGTGAAGGATGGAAAATGAACCAGTAAACAAACACTGCAACATATAGTCTGAATCCATATATGTAAAAAAACAGAACCAGAAAAGGGGACACTATGTTGAAGTGTCTGAATCCAAATGTAGAAAACAAAAGTCGCGTGAAGTGTGAAGCGTAGGAGGCATGTGAGTGATAAAAATAAATAAATAAATAAAATCTAGGAAATGGACACTACAACACAGCGTCTGAATTCAAATGTAAAAAATAGAACCATGATATAGACGTTGTGCTGAAGTGCCAAAATTCGTATTGACCTATTCCAACATATAAAAAAATATGAGAAATGAGGATGTTAGTTGAAGTGGGTGTCAGCTGTAGTAGTAGATTTTGTAATTTTTGTTTATTTTAAATACATTTAAGTATCATAATATATGATTGAACGATTTATAATTAACACAAATATTGTTAATATATTTTTTATAGTGAAACTTTTTATTGATTTTATACAAAATCAACCTATATATATTATAAAAAAAATTAAAAAAAGGTTAAAAGAGTGGCCTACTTGCAACTCTTAGAGCACTTCTAGTGTAGGAAGGCCCCATACGGACAGAAAGTACAATTTTTATGAACAGATTTCAATAAGATTTTTAACCAATTTCATCCTACGACGTGTCCTTACCTATTTAGAATTGTTGAAAATATTGAAATGTGGTGTAAGGTGGGAGAAAATGGTAAGGTATTTATAAAAAATAAATAAATAAATATTTTTTTTTAATTTTGTCGGATTTTTAATTAGTTTTAAAAACAAATTTATTAACTTGATTAATATGGACTATCGAATTACAAAAAATTTGAAATCCAATAGTCCAGAATGAGATACGTGGCCCACCCAAACATTTCTTATTTTTATTCTTTTTCTAAAAAAAATTTAAAGCTAAAAAAACTAGACCGTTGATCTAGAAATCAAATGGTTCAAATTCAAAATGACTAAGTGGGGCTGACACACGGGCCCCATCATCTTAAAATATGCCCGAGACATGCCCTCACGCGCTTGACACAAAAAATTTATAATGTGGCTGACGTCAGCCTTGCATCACTCCCCCTCAAGCAGTCGAGCCTTGGACTCCCGCTTGCCCTCTCCCACGTACTCCCCCTTAGCCCAATTGCCCGAATGGGCTATGAGCTAGTTTAGGAGGGGATTGGATTGCAAATAGAGCTTGTCCACTGGGCTAAAGAGCACGCTAGAAGTGCTTTTACTCACATAAAGAAAAATTTATGGACTTGATGTACTAGAAAGTACTTTTTGATGATCAAATTACTGTATGATTATTCTTGTAAGTACTAATTTTTTAAAATGGTCTTAGATTTTTAGTTGAAGGAAATACTAATGTGGTAAGGCAGGTAACTCGTTTACCATTGGGGACGATGGTGAATTCCTAATTTGAAATTACGAGTATGAAGGCGAGAATGAAGTGAAAATACTTGAGGGAGATAGAGATAAAGATGAGAATGGCATTACCCATCATCGCTTTGACTCATTGCCAATCCTGCGCTCATGTTTCCTAGGGTTTCAAAGCCTAAGCCTTGCCCAAATCCCAATCCCAAAACGCAACACACATGCGAAATAATTTCCAAAAACAAATAGTCTTCGCATCACCGACAAATTCTTAGCGGAGAAGGAAAGAGATGTCCCAACGAAATATCCTGCATGCAATCAACAAATTGTAGTTAATTAAATGTGGGCAACTTACCACCGCAGCAAAGTGACAAAGTATCCAAAAATCCCAAACACATGGGGTGAATAATGTGTGTCGACATGCACCTCTGTATACGTTTTGGTAACCAGAAATTAATCTCTGGCAACCAACCAACCACATGAATGTTGGGACCAAATAATAGCCCATGCACCTGCCTCTTTTAGCGTTTACTGTTGCCCTCTAAACAAGTCAAAGTAATGGAGTTAAATTTGTCTCCCTTTCCCAGCTGAACAAGTTTGAGCATGATTCACTAACTTCGACATTTCCTCCCAACTACACTACCTACTTCTAACGTATTCAGTAAGAAAACCAAATTCCAAATATATATGTATAGAGCATGGGAAAGGGATGATCTCTACGCGCGTTGTTACCTCAGCACCACTTATGGTTTTTCCTTTCTTAATCGATGGGGATAGGAGAGATTTAGAGCCAAGATTGGAGAAAGAATGACCACACACTTGTACAAGAAGTACCACACATAAGGGTTTTGCGAGATTAGCCTCTTTATCATTGTCTAAATATGCATAGCGCCAACCCTCTTTTGGAGAAAAGAGGATCTGACCAATCACCACAAGATCAAAACCTACATAGCCAGTTTGTAGTAGTTTCGTTAACAATATTTCATTACAAAGCGTGTTCGTCCAAAAGATATTACTTATGAAAATGCACTTATAAAGTGTGTTTTAAAACGTCTCTTAGTTAGATCTAGGTCTCCAATGATACAAAAAGCGTTTTTGTGTGTCAGAAAGCATGCAATTTGATTCAACGTTATAAGTTAACAAAAAAAACCCCAACTAACTAATCATACTACTGAGTTTGAGAGACTCTTGCATGTCCCTGGAGTTATATTCCTTTCTTCCATATCACTCATTATAATCACATGAGATTTAGGAAGAGAGGGATACACGCTTAGGGAAAACTGAAGTCTTTCCTCTTAATTAATTTGGAGATATCCAATTGGTAAATATTTGTTTGTGTTTTGGGAGAGTTATGGTATCTTATGTATAGGCCTCAACTACTTGGGGGTTAGATTGATATGTCTCACAAAGTAACAAATCAATGATCACTACGAGAGACCAGCCGAGTACCTGGTTAATTAGCCGTTGTAAATGATAACGTTGTTGATTCTCTGATATTCTTTCAACCCTAAACCATAATTGGTAGGGTCTCTATCTAGCTAATCCAGCTACTTAAAAACAAATGAGTTGTTTGGTTTCACATGATCAAACCAGGGAAGGTAATTAACTAAAATAATACAAAATTAATGCTTTCGGGAAATGATGTTTAAGTAATACGACATGTAGCACAGTTGCGGAAAATACGAAATTGAGCAGTTTTGAGCACGCATGCATCTGGTCAGAATAAGCCATGCTTACAGCTTAATTAATTTGGATTTTCCAAACTAAACCAACCCAGAATTTGCATACATTATCCCTTGCCTTGCACTATTTGGAATTTTGGAGCAATGTGAACCAATCTACATACACCATAACAAAACTTGTGTCTTATGGCCTCATAATATTATAATTGATGGTTTTAATATTAAGTAAGAAGATATTTATAGTGGCTCAATATTTATCTAATTCATTATTGTACAATTATATACTCTAGTTTTTTTTTTTTTGGACGTAATTATATACTTTAGTTGTTTTGGACAATTGACATGACAATCTAGTCGCTATGGTTTGGACTAAGATTCTTTCTGGATTTCTTTCATTCGGATCCTTCAATTATGGAGCTAGAGAGAGAGAGATATGAAAAAAAGGGAAGAAGAGGGAAGAAAATGAACAAAAGAAGGTTAAAATGTAAGAAGATGAAAGGTGATAAACATGAGAAGGTGAAGATGGACGAAGATGAACAAGAGAAGATGAAGGTGAACAGGAAATTAATTCTTGACCGTTTGATTTTCGGTTGAACGAAGATGAATAAAGAATCTAAAAGATCCGAATAGAAGAGATCTGGAGAGGATCATATTCCTTTGAGTTTATTTATTTTTGTGTCTCTTTTCCTTTGTGTCTTGCAAAATGAATAAATAACTCCATTAAGATTTAATTCTCTTCTAATACATGTGAATGTGGTTTATGATCGAGCACATTTGATATTCATTAATTAATTAGCTCAACAATCTGAACAATATACGTTATAACATAATACATATAGTTGGAGTACCACATTAGAAAGAATCATACGAAATCTTCTTACATTCTTTTCTTGACAAAATGTTGTACAGCATTGACCCCAAAATATTATAAGGGATTATATTCACACACCTCAAATACTTCTCTCATACCTTTTTAATTTTTTTAATATTTTCTACACACCACTAACACTTGATAGAACAATATTAAAAAATTAAAAGGGTGTGGGAGAAGTAATTTGATA
Source organism: Pyrus x bretschneideri (assembly GCF_019419815.1). Taxonomy (NCBI): domain Eukaryota; kingdom Viridiplantae; phylum Streptophyta; class Magnoliopsida; order Rosales; family Rosaceae; genus Pyrus; species Pyrus x bretschneideri. Next base: position 1,013,712 of record NW_025999805.1, on the reverse strand, counting down.
TGTGTGAATATAATCTCTCAATATTATATGTTTCGTGATGATGATTCATTGATTGATGATAAAATAAAGGTATACATTAACATAGAGTTCCATTCGAATACGGACCAAAGATTATTTTTGTTAAATGAGAGTAAGATATTTACGAGTTTTAAAATACCAAATAAAGATTAAATAATATTTTGTTAAATGAGGGTGAGATATTTACGAATTCTAAAATTCCAAAAATCTTGTGTTAAACAGTTATATTACTAAGTGTTATTAACCCACGAGATATATTACGTTTTAACATGAGTCAATTAGTATCAGTACGACTTTCGCAAGACCTTAATGCTTCGGAGAAAGCAAAGAAAACAAAGCATAGAAGACAAACCAACGTTCACATTTGGGACATGATTGAAACAACACTCATTTTCCCCTAAAACATCATAATTGCAATATCCGTGCAAGCTCCATGCAGCAAGCAAGCAATGGATCTGACGCATCGTGACACTGACAAGTCGGCCACCAAACGCACAACCCCTCGAAAGAAAAACCACATATTCCATCCGTCTGATTCAATCAAGCGCCACGTGTACGGTCAAAACAGAGATAAACCCCGATCAGATGGGGTAGGAGACCCATACTAGAATTTATTCAAAAAACCAAACACCCAACACCAACAGCATGCAACAAACAACGGTCGTGTTGATATGTGCTTCCGCCCGTTGCGATATGTGGAGTGTGGAGCGGAAATAGCCATTTTTCTGCCATTGGCAGATGTCTCTCTCTCACGTGGGTCCTACAAACTCAATCCCACCTCCTTCCCTCTCTTTTCCCACTAAACCCACTCCCTCCCTCCCTCAATCTCAATATCTCCACTCCACCACCTTGTAATATTTTAGTCTATAAATAAACCCTAAAATACTCCTTAACAAAAACTCCCATCAACCCTAATCATTTCGTGCTCTGCTTCTCTCAGAAACCAGAGCATCGGCATGGCCACCTTCACATTCCCTCTCTTCCTCTCTCTCCTCCTCCCAATCTTCGCCTTTGCAGCTTCCGCTGGTACGTAATATTTTTCATATATGCATATACGTTTGTTGAGATTTTCTAGCATGCACCGCTTTATAATATATATATCAAAATCCTTGTATGTTATATATGCTTGTTTATTAATTTTTTGATCCTACGTTCAACTATTCATTAGTCTATTGCATGTCATAGTACAATTTTTGTACATTTTCTGCTAATTAATTACCTTGATGTAAAATGAAACTCACTAAGTTTAATCGGTTTGTTTTTGTTTTTTATTTGCAGAAACAGGTACTGTTGGAATAAACTACGGCCGGATAGCCGACAACTTACCGCCGCCCGAAAAAGTGGTGGCACTCCTCAAATCCCAAGGCATCAACAAGGTGAAGCTCTACGACACCGACGCCACCGTCCTCACGGCCCTCGCTAACTCCGGCATTAGCGTCGTCGTCGCCCTCCCCAACGATCTCCTCTCTTCCGCCGCAAGCGACCCCTCCTTCGCCGACAAATGGGTCCAATCCAACATCTCCCACTACCACCCCAAAACCCAAATCGAAGCCATCGCCGTCGGCAATGAGGTCTTTGTCGACCCAAACAACACCACCCAATTCCTCGTCCCCGCCATTAAAAACATCCAGTCTTCCCTCGTCAAGTACAACCTCAGCTCCATCAAACTCTCTTCCCCAATTGCCCTCAGCTCCCTCAATTCCTCGTACCCGCCTTCTGCCGGAGCCTTCAAACCCGACTTAATCGAGCCCGTCATCAAACCCCTTTTGGAATTTTTAACCCAGACATCGTCGTATTTGATGATAAACGCCTACCCGTTTTTCGCGTACGAGTCCACCTCCGACAAGATTTCTCTCGACTACGCTCTGTTCCGGACCAACCCGGGAAATCCAGACTCGGGTAACGGCCTGAAATACTACAGTTTGCTAGAGGCCCAAATCGACGCCGTTTTCGCGGCCATGTCGGCTGTGGGACATGGCGACGTAAAGGTGGTGGTGACTGAGACCGGATGGCCCTCCAAAGGTGACGAGAACGAGATTGGCTCAGGGCAAGCCAATGCGGCGGCGTATAATGGAAACTTGGTGAGGAGAGTTTTGACGGGAGGTGGGACCCCCTTGAAGCCAAAGGACCCACTCAACGTCTATCTATTCGCCCTGTTTAACGAGGATCAGAAGCCCGGGCCCACATCGGAGAGGAACTACGGACTGTTTTATCCGGACGAGACGAAGGTTTACGGCATAACGCTTACGGCGGCCGGCCTGAGTGGGGACCAGTCATCTCCGGCCAATGAGAGTAAGGTTCTGGTCCCGACTGCGTCGCCTTCCGCCGGGAGCACGTGGTGCGTGGCGAATGCGAAGGCAGGGGAGGAGAAGCTTCAGGCCGCACTGGATTATGCTTGCGGGGAGGGAGGAGCTGACTGTCGTCCGATTCAGGAGGGGTCCACGTGTTTCACTCCTAACACGCTTGAGGCGCACGCTTCGTATGCGTTCAACAGTTTTTATCAGAAGAGAGCGCGCGGGACTGGCACGTGCAATTTCGGCGGTGCTGCCTACGTTGTTGCTCAACCTCCAAGTACGGAACACTCTCCTTTATTATTTCATCTCTAAATTTCATGATTTAATTAATTTAATTTTATATTATTTTAATTTCTTAGCATACCAAATTAATGGCCTGTACTAAAATTGATCAATTGTTACTCAAAAGGGTGATGGCTTTTGTTTTGCGAGTAATAATCTAGCACGCAATTAGAAGTTAGAATGGTTTTATACTAAGCATACTAATTTTGTTTTGTTTTGTTTTGTTGACAGAGTATGGGACGTGCGAGTTTCCGACAGGTTACTGAAGGAAGAAATTAAGATGAGGGTTGTTTTAGTTTGATGAGTAATTATTCTGATAGGTCTGATGTTAGTTGGGACTTATCTTATATTTTAGTGCTACATTTATATGGATTATAGAGCAGTAGAAACCCATTTTATTACATTTGTATTTGCATTTATTTATTTATTGTTATCATCATTATTTAATGAATATAGTAATTTCGATTAGTTGTGTTTGGTTTGACATATTTCTCGATGTCAATTATCTTATGGTAGGCTACAAAGCTTCTGTTCAAAATTAAAATATATGACATAATAGTCTTATTACTTATGTAGAATAATAAAAAAATTAGATTGTTATGCATAAGTTTTAAGTTACTCAGGTGCAACATATTTATCGAGAAATGAATATGACAGAGATCTATTTGTGCATTTTCTCGTAATATTTTCATTAAGCTTTTGTAGATTGGGCTCAATGGGCTCGGTTGTTGTTCAAGATCAGGCAAACCTGGGTTGATCTTGCAAACCCAAAACGTGGTCCTCTCTCTTCTGCAATTAAATGTGATCGATCCCAATTAGGATTCCGGCAATTCTTGTGGGATTGAAGCATGTCTATGATGTTTTTTTTTTTTTTTTTAGACAAACGATATTATTTATACTAAATAAAAGGAGGGGGTTATAATGTGCTAGCAATAATGTAATTCAAATTCACTTTTAATGAGAATGGAACCTAGGAGGGGGTTACAATGTGCTAGCAATAATGTGGTTCAAATTTGCTTTTAACGAGAATAGAACTTAAGACCTCTCATTTACAAGTAAAAGAGGAATACTACTAGACCATAGTACGAAGTGACAACTATGATGCTTTTAGGCTTCCAAACCCAATTTTTGGTTCTATATGAAAAGAAAACACCTGCCAATTTAGTGGGCGAGGGTTGCAATTAGACATGAAAAAATTAGGCACGACACGAAAAGTTAGTGGTTTTTGGGTTAAGCAATAAAAAGTCGTGTTAATCGACACAACTTATGTGGGGAGCATGCTGAAAGTCTAGGACCTAATTACGTTCTTTGGGAGTCTTAATTGAATGTGGGTATGTCAATATGTGGCTGAATAACCAAGCATATATTGCATTTTGGGTATGCATGATCTGAATTTGTCATTGAACGATTACAGCCAAGAAAGGAGCCTCTTTGACACTGAAAACAAAGTCGTGGCAATCATTAAGTAGTCAGAATCCACAACAAATCAAACGTAAAGGTTCCATTACCATTAACGAGAATGAGATTGAATGATTCTCGAATTCACAATATTATAACAAATGTACAATCATTAATATCCAAACCTTAAATGTTGAACTCTAAACTCATCATATTATATCAAAGATTGAACACTTACTTATTTATTTTTTTCGATTTGCAACGCTGGCAAATGCCTTATACCAAAATGTATTTTGTATTAGGAAAAATGTATTACATACACATAATATGTTTTGTATAATTGAGGTATACGCAAGTTAAAATCCAAAGAAAATGTTTCTGGTACAACATGAAGAGAAATGTGAGATCTGAATTTGAAAGATGACTTCTTCGTACCAAAAAAATTAAAACAAAATAAATAAAGTTACCGCAAATTACTATTCCACCCTTTTAATCATTGCCTCCTTGCCTACACCCATTATTCGTTGGCCTTCAAGTTTTCAACCCCTCTCTTCATTCACCCAAACCAAATTCCCTACCAAAGCAGTGAATATAACTCACCAACAAATAAAGAAAATCATATGATAAAATAACAACCATGAAAAATAGAAGGGTAAAGTACAAAAAACTACCTTAACTATTGATATCATGACACTTTCATACCTTATCTTTGAAAACCCATTAACCCTCCTGCGGAAGAAGAAGAAGGAGACGGAGAAGGAGAAGGAGGAAGAAGAAGAAGAAGAAGAAGAGGAAAAAAAGGAGGAGGAAGAAAAAAAATTTTTTTTTTTTTTTTTTTTTTTGAAAACCCATCAAACCCCAAATCCACCACTCTCATCCATTCTCCGCATCTTTTCCGCACCCATCCTCCACCTTCTCTACGCACCCATCTTCCCGCCGACGAGATATGGGTTTCCTTTTTTTTTTTTTTTTTTTCTGGATTGCAAGAGGGAGAAGAGGGGGCGGGGAGGGGGAAACTGAGTGTGGATGTGCGGGAAGACAAATTGGATTTTTTTTTTTTTTTTTTTTTTTTTTGGGGTTTGCAGGTTGGGGAAGAAGATGAAGATGGGGGAGAAGAGAGAGGAAGGGGGGAGGGGGTAGGGAGGGATGAAATGAGGGTTTTTTATTTTTAACTTTTTATTATTATTTTAATATTTAAAAAATATTAAATAATTTTTTTTAGTTTTTAATAATTTATTAATGATTTTTTTAATAGAAAGTGGGTCTCGAATCAAGCCACGTCAGCATTTAACTGAAAAGTAAATGGCTAAGTAACATAAGGTATAACATTGGACCAAATTCTAAAGATGAGGTATGACATTGTCAATTTTAAAAGATAAGGTATGAAAGTGCCATGACACCAATAGTTGAGATAGTTTTTTGTATTTTACCCAAAAAAGAAATGTACTTTTGTATTCACAAAGCAGTTAATAAAGGGGTGTGATATCCACACACCCCATTTTACTTCTCACACACCCTCCTAATTTTCGGCCATCGAATCGAATGAAACGAAGAAGATCAACAGACATAAATTAATAAGGGGTGTGTGAGGAGTAATTTGGGGTGTGTGGATCTCCTTTTTCTTCCTGATCCGAAGCCATCTCTCCCTTTCTTCCCTTTCTCCCCTGCGTTCCATCTCTCTCTCTTTCTTCTCTATCTCTCTCACCTTCACCTTCACCTTCATCCATTCTTCATCTTCTTCCTTCGTCCATTCTTCACCTTTTTATTTTAAAAAAATTTGGACCAAAAAAAATCCAGATTTTTTTTTTTTTTTTTTTTTTTTTGCAGTGGGTGCTTGGGACAAGAGCGGCGAGGTAACAAGAATGCAGGGCCTAATTCGGTGGGCCCGACACGAAGGATCGACAGGTGGGGAGAAGGGGGTGGGGAAGACGGGTGGGAAGGGTTTCTGGGTTTTGGGATTTTGGGGATGCAGGTGCCCAAAGAGAGAGAAGAGAAAGAGGCGAGAGAAAGAGAGAGAGGAGAGAGAGAGGGTGGTGGAGGAAGGTTAGGGGGGGAGGGACGGGTGGGAAGGTTTCTGGGTTTGGGGGATGTAGGTGCACATAGAGGGAGAAGAGAGGCGAGAGAGAGAGGTCCCACAATTTTATATAAAAAAATATTTTAATTTTTAATTTTTTAATATTTAATTATTAAAAATATATTTTATTTTTTTTAATCCATTTGGATTAGTAAGTGGACCCGTCTCTAGCTACGTCAGCACTTAACAGAGAAATTAACAGAAAAACTGACGGAGTTCTGACATTGGCACAAATTGGTAAGATGAGATATGAAAGTGTCGTTAAACTTAAAGTTGAGGTAGTTTTGTGTAATTTACCCTTTTAAATAATTTGATATTAAACTCGTAGTAAATTGGCACTGAAAATTAAAAAAGAAAAACACTAAACAGTAGCACTAATGTTCACTTATAATTAAGGGAATTAATACTTAACTATAGCACTAAATATGACATGCTAATTAGATTTGAACGCAATGGAAAAGCTGAAAAAGGCATTTTTGAAAAGAAATTCATAATATACAAATTTGAAAAGAACATTTGGGGGAACAAGAATGATAAAGGAAGGGGCAGAGCAATAGAGTCCGGGTCGGTTTGTGGGGGCAAGAGAGAGGTTGAGAAACCGAGAAAGGAAGAACCAAGGAAACCAACGAAAAAGAAACAACCGAAAAAGCTATTAATTTTGACCACATAAGGGCCAATTTCATCTTAGCCAGAGAACCCAGAACCCTGAAACAATTAAATTCAACACAATAAAATACAATATAAAATTAGAGAACTTGGGGTTTTTTCTTCTTTCTTTTTTTTTTTATGGAAGAAAGGTAATAACAATACTAACAACACACCAATGTTACAAAGAAAGAGGTTCAATTACAAGAGAAACACAAAATAAGACATGGACCCCCAAAACAAAGCCCAAACAAAGGTTTTGAGCCCAAAAACAGAAAAACCAAACAGCAAACCCTAAACACCCAAGTCGAAACTCTACCCAAACCCTAAACCAAACAGATCCGAAAATATATGGGGTTGAAGAAAGCCATAGCCAAATTCGAAGGGTAGGAAGAGGAAGGAAGAAAACCATGGAGGTGGAAGATGAGAGAGGGGAAAGATCGAAGACGATTAGTGGAAAATACACAAGAAAAGTGACCATAAGAGGAAAAGAAAGCAGGGGAAACCGATAGCCACCGACCCTGGCTTGAGCTAGGGCCGGTGAAGAGAAGGGATGGTTGATTTGGAAACTGCTACACACAGGTGATAAGAAACTCTCACACTAAAGGAGAGTAGACCTCTCACGAAGGAGAGAAGTTAAAAAAAAATAAATAAATAAAAAATAAAAAGGGAGAAATTGGGTTTAGGAGCCTTAATACAAAGCTACCAATAAAACAAAGCCTATTTTAAATGGGGGGTTTTAACGAAACATTTTCGGTACTGTTCATTTTTAACGAAAATGATATTTTTACTCTAAAAATCATAGTACTATTCACTTACAACACATTTTTGTCATTTTGATTAAAACTCAAAGTTTTCAAATCCTTTTCATTAATTTTCCTTTTTCCAAATTATCTAATTTGTACTTGTTCTCTTTTGTGCAAGCTATTAGCCTATTAAGCTAAGCCTTCTACATAGTAACCAAAATGAGTGTTATCAGTTTATATCTCTGTTACTTTTTTTTTTTTTTTTTTGGACAAAGGTAACTTTCATTATCAAGAAAGAGAATTATAGACAAAAGGGCCCAAATACACAATAAACACGACCCCCAACACTAAACAAAAGCCCAACCCGAGAGAAGGGCCCAAAACAAAAAACCTTACAAGACTAGATTCCTCCACCGCCGATCCAGCATCCCAAACCAGAGAGCTCACCAAACACATCCCCAAAGAAGAAGGCTCCATCGTCCTCCACCAAACGCCACACAAATCGAAACCACAGCCACCAAAGAAAAAAGCCAGAAGGAAAGAACTTTCCCCCAGCAACAAAGTCGAAAACAGCATACAATTGGAAGGTGGTGGTGTGGACACCATATAAGCCGAAGCTCTGCACACCTGCCTAGAAAACCGCAAAACGCGGGTGGAAGAAATGGTTGTAGAATCAGACATGTGTGAGAACGATGTAGGACTGAAGCAAATGGAAAAGTCAAAAAATGGCGGGCTTAGAGTCATGGAAGTGGAAAAACTTGATGGAGAAGAGGAAAATGGAAGGTTGGAAGTGGGACTGTAGGAGCGAGACCGATGAAAGGTTAGATAAGAGGTCGCAGGGGGGATTACTAAAAAAGACAGTCAGAAAAAACATGGAGAAAGCCAAGCTCACAAAGAAGGAAGAAAGACAAAAGAAGAAAAAGAAAAAGGGAGGCCACCGACCCCTGGCCTCTGCTAAGGCTGGCGGCAGAGCAAGTGGATGGAATTGGGAGCACTCACACACAGGTGAGAAAGTCTCTCACACATAGAGAAGTTCTCTCACGCAAAGAGAATGATCAAGTAGTCTTCACTCAATGGATTAATTGATGAGAAGGAAAAGGAAATTTTAAGGAGATTCTCTCAGAAGTGAATTTTTTTAAGAAAAACTAATGGAAATAGCTTGAAAACTTTGAGTTTTAATTAAAATGACAAAAAGGTGTTGTAAGTGAATAGTACCATAAGTTACTTTTTAGAGGAAAAATGTCATTTTCGTTAAAAATGAACAGTACTAGGAGTGTATCGGTAAAACTCCCCTTTTTTTTTTTAACTTCTCTCTACCGTGAGAGTTTTTCCCGTCTTTCTATAAGAGTTTTCCCCTTTTTTGATGTGTTCCCCCTCCTCTACGTCTTGATATGTCCTTCTCTTCTCATCTTTCTGGCATCCCATTACCACTTCTCTTTCCTACTCGGAGAAGCTGTTCGGGTTTAGATGATGAGTTTGGTGAGGCGATGCTCGGTGATAGGGTGGATTGGTGCATATCAAGATGTACTATTCCGATGAAGATGAGTGTAGTGGACTTCTCGATTTTGTGTTTTTATGTCGTTAGGCCTTAGCTGTTTGGCTGAACTTTTGTTGGATTGTCTGGTTGACCCCTTTTTTTGCTTGTTTATGTTTCTCTGTTTGTGGTCCTTTTGTTTGTAATCTGTATCTTTGGTGTTAATAAAATCTTCCTTGACCCAAAAGAAAAAGTGAATTTTTTTTATGGATTATCTATCACCTCATGTTTTTGGCATAATGTTTTATAAAATTAAAACTAAAATTAACGTTAAACTTTGGTGGTTGAGAGTCCACGAAGAATTCCTTTTGAGAGAGTCCACTTAGCATTTCTTGTGAGCTAATACTTGACAACTTAAACTACTTTTCTTAGCAAACCTATAATACTGCACCCTGCATCTGTGCGTTTGCGCAAGGGTTAGTTTAAAAGCTTCAAGAAGTCATTGGAGCTTTAAACGCCACCTTCTTTTGCTTCTATTTTTCAGTTGCTCAATTTAAAGTATGGTGAACTTCAAACCTTATTAGTTGCAACTGTGATGAAATGAAAGTTGTATAATCCAGTGCTCAATTGAATAATCATATTTTGCACCAGCTGTGGACAGTGCGATACATATTATGTCGATGCTATCTTCATCTTTTGTCATTATTACGTTCATATTCCACCCATGTCATTTGCATACTCCATCGACATCAGATACATATTCCCTCCAAATCATTCTGTCGAGATCATCTATATTATAGCTCTGAACATGATAGTTTCGTTTTCAGCTCCTCATTAATACAATTTTTTTTTAAACAATGGGAATTATGACATTTCAAAAATCTAATTATGCATTCTTATAAGAGGTTTTTTTTTTTTTTTTTTCCAAACATAGAAAGTTTGAGGTGCATAATTAAATTTTTTTTATGTGAACGTTTGGACAAATACATAAGTACTTATAGAGTTTTGGAGTGAATTTTGATTTCAATAATTTTTTTAATGCATTCGCCATTGGATTTAATTTGTGTTGTTAGATTTTTTATTTTATTTTTTAGATTTGATCATATTCGATCTCAATCGTTTGATTTAATGTATTTATAAATTTTTTTTTTTAAACTAAATCTGGACCGTTGGTTGAACCTACGATCCGACCATGTCGGCCGTTAAAAAAAAATAATCGTTAGTCTTTCTACAAGTGGTCGATAGCATTAGCAACTGGGTCTCAACGCTGGGTCGCAACCACTAACCTTAGCTCATTTTTAAGCTGAATTGGCCTAGAAAAAGTTTTAACCCAAAATCTATTTTTTAGCCCAATGATTAGAGAATTTTTGGACAAGTTTAGAACTTAAATTTTGAATTTTAACCCAACCATTGAGTTGGTCTCAATATAAATAAAGGGGTGTGATATCCACACACATTTTTTTACTTACACACCTTTCTAATTTTCCTCTGTCGAATCGGATTAATTGAAGAAGATGAAATGATAGAAATCAACAAAATGTGTGTGAGAAGTAAAAAAGGATGTGTAGATAACACACACCTAAATAAAAATATACTTTCATAATCACTAGGTTTGAAGTGACAACATATTTTGTAAATACAATATCTTCCCAATTCAAACAACAAACTTATCACCGAATTGAGTAAATATAGTGGAAATTCATCATCCATGACCTACAAAAGATATCTATGCATGCTAACCATCATAAGCTAATACAAAAATGCTAAACCAAAATAATCACATTGATAAGCATTGGGTAAGTTTGTCGATCATAATATTTGGCTACTCAAATGATGAGTAAGAGTTTCTATTTAAAATAGTTCTTTGTTGATTTATAGATCTTTATGTTTATGATCAAAACGGTTCATATTATAAATCACTCTATAAAAATCGTCTCTGCAAAAAAGCAATTAAAAACTAAGGTCGTTTAGTTATTGTGTACTATCTATTCATTTGCTACAATAAATTAACAAATGATCTTATTTTTAATTTATTTTTTGCACAAATAATCTTTACAAAATGATTCATAATATGAAAAGTTATGATCATAAACATAAAACTCTATAATTTAAACACAAAGAATTTTGATTAAGAGTAGCCAAGTATTGTTGTAATTGTTCTTGAGTTGTATTTAAGTGAAGGGCACTATCGGCAATGAGGGCTATCACTCAATACAGTTTTGAAGCTGGCCATTTTTTTTTATGGAGGCAGATTGTCTGCCTTATGCTCGTGTGCTTTTTTCATCTTTTTTTTATTTGTGCGGTCATAATTAAGCCATGTTAATATTTTATATTTTTATTACTTTTTGTCTTATTATCTATATAAAAAATTAATATAAAATGTAACGTGATTTAACTGTGACCGTACAAAATAGAAAGAGATGTGAATTGAAGGGCAGACAATCTGCTTATTTTTTTATTGGTGATTGTCCAAAGAAGGCTATTAAATAACCCCAAAAAAAAAAAAATCACAAATATCATTATTATTTAACATATTTTTTGTGTAGAAGAGAAGGTGGTGCTGGTGCCCTCCAGTACTTCTCCCACCCATCCCTCAAAGAAAACCTACCCCCATATCCTCTCTCTCTCTCTCCTCCCTAAAACCCAAATTTCAATATCCCCAATCAATATCCCTCCGACACCCAATTGTTTCTATGACCATCAGACTCTGAAAAGCCTGATTCTTGGCCATGAGGAGGGGCAGAGGAGCAGCCACGAGAGCCGCAGCGCCGCCGGCCGAACCCACCGGATACAGACCCAGTATTGGAAAAGAGGTCCGGTACCGAGGGGTGCGGAGAAGACCGTGGGGTCGGTTTGCTGCCGAGATCCGGGACCCGTGGAAGAAGACCCGGGTCTGGCTCGGCACGTTCGACTCGGCCGAAGACGCCGCCCGAGCTTATGATGCCGCCGCTCGGATCCTCCGCGGCCCCAAGGCCAAGACCAACTTCCCGATCTCCTGTGCTTACCCGCCCTTTTACAACAACCCTACCGACCCAGCTATCGAGGCAAAGCTTTTCGGGTCGGGTTACGGGTTTCAGGACAATCCGGTTGTACATCCTCAGAGACCCGCATCCAGCAGCCTGAGCTCCACCGTGGAGTCGTTCAGTGGGCCCCGGCCGCCGCCTCAATTTACGACGATGGCTGCCGAGTTGTCACGGCCTAAACGACAGCCGAGGACCCCGCCTATGGTTCCGGAGGACTGCCACAGCGACTGCGACTCGTCGTCATCGGTGGTTGAGGACGACGAGGATTTCGTTGCGTCGTCGTCGTTTCGCAAGGCCCCGCTGCCCTTCGATCTTAATTTCCCACCGTTGGATGTGGATGGGGATTTGGGCGGTGGGGTGGACGGTCATGATCTTCGATGTACGGCTCTATGCCTTTGATTGTTTGTTGTTATTATTATGTTGTTGATCGTTTGATGAGCATGATGATCAATCATTCAATTTTCTTTTCACTTTTAAATATATAAATTCTCTCTCTTTTTGTTTTATGATTACAAGCATGGTGTTTGATGAGAATTGCTTAAAGATTTATTTTAAAGGACTTTTTTCAAGTGAAACTCGGCAACTTTAATATGGATCGTTTAGGATTTTCGAGGAGAGGTTTGAATCCGGAACGCAATGAGATGAAAAGGCAAAAGGATTGAGTGTTCGATATGGGTTTTTTCGTTGTCACCAAGTTTTGAAACGGATTCAATTTGCATGGACAGATTTGGGGAATGCAAGGAGAAAACAAACACTCTTTGCTAATTTTGGTATGTATCAATTTGTTTAGATGGTACATTTGTAAACAAACCTCATTTGCTCGTCATTTTGCTTATAATGGAGTAAAATAAATCATTGGCCTAACTTGTTTTTCCATTAGTCCTTGGCTGTGTTATGTGATCAATTCTTTGTACCTCACTCGGCACGATAAAGCCGGCCTTGTTCAATGAGATAAAATCGACTCTACTCAGTGGGATAATGCTTGGTCCTCGTTGTTTTTTCGTTATGTCATAAAGGTGAAAATTTGATGCTCACTTTCAGCTTGTGTTGAACGCATCTTCATGTTGACATGTCTTGGAGGGTAAACAAAAACTCATTACTAATGTAATGGCTTTAAACTTAGTGCCAAATTGCACTAATAATCTACGTAGTTCACTTAAAATTTTCGCTTTGAGTAATGTATTGGCACTTTAAAAAAATTATTCTGCACATACTATCACAAAAATATGGGAGTGGTCTAAAATGATTTTTGCAGAGCGGTAATATCAACATCTTTTTAAGTTTTGTTATTATAATTGTTCCTTGGTTTCATTTTCACCGTTGTTTGATTCGTTTTCATTTTAGGTCAATTCGTCAATTAAGTTGATTTTTTCATTTAATTTTAATCGTCACATTTAAACAATTCAAGTAAGAAGAAATTTTACCTCATTTGAGACAGACTGGACTAATAGTGCTAACATAATGAAACAACAAACACAATAGTACAACAAAGAAACTACAAGGATGGATGAATGGTACAAAATTGAGTAAAGTAGAAGAAAAGGATGATATTACAAACTTGAGTAAACTTGAAGAATTATAAGTGCAATTTAGGATGTTGCTTAGTAAGAGGGGAAGGCAAGGCACGGAAAGAGGTCAACAATTTCTGCACAATACACGCCATGCACTCCCTCAAAACTAGTGGAGGCCAATATCTTTGAACTTGGACTTTAGAAATTCAAATACCCTTGAACCTGGACTTAAGAATTTTACATGTACAAATAGTAATGGTGGGGCCAGGGTCACCCCCATTTTTATTCTCTTTGAATATTAATTGTTGTGGGGTTTGTTGCTGGAGAGGGGGGATTGTGATGCTGCTTCAGCTTGAGGGAGAAAGTCCCAATAAGATAGGCTTTTTTTTTTTTTTTTTTTTTCCCCCTGAGATGGCATCTCTCTGCTGCCTGCACTTTCAAATCTGAGTGAATGGAGAGATTTTTCAGGTTAAATCGCAATAAACTAAGATCTAGTGACAGTTCTCTTCATTTGTAATTGAGAAGTTTTATATTTGAATCTCGTAGATGGTGAATTTGATACGAACTTAGATTGCTAATTGTGTGGTTTAGTCGAACTCCCTCATTCCCTTAATATAAAATACAAACAATCGTAATAAACTACATGTCATAATATAAGTAAATTAACATTGAAAAGTATCGCTCTTCACTTTCTACTTGTATTAAAAAATATGATGTACGGTGTACCACTTGTAATATAAAAGAATCTCTCGAGTTAATGACGTGATATTTTGAAATTCAACTTAATTTTGCATTGGGAGGCAGGCACAAGGCCAAGGCCAGCTAGTCTGGGTAACGTAGATTTCGTGGGTAGTGCACTAGGCAATGAAATTACAAATACAATACAAGCAGTAGCAGACACTATTTTTTCCGGGATGTGCAATAACTTTGGGCCTCTCGTTGTCGGGTTTTCTTATTCATTTTCTTCTCTTCTCATTTTGTTACTTTTTATGCGAGTAATGTCGATAAAAGAAGAACTAAATTCGAGATGTCGAGTGCATGATGGAAATGTTCTTAATGAATTGAGTTATCAAATTTATGCTTTTTTGCTTTTGGTTTTCGGGCTGGTGGTTAAAAGTTAAAACGGTTCATTGACTTGGAAAGAAAAGGAAAGTGGAAAGGGTTCACATTGATCATCAATGCAAGGGGAATTCATGGCAAAGGTACCCGACAATATTTACTCAATCCATACAATAGTTACTGCTCTTTCTTTACTTCCTCTCCGACATCGGACCAACCTTAGAGGCAAACCTTAGAGACAAATGAACAACTTACGAGCAAGGTTCTAAAAAATGCTAGGATGTAGTCGGACGACGAACTGGAGCCTAGCGCTTAGGCGGTTAGACAGACTCCTAGGGCTAGGGTTAAGAAATCTAATATCTAAAAAGGGTGCTATAGAACTCATCCTAACTTAAATTAGAATGATATAATATGAATAAAAATAAGAAAACATGGAGCAAGCTTATGGTGTTCATTTAGTATAACAAGTCCTTATAATTTAAGTAAATCTATTATATTTCGTATAAATAAGTGTTTGCTTATACTTAAATATATATAACTTCATCCTAAACTATAAAATAGAATGACATATTTATTATGAAATATTGAAACATAATGAAAACATGGAGGACAAGCATAAAATATGTGTTCATTTAAGTATTCAACAAATCTCTTATAATTTATTGAAAAAAAAATAAAATGTAAAATTAAAGTTATCTATTTTCTATCAAAATGAGTCGCAACTTAGGCGGTTGCCTAGACGAGTCTAGGCAAGCTAGGCGGTTTAGGTAGGCGTCAGCAGGTCTAGGCGCCAATTCTTAATTTTTAAACGCTTAGGCATTAATCAGGGCGATGGCCAGCCGCCTAACGCCTAGGTGAGGATTTTTAGAATAGTGCTTAGGAGGACTAAAAATTGAAAGCAAATTTTGAAAAATTGAATAAAGTAGTTCCAGTTCTTAGTTTTTTAAAAACTGAAAGTAGTATGAGTTTTCTATTTAAAAAAAAAAATGAAAACAAAAACTAAAATATGAAATGAAATATTATCAAACAACCCCTTAACAAGAGCATCTCCAATTTTTATTTTTTCACTAGCTCTCCCCTTCCAAAAATCCTAGTATGCTACCTTCAGAGTCTTCACACTCCGGATATGGTTGGGGGCTAGTGGCAACTTCTCCCTTTCTTGTCCTTCCTCTCTTCCCCCTCTCCTCCATCATAGCCTTCTCTCCTCTCCTTTCCCATCCGCGACTCTACTTTCTGACCCTACATCACCTGCCTTTCCTCAGCCTCATCTCCCCCTCAGTTCCATGGATTTCAGTCTCATACCCAAATCCATCATCTTGCTCTTTATGGTCTTTAAGAGTAGTTTCAGTGTATAAAGGCTTCCCATGTCAACAAGCAATTGAATCCCTCTAGTGAATAGTAACTACCTTTAATGAACAGTAATTGCCTTTTACATTTATACCCCTAAACTGGATAGCCTAGACAATTTGTACTAAAATATTAGTATTTTTTGCTTATAAAATAATAAAAAATAATTTTATTTTAAATTTCGGATAGGATTTTAACCGATCTCGTTACGCCATGTGTCATTATCCAAAAGTACAATTTTTGTGGATAAGTTTCGATAAGATTTTTAATCAATTTCGTTGCGTGAAGTATCCTTACTTGTTTAAAATCGTTGAAAATATTGAAATGTGGTGTAAGGTGGGAGAAAATGGTAAGGTATTTATAGAAAAAATTTTGAAACTTTAGGATTTTTAATTATTTTAAAACTTTTTTTATTAACCTAATTAATCTGAATTGTTGGATTACAAAAAATTTGTAAGCCAACTGTCCAGATTGTGACAAGTGGCCTACCGTAACATTTCTTTTTCTTTTTTTTTTTTTTTTTTTTTGTAAAGCGGAAAAACAAGGATCGTTGATTTGGAAATCAAGCTGTTCAGATTCAACAGCTACTGAGCGGGCTACCACGCAAGCCCCACCGCCTGAAATCTTGTTGGTGACACGCCCCCCCACGCATGTGTGGTTTGCACGCACCTAAGGCAAATTTTTTTATAATGTAGCTGATGTCATGCTGACGTCAGCCTTGTATCAATCCCTCCTCAAGCGCTTAGGCTTGGGACTTGCGCTTGAGCTCTCCCGCTTGCTCCTCTTCAACCCAATTGCCCAAATGGGCTGACATCACTTTGGCATGGGATTGGATTGCAAATGGAGTTGGTCTATAGAGCAAAAGAGCAATTTAGAGTTGCTCTAAGTGGAAGATGAACTAACTGATATGGTTTCAAGAATTGCCATAGGAGATTGTTGATTTGTTAATTAGAGATTGTCCTAATCTATGAATTAGCGCAAATTTTTTCTTAACCAAAGTCCATATAATATAAAAAGCACTCTATCCTCTAACATGTTTATTCATTCAAAATATATCAGTGTAAATGGTTTTTTTTGGTTAAATTACACTTTACCACCTCAGGTTCAAGGTTTATTGTAACTTCATACAAGTTATTAAAAAAATTTCACTTTCATATCTTACGTACTATTTTATTTCAATATAATACATTTGTTATATTTTCTATTTGTTGGTCCATTAAGTGCTGATGTGGCTGCCAATTTTGTGCCATGTGGCAAAAATTTTTTTTTTTTTTATACATTTAAAATATTATAATAATTTACCATATTAAAAAAAAAATTTTGAAACCCAGAAACTGAGAAACCCGTTCCCCACGACCCACCTCCCCCGCAACCCCTCACCCTTCCCCCAGCAACGCCGCTACTGTCATCCTCCGGAAACCGGACAAGAACAATGGGACAAACGTAGTGATGAACACAATAATCGTTGACACTCTCAAGCATACCATCAGTCCCACGCTTGGTGGCGCCGAACCCTCAGCTCCCCATGATCACAGCACTGAGCCCTAGCCTCTCAACCTCCAAGCAGAGCCGCTCCTTCATGTCATGGTCCTTGACGATGTGGATCTTGTACGGAATCTGCGCCTCCTTTAAGGGCTTGGAGAGATTGGCGACCTTGGAGCTAGTGAAGGCATTGAAGGCGTTCTTGAGTTTCTTCTGTTTGACGGAATCGTGCAAGGTGTGGTTGTCGACGAAATCGACATCGTCGTTGGTGTTGATGGAGAGGTCGACTCAGCCCCAGTCGGAGCCGAAAAGGACGGAGGTGGGGCTGACGTGGAGGAGGATGACGGCATCACCGTCGTCGAATATCGGATTGGGGATGGGGGAAGGGGTTGCGGTTGATGGGGGATGAGGGAAGGGGTGGGCACGGGTGGGGATTCTGGGAAGACGAAGGGGATCTGAGTTTTTTTTTTTAATTTTTCTGTAAATAATTATTTTAATATTTTAAATTTTTTACTTAGTTTTTAGCCATGTGGCATAAATATGACAGTTACGTCAGCATAAATGTGATAGCCACGTCATCACTTAACGGACCAATAGATGAAAAATATAACGGATCTATTCTTTTGAAATAAAATAGCATTTGAGGTATAAAAGTGAAATATTTTAAAGACGTTGTAAGGAATTGAAATCGACCCTAAACTTGAGGTGGTAAAGTGTAATTTACTTTTTTTTTTTTTAATTATCAGAAAACTAATGAAAATGACTTAAAAACTTTGAGTTTTAAACAAAATAAATGGTAAAGTGAACAGTATCATGATTAACTTTTTAGTGTAAATATGTGATTTTTCGTTAAAGTGAATAGTACTGAAAGCTTTTCGTTAAAATTCTTTATTTTTTTTATTTTTAATAAATGATATTATCTAAATTAAGAGGGAGATGTAGGCTTAGTCTCACAATAAGCTATAAATAATGTAATTCAAATTCGTTTTTGACGAGAATAAATTTAATATCTATTACTTACAAATAAAGAAAAATAACAATAGATTGTAGTATTAAGTGTGAAAATGACCTATTTGATTTTTCTTTTTGTCGTAAATTGGTTTAGCTTATAATACACAGACAAAAAAAAAAAAACATAAAATGGATTCCTGGCCGCACGATCTGTGTGAACGGTCAAGACTAAACGGTCCAGGATTGAGATCTGAATCCCTAAACCCTAAAAAACACGCTCAACCCTGAAAACTTGGTTCGCCTCGCGCAGCTGCTTTTGCCTCCACAGTCCACCCTCTTCAGTCTTCCCTTTCACGCTGCTGCTTCCTCTGCTCCAACTCCAAGGTAACTCTTCCTTCTTCTCTCTCTCGTATCTCTCTCCATCGCTCTCGCGTTCTTTGTTTCTCCCTCTCAAGTTGTCCGTTCCCTTTGCAAATTGATTTCGTATCTTCCTTGATTTGTTTTCTGGATCTAATTAAGGTATTGTTCTCTCTGATATGATTAATTGATCTTATAATTTTTGGATTTTATGTTTTTTTTTTTATGTTCAAATTGAGAATATTTTCTATCATTTCGAAACTTTGGTACTGGAAAATTCATGTCTTCGCTGCTTGGCATGTTGTAGCTAAGTGCCCAGCTATATATATATATATCATGTAGTTAAGTGCTGAATCGGGTTATCTTATAACTTTTTTTCTGAACCGAAATGTCTAGATTAGATTAAAAAAAAGTTTGGTTGATTAGATTTCTAATTTTTGAGGAAATTTTATTTTTAAAAACTTAAGTTGATTGTTGATAAATGGCAACACAGAACCTTTTATTTTCCTGAACTGAAATTTGATTTGATTGGTTTTCAATTTAAAATTTTATGGTTGATGTTGTTCTGTTTATTCTCTTGTTTTTGATATTTTATTTATATTCTAGATGCTTGATATTATGAAGATCAACCCTTTTTTTCTCATCTGAATAAGAATAATGTATCACCAAAACTTTGTTTAAACTAATTGTGATCAAGTCTGTAATCGCTGATTGCCAATTCGCTAGCAAACATGAATTACACATTATAAAATTTTGTTACCTAATTGTGACAGCATGACTGCCCAAACTCAAGAAGAGCTCCTTGCTGCCCAGCTTGAACAGGCAAAAGTTCATGTAATCTCTCTCTTCTCTCTCTCTCTCTCTCTTATTCCTTCTTTCTCGTCGTTTTTAATGGGGTTCTCTTTCAATTGAGTTGAGGCATGCTTTATGTGATATTTTATTTAATTTGTCTTATGCATTCAGAGTTTCTTCTTGTTTTTATTTTTGAATGTTGATATTACTTGGACTTTATGAGGTTCTGCTAAAAGATACAGAAAATGTGTTGGAAAGATCTTTACAGTTGAAAAGTGATTTTATTCGTTGTGTGTTTGCTGTTTAGCTGCATTGCTGTTTGATTTTTCGATACAGTTTTGCAGTGATGAGCGAATGTGAAATACATTCCTACTAAGTGAAGTCAGCTATAACCACAAGAAGGGTTTAGCTTTTATGTATTGCTATTTTGTTGTCTGCCTTTAGAATTAGTATGGTGTCTTTCTTAGATGGATTCATATCCAGTTTACTTTGCATATCTATTTTGTTATGTTATAGATTGGGTTTAACGGAAACATTTCTTTACAGCATTGGAGAAAATAACTTTGTCATTTTTTCCGTATTGGTTTGGCTCGTGATGGTTACAAATTACAACATGTTAAGCTAGATGGCAGAGGCACTGGCAAGGGTTCTTTTCTTTATTCATTCATTTGTACTTTAGCTAATCTTTATATCACTTTGGATGAGCATTATACTCAAGTGAAATACTGCTACACTTTTCTTTGGCTATAGATAGAGCTAATTTGAATGGGCCAGTTGTCCCGAAATTTTTTGTTAGGTGCTTCATTGTTTCAATTTCTGCAGCAGTCACTAAGTTTGTATCAACCTGGTCATATTTGTGTTTTCTTCCCTATTGGATCCATTACAAATTGTTATTGCAATTTCTAATCAATTTTTATGGATGATTCTGATACCAGATCAAATAATCACACAGCATTACTCTTGTTTGAACTTTGAAGTTCACTCATTCGACTTTGTTACCTCTTTGCGTGAATTTAATTAACTGGAGTATTTTACTTGAGTTCTCTGAAGCGATTAGATTGTTTTTCTGGTTACATTTAATTAGAAGTGATTATTTTGTGCTGTCATCTGTTGACTGGGTTAGTGCCAAATATGTTGACTTAATTGGGTGCTGGCTACTATGAAACAATCCTGAACTGCCAAACATATCATAACAACTCACTATTGTAAGTTGATTTTTCTATTTATGAGAGGTTAGTGGGAGAAAGAATGTGGCTAGTCCTTGGAGGTTCATAATGAAAGTGTGCAGGCTACGCCCTTCCTTAATATGTATTCTTCCTTGTATTTGTGTTGATGTTTAATTGTGGAGGATAGTGAATAAATATTTCAAGGTGCTTCATCTTTTTCTTTTATGGTGCATGAAATTGAGTGAAATGGTTGTAGGATGATGAACCGATAGTCGAGGACGAAGATGACGACGACGATGATGATGATGAAGATGACGACCATGATGACGATGTTGAAGGTAAATTGCACTGTGAAGATTTAAATGTGATGCCAAACTGTTTTATGTTTTTTCCCCTCTAAATGCACCCACTCTCCCAAGCATACAGTTTTCTTGAAGATCTTGTGAATGTCATCTCTCCACTGACATAAAAGCCATAGGAAAAAGGTTGTGTTTCTTCTTCAATATGTTATGCAATGCTTATGTCTTCTTAGTTTAGCTCAGTTTGTCTCTGTTTCTGGTTCTTTTTGAGAAGCGGTATGCCTATTTATTATCTGGTTGTGTGACTGTAAGTGTCAAAAGTTAGATATGAGATTTTGAGACAATTTTGGTTGAACTTATTAACTGAATTCTTTTGTTTAGCCGTTAAGAACACCTTCAGATAATAATTTTGACTCATCCCTCCTGCTATATATATATATTGGGGGCGGTGGTTTGGAAGTTGTACATTTTCTCTTGTATAGCTTACAAGCCAATCTTTTTTGCTTATTATTGGTGTAATTTCTTGTCAAAATGGCATTGTGGCAGGACATGGAGATGGAAGTGGTAGGTCTAAGCAGAGCAGAAGTGAAAAGAAGAGTCGCAAGGCGATGTTGAAACTTGGAATGAAAGCAATTCCAGGTGTCAGCCGTGTGACTGTCAAGAAGAGCAAGAATGTAAGTGTTGATTTGTTGCTTTGTTTCTTCTTTTGATTGCTATAACGCATTTTGTGTCGGCTTCTAGGAGATTTATTTTAAAGATTTAATGTAGTAATGTTTGTTCTTTCAGATACTGTTTGTCATCTCAAAGCCAGATGTCTTTAAGAGCCCCGCTTCCGATACATATGTCATTTTTGGGGAAGCAAAGATTGAGGACTTGAGCTCACAACTTCAAACTCAGGCCGCGGAGCAGTTCAAGGCTCCTAACCTAAATACTGTGACAGCAAACCCCGAGCCATCAACTTTGGCTCAAGATGATGAAGATGTGGACGAAACTGGTGTAGAACCCAAGGACATTGAGTTGGTGATGACTCAAGCTGGAGTTTCAAGATCAAGAGCAGTTACGGCACTCAAAGCAGCAAATGGTGACATTGTTACTGCCATCATGGAATTAACAAACTGAGCTGCATTGTAGCGGTGGAACTTTACTTTCGATGAATTTTTCCTTTTTTACCTTTGCATCGTCGTGTCCACTTGAGAATTTGAAGTTCAAATTTCGGGTTTTTTTTTTGTTTTTTTTAATGAAATATTTTATGTATGGGAATGAAATAACTATGTTGTGATGAATGGTTTACATTGTGTTTCATCTGAATTCGAATATAAATCCATTCATAATCATACTATCGTGTACGGATTGTCAGATAGAATGCATAGTCGATCGGAAAGGGATTCTCACCTGATTCTTTTCATCAAATCTATTAATCCGGATCTTGAAATTTGATCTAGGTTTCCCATCGCCAATAATTTGTAAGGTTTATTGTAAGGTATATGAGATTTAAAACCAGTGGTCTCTATCACATGGTTACATTGCAATGTTACACATTTTAGCAGTAGTCATCCTTCCAATTATTTCGCGTGCAAGTTGTGAAATATACAGGCTATACAGCCTACAGCTACGAAAACGAAATAAACGTCGCCGTTTCACGCCTAAACTTTCCAAGGAACCCCGATTAAAAAGTTAACGTCCCGTCATGCCTTACAAGAGTTAAACTTAAACCCTTTCCGTCGGTACCAAGGACAAACCCTCGAAAGAGCGTTTCCGTTTTCGAAAATTTGAAATCCCAATTTTCGATCAGATTATTCTCTCTGGTTACGATTTATGGAAATTTCTTCAGTTCCGATCAGTTCGTGCTCGAAAGAGCATCAGAATATATACCAGGAATGGTTTCGATTCGCTGATGCAGGTACATACTTGCACTTTACACTGTTCCGCACAAGCACGCATTTTATTTTCTTCACATTTCTTTTTTCTGGGAAAATTTCTTAGTTCTCCGTTTAGTTCCTGAGAAAATTGAGCAACTGTAAGTTGAGTTTCGGTTTTGGTATGTTCAGACACTGATGGCCGCATTACCGGGAGCGATGCTATAAAGTTCTTCGGCATGTCCAATCTGAATCGGCAGGATCTCAAGCAGGTTAATTTGCGTTTTATTTTGTTTATTTGATATTTTCTTTTACCAAGTTAGTGCGTCTCGTTTTCTTCTGTTTTTTTCTGTAATTCAATACCCTTAGTATTCGGTGGATTTGTTTTTTATGCAGAGGTTAGTGTAAGCTCAGTTAATGCGTTTTCGTACTCATTTTCTAAATACATTTTGTTAGGATTGGGGGTTTGTATTCTGTTGAGCAATACTGGAGTTATTGTGACGCGTAATATGCTAGTAGAGCCGTTGAAGTTGGCATCGAGTTTTGCAGATTGGGTTACTTTGATATATTCAAGCTTAAGATTATGTTCTAGTAGATCTATGCCAAACATTTTACGTTACATTTGTAGCAGAAGCCCCTTCCTTTTTTCTTTGGTTAGACTATGTTACTTGAATTTTTCCAGCCTTATTTATAGAGGGTTTTTAATAAGTTCGTTCCTTTTCTTAAGGTTTGGGCCATGGCCGATTCTAAGAGGCAGGGATATCTTGGTTCAGTGAGTTTGTTGCCGCTATGCAGGTTATTTTATAAACTGTTAATTTTCTTTTTCATAAATAGCAAAAAATCAAATATTTGGATTTATAGGAATCTGACATGTTACTTTTTCATTTCTAGCTAGTTTCTCTTGCACAAGCTGGACATGATATCACACACGGTTTATTGAATAGCAATGGTAGGTTTCTTTTGTTTAACTTTGTAATTATATCCATGCTTGGATTGGTAGAATCTCAGTATAAGTTGACGACTTGTAATACCTGCTTCTTCATAAATATGAATAGCGCACAAGTATTTTTTGTTTACTTATTTATTAGTTTTTAAATCTTGTTTGGCACACTCATCTAACTTAAACTTTGAACGCTGTGTTTCAGTTGACTTGGAAAGTTTGAAACCTCCTGTTATGGAGGGTTTGGATGCATTACTATTAGCGGTACATATGCTTTTTATACCTTTCTTATTTGTTTTACTCATTATTGTGGATTTATTTATTTTAATCAATTCATTGTATTTGGCCAAGGAATTTGATTTCGTTTACTTAATTATTCAGAAGAAAAAGCATTCGCACAAGTCAAATGAAAACAAAGTAAATGGTGAGGAGGTTCTCTAACTATGAGATGTGTACTGTCACTTTTGGTTTTGGCTGTCTATTTACAAATAATCTGTGACGCAGGAACTGCTGTGGTGCCACAAACATCTTCGGCACTTTGGTTTTCATCAAAATCATCAAAAAAGGTGTATGTTGTTTCTTATTTTTGGAGGCAATTGCCCTTTTGCTTTCATGATATTCAGAAAAAAGGATTTATCCTAAAATTGTTTCTATTGGATACTAACTTGAATTTTCTTATTTTGATAAGTTGACTTTAGTTTTTCATTGTGAGAAATTTTTTATAGTATTGCATTCCAGTCTCTCCGAGTTGTTATACTTGAAGCTGATTGCAAAAATACTTATGTTTTTAGTAGGTTAAGTTTACCAGTGATCATGTGAAAGCGTTGAGTCAATTAAGACTCTGTGTCCACAACAAAGGCTAGAAGAGGTCATTTTACATAGTGAAAAAAAATGGAGAGAGCTTTTGTATACGTCATTTTTAGGAGTGTTTTTTTATGCGTGATATGTCGCAGCGTTGATAATAAATTCTCCTGTACATGTTGGGTAGACATGATTTGTGCACTCTGTTTAACACCTTACAAAAAGTATTTGGCATATGTCTAGGTACCACTTTCTTCTGTAACATCAATTATTGATGGGTTGAAGAGACTGTATGTTCAGAAGCTGAAGCCATTAGAAGTTACATACAAGTTCAACGATTTTGTATCCCCATTACTGGTGAGTGAGCATTACTCCTTCCATCTAGTTCTTTCATCAGATTTAATGCCCAGTCACTGATAGTTTTATTTCATTTTTTCATTGGATCTTCTCAAACTTCTGTCTAATCGTGGTATGCTATAGATATCAATTGATATTTATTTGCTTTATTTTGCAGAGAAATAGTGATTTTGATGCCAAACCCATGGTTATGCTTTTGGGTCAATACTCCACTGGGAAAACAACATTCATTAAACATTTGCTTAAAAGTAGTTATCCAGGCAAGTTATCCTCTGGGAAAGTGTCTTTGTGTAGTTGTTTGTCTTGCACAGAAAGTTTGTTCATCCTATGCCATTCCTTATCTTATTTCACTTTTGACAGGAGCTCACATTGGTCCGGAGCCTACAACCGATAGATTTGTTGTTGTTATGGTAATTGCCAATCTATCTCCTTTTATGTTGTCATTAAGGCAGTCTTGAATTGCTTAGCAATTAAAAGTTAACATAAATGTTTTATACGCTTGCATGCAAGTTAAAAAGCCATATAATAAGAATAAGGCTTTACAGGACTCAGTAAGAATGTAGTAGAAATTAAACTTGTTAAACAGATAGCCATCCATGGCTTTGGCTTGCCTTAAACTTTTGTGTTTTGAATTTAAAGAAACTTTTCCTTTATATTAATGTGTCCCCCTTTTTATTAATTTTCAGTAGGGGTATATATCCTTTAACATTTTCATTAAAACTAAGGGGCTTTGGCACATTTTGTAAATGTAATCTTGCATTTTGGTCTATATATTAGGGATTTCAAATTTCAGTAGTCTGGATAGGGTACTAAACTATTATTAGCCTAGTTCTAGGAATTTGGAGAGAAACTGGGGGACATTTTGTGTTTCTGGCCATTGTCAATAAAACAATATTTCTTGCATCTCTCGGAAATGCTTCTGCAAGGCTTAGCAGTTGTACATGTGCATTTTCCTTTTTGCCTTTTGGGTGTCACTAATACAAAAAATGATGTTTTAGAGAAGATTCTAAGATTTTCTTCACTTGTTACCTTATATTTCTTAAGAAAGTTGTTTGGTTTAGTGTTAAGATATATTCTGTTGCTTTTTGTAGACATTAAATTTTTTTAAATTCCATTTGCAGTATTGTCCGTTGTTTTTTGTTTTCTGTTAAGTTTCTGAAATTAATATTGTTTACTAGCTAATCCTTCTTGCATGTAGTCTGGGCCTGATGAAAGAAGTGTTCCTGGGAATACTATTGCCGTCCAAGCTGACATGCCATTTAGCGGTCTCACAACTTTTGGAACAGCATTCTTGTCAAAGTTTGAGTGTTCTCAAATGCCACATTCAGTGAGTTATCTTTCAGAATCACCTTGACATTCTCCCAAATTGCCCATTGAAACACCCAAAGCTTACACATTTTTATCTCCAAGCTGCTAGAACACATTACTTTTGTGGATACTCCTGGAGTTTTATCTGGAGAGAAGCAACGGACACATCGAGCCTACGATTTTACTGGGGTAACTTCGTGGTTTGCTGCAAAGTGTGACCTCATTCTACTTCTGTTTGATCCTCACAAACTCGATGTTAGTGATGAGTTCAAGCGTGTTATTTCATCTTTACATGGCCATGATGATAAAATTCGTGTTGTTCTGAACAAGGCGGATCAAATTGATACTCAGCAAGTAAGATAGACAACATATGAATCTCTTTGATTATTTTCCGTCTACATATTTTTTTGGGAATTTAATTAGGTCATTGGATTGATGTTGCGCCCAAATCATTTTTCATTCTTGGTATGCAGTTGATGAGAGTTTATGGAGCATTGATGTGGTCACTTGGGAAGGTTCTTAATACTCCTGAGGTCATGCGAGTTTATATCGGGTAGCCTCTCCATCCTTGCATCATTAATTCCTTGGAAGCAAATCCTATAGTTTCAAATACATTCCAATGTTTCCTAGCAAATACCTTGGTTCGATCCTTGCAAGCTAATTTTCTCTTTTGCAGCTCATTCAATGACAAACCTGTAAATGAGGCTGCTACGGGTCCAGTCGGGAGAGAACTCTTTGAAAGGGAACAGGAGGATCTTCTTGCTGATTTAAAGGATATTCCAAAGAAGGCTTGTGATCGCAGAGTGAGTTTGTTATATTTATGTATCTCATATCTTTACTTACCAAGTTGCTCTCTTGTTAGAAAACTGAATGTTTCTTGCAGATTCCAACGGAATGGAATTTTAATGACCTTTTTTTTCGCAGATCAATGAATTTGTGAAGCGTGCCAGAGCTGCCAAGATACATGCTTACATAATTAGCCATTTAAGGAAGGAGATGCCTGCCATGTTGGGGAAATCTAAGGCTCAACGGAAGCTTATTGATAATTTGGAAAATGAATTTAAAAAGGTACTGTTCCCTCCCTCCCTCCCTCCCTCCCCTGCGTATGTGCATTCTTTACTTTATAATGCTCACACTAGACGCTGTACAGGTCCAGAGGGAGCACCATCTACCTCCAGGGGATTTCCCGAACGTAGACCACTACAGGAGATCTTGACTGGTTACAGCATTGACAAATTGGAGAGGTTAAAGCCTAAGATGATAGATGCTGTCGATGAAATGCTGGGTTATGATATCCCGGAACTCTTGAAGAAATTCAGAAATCCATACGACTAATGGGTGCAAACAGTTTTGAGAAGTATCATGAACTATGGTGGCTTTGAAGTGTACATGTTGATGGAGCATTGCTCTTCTTGAGCATCTTGGTGGTGGTTGTAAGTTTCTAACATAATATGGTTTCAACTCGTACATGTTCCGGGATTTAGATAGTGCCAATCGCTAGGCTCCTTATTTGTAATGTCAGTTTTGTTGGGAAATGATTTAGGACCAAGGTCAAGGCTAAAACATTTGCTCCTACTATCAAAGTTCGCAAGGATGGTAAATTGTATGTGAATGAAAATTTTATGTACATTATTATTCCTGAGAGCACTGTTTTAAAAATCTTTGGGTGGTGCTAGGCAATTGGCCACCGTTCCGATTAATCCTTAAGTGTTTGAAAATCAGGAAATGGCGTCTACACCTTCCGTCTACCCTGCCTACCTGCCTAGGTCGCAACTTTTACTTATACAGAGAATATTTTTTTGTCAAATAGGTAACTTTTATTTTGCATTTTATTATTTCGATAAAATGAAAGAGACTTTTTGAATACTCGAATAAACACTCGTTATATAATTATTCCCTATATTTTCAATAGGTTTTTATACTTTATAATTATGTTATTTTATTTTGTAATTTATGTATTACGGTACAGTTATGTATTTTTGTAAGTATAAATAGACACTTATTTATACAATATATAATAAATTTACTTAAATTGACATAGTTCGCTTAGGCCCTACTTAGCCACCTTGGCGCTAAGTCCAAGACCACTACTCGACTAGCGCCTAACATCTTTTAGAATCTTGTTTAAGAGGTTTACAAGCTCTATTGTCTTGGTCGCAGGTTTGTGTATTTGTTGAATTCTTTGTCCAATTGTAGTTTCATAGAGCAACTAGGAATTCATCATATTCCTGTGCTCGACACTTGACGTACGTATAGCATTTAGGCAGGTTTTTTCAAATATGTAAGATGGTTGTAAGGATTTTGTAGCACAAGTGGTTACTCATGAATAGAGGTGCACGACGGGTCAAGTCGCCCAACACAGCACGAGTCAACTCGCTTAAAGTTGGCCTAGAACTCGTACAAATATTTTGTGCAGTGGTCAAGTACAACATGCACCATGGCTCGGTCTGAGTCAAGGTTTTTCGACACCTTATGTAGATTATGTTAGAATAAAGGTGGATCGTGTAGGACTATTTTATTAAATACTACAAGCAACAACGGATGTCAGAGTGAGCTAAACCTCATTTGCTAATATTATTGATCATAACACTATGGAACAGATAAAATTAAAGATGTAGGAATGAAAGAGTGAGCTAAACCTTACAATAGGCTAGCAACAATGTAGTTTAAATTCCTTTTTGGTGAGAATCGAACCTAAGGCCTCTTACTTACAAGTGAAGATGAATACCACTAGATCGTAATACTAAGTGGCTCCTCCAGTCAAGTTTTAATTAAAAAAATAATATGATTGAAATTTATATTCCTATTCTTATTAGAACATTAATTCTGTGAAGATTCCTTCCGTTGACTGAACAAGACAGCATAAAAAACGCCCAAAAAGAAGTCATTGAAAAAATTAAGAAGCTCTTCAATGTCGTAGAAGGAAATTTCTCTCAAAAATGTCATCTTCAATACTTATAGCCCACACAAGCGTAAAAGGTCCATCTGCCAACATAGCACATCTACTTTCATTTAATTGCCACGATCAAACGGTTAAGAATTAAGGGCTGTACATTTGACACAAACTTCACTCTCTAAGGAATCGTCTCCAATGGAATTACTTCAAAGTTCCTTTGTCTCGTCACTTTTTTAGCAAAGTGGATTCCACTTGTCCTACAATAAAAAAAAAAAAGTATAAAAAATCACCAATATATTTATAACATAACTAATAATATGGTAAAATGTAGTATAACATTAACTCATCAGGTCCAAAAACAATAAGGAAGTTATCTATTGGTTAAGGATTATCATAACAATAAGCGATAAGTATCAATTTACTTGATCTGCACGTCCCGTGACAAGTTACTTTCGTTTCTGTGTGCCTCTTACAACCTTCATCTTTGCCTAAAGTCACACTGACATTCAAGGGCAACAAGCAATCTCGATTGGCCCATCCCAACAAATTCTCGACATCGCCTCTCGCACAATATATCGAGAATTTGTTGTGTGCATTAAAAACACCGTCACTTGCTACCTTTCCATGGGTTATTATATGAGTGGATTTTATGAATATGTCTCACTTCAAGGTTATATTCATATGTAACAAATATAGTATAATAATATCACGTATTGGTGTTTTGAATACATTAAAAAGATGGAATAATTAGAATCCCCTGTAATTTTTTAACAACTTTTAGACCAAACATTTGTTACTTTTTAAGATTTGATTAAGACGCTTTAACCAACAACACGTCAGCATTTGTTGTTTATTTAAATTACATAGTTTTATAAGCTCAAATTCTAATTATTGGTTTCCAAATATGTCATTTTAAGAGTTTTTATTTATTTTTATTTTTATGTGGCCCCTTTTTAGGGGAATATTTTTTGCTTGTTGATAACGTTTGGAAATTAATCTTCACGTTTGAAATTTATGATCTCCCATGTTAGAAATTCGAATGGAATTTTTCATTTTAATTAGTGGTTGTTTTTACAAATTTATCTTGTTCCCGTTTTGCAACAAGAGAGGATCTTGTGTTTGCTTGACTTCACATCAGTGTTATTGGAGCTTGATTTAAAGAGTGCAGTTAATATGAATAATGCGCATGGAGAATGTTTTTCTGTAGCAAGCTGTATTTTGGAAGAGATTGGTTTCGAAGTTTTAATTGTGCTTGGTAGGGATTAGATAGCAACCAAGCAACTAATCAGGTTGTGAAGAAAAGGAACTGTGACTTTCTCTTATGGATTGAGGATCCTCCAGTATGGGTGGTATATTTTCTTGATACATATATGGTTTTTCCTAAATGATTTTTTGAGAATGGAGTGCAAACTTGGTTCGTGTGCTACAAAAAACACAAACAATATTTGGTACGTTCCAAACTCACATTGCACAAACAATATTTAGTACGTTTTAATTACAATAACAACACATTTGCTATGGTAATTACGTTACGTACCAAATGATTGATACGTTCAAAATTAAATATTAGTTTACGTACCAAATGACTGGTACGTTCAAACTAATATTATTTTATGTACCAAATGACTGGTATGTTTAAAATTAATATTAGTTTACGTACCAAATAAGTGGTACGTTTAAAATTAATATTAGTTTACGTACCAAATAAGTGGTACGTTCAAAAGTAACATCACTTTATGTACCAAATGACGGGTAGGTTCAAAATTAATATTATTTACGTACCAAATTAATGTCTGGTACGTCCAAAATAAATATTACTTTAAGTACAAAATAAGTGTTACAGACTAAATTATCATTACGTGTCGTGCAAAAAAACTGCTACGTTACAAACTCGCTTTACATGCCGTATCAAATACATATACATACCAAAATGTACATTAAATAACGTACCAAAGCACAAAGCAAAGCGTACCTATATTCTGCGTTCATGATTAACTAATAGTTCAATTGCGGTTACAAATTAAGAGGGTTAGAAGAGGAGTGGAAGACCTTTTTTTTCATAAGAAAAACAAAATCATGCACGAGGGACATAAGTTGTCATGCAGGTGGAAAAATTTTCTGGTAGGAAATAATTATGATTAATATATATTATGAAATTCAAATGCTTCTTATCTGCAGGGAGGATATGTATTATGCGGTATTTGTTTTAATTCAAACTCTGAGATATAAGTTAGGCAAGAATTTAGGAAACTTTTTTTTTTTTTTTTTTTGGTTATCGTGAAGAGTTTAGGATTCTGGGCATCAGTGTTTTGCTTTGATAAAATCTATGACAGGTTTTGTAATTTAAGTACTATAAAATGGGCAAATAAAAATCACGTGGCATCAAAATCGTAGGAAAATGTTTAATCAAATTTCTAAAGTGAACAGATGTTTAGTCTAAAAAATTAAAAAAAGTAGACGTCTATATCAAAACGCCCTAAAGAAGATTACTCCAATATTGCTTGTATAAAAGAGAAACAATGTAAGATTTATTTTCAATAGTCTGACCTACGGAGTGCGAAAAATAAACGATCAAATTGAATATAGAAAACACCATTTTTAGTTAATTGCCGATGTATTGAATATAAAGCTGGACTACTCCGAACTATAGAAAACTTATCTAATAAAGTTCATATATTCCAATACGAGCATACCAACTTGAAATTTCATATCTTCCAATGAAGTTGCCTAATTTACCCAAAAATTAGCCTAATTCCCAATCATAAATTATCAATTGCAAGCGTGGGTCGATTAAGGTCAAGGTACTGCAGCCTATCAATCAGGATTTACAGAGAGCAAGAAGCTAGAGATCCTCTGTTCGTCTCTGCTCCATTAGGTGAATTATTACCTTGCAATTTCTCGATACCAACATCTCACGAAATTAATCATTGCTATGATCATTGTTATTTTAACTCTACGATCCCTTTAATACCAAATTTGGGGTTAAATTAGCTATTATTTTTATCCATTGAATTATTACCTTGTGGAGGCTGGTGTTTATAGCACACCAGGTGTTTGATAAAATTCCTCTTAAGCTCTGTTTCTGTTTTGACAACGGAAATTGCCCCTTTAAGTGCAATTCTAAGCTTTTTTGGAGCTTTTTTGGAGGTGAACTTAGAGTTCGTTTGGACGTGCTTTTAATATAGCTTAATGCGTTTTTGGTGAAAATGTTTTTAGAACCATTTTAAAGTTCTTCTTACAGAAAACACTTAAAGTGCTTTTGAAACCAAAAGCATTTTCTTTAAAAGCGTTTTCAGTCATTTTAAAAGCACATTCAAACGAACATTTATATGGTATACATTGTTTTAACGGTTTAGTCTAATATGCAGTTTATGTTCAAATTAAAGAAACTTGTTTGAACTGGGTAACAGAAGTGGTGGGAAATCTGTGTATATGATTAATGTAAAAGTTTACTGGTCATTGACTCAATGGTTCCTGATTTTCATTTTTAGAAAGAAAGTTGAGGCAGGAGTGAGTGATAAAAATGTTGCCGCCGATGATGAAGAAGGCCATTACAGATAACCCAAAGAAGCTGGCCAACTTGATTGACCTCGTAAATCTTCCTTCTACACTGCGAGAGTTCACGGGTCAGTCTCAGATTTCTCGTCTTGGATGTTTCATGCGTGTCTGGTCATACATCAAGGACAACAATCTCCAGGTTCCTTAAATTTATCTATTTGTTTGTTAGTGATAAGTACTCCATGTGTTCTTGCAAATTAAAGTGCGATCAGTTGTATTTAATCATATGAAGTAAAATATGGTGCTGTATTAGTCTTTCTGTGTTGCTTTGTCTTAGTTATAGCGCTTGATGTTTGCTGTTCAATTGCAATTAAGAGGCAGTTCTTAGTTTTGCTCATCGAAATCTGTTTTAGTGCTTTCATGGTATAGATTTTTTTAAATACTGAAGTGGTGTGCTTGCATAGGATCCGAACAACAAGAATGTGGTCAATTGTGACGAAAAGTTGAAGAGCGTTTTGTTGGGCAAGCCTCAAGTTGAGTTATCTGAACTTCCTACACTGATCAAGCTCCATTTCCCCAAAGAGCCAAAGTAAAATTCCCAATTCAAGTTGAGGTGCACATTTTCTCCCCCATGGTAATCTTTTCTCTAAGAAGCATTTTACAATCTTGGTACCTTATGTTGTAAGAAACTATTTCAGGAGTAATTGCAGCCTCAGTCAGCCATTTTACGTTATGTTCTATTTTCATGTCATGCCCTTTTACTTGCTATCAGTATGGTTTTGTAAGACCTTAACGGTAGTTTTAAAAGGTAATATATGTTTTTGTTTAAATACTCAGCTTATCTGTATGACCTCTCTGTTGGTGTCAAATTTAGATTCGGAATCTGTAAGTGACATTACAATTGAAATTATAGTGAAAGCATGACAACAAAACTCAACGAAAAACGCTGGGTTTCGGATGATTTCTGAGAGAATATCATATGGGTTTGAAAGAACAAGTTGAAATATAACTAGTTCCATGTTGAGCATTCTCACCCAATTCCTGTAACTTCACATTGAAACTTTTGGCCTCATCATTGTACTCCTCAATACAAACACTCCTAAAAAGGATATCTGTAGTTCTCTCCAG
Organism: Pyrus x bretschneideri; assembly: GCF_019419815.1. Taxonomy (NCBI): domain Eukaryota; kingdom Viridiplantae; phylum Streptophyta; class Magnoliopsida; order Rosales; family Rosaceae; genus Pyrus; species Pyrus x bretschneideri. Next base: position 980,010 of record NW_025999805.1, on the reverse strand, counting down.
TGGCAGGCAGCTCATTGGAGGACGGCCGCCTGAGACATCTTCCTGACCTCCAAGATGGTAAAGCGCCCTGTTGAAATTTCTAGCAATTCCTAGTAGAAAGTTTTGGTGCTCCTCAATGGAAAACTCCGATGCTCTGCCTGAAAATACAAAGTAATTTTCTAGAAATCATTAGTTCCTATACTCTTCAGGTAAAGTGCTTCTCCCAGGACCTTGTTAGCTTTATTGTTGCCTAGGTAGCTTCGCAGGTTCTTCTGATATTCCTTATAGTACTCCAATTCCTTCCAAAAAGATATCACAAACTGCACAACCAGTATAGCAGCTGTAAATAAAACAAGCCTCTATTTCTTGACTTTAACTTAGTATAACTATTTTGATTTGAAACGACACGAAAGCAATATGATTGAAATGATTAGAACTCAGAATTAACTGAGATTCTGGAAATTGTTGGAAACAACTGTTTTGTCTTTATATTAGTTTTCATTTTCACTTTTCACTTGGTAGATTCACTCATGCATCATTGACGCTAATTAGGCGTACTAGGTTGAGTCAGAATGCGACTTAAAAGCACATCGGAAGTAGTTTGTGATATCTGGTTGTTGGAAAACCGGCCAGTAGGCCAGCCTCCATAGAAATCGCGACCGTAGGGTTCAAAGTCTTATCTTTAAAACTGTTGATATCTGGTTGTTGTTCCCTGTATCCACAGTAGTCTCCAAAGACAATGATTGCTGGAACTTTCGCACACACCATAGAATCTGCACTAGGAGATGAGCAAGCAGGAGCCATTGAATGGCCTTAACTGTCATTTTTCGCTTCTCTTGAACTCACCAGTTTAGAGTATAAAAATGCAGTAGGTTGTTGGTAGGGATGATATGAATTTATACGAAATGGAAGAAGCTGATGGAAATGGAGGTTTATGAAGTTTGTTGAGACTTTAATTTCTGTTGGTGTTTTGTATGTGAGAGAGTCAATGGTGGAGGAGGTAAGGAAAATAGGAGTGGCCTAATTTGTAACTGAATCTGAACCTAATAATAATTAGTCATGCGAGATTCTGTTTTAGGGATAATAAAAAAATGAAGGAAGCTAAACCTGGCTTTGTATCGAGGTTTTAAATTTTTTTTATTTGACTCTAGTAGATGTGGAAGTCACACTTGCACTTACACCTTCATGATGCCTTTTTGTTCTTCAGTGTACGTGTGACTTCCACATCAATTCAAAAATGGTCACATATTTGTCATGTCATCAATTTAGTAAGGGTTATGCACACATTCATTTTTACCTCTATATATCATTGTTAATTTTTGTCCATTAATCTTCTTCAATTCATTCGATCCATGACCGGAAATTGAGAAGGGTGTGAGACGTAAAAATTGGTATGCGGATATCACCACCCTTTAACGAAAGACCATACAATCACAGCTACATAAACAAAAATAATAAATTGATACGATTTCAAAACTTCAATGAGGAATATGAGAAAATTGAAGCCTCGTAAACTCACTTTTACTATAGGTAGCACTCCACCAAACCAAAGAGGCCTAGCAAACCATAATTATATAAACTCTCTCAAAGAATTAGTTAATCTCTCAAATCACATAAAATTATGTGACCGCATTGAATTGGCTCAGGACTAATGAGAGTTTGCAGCTTACAAAAAGATGTGTCTATTTATGGAGACAAAAGTTGCATCTTATGATTTAAGAGACTTATCATGGACTCTCCACCACTTTATGTTTTTGACATAATTTTCGTGCTAACATTATAAATCATTGTGTAAAAAACAAGAGGTGGTGAAGAGTTCAAGAAGAGACCTACTTTTGAAAGAGTTTCTTTAGCATTTCTCTTTATTTAAAACATAAATAAAAAGTTGTATCATTTCACTTCAAATAAAACGTATACATTTTGTTTTTTTTTTTTTAGTACATTGATATTTTTACACTTAAGGAAATTGGGAGTTTGGCTAAGCCACACAATGGGCAACCTAATTTGGTATCGAATTTGCCATCCACGAGATTCGAACCTAAGACATCTCACTTGTCACATCCCGGCCCGGGGTGGATCACTTCCCAGGCCCGCTCCACCACCGTAGCACGATATTGTCCGCTTTGGGCTTACCATTCCCTCACGGTTTTGTTTTTGGGAACTCACGAGCAACTTCCCAGTGGGTCACCCATCATGGGATTGCTTTAGCCCCATTCTCGCTTAACTTCGGAGTTCCCAGAGCCTAACTCTGGCTGCGTGTGTGCCGACGAGGACGTCGGGCCCCTAAGGGGGGTGGATTGTGACATCCCATATCGCCCAGTGGAGTGATCCTTAAATGTATATTCTCATCCTACTTAGCACGAGGCCTTTTGGGAGCTCACTGGCTTCGGGTTCCATGGGAACTCCGAAGTTAAGCGAGAATGGGGCTAGAGCAATCCCATGATGGGTGACCCACTGGGAAGTTGCTCGTGAGTTCCCAAAAAGCCTCGTGCTAAGTAGGATGAGAATATACATTTAAGGATCACTCCCCTGGGCGATGTAGGATGTCACATCACTTCCAAGTAAAGAGGAATATTATTAGACCGTAGTACCGAGTGGCAACGTAGACATCTTGTTAGTTATATACAATTACCATTCGACCTGACAATAATTTAATGTCGAACTCGTTATTTCATGCGAGTTGAATTAATGGTAGTGGTAAGAAAAAGCATGATTGAAGAAAGAAAATGTTGTAGTTAGAGTGAGCATGTATGATGGTGTAATTTCTAGTAGATTGTATTTAGGATTCTTATGTAATATAATAGATCTTAGGCTTTCTTACTTTTAGGACAAGTAAGCCCGTTATGTTTACTATAAATAAAGGCACAATGTAACTATATATATATAAAGTTCCCGAAGGACTTACATTGCACTGAATTCTTTTTCTTACATCAGCAACAAGAGCTTTAGAAAATTGAAGTCAAGTAGACCCGAACCAAGAAAAATCATGATTGAAGAAAGAAAATGTTGTAGTTAGAGTGAGCATGTATGATGGTGTAATTTCTAGTATATTGTATTTAGTATTCTTATGTAATATAAAAGATCGTAGGCTTTCTTACTTTTAGGATAAGTAAGCCCATTATATTTATTACCATATATTCCTATAAGGATCTTAATACACAAATATATATATATATATATATATATATATGAAGTTCCTAAAGGACTTTCATTGTACTGAATTCTTTTTCTCACATCAGCAACAAGAGCTTTAAGTAGATCTGAACCAAGACAAACTTGCCGACCTTTTCATAAAGTCATTGTCGAAACCTACTTTTTAGAAGCTTATTCAAGGAATTGGTATGCGTAAATTGTTTGATTTACAATGCTTATAGTTCTCATTAAAAGTTTTGTCAAACTCAGAGGAGTATTCTAAAGTATACTCATTTGACCTTAATGTACTACAATCAAGATCATTTTCTCCCATTGAGTTATTGTAGCCTGACGAGGTTTTGATGAGGCAACTACTCTAGTTGGTCATACCTTCTTTTGCGTTTTACTTATGTTATGAAGATGTTAGTCCTTTACTCATTATATTTACTCACTTTTCTCCTTAGACTATTGGTGGATTTTGTCCCATCTTGAATTTTACTTTAGCCAGATTTTGTGAGGTTTATCCATAAATGCATTCTTCCTTGTTCTGAAACTCGCATTCGCTACTTGTGCCACTGGACGAGACGACTTCATCAACTGCTTTTACATCATCCATGAGGATCTGATGCGTCATTTACTTAAGTATTTACCCACTCAAGAGGGAGTATTGTAATTAGAATTGTAGTACAAATGTAATTCTGTAATTCCTAATAGATTGTATTTAGAATTCTTAGGAAATCTAGAAAGTCTTAAGCTTTCTTACTTGTAGAAAAAATAAGTCCGTATGTTTACTATAAATTAAGACACAAAGTAGGAGTGAAAATAGGCAAAAGAAAGTTCATTCTTTGGTTGGGTTGCCCAATATTTCTGTCAACGGCCCAACTTCGTTGACCGACTTGATAAAGTTGATAAATAGAAAGTGTATTATAAACAATGGCTTCAGAGCTTACAATCTTGCACTTGCTCGAAGTCCCGAAGTAGGTGGCACGAGACGAGGTGGTAACTGAAACCTCACTCTGTTTTTCCGGAATCTCACAGAGACAGCGCTCGATCCCATGGCAGCTTCCAAGGTCCAAGCTTTCTGGAACCACCCCGCAGGCCCTAAAACAAGTTTGTTCTTTCATCTTTTTTTGCCTCTTTCAGTTTTCTCCAATAGCTCTTATATGTCTTCGAGGGTTTTAGAAATAATTATGCTGTAAAAGATTTAATCCTTCAAAAGATTGAATTTTGGCATCTTGGTTTTGGTTAATCAGGCAGATAATCAGGTTTTGAAAACGGAATACGCAATTTTTTTACTACAATTTTTGAAACGGAATGGCAGGATTTGTCAGTTTTGATTGTTTACAGGATTATTGTTAATTTCAGAGAAAGCTAGTCAATATAACCTGATAATTTAATGTCATAAAAACCTTGGGGAATTGACCAAAATGATCATTTTTTCAAATCTCAATTGCTGAAATGATCAGTTTTTCAATTTGTCCTTAGATATCTGATTGCTATGTCGTCGATTTGATTTTGATCAGTTCAGCAATTGGGGGATTTGTATTCCGATCATTTTAGCCAATTTTCCTAAAAGTTTAAACCCCTATTTTGGAGATGAATAATTTCTTTTAGTCTCAAGAACTCCCAATTAGAGATAATATCAGTACCAAGTCTCTGCTCTAATCCTTAATAGAAGTCTCTGGTCCTACTCAAAAGTACAAATATTTGGGAAGCAGAAAAAATTCAGCATTACAAATCTCGAAATGTGTCATGATAAAACTGAGGTGTCTAGGTGGGGCTATTGAGCCATGTTATTTTAGTGACTCATATATCTCATGATACAGTTCACTTCTGGGCTCCAACTTTTAAATGGGGTATTAGCATAGCAAATATTGCTGATTTCTCAAAGCCACCGGAGACGCTGTCTTATCCTCAGCAACTAGGTACGCACCTTTTAGGAAATAGCTTTTCAAGCAGTCCATTTGATCTGTGCTTAGAATTGTGTTGTCATACCTCAAGTATCATTGTGCAGCTGTTACATGCACTGGACTTATTTGGTCTCGTTACAGTATGGTGATTACTCCGGTATGTTTTGTTTCTAGCTCTGAAGGATGTTATCGTTCAACACTTAGCTTTCGTTTATAACGATTAAGTCTGAATTTCATGATTTAAAAAATACTGATTGCTTGACAAAGCTGTAAATCCTGCTAAATAACCACCAACATCACAAATTATCATCTTTATGCACGGTACAGTAATAATGAGATACGAAAGAGGAGTTAATCTTCTGAAAATGAAGGTAAGTGGAGATTCTTCTGTTCGGTGGAGAATCCTCCAATCTAAAATGTGTACTATAAGTTTATAACCACTTCATTCTGCACTGAGTATTTCCTTTTAAGTTTAGAATTTAGATTCACTTTAATGTTTAAGAAAACTACTTCTTGATGCTTCCGACAACTTTACTTGCAGCTAAAGCTTTCGTAATATTATTCTGAAACTGCAGAAAAACTGGAATCTGTTTAGTGTCAATGTTGCAATGGCTGGGACAGGCTTGTATCAACTTTCCCGCAAAATCACGTAAGCTGGATTCTAGTAAAATATATATTCATATGGTTAATAATAAATGGTTTGGGAATTAATTTTATCTTTGGTGGAAAGTAGCATTTATGAGGAAAGGGAGATTTTCTTGCAAAATTATCAGAACATGCTCACATTTGCAATTTTTTTCATGCTTTTAATTGCCTTTCCTACTACTTACAGGCACGACTACTCTTCCGACACTGAAACAGCTGTAGCAAAAGAGTAAATCACAAACCTTTCAGCAGGTACATGGTTCATGCTGCAAGCTTTTCTATATGTGAAATATATGAAAGAACCTGTGCATCCGCTTGTAGTTTCGGTTATCTTTAGCTTGTAATTTTGGACCGAATATTTTCAATCGCCTACCTAAGAATTAATTTTATCTTTGATGGACTTAATGTCCAGAAGTTTTTCGGAGTTCATGCTTCCTAAGAATTCTTCAGTTTTTATTACTTTTGTCCTTGATTGCTGTTTTTTGTGCAATAATTGATATACACTAATATGTTGTTACTACTTGACCATTGATGATATTTTGCGATTTGCAGTCTCGTGTTAAATTTAATGACGTACATGTTTGACAAGTACATTATCAAAATAAACCGCAATTTATTATATTCCTTGATACAAACAATATTGGGGGAGGGACCCGAACTCGGGAGCTCAGGCATAAGGGTGAATGTTTTAACACAATTTTTTTTGTTCGCGTCAATAAAACATAACCTTGGTCTTGCCCTTTCAACTAATTTACATCTTTACCAAATCCACCAACAAACCCAAATTCACCGGGCAATGGAGTGTGTAAGCAACTTATTCCAAATTTGTTTTGCATAGGATACACAATTGAGGCGACAAGGAAGAAGAAGGATGCCTTCTATGAACCATGTCAAAAGTATTGAGGAAGAGAGAGTTAAAGAGAGGGAGAAGAAGTGAGGTGGCAGCAAGAGAGAGGTTCGAGGGTTCTGGAAGGGGACACGGGACAGAGGAAAAGGACTGGTGTGGGCCTCACATGGCTCACAAAACAAAATACAAAATATCTCCAACATGAAATTACCAATTTGTCTTCTGTATTTGGTGTTTCGTAAAATCTTAATTGTAGCTCCAAATTTGGTTCCGTTTGCACCCACTTGTTCATATTGTCGAGTACTTTGAGAATATGTGTGTGTGTGTGAGAGACTTTGGGTCAAGCCCAATAATAATTAAATAGGTACGAGACTTAATTAATAAAATATTAACGTAAACGGCCTACTTGCCCACTTGCTTAACAAATCCAACAAATAAACCATCGATATTACGGTCTGCAACCTGCATACCGACAACTCACTGTTGTCTCAATAAACAAGTAATAAATTCACAAGAGTGCAAAATTATCATTTTGCCCCTTATTGGGAAACATGTATAAATTGTCCGACTTACAACCATTCATGCTCACGTGTTTGAAAGAACACATACCACCTAGAGGTATGTGCAAAAGAAAAGTGTGATAAGGACTCGAATGTCCACGAAGGTTTTCCACCTGTAAAGGGCATTTTAGTAATTTTCCAAGGCTCAGGAATAAAATAATATTAAACTCGGGATGGAATGTCACAAATGATATGGTTGTAGATGATTGGATTATTAATTAAGTTTTGGTTAATGTGCTTATCTCTTATTGGTGACACATCATTTGGTTTAAAAATTTGGTCTTCCTAACATTATCCTTAGTATATACCTGCATCATACAACCGGTTCGTATAATTTATCTTGTACGAGCCGCCTTAGCCTAGTTTGGTATTGTTGTGTTTTTTAAAAAACTGCTTTCTACTATGTCATGAAAATAAACAGCTTTAAAATAAAGTTGTTGAGTCTTTGATAAACCTTTTTTTTTTTTTTTTTGTAAAGTGCTTTTAACAAAAAAAAAAAAAAACAATATCTGAGTATTTGATAAACTTTTATATAAATTGTTGTAAATATATTAAATGACTAAAAATAGTATGATATTTAATGTAATATAATAATTGTCAGAGAAAACAATGTCTATGCCAAGATTGTAATTTTGTAACATATGTGAAGGTATATTTGTTATTTAAAAATTTCATTAAATAACACTAATTTCTATGCTTTGAAAAGAAAAAAAAAACATTTTTTTTAGAAGCATGATAAACCCAACTTCTGCTTTTCTATGCTTTTTTGCTGTCATCTTTTAAAAAAGTACATTTTATTTTTATGATAAAATTTGATGTTTCAGATTTCTTTTAATAAACTGTTTTTTCAAAAAAAAAAAATCACAATCCAAACTAGACCTTAAATAAATAAATAAAAAGCCGGTCGGGTAAAGTAGTAATTGCATTCGTCACTGAGAGTGAGAGTGACTCTCACTTTAGCTCAGCAGCTCTCGTCAGGGTTTGCTTTGCAGTTTCCGTTTCTAGGTCTGAGCTGAGCTTTTGCCAGGTATTCAGAGTCCATCTTTTTGCTTGCGGCTCTCTGGTTCCATGGAAACGTAGGTCTCCCCTCTCCTCCGATGCTTTTAATTCTTCAGATTCATTTGGTCTCTTTGTTGCTGCTTGCTTTCTTATGGGTTTGAATTGAAATGGTAGATTGAAGGGTCAGAAGAAGGTGACGGACGACCTTGTATCCGTGGATTTCTCATGGAAAGTTGAAAACTTCTCCAAGTTGAATAACTTCAAGCATTACTCTGATATTTTCTCAGTTGGAGATTATAAATGGTATTATTTTCCTACTATATCTTGCTAATTAACATGCTTCCGTAAAGCCTTTACGATTTGATTGGATTGGATTGGATATCTCACTAACTTCAAGATGTGTTGGAGGGAGGAAGAAATTGAGGCCAAGTTCTCAGCTTTTTGTTTAAGCTGAAGGTAAAAGATGGAAGGGATTGGAAAGGATAAGTTTCCTTCATGACTAGTCAGTCTGATTCCTTCAACTTGGACAAAATTTGGAACTAGTGAGTTATCAGATCTAACCCAATCCTAAGCACCAAACATGGCGGTATGCCGTAACTTTGTGACATGTAATGGTTTTGAGTTTGAACTTTGCATTGTTTGGTTTGGTCAGGCAAATCCTTTTGTATCCAAGAGGGAACAATGTAGACTTCTTGTCGGTGTATTTGGTTGTCGCAGAGTCTTCAAAATTGCCACCTGGGTGGTCGAGATATGCTGCTTTCAGCTTGACTTTGGTCAATCAACTTCACCCCAGCAACTCAAAAACATTGGGTACTTTTGCTTTTCTGTTTTCGTTGTTCACTTCGCATTGTTTGTTTTCTTGTTATCCTATCTATTTTATGGCAGATATAATTGATTACAATCAAATGGAACTAGTGATTATTGCATCATTTTGTGGACATTTTGTTATGATTCGAATTCAGTTATACGCTCACTACAAAGGAATAATTTTCTGTGTGACTGCAAATTCATTCCTGATTGCTTCTTTATCACAGTGTATTAAAAGCGTGAGGCTGTGGGCGAGGCTTCCGAGGGATAGCCCGGCCTAGGCGTGAGGCGTGAGGCGAGAGGCGAAGCCTCACGGGGCCTAAATTTTTTAATATATACACTGAGCGTATACATATATTATATTAAAAAAAAAAAGATTATTAACCAATAATCATCCTGAGCACACACATATATTTTATTATATATATAAATATAAAATAGAGGATGAAAAACATAATGAGCACACATATAACAATGCATGTAGAATATATATATATATATATATATATATATATATATATAGATGATGAAAAGCACAAGGAGCACACATATAACAATGCATGTAGACAGCACACACATCCATTATATAAAAAATAAAAATCAGAAAAAAAAAGGCAGAGAGACGATAGTGCAAGGAAGATGTATGAGACAGTTAAAACCCTACCCAAAATTTGGATTTGGGAGTTAAAAAAAAGAAAAAAAGAAAAAAAAAGAGAAGCCCTGAGGTGCACATTATGTATGCCCACTCCCTCAAAATAGAGGCGGCAACCCTCAAGCCCAGCCTCAGAGGGCGCCTAGGCGCCCCCTGAGGCGAGCCTTTTAAAACATATACAAGATACTGCGCAAAGACATGAAATTTGTGAATTTGTTTCTCTTGTTTGTTCTGAAGAAAGCTATAACTAGACATGAAGTAGAATGGTAGTGGTACTTATATATATTTCTCTTGTTTGTTCTGAACCATTTTATCTCTTTCTATGGAACTACGTTCGTGATTAAGAGACTCTAATTTGGAGTATTCTGATCTTTGACCATGCTTACTGTGGAAAGATTTGGACCTTGAATCTGGTTGTATAGTTAGCAAATTTAACCACTTACTAGAGCCTTATTGTGGGTGTGTGTATATGAAAATTTGTTTATTATGGTCTCTGTTGATCGATGAAAACTTAATTGAGTTTGTATATGAAAAGTAATAATTTGCTACAGGCTTCACTTGTCATTATTTCTTTATGACGTGGTAATCAGCTGTGTCTATTTTTAACGTTTTCTTAATACTTTTATCCTTGTTGTTTTGATTTTGCAGACACCGAGCATTTGTTCAATAAAAGGGTAAGTGACTGGGGCTTCCCGTCATTAATTCCTCTAAATGACTTTTGTAACCCTAGTAAAGGGTATCTTGTGGATGATATGTGTATCATTAGGGCCAAAGTTGCTGTCCATAAAGCTGAAATTAAGATCTTAGAACGCCAAGCAAGTAGTTCTGCACCTATTAAGCCCTCAGACAAAAAACGTAAAGCGCTGGAAAGTGTGCAGGCCATCCTAACCATCCCCGACCTTACTCATGTTCCTCCTGGCCCTCCCTTAGTCAAGGAACCTGAGGATCTGTCTTCCCCCCCACTTGGAGAGCTTGAGGATTTTAGGGGTTTAGGGAAAATAGAGAAAGCTTTTGTTCCACTACTAGATGAGGTTTGTTCATGGCATCCTTCACTGATTGAATGCCAACGCAAGAGAAGTCGCATGTTTACTGAGTGGGCGTTCACAGCCTTGGGCCGGCTTTTGCATTTTATGAAGACGAAAAAGGTCGAGGACATGACAGACGAGGCATGTGAGGAACTGAAACTTTTGTGGGAGGAGCTTGAGGCCTTCAAATTTGACTTGGCTTGGCTGGAGCCTAGTGTTCAAAGGGCCTTGGGTATGAAGAAGATTGTGGAAAGTTCAGGGAAGTTGAAAAGACTGAGAAAGGATGTGGACGCTTTACAAACACAAACGAAGAGGCTGAGGGCTGAGCTAGCTGTTGCGGAGGTAAATCTTGAGGCAGCGGTAAGAGATTTAAACAAGACTCAAGAAGGCTTGGACGAGATAGACATCAACGGGGAACTAGGTTACGGTAGGGGTTAGCCTTATTTTATGATTCTCTGTTGACATGCATCCCAACTTTGTTTATGTAGGATTTTCAAGTTGTACGAATAAACAAATAAACTTGTAAGTTTGTTATGCAGGATTCTCTTTTTCCTCTTGATTATATTTTTATTCAATTCAATCAGTAAAATAATGAGTGTATCGGAAGCAAAGAAGGGTGCGGAGAGTAGTAGACATATCAAATTGAACTGCCATAGCTTAGTTTGTTACATATGTTTGTTGAAGAATTCATATGTTTCAACTGAAGTGAGTAATGGGATGGTCTAGATTGGCCGATGTAGAGAGAATGTGAAGGTGATATTGTTTTGCGCCTTGGATTTGATTCTAATCAAACGGATGTAAATGAAATAGAAATACAAGTCCTGAAGGAAATTGCATAAGAATAATATAAACTAGGGTGCTTGAATTTAAATGAAATAGAAATACAAGTGCGGGAAGTAAATTGCATAAGAATAATATAAACTAGGGCGACGTTATGCTACTCCTAAAATAGGAATTGAAGAGAAGATAAAACAACAATTTGTGTGTTGGTCGGGGACTTTTTCTCTTCTTCAAAGCTTGTGTTTAGAGCACTTCCATCGGGGGTGGGATAGGCCGGCAGACAGCCAAAAAAATAGCCCGGCACCTAGGGAAGTCTCTCCAGCCCACAGGATTGCCTGGCACCCAACCCAAGATGGTCTCTAGGCTAGCCCAAAATTGATAGACCTTGGGACCGGCTCGTATGACGCCACGCTAATGTCAGGGATGGAATCGGCGACTTGGATCTACAGATGCGATGCAGCCGTGAAGTGTGAGTCCACCGCGGAGAGAGAGAGAGAGAGAGAGAGAGAGAACGTTTGAACTCAAAGAGGGATTCGAATCGCTAAGAGAGATCTAGCAGCACCGAAACCCTTGGACCAGCAAAAGCAAACAAAGGGAGAGAGATCTAAGGAGAGCTCAAGCTCTCGACTTCAATGGTAGGATCTCGCACCATGCACCAATGCTGCATGCAAGGCCATGGTTGGGTTCCTTGAGCTCTAGGGATTACAAAAATAATATTTTGTGTTTGATTTGTTTAAGGTTTTGAAGAGGAAGGAGAAGGAGAGCTCACAGGAGTGAGCTGGAAAAGAGAAAGAGAGGGAGAGAAAATAGAGAGAGAGAGAGAGAGAAGAGAAAGAACCAATCAAATGATTGGGTAACGAAATAGGTTTTTAAAACTTATTAAAATCATTATTTTAAAGGTCCAATTGGAGATTCATTTTATTTAATCGTATTTTAATAAAATGGACTAGGCTATTTTTTGTTAGGGATGGAGATGCATTTAGCCTATTACTGTTTATTGGGATCTATCACTGTTCATTGAGTGGATAAATGAGCTCGGTGTTGGCGCAAAGTTTTTAAGGGTGAAATTCCTCTTATAGGTGAGTCCAATCATGGCTGGCAATTAATTGGCTTGTGATTATGACAATAAGTGAAAATCTTCCTCAATTAGTGATAACTAAAATTGACTAGCCTGAAGCCACTTGCAAAAGAGAGAGATCTTTACCAGATCCTTTTTGTGCGAAGATCCTTTAATTACATCTGTTTATCATACATTGTGCGGTCAGTTTTTGTCAAGTACTATTTATATTTAATTTTAAATAAAAAAATTTACAATGATTTCTGACTGCACGATATATAATGAACAAATATAATTAAAGAATTTCCAGAATCCTCGCAAAAGAAATCCGGCGAGATCCTCTGATTGCGAAAACCTTCGGCACGTTACGTTGGTCACCTTCAAGCCACTTGCGAAGTTGCGACCATATATCGGGAGCGCCACCCGAAAAGCTTCTAGAGTCTTCTAAACCCGAAAGCAAAAGCCTCTCCTCAAGAACCCAATTGGTGTTCTGACGGAAACACCCTCCCCAAGACGACCAAAATATTCCCATCCGCAAGGGTAATTTCGTCACCCGGAAAATCCCACCGGCAAGAACCTTGTTTCGTGTCTCTGTTTTTCTTTCTCTCCAAGCACAACATTTTTCTCTCACTTCCCTTCACAAACCCCTCCCCCTACAAGGCCACCGCAGTCTCTCTCTCTCTAGATTCCCAAATTTTGATTCCCATTTTGCCCCTCGAATTCCCCCGCCATGTTCGTGCCCAGGGTTTTAGCTCGGGCCTCGAGGACCCTCCCGAGGAGCGCAATGTTCGTGGCTGCTCCACAGAATCATCACTTGCCAATCCTGTGCAATCAGTCCCATGCTCTGATCCACGAATTTTCCTCCAAGGTGCTGTAAAATTCCCCTTTTTTTTCAATTTTTCTCACTAGGGTTTTGCTAGGGTTTTAGGTTTTCTGCAAATTTCACTAATTTAATTTGGTTCCAATTCCCGTTCCTTGTTATCTAGCGCCAGGGTTTTATGTAATTCATTGTTCTTAGTCATGATGATGGTTGTATGATTTTGGATTCCAAGTTTTTTTTTTTTTTTTTTTTTTTTTTTGAATTTATTTTTTTATTCTGTTAATATTTGGTTTGTGATATATAGTTAAATAGTTTCAAATTTTTGTATCAGAAATTAATATAGGCTGTTTTTGCTAGTGGATTTTGAATTAGTTGATTAGTTCATTTGTTCTGTATAATTGGCACCAGATGATATTTTTTTCAACAACATAATTTGACTTCAAATGATAATTAATATCATATAACCTATGATATAGATATCCAAACCTAAGTTTGTGTCGCCTTAATTTCTATGCTTATTTTCAAATCTGTTAACTTTAACCAACAATGTTAATTTTTTTTAGTTTTGCCTTTTGGTCATAGTTATTTTGACTTTCTGCTGGCCGCTGAGTATGAGGTTTCGTTTACACTGAGGGTTGAAGCATACAATTTTGTATTCTGTTGGAAGAGCTTAAAGCATACACAGTTTGCTCAAAGTGGTTTATTTGATTATGTTTCTCATTTGTTGTCAAACAACAGATTGTTCCGAGGCAGGTGTCCCTATTGCATCATGCAACCCCAACTTCTTCTATCTCTCAAATATTTGGGTTCTCTTCTTCTGCATCGCCTCAGCCTGAAAAGGAACATGGAACTGCTGTAGAGAATGGTGGCGCTTCAATAAATGGAGAGCCAGAAAAAGCAAGTGGAGATGCGAAAGTTGCTGATCAAACGAAAGAGTCAGGTTATATATCAGATTCCCAGTCTACCATGTCTCCGCCTGTCAAAAGAAGGAGAGGAGGTACTAAACGAACTGCATTTTCTGATTCAGATTCAGAGAGTGAGGGTGATTTAACTATGGATGACCTGGTAAAACTTGTGACTGAGAAGGAAGATCTTCTGAAGGAGAAACATGAAGAATTCAAGAAAATGCAAGATAAATTCCTCCGAAGTTACGCAGAGATTGAAAACGTCATGGAGAGAACAAAGCGTGAAGCAGAGAATTCAAAGAAATTTGCCATACAGGTCCTGGTTCCTGTCCTCAGAAACTTGTTATCTGCTTCTCTTTTTACCTCGTTCTTGTTTGCACGCTTGGTCCTTTTTTTTATCGAGAAAAAAATTTGTCTGAAGTCCAACTCTGAAGAGTTTCCATAAACATGTTGCAGAATTTTGCAAAGAGTTTACTAGATGTTGCAGACAATCTGGCCAGAGCTTCTTCAGTTGTCAAAGAAAGTTTCTCAAAACTTGACGAGTCCAAGGACTCTGGTGGAGCATTCCCACTTCTGAAAACACTTCTAGAAGGTGTTGAAATGACCGAGAAACAACTTTTAGAGGTACACTGTTTTCATCACTAATTGTAATCACTCATTGTATTCCTTCAAGATTTGGGTGGCTTTATAAAGCTGAGATAACATTGTTTTAAAGTTGTTGAATTCGCATTCTGTTTCTCATATAGTCAAAACTCGAAAGTGAAAATTATGTCAGCATCTTTGGCTGTTTTCTTTTCATCGCTAATAGATTATACCGTTTCCAGTTAGTCTCATATATTTTGTGAACCTACCGTTTCCAGTTAGTCTCATATATTTTGTGTCAATCACACTCATTCTCGCATGTTGTATTTTCTATTTCATGTTCCATTTTGTGTGTAGTTGTGTACTGGACCTACCGGTTAATGGTTTTGTTAGCAAGAGTGGAAATTAAATACAGAGTTATAACGTATAAATGCATTTTGCCTTCAGGTATTTAGAAAGTACGGAGTAGAAAAGTATGATCCTACAAATGAAGCATTTGACCCAAACAGGCATAACGCAGTATTCAGTTTACAAGATGCTTCCAAGCCTCCAGGCACTGTTGCGGTGGTTCTCAAGGTACAAAATATATAATCAATTCTTTTGCATTTCTTTTCAAATGAGAAGGAAATTTACTACTGCTTGGCATTAGTAGTAGTACTATAAGTTTACAAGTTGGAAGCCTCGGGGTGATACTTTATGTGCTGCGATTGAAACTCCAATGGACATCCTGACATCTTACAAGTTTGAGATAAAAAATTTTGGAATTTAATAAATATGTCCTGTTTCTCTCTACTAGAGTAAATCCTCAGTTGAAAAAATGGCATGAGCTTGATGTTGTTAGAAAACCAGCCATATTCAAAATAGCTTTTGGAGGCACATCAGGAATGTGACTATTGAAAGAATCCAAACAGTTGCTTGACTCTTTAGGTTATACTATATTGTTCAACAAAATAGGCTTTTCCTTACAAATATGTGGGTGGAATTTAATTAACGTTTGTTAAAATGATTAAGTTACTATAGCACTAAGTGCACAAGTAAATACCGTGATGCGATTGTGTATTGCAGGCGGGATACATGCTTCATGAACGAGTTGTTCGGCCAGCTGAGGTTGGTGTAACTACGGAAGCGGAGAACAACGCAGACAATTAAATGGCAGCTAACAAAATTTTCCAAGTTACGGCTTCGCGGTGCAACAGATAAAGTTACAATTTATTTTTTCCGCTTATGTTTGAGAAACTTGAATAAGATTAAATCTTATTCCTGTGACTTAAAAAGAGTCCAAACTTTATTTTTCAGCCTGACAATTTTTTCCGCCCAATCATATATATTAGTTTTGTAATATATTCCTCTTGTTTTAAGTTTTCGAGAGGTTCAACTTTTGAGCTTGTTGATGGTAACCAAGATTAAACAGTTGCTTCTGCTTTCGGTTTTCGTTGTACTGCTGGAGCAGTGTGGTTAGTTTTTCATGTTGTAGCTTCTGGATTCTGCCGGAGCAAGAGTTTTTAAGAAACCGTGTATTCTTTGTATGTACAGAATCAAAACGACCACTTATACCACGAAACCTTAAACCACCCTCTTAGACCCATACAGAGAGTGGCTCATAGCCACATGGGTAATCTTTACAAACAGTCGAGTCGAACACTCAGAAACATCATGTGCTCGTTGATCATGTACTACTACTTACTAACCATATATGAGATGGGATAATCCACAAACTAATCCTACGGCTTAGTTACATGCATCATAAGCAGTATCGTACTAAAGAGAAATCACACGCTGAGCATCAATCCAACCAAAATCTCTCTGAGCTTCCTTTCTTCATCTGAACCAGTAAATCAAGATTGGAACTGTGACCTTTCAAGCCCAAATCTAAATCCAGATGGCTCCTGTTTGAATCCTGCACGCCAGATTGGTTCTCGTCCAACTCCTGCAGCGCGGACTTCATCGGGTTAATAACTTATTGCATAGTAAATTACTCTACATTTTCTCCACTACAGCAAGAGCACCCAAAAGTATCGTGGCCTTGTTTGCTTGATGCGGACAAGACAATTAACATTATCTTCATCTTCACATTGCTTTGAGAGAGTATCATAGTTGCTAATGGTGTTGGTTCCTAAAGTAGTTTCATATAAAACCTCACACGCTTATATAACCCATAAGAGTTGA
The DNA here is from genome assembly GCF_019419815.1 of Pyrus x bretschneideri. Lineage (NCBI taxonomy): Eukaryota > Viridiplantae > Streptophyta > Magnoliopsida > Rosales > Rosaceae > Pyrus > Pyrus x bretschneideri. Next base: position 963,144 of record NW_025999805.1, on the reverse strand, counting down.
AAGAGTCGAAAGATATTTGATAAGTGGCAGGAACCATGACATTAAAGTTTATAAAATCAAAAAACATATGAGCAGGGAGTTTGATATGATTTTGGATGGCAACTATCAGCTCTCGGGGGTCAGCTTCCCCTATTTCACCACTCAAAAAGGAGCATCTTGCAGCAATGAAGGTCTTGACTAAAGTGCCATAAAGCATCTTGCAGCAACGAAGATATTGAATTTCTAGCGACGTACAGTACAAGATGGGTCATTCTTCCCAGAAAATTTAACCACTACTTGTGTTTGTCTTTTTGTGTGCGTGTGTGGATACGTACCCTGCAAGAAAGAACAGAATACAATACTTGCTCCTCCTAGACCAACACCACAGCCAGATGTTGCAGACCTCATGGCCATAGCACCATGGCCAGTGACTGGTGGTGGGTGTTTATTTTATGCTTTATTTTTATCTTATAATTTCATTTGCAAAAGAACTTCACTGGGAATACTGCGTGATTTCATAGAATGACCCACAAATAATACTCATGGACTAAAGAAACCAAGTGACAGCCAATACCACCACCCACATGCTCATTCTGCAACGCTAAATATTATTTCAACCTCTGGGAAAGGGCACGAGAACACAAAAAGACATCCAAATGAAAAAAAAAAAAGAAAAAAAAAAAAAAGATAACTGAGCAGGAGTGCAATAAGTCTCACCTCATCTTGTTCCTTCATAATTTGATCAATGTTTGGTTTCCATGCATCTCATCACTCGGGGTAACTGATTCATCAACCTCACTAGTTTTCTCAGCATCTCCAACCTTTTTCTGAATTCCCATTTTCTGTTCCTCTACCACAGAAACCTGCACAATGAACCAATCATATGCAATTAACAAAGACCATTCAACAGTATCAAACTTCTATTGTATGGAATCCGGGAGTCGAGAACTCATATTTCAAAATAGTTCTATTCATGGGATCACGCAAGTTAAACTTTCATGAATGCAAGAAAGCATAACATTAGTCCTCAATTGCAGTGCCATAATACATTGGCAAACAACTAATAGCGATCACACTTTAACAAAATTAAAGCCAGTACACTGTAAACTCATACAAGTTCTTTTCACAAAAATAGCAGCTACAATTCCTATCTAGGTGAATCATAAAAATCCAGACTTGGAAACGCACTATACAGCACAGTCCATTGAAAGCTTCAAAGACATCCTCCAAAATAATCAAAAAACCAAAAACAAAAACCCACAATTTCCCATAAACCCTAAGAACAAATACACAGCAATTGAAACACAGATATGCATGTATGCATGTTGGTGGTCTACTTACGGGCGTGTAGCGGAACTTCCGGTGAGGGGGCTCATCCGGAGCGGCGGCACGTTCGGCGGGGGAGTTGGCGGGAGAGATTGGGGTCCAGCGGCAGAGGACGAGGCGAGAGCTATTGCCGTTGTTGTTGGATTGGGAGTGAGGGTTTTGGTAAGTAAGAGAGGGGGATGAAGAGGACACGTGGACCCACCTCTTCTTCCACCTCCGGACGGGGCCGTTGAAGACGGTGGTTGTCTGGCCATACCTAGAGGACGCCCTGCCCAATCTCGACCCGAGTCCTTCCATTTTCGACCCGCTTTTTCCTTCTTCGGCTCTCGAGAGTGACTGAGCCAGTGTGGGTGACTATTTCACGTACGAGGTAAAGAGATGGAGATGGTTTGTTGCCTCGTACGACCTCGTTTCCATGTTCTGTTACAACGTTTTGTTGTCAAACACACGCGACAGGCGACACCGTTCTGCTGACGGTTAGCAACCGTATTACTCCCCCCTCTCATTTGAAAAAAGGTACGCTTAGTGTGTACTATTATTTGTATTATCTTTCTAATAGAACAAAAGCCCGTCAATTCATATGGATTATTTTTCTATTAAAAAGATAATACAAATGATAGTACAAATAGATGGTAAGTATAATTTTTTTTTTTTTGAAAAATGATCACCACACTTCTTTTTTTCTTTCTTCATTTTTGTTTAATTTAGTTTGTTATTTTTACTAAATTTATGAAGTAGGATTCTCCTCCATCCTAATCTCTCTCCCTTTCTTCTCCTCCTATTTGAACAGTTATGGTTAAGTCACGTTAACGTTTTGTGTTAATTTTTAATAGCCAGAAAAAGACAAAAAACAGTTTGTGAAAAGAGGGGAGGGAAGTGGATGAGAATACGATGGGAGAAAATTCTACTCTTAAATTTATAACTATAGTAAAAATACAAAGACCAAGTCTACATTACGGTGAAAAGTCAAGGACCAATAATGAGTCTCGTTGATAAATTTTATGTCATGCCACGTAATTAAATTGATTGAAAATCTCATGGAATGATCAAATATTGCAATGCTTTGTTAAGGTTATAGATCCTAATTGACAAATTTTAGTTTATAACTAGCTATAAATACCCGTGTATTGCTGCAGGTTTTAAAACACGATTAAATTGTGTTGAAAGACTTGAAAAATGATCTTGGAAAATAGCAACAATATTGATAATAAATAAATTGGAAAAGCTTTGCAAACAAAAGGTTAAATTTTGTGAAATTAGGGACAAACATAAAAGTTTTCAATTGCATTATAGCAGTTAGAACTATGTTTGGATCAGCACCATCATATTTACATACAAAAATGAGCATATACTTTCACTTAGAGATACAAAAAATATGACAGTTATATATGATGCCTTAATAGTTCCATATGTCCTAAAAACTAAACTAGCTTCTGTACACAAAAAATTAACAAATGCTGGTATATGGAGGTCTGGGAAATATTGTTGGAAGATATGGCAGCAAAAAAATGCAAAATATCCTTCAACAGAACAGGAAAAGTGTTGTTGCAGCAGTTTCATGACTGTTAACATTGACAAACTAAGTTGTACAGACAGAAAAAAAAATGAAAAGCATTTAAATAGTGGTTAGAGTTATAGTGATGCAGATGTGAAGGAAAAAATTGACCAAAATGAATGCATACTTAGTCCTTTTTTGAAACGATGGTATCTGTTTTTGCAAGAGCCGGATGCGAATTTTTTTTTTTTCAGTGATTTCACAGGGATTTCATCAAATTCATTTGGGTCAACTTCTGAAACTTCTTCTGCTTCACTGTTTTAAATGTGTATATCAAATGAGTACATTTGATTGAACAAAAAAGAGAAAATGTTGCCTAAACGTAATTAATTGTATTGTTCATTTGGAAAATTTTTCTTTTAAAAAAAAAGATGTCTAAGAGGTATACTTCAAACAAAGGAAGATTAGTAGAAGATATAAATTTTTGAAGACACAGAAGCAAAAAGAAAGCATCAGATTTGATGAAAGCATGGACATCGAATGCAAACCTCTGTTCACTGCCACTAAAAAGGTATATTCTCACAGATTCCCTCTTTCATTTATGTGATTGATCGCTTGTTTCAGGTGGTAAGATCGAAGATGATACAGTAGTGGATGATATTGTGCTTTCTCTTGCTAGCATTTGTGAGATTATTGGTTTGATAGCTGAATCCTTAGAGACATTAAAAATTAGCAAATCGCTTGAGTTGAAACTATTCCTTCAATTTCCAAATCACAAGTGAAAGATCTTCTTTTGATCAATCAATCTCAAAAACTCATTGGGCAACTACTGTTGGTCAATCAATCTTTGGTTCAAGACTAAATCTTTGCAAGGCATACCAAACAGTTTTTCTCCAGACTTGCCAATTATCAAGGCATTGATTTCTTTAGTGCTATCTTCAAGAATTAAATTAACTTTATACCTACATTTAAAAATTGAATTGCATCAGTTTTTCATGCTTTATAACTCGTTGGTCACAAGTAGAGTAATAAATTTGAAACAAAAGAGGTTACATATCTAAACCAATCTTTGATTTGTAAAGAAAGGACACGGTGCCAAAAATGAAAAAAAAAAAAAATTGGGAAAACAATATACTTGTATATTAAACATTACCAAGGTGTTGGTATCTGGCTAGGGTGTTTTTGACAAATGAGTTGCCCAGTTGTTGGATCTTTTTGCATTTGCTTGACACAATTTGGTCAAGCATTATACCACCGATTATAACGTGTGTCAAAACGTTTGACTGATGCCTAACACAGGAATGTATCATTTTGTAAAATGTTTTGTAACACATGTCGAGCAAAAAAAGCAAGAAGAAACTTAGTTTTTGTTAAATAAGTAACAATATAAATGCTTGTTGTTGAAAAAAAAAGATACCAGCACATAAATTGTTTTTTATACCTTATATAGATCAGGATCTAAAAAAACCAGCTTATCTATTGTCACTCTTTTTGCAGTACACAAAACTTCAGTCTCATTCACTTATCTTGAAGAAGGTAGCAGTAAGTATAAAAAAAAAGTAACCAAGTTTGAAAAATAAGTTTCTTTGTAGGTAGAAATAGGAAGCACAATTATAGATGTCCACTCACATTGATTTGTATGAGTAAACCTCTAGGATGTCCGGGTCAATGAAAAAAAGTGAGGAACCAGTACTATTCAAGACGAGCTTATTTGGAGATCCCAAAAATAATAACAAATGATAAAACAAACATGAGTAAATATTTTCTATTTGATGATAGATGTTTAAAAGTGCAAGAAAAATTATAATCAATAGGTTTAAGAGCGTGGAAAAATAATTTGAAGATGCATGGCTAAAAACGAAACACAAATCGTAATGAATAGATTGAAATACTTGGTAACCAACATATAATAAACAAAACAAATGCTTTGTCATAAAGGACAATAATGTAATACACTAAAATTCAATAATGATAAAATACTAGAATAGTGTATAGCAACTACTGTAATAAAAAAAGAAAAAATGAGCTTCAGTTAAATCAGTTACCTAGATAAAGCTTGACTTTTAAACTTGTAAATACAACGATAATGGGCAAAGACATTGTGTGGACCGATAAAAAAGAAAAAGTTTCCTCAACATCTCCCCACAATGTAACAGACAACTCTTATTTTTTGTATAGAAAACAAATAAAAAACAAAGATGAATTTTTTTTTTTTTCCACCGTAACAAATGAAATGTTAATAATTTAGAACTGCAGTACTAAGACAAAAGAATAACCTGATATTCTCAATGCGTATATCACACTTCTAGGCTGTTCTTTGATTAATTTGTTTTGGTTTCAAGTGCTGGACCGCAGTCAGATGGTCAATTACATCTTACAATTTAAAAAGTTAGCGCAAAAACTATGCCATAACTCATTTGATTTAAAAAAAAAACAGAAATGTTTTCAATTAATAGACATGTAGAGACACACATGTAGACAAATAAATATGTTTTAATATTACCTGTAAGAATATCATCCATTAGAAAAAATTGATGTCACGGAATCGGTGGATAGACGGCATATAGTTTTCTAAACACTGTTTTAGCAGTGAATATAAGCTGGGTATCATGTGGCACGACTTTATACTGCCCTCTGATCTTAATTGTTTGAAAATTCATGACTTCGCAGCAATCACCAGCCTGAATCTTTGAGGCAACAACTTCATAATCAATGTCTGATGCAGAAACTTCAACTGCATTGTTCTTCACAATTGATCACGTCCAGAAAAAAAAAAAGAAAAAAAAGAATTAAAAAGGTAATCAACAAAAAAAAAAAAAAGATAAAAAAACATTACATTTTGATACAGAGAGATTAAATCGACACAATTAGTAAATAGATTCATTCAAAATATGTAAACCATCAAAAGAAAGATTTATAAAGCACTTTATAGATGCATAAAAATGAAACAAAAAACACAATTATAAAGACATAAATACAAATCAACAAATAATAAACGAAAAGAAAACCAATGACATAACTATTACTGATAAAATTCCTAATGAAAATTATAAGACAATGATCACTTACTGTTTCATTAACTAAGATACAGTGGAATGTCACGTATTTTTGACCACTTGCAGGAATGCTTGATTTCCATACCCTACACACACGAATCTTTATTTTGTCTGCTTTAGTGTAGGGACGTAATTCAGCAATAGGGGTGAGCTTCACGGTTTCCATTTAACCTGCTCAAAGAGAATATAAATTTTACAAACTTAAGAATCACCATAAGACAAATTTGAAAAGAAATACGAAAGAAAAGACTGATTTTTTTTTTTTTAAAAGAAAAAAAAAAGTGTACTTGACTCATCAACCAAAGGATTTACCATTTAATTGCAGTTTGAGCCTTTGTCAATATCCATTATATCCATGAACTACACTAATTGATCGTCATTGTAAATGACCAGTGAATATTTGTTCCATGTATGTATGTAGATATAGAGACTAATCCAAAATTAAGATATGTAGGAAATATTTGAGTTTTACCTGATTACCGGCGAAACAAAGGCTCAAAAATAAGATTTGAACTTAGGTATGAACTCATATTTGAACTCGAATTTGATCGATGGCTGCTACCTCTTTCTTTGAGCACTAAGCTGGCAATTAAAGAAAATACTATAAATTTTGAGACATGCAATTCAAATTATAAACAAAAGCCTAAACTTTAAACATGCAATCCAAAATTAAGTTTTATCATAGTAATATTGTAAACTTATGGAGGTTGGAGAGACTGATCCTGAAATGAATTACCAAATATATTATCACCAAATTAAACTAAACGTTCTTTGTAAACAAAGTATGCAATGTAGGTAAGCTTACACAAAACCTACCAAAAGCAGCAGATGCCATTTAGTTCTGAAATAATAAAACTATAATACATAAAATTAACTTAGTGAAGACTCATATCTATTTATTTCACCCAAAAAATTGTGAGCAAAAAATTCCCTAAAATATGATGCCCTAACATTACAGGCAAAATTACTTGATGTGAAAAAAAACCCTAAAAGCTGAGAATTGGGTTTGTGGATATTACCGATGAAATAGAGAAGTAGTAGGCAAACTTCTACGCTTCTCTTCCTCTTTCTCTAATTGAAATTGAGTTCTCTGTGAAGTGGAGTTAAAGTTTACATAAATGTCAAAAAATGAACTTCTTTGCAAGAGAATACAATAATTTATGATGAAAATCTATAAATACCAATCAAAATTATATAGGGGAAAGAAACCGTACCAAATTTGAGGCACAAATGATCAAACTCTGAAGCTCTTCATTTCTCAGTTTTTTTCCAGCAACCAAATAAACTTTAAAAAACCTGTAGAATCTAGAGCAAGCATTAAAGAAAGTCAACAGTGTAAGGCATAAATGTTTGCCGTAATAAAAAATAAATGATGTTTTCCTAGTTATATTTCAGGGTAATCTAAAAATGTCTTCCTCCTTGATATGAACAATATATAGTAATAGCTTGTCATTAGTTGAACAATCTATAGGTTTTAACAAAATTAAAATAAGAACCTATGTGGAAAATGCTGAAAATTATGTGTAAACCAACACCAAGTTAAAATGACATTAAACTGAATGGAAAAACTATTCTGCCTTTTAACAAATTGAAAACACTGCACTTACGAATTATGAGCAAAAATATAAAATAAAATAAAAATTGAAAATAAGATTGCATATAGAAAATTTATAATTTGAAAAAATGGAATAACATTGGTATTGTTTGGGGAATTGGGAAGAAAAAAAAAAAAAGAGGAAGGGTTTGAGTGCTGAGTGCAACCTGCTTTTGGTACCCTTAAAGGAAAAGCAATTAATTCGATAACCATTAAGTTGAAAAGAAGAAATTGTAATGAAATTGGGGTCTCAGCTCCTAGTCACTAAATAGTACTATTCTGCCTTTTGAGGGACTCCACCAAGAGGTTCTTGGAGAAAAAGTCTCCCACACCTCAACTCAATCCAAACTACATCCTTATATGGATTAACCTACATCCTTGTATGGATTAACCTACATCCTTGAAAAAGAAGAAATTATCATCAAATTCTAAATCCAAGCTATCAGAAAAATGTAATCCTTACTAGATTAACAAAGTTAACAACAAAACAAACCAAAAAGCCTAAACCAAAACAAGAAAATAAATTAAATGACAATGAAAGAGTAAAACATGTACGAGCAAGGCAGGGGTTTACAAACTCTGTTTGTTCCTTCAAACAGGCATAAAAGAGACTCGAGTTTTGCCAATTACCCCACAATTGCAGATAATTATAACCATATTCTATTCTAATTCTAAAAAGTAGGTGTCAATCAAATTATTAAGCCAGCAAAACAGAAGAAAAAAAATGTTAAAGAAAGAGAAACATAAATTGCTTATCATGGATTTTGAACAGAAAAAAAAAATGTTAGAAATTTAGAATACAGAGGTCACTAATTCTTTTGCACACATATCTTTGCAACTCAAACACGTAGTTTTGATAATGTTTGCTTGTCTGTGACTTAAAAACATTTTACCAAGACTTATTAGCTTTTTTCAAACCTTTCATGTAAAATTATATTCTTTCACTGATATAAAAATAAATTGAAAGTACAGCTCCAATAAAGCTTGAGGGGTTTAACAATATTTTCTCATCTATTTAAAGGGTTTTAACAATATGAAATTACATTCAAACTTCAATCGAGTTGCATAATTAATCCATAGTGAGTAATAGGTGCATATATACTTTTCTTCCCTTTTGAAATAAATATGTTTCCAGCCATTTTTTATGATCTAAAGGAAAACGTCTTTATGAATTAGTTGTAGAATTTCCCTGAATGGCTTTCCCCCAGCACCTGGTTTCATGGATTGCCAGAAATCATGGTTCCAGATCTCAACTTAAACAATTATTTGTATTTAATCTGCATAATTTTACTAAAAATATTTTAGCTTTCTCAACAACAACATTTAAACCCCATTTCACTAAATTAACAAATAACTACATAGAAATCATTTTAATGAGCAAAACCCACGAAATTAAACATGGAAGGAAAGTAACTGAGACACATACTTCAGATACAAAGAGAATAAAAAAAACCCAACAATTTGATAGTATTTCTTTCTTGTATTATCAAGATGTATACTGCAACATGCTAGAATGTTAAATCTACTCAAATATGGAATGTGCCAACATAAAGACATGGACTCCATACTTTGGCCTACCAAAAACTCTGGATGCTTACCTCAGATTGTTTGTATGAAATTTTTTTTTCTCTTTCAAGCCATTTCAAGCCATGCTTTATTGATACCCTATCCTATCTTATTTAATTAGTATTTTCAATACGTAGGTTTTAATGTTTTTGTAACTCTTAAGCATCAGGTGCATGCCAAAAGGGATATGATGACTATGTTTCACAATATAAAGACACATCAAACCTTAGAAAGTTTAAACGATATCTACAAATTAACTTGTACTGTTTATCACATGTGAAGATTGGTAGACTATGGAATGAATAATATGTAAATAAAAAATTGAAAGCGATTGATAGCCAAACCCTAAAATCACCACAACATGCATGAGTTCTACAAGAGTTTTAGAGCTTACATAGAAAAAGAATGACGTCAGAATCAGAGGAAATGGGAGGTGATAGGATTGTAGTAGAGGTCAGGGTGAAAAGGAAAGCAGCGGGTGTATCCACCAGGACCAGGACAATCCACCATAAGCAAATATAGGAAGAAAATACAATTGTTAAGTGTCACCCAACCAATTCCGCAAGTTGAGATAGGAAGTCAAGCTATTCCTCACCATGGAATCATATGAATTACTTGGCCAAGCTAATCTCCTGTATCCATTAACACATATATTGTTGGAGACTAAGATTTTATATTGTTGAAATGCTTAATTACGTTATTTAATTATATACAATGACATTAGTGAAAACTAAGATTCTATAAATGACGATATGAATACATTGAGTGGTGAACTAATCAAGTTCCAAATGAATGGGAGTTGTTAAATGCACTTTGAAATAGTCATCTTGTGCACTTCATTAGTGAATTGTTTAAGTTACCATCTATTGGTAGAAGTATACATTCCACAATCTGTTACATTAAGATAAGGTGTACTTTGAGGATGATTAGATTGATTCCAATTTTTAGAAGTCATGATCATGGCTTACAGTATTGTGAGTAGACATTAGAGACCATGTGCGAAAATTATAAACTGGATTCTTTATTAACATAATCTTCCATGAAAATACTAACAATGTTAAATAGTATGCTCATATCAAATTGCGAACTTAAACTGCACTCATTATTAGTAGCTAATAAAAATCATAAATAACATTAAACCCCAGTAATACTTCAAAGGAGAAAAGAAAAAAAAAATGATAGTATTGGATCAAACCTAAATCTTGAAATACAGAGGAAAGTATTGATGGAAACACAGTTTGTATACAAAGTAGGATTGTGAGAGCAAAATCCCAAGTGTATATAAAAGTACTTTGCCAAATCAATGAACTTATTACTATGAAATTAGCAATGGTGTTGCGAAGATCGTTCTAACTCATTCCCTTAAAAATAGATTTTCGTATGAGAAACTCCATGTTGTTACAGAAACAGAACACCATTATATGCAACTCTCATTCCAAATTTTTTAATGTTGGACATCGCAGACAAAACACCATTAGAAGCCCTAACTACAAACTTACATAAACATAAAAAAACACCTCACCCAACCTGAGGAATAAATTCTGAAGGACCCACCCCTATATACGAACTTAAAATTTCATTTTTTAAGGTTTAACCAAAACCCATAACTCATGCGTCTCTTTCCTATAAATAATTTGAAACCCACTATTTTTAACCTTAAACATTTATCGTGCTGAAAAATATCACTTAAGCATCTTAAGCCAAAAAAGAAAAAGATAGGCCAACACCAACAGATCAAACTACACTATACACCACGATAAATCCATAACAGGTCCTACATGTAACACAAATTTTCAAGTCGAAGTTCCTTAAGCCTTTGATAAAGCCAAATTAAGCTGTTCCAATTAGTGGTAAAAACATATTAAGCACACAATTCCCAATATTACCAAGAGCAAGCAACTCTGGTAAAATTGAGAAAAAGAAAAAAAAATCCCAACTTCTAGAAACTAAGAAGAATTTGTACTTTATATGGAAATTGAAGGTTTACCTGTAGATAGGCCAGCATAAAAAATAAACGGAATAGGGAGAGGCGAGTTGAATATCATTAACCACGATTTGATTCCAATTAACAAACAAAGAAAAACAATCAAATTTCAATGGTAATCACATGACATTCTTCATCAATTGAATATCATTAACCACGATTTGACTCCAATTAACAAACAAAGAAAAAAAATCAATAACATTTTTTCTACCTCTAATAATGTGACACATCCTCAAAAGGTGCTTGCCTGGGTTTGAAATAGGCACACCTTGTTTTCTAGCTTATTTGTATACTTCACTTTTCTCTCATTTTACCTCAGATTCAATTGCCTATTAGTTAAACACCATTCAAACCCAATTTTGCCTATTAGTTATCCACAAAAGGTAACGCAAAGAATTCCTACGCAGATCAAAAGAAATCCACAAAATTTAGCCAAATGTAATCTCTAAAGATTTTGGAGAACACAAAGACCAATTTCTCCTAGTTTAATTTTGATAAATGCAAAATAAACACAAACAAGCCGAAAACAGCAAAACAAAAATACCTAAAAACAACAGGATCCAAACCTCAAAATCTCTTAAAAGGTAGAAAACGTAAACAAAAACACGAATACACACATATGTCAATTTTGAAAACAAACAGAAAATCATTATTCACCAAGCTTTTCCTATCAAGAAGAACAACAGATTAAGAAAAACATATCATGGATTCCCAATATAAAACTTCATTCTCCATATATAAATTCAGGGTGTGTGTAAAGCTTGTCACTTTAGATCTTTCATAAAAAAAATTATTATCAATCGCATTTTATAGTGTTCAATCAAGACTTACAACACACAAAAATAAAAAATCTACCTGTGAAAAACCCCCAAAGGGAGAAAGCAAAAACACTGACCTTTACCATACACAGTTTTCAAATTTGTACACAAAAGCACAACACAACCAAAGATCAGTTTCCAATGAAACAAAGAACAAAACCATGGAAAAAATCCACACGGAACAAAATCGAAATCTTATACCAAAAACCTGCGGACAACAACAAAACCCCCAAATTTTGAAAACACATGTCTAAATAAGAAACCCATTGGTAGAATAAAAAATCAGAGAAAATAAAACCAAACTAATGCACTAAGAAAAGCAAAGAACTCACCAGGAGAATTTAGGTTTTGCAAGTTCAAGATCCATAGAACCCAACCCACCAACCCAAATAAGGTACATCGGCGGACGAATTTTTCCCCAGCAAAGTGACTCCACACTGGCAAAGACAAAGATCAGCAAAAGAAAAGGCACCAAGGGTTCAAAAGTGGCAGAAAGTGATACGAAAGAGTGGGAGAAGTCGAGAAAAGGAACAAAGAAAAATGAAATAACAAGGGAAAAAAGAGAACAAAAGTAGAAAGAGGTTGACCAGCCGATGATCAACATGCGTCTAACATGGACAAAATCGAGATTTTCCACCCTAAACACCATAGAGAAGAACAACATGAGGAAAAAGTGAGGGGCAAAAACGTCCACGCACTGGTCATCCACAATGACCACCCGAACTAGGTTTTAGTATGTATGATTTGTAGTTCTTTTCTTGAATACGAAATAATATTGATACTAAAGAGTTGGGGTTGAGCTCAATCATACAATGAGCTTACTATAATAATTTGATATAAAACTCACCCTATTCGAGCGTCGAACTTACGACTTTTTCCTTGCAAATGAAAAAAAAAATTACAATTAAAAAAGAATGTATTAAACCATAGCATTCAGTGACAATTCAAATAACTAATGCCATTATGAAAATTAGGGAATGGGATGGGTACTAATTTGGTGAAATCTTTAGTGTACATAAAATAAAATGGACTAATTACATTTTACACTGTTGAAATCTAAAATAATTTTTAGAGTTTTAATTTTTTTATTTTATTTTACAGCATAAGGTAATAAATTGTATCAATTAATGTCTTTATTTGATCATTTCATTAAATTGATGACATATAAACATGAGACTCTTATATGGGGTAACATGTAAGTTACATTTCTATCATATTGACAAAAAAATTCATCAATTTAATGAAAAATATTATAAATTGACATAATTAAAAACTTTATAGTGTAAAACGAGAAAAATAAAATCTTATAATTTATTTTAAAAATCACCTCAAGCCTAAAAGTCTAAAATGCAAGTTATTAGAAATAAAATTAACATTGATAAAAAGAAAGAAATAAAATTAACAAATGCAAGAGAGCATTTGTTATATTTAAACATTATTTTCTCTTATATTGCACTTTTATTTGGGTTTTTCAATTGAAGTTTTATTTTTTGGAAATTTGTTAACTTTTATTTCATCTTCCTCTAGTGTGTCTGCAGGGATGAAGGAATGATAAAAGATGTATGCATTTGGGTTTTTGGAGGCTGAAGATTGGGTCTTTGACTAGTTATAAGTTTTGTACTATAGTATGGGCTAAATTTGTACTTCTTCCTTTTTCATGTATTCCCTATAAACATTGCATATCAAAGATTTAACATTAGTAAAGAAGTTTATTTCTTTAACTAGGACTAAAGTTTTGATTATTTGTTGTTAATGCATAGGTCTAATTTTATCGGATCTCCTCAAGGGGAGAGAATCATGAATTTTTATTGACAATTAAGTATAAAAATCTCCGGTAAGTGAGAGGTCTTAGGTTCGATTCTCGCCAAAGACCAAAGGCGATTTGAACCACATTATTGTTAGCTCATTGTGAAGTTAAGCCTACCCCCTCCCCCTTAGTATAAATAATATCGTTTATTAAAAAAAAGTATTCCACACATATTCCATGGACAAAGACAATCTATCTACTGTTGGAGCAATAATAGAAATATATGAAAAAATAACAATATAATTCCAATGATAATAATCATAAAGAAATTCACAACATCAATTATACATGAGATTAATATAAACAACTAGAGAAAAAGTTAGAATAACTGACAAACTTGGAGATTGAGGCTTGCATAAATACAATGCCCTTAAGGTAGAATTTCGCCCCTACTCTTGTGCTTGTAATTCGGTAGGCACCCATCTCCCAGGATTCAACAATCTATAATCCGAAGTCAAAGCACTTCAATCTTCGGACTCTAGAGAACTTTATATATTTCAGACTCTCAAGACACGACTCGGAATTTAACAAATGAAGCATGAGAGAAATAAAGTGGGGAAACCCTATTTCTCAAGAGTAAAAATTAACTCTAATTTTCTATATGTAATACCAATGGTTTCATGGATTTATATAGAATCCAATTTCTACTTATTAAAGAGATATAACTTTTCATCTATAAGTATACATCACTTATCAAGGGAACACACCTAAACAACATAACCCTTCTAAGAAATTGGTTAACAATATTTTTCATTCAATTATTAAAATTATATATTACAATATTTCATATTATAATATATATAATTTCCAACAATCTCCTACATGAATGAAAAATTAGGAAGAATTTGAGAGTACACACGGACAAGAGATGCATCGGGAGAGGTGTCTTTTGGACTTGAACCTACCCTAGTGAATATTTATCGGATTTACTTAGTAACGCAGTGAATATAGAATCTTGAACTGTTCACCGCAGTAGTAAACCGAGACAATAAGCAACGCACACCACTAATCTTAATATATTCTGGTTTATACAGTTGTGTTCATTTTGGTCCTGAACAAATTCCGGATTCATGAGAGTTTTAGAGAATTTAACCATCTCATATTCATAGAAGCGACCCACTTCTACTCTCACATAGTTGACCACTGATTAAGAATAGTCTGCTTTATTCCTCTTATTTATAAGATATCACTATCATTAAGTATAAATATACATCCTAAAACTTCTGCAGACAACACACTTCTTCAACCATAGGAATGAGGTATATAGTGTGTTAACTTCTTTGAATCATGCCCAACCAGTTTGCCTATTGAACTTAGACCATGGGATCTCCAATCAACTAAGTTAGGTTTCCACTTGGCTGATTCATTAGTTATGTTGGCTTTAGCCTCATTCCCTTCGATGATCAACTTACTCTCTAGTCAAACCTTTAATAATTGGTATCAATAAGGTTGACTACTCTTATGGTGTGCACTTCCATATTATGAAATTATATTTCATACGAGAGTAGTTGTTTGACATTGTTTGAAATGTCAAGTGCTCAAAATTTATATTAGGACTTAATTATTAAGTAATTTGCTAACAATAAGCACTTGGGTAAACTCCCCCACATTTAAGGTATTTGTAAGAAGATCTCTAAGCTTGCCATACCTTAAACAATTACTCATTATAAGAGATGACAACTTAAATGTCATTCAATTAGTAAACTACTTGTAACCAAACCCTACAATTCTTTCATAATTGTAGTTTCTTTTAATGCTATCATTAAATCGATCATATTTTCCACTTTAAGAAGTAAGGAACAACTAAGATAGGCTTTATCTATCTTTTTAGGCCTTCATGCCTCACTAGAAATTATGAGAAAATCACTTCTTTGCTTTTATTCTTTCCTTGCTCTTACTAACATGCATGACGCAATGGCCATGTCCATTCATATGTGTACTTAATAAGCATCATTATGTCGAATTCAAATCTGCGAAATGTCTTTCACATTTTCAGTATGGTCTTGTCCTTTCTAAAAGAGCCCCACACTTTCATGATTATTTTTTTATATTAATATCACTTTAAATGACACTCAATATCATCTTGGGCCTCTTGTAATTTATAAATATATCACTTCGAAGAAAGCATATAAATAATTTTGCAACATTATTATCACTATATGATAATACATCCAGTCAGTATGTAGAAGTTTACATACCAGCCCATGAACAAATTTAAATATGTCAATGACTAGTTGGAAAGGTCGTATCCTTTCACTGTCAAAAGCAGCACTTCAAATGGAATGCTTTTTCTTTGAATCTCACATGGCAGATTTCAATTTTCAATTCCACCACATTACAAAACCATCCATTTGTTAAATAGTTGCATCTTTCTGCGACTTAACCGCCACATGGTTCAATATAAGTCTTCGACCTTCACCCCATAATTAAATAAGCATTTTTTGACGTTGATAGATAACTCATCTAAAATGAGTTCAGTTTATCAGTTTATTTTTGTTGCTTCTCAAAGCCAAATTCATCCACTTTCTGGGTTCTTATCATGACTGAACATGACTAAAGACTAAACCCAATTTTGCATATGCACACATATGCCTGAGTAATTGTTCAATGTCCTTCATATGTATTCCACTCCTTCCATGAATAAATATGAATAATCTGCACTTATCTTATATTCTATGATACCATGGAAGTTGGATTCATATCTTCTACAAGAGTTTTCCAAACTGTTTCAATACAAATTTAAAACAACACCATTTTATTTGGGTAGTCACTCTTCATCAAGAGCTTTCGCTAACATCTTTATGAATATAAGGGTTTTTTCAACAAAACCTGATTAACATCCTTGTGCCCAATCAAATATTGATTTCAATTGTCCCAAGAAAGAACATTATTGCCCCTTTAGATTTGAAAATAATGTAAATTTTTGAATCAAGCCATTTCACTTAGCCTTAACTGTCACCTCCTTTCTAATAAAAATGTCAATGTCAAACATACTTGCCAGATATTCATGAATGATGCAATTGAATCATGAGAATCGCATATGTGAAACAAAAGATTCATGATTGCAGTGTAACATATATTATCAATATATCCATGTTTTCTCTGAAAGAAACACTCTGGGCATCAGCCCATATGACAATTCAAATTTTAACATGGTGGTAAATGGCCAGAGACATCAATACCCTATCACTGTCATATGTAGAAATATCTATTTATTAATTTTCTTATAATCTCATACGCATGGCAGATTCATTTTAGTGAGAATAACCAGGTCAAGAAGCCATATATGTTGTAACATACATATGCAGACAATGAAAGCACACATATAACTGCCAGATGAAAACCGAAAAACATCTTCCAGTATATACACAATGCAATTACCACTAGTGTGGCAACATACAATCATTATGGTATATATCAAGAACATCAAATAAACTAATACACATCAATATGCACATAAAATCCAGCCCCATAAATTTTCCAAAGCAAAATCAGAGTTTCTTCTACTTAGCGTTTAGGGCTATGTTCAATGTTGTTGATTTTAACTTCTTCTATTATGTACTCAGACTCATACTCTCTAATATTGCACGAGAAAAAAAATTCTATCTTTAGATTGTTAGAGCAATAATAGAAAATATGAAAAAATAACAATATAATTCCAATGATAATAATCATAAAGAAATTCACAACATCAATTATACATGAGATTAATATAAACATCTGGAGAAAAAAGTTAGAATAACTGACAAACTTGGAGATTGAGGCTTGCATAAATGCAATGTCCTAAAGATAGAATTTTGCCCATACTCTTGTGCTTGTAGTTCGGTAGGCGTCCATCTCCCAGGATTCAACAATCTATAATCCGAAGTCAAAGCACTTCAATCTTCGAACTCTAGCGAACTTTATATATTCCATACTCTCAAGACACGACTCGGAATTTGACAAACGAAGCATAAGAGAAATAAAGTGGGGAAACTCTATTTCTCAAGAGTAAAAATTAACTCTAGTTTTCTATATGTAATACCAATGGTTTCATGGGTTTATATAGAATCCAATTTCTACTTATTAAAGAGATGTAACTTTTCATCTATAAATATACATCACTTATCAAGGGAATACACCTAAACAACATAACCTTTCTAAGAAATTGGTTAACAATATTTTTCATTCAATTATTAAAATTATATATTACATTATTTCATATTATAATATATAATCCAACAGCTACCACACTTCGTAAAGTTTTTATTTTCATTTTCTTACAGAGAAGATCGGACTTTTGATAGGATTATTGTAAATAACACTTACAATAGCACTGAACAACAACGATTGCGTAGGAATTCCTTGTTCCCAATGCTCTTGTCAAATTGTTCAAGCATTTTACTGTTTTAGGCAACCATCTATGAGCGTATATGTTCGTAGATAATCTTAATCTCTCGTCTCAAATATATGTCAACTACGAATGACTAGATTTTGTTTTTAGAGTACGTAAGCAGTCTAACACAGAGGTTAGATGCAGTCATGATATAAGGAAAAATTACAAAGTTGTTGAACCATCAACTTGTTTTGGTCATGTCTCGGAGATAGGGCATGATATATGAACAATTACTTAGTGATGTCACATGTCAATCTTAGATGTATCTCGGGATTGGAGAGTGAGAGGGGTGTAGTCAATCCAAAATTTAATAGACATTTTTAGAGTCCGCCCAAATCTAGGTGTATTAAAAAATTACAATTTTGTAGGATTTCATTAAGTTGTGTGGATTTTGTGGGATATGTTCAAATATTTATTTTGTAATTTTTTATCGGAAAGTTGAACGAAGACTTCGTGGGTAATGGTGAATTTGTAATGGTTGGCGATGGCGGTGGGAGAGTGGAAGTGGTGAAGAGCAATGACTCTCGACTATCTGTTGGGTTACCAACTCCATCGTCTTAAAAATCTATCAAAATCATAAACCAAATCCACATAAATCCTTAAAATCCATACATAATTCGCAAGAGTTTTCAAATCCTATCAAATCTACTATTTTTGAAGTCTTTCAAATTCTTCTTAAATTTTAGGTTGACTACACCTCCTTGATGAATTTGGTGTAAATTGACTATTTCTAAACAATTTAGAGGCTACATTGACGAGAGGGAAACAGTTACTAAATATAAAAAATTTCTACCACCTAGTTCTTAGTTTATTTTTTCTTGAAAATGAGATTAACTTGTGGATTTGCCACGACAGTCCATTCTTTCGGAGGTGAGAAGACTCACAGAGACATTTTAGCCTCCCATGCCCACCATTATGTGATTCACGAGCCCTAGAAATTAAACTCAAGACTTGTCGTGTGGTTTACAAGCCTGAAAATTTTTCCCGACTACTTATTGTAATTTTACTTCCACATTATGTTCAAATATTTCTGTTATAAGAATCTATTGGGTCTTCGCAACGGTGTTGAATACAATTAGTGTGAGACTTAGTATTCTATAATTACAAAGAAAAATATACATTTGAAGAATATAAAATGAAAATTTTAAAATGTTAATAATAATTCTCATAAAATATCCAAAATTAAAATCTTGAGTTCATCTCATCTCTCAACATATACACCTTGCATTGCATGCAGGTAATTGGATTACAAATGCACATCAAGATTGAGACCACTGGGATTCGTGATGACACCTAACCCATGGCCAGTGACCACCCCCAATCAATGCCATTATTCTTCAACTCAATCACAGAAATGCCACTTCCTTTTTCTTTTTATATAAATGAAAAAAAACCCTTTGGAATTGAACATTTGATGTATTTTAGCAATTTGACTGTACTTAGGGGTGGCCCAGTGGGCTGAATGATTTGAGTCTTTTTAAACTAACCAGAAATTAATCATACTCCTCGAAGTGTGTAATACCTCAAACTTTGGCAGAAAACAAAACAAACATTGGGCTAAAAGTCAAATTACTTTCTAAAATTTCCCCCCAAACGTACTCCAACCTAAGGAAAAATTTTGAGTTAAATGCTAAATGCTAAACCAATGCCAAATTCCTCCCCAAATTTAGCCCAGAAATTGGGGTGGACTCTACCCAATATTTATCGGAATTTAAATTTTTTTAGATTAAAATGTTCATAAAATTAATTTACGATAGTCTACATATTTATTTTTTAAAAAAATTTAATTTAACAAAAAAAAAAACCTAAATTCATTCTTTAATAATCCTGGGCTAAAATTTTAGGGTAGAATAATTGGAATAGAAAAACTATTTTTAGGCTAAAAACTAAATTTTTTGAGCTAAAAAATTTGAATTTTAGCCCAACCATTGGAGATGGTCTTAGGTTTTTGTGACCCTTCAGTACAAGTTTAGAATCTTAGGGCATTTTCTGTGTATTTTTTATTTCTTTTGAAGTAGTATAGCTGGAATACAAATTGTGATTTGAAACCAAAGCGTTTGCAAATACAAATGCGTTTTAAAAGTTACTAAGGTGAAATTTTCTCATTTATATAATTATTTTAATAATTTTGGTAGAATTAAAAAGTTAATAATATTAAAGGTACAACAATTAAAATATATTACCATATGATGTGACATTTTTTTTTTTTTTTTTTTTTTAAAACAACGACGGCAATTCATTAGAAAATAGAAAGCACGATATAAAGCAGCAAGTTGGAAAAGAAACCAGAGCTAAGAGATTATTATTAGAAAATAAAACATTCAAGGTGATGTATGGCGATGCCTATGAGAAGTATTAGAAATATAAAGCATCAGCGCTTTAGAGTCCTCCACGATATGTTCAACGGGGACAAATCAAGAGAACCTTGTTCAAAACTATCACGATCTGAAGTGAATCTTTTTTAAAAATAAAATTTTATAATTTTTTATGCGACGTCAATATGACGTGACACATTATACATGATACGTAAAGTTCGTTTATTCACTTTCTCTAGTGATTGCCAAATTCTAAGCGCATGGGTGAGTGCCAGTGCCATGTGTTGTAGTTTTTCTAATTTTTGTGGCCTTGCCAAAATTGTGAAGAGGTATGATATCTATACACCCTATTTTACTTCTCACATATTTTTTTTTAATTTTCGATTCTCAGATCAGATGAATTAAAAAATATAAACAAACAGAAATTACACCCCAATTGTGAAATTGTTCCAAGTTGTCATTGACCATCCGAGACCCAGACAAAAAACCAGTCAAACAAGCAAACACCCCTACTCTCACTCTGCCGCAGTCCCAAATTCGTAATTAACCACAGAATCCAGGGCATTAGAAATCAGAATTTTCGGAACAATTAGATTATGGTACATAAGGGCCCCACCTTTGTCTCATCATCTGCACACTGTTTTTTTCTTTCCTTCTCTGTCCTTTGGTAGCTTCCATCTCTCTCTCTCTCAAATGTTGCACTGAGGAAGAACACCCATTCAGTCTTTCAGATCTGAAAAACCCCAAACCCCAGAAATACCTAACCTTCAAGGACGATCTGGTAAGCTTTTTCTCTGCTACTCTCTCTCAGCTTTTCTGTGTTTTTCTTGGTTTTTGGGGGTTTGTTCAAGTTCTCGAGGGATCTGAAGTTTTTGGGTTCTTGATTGAATGTGGGTCTTAATGGGTTTTTGGTGGGTAATGCATTTTTTATGAGGGTAATTTCTTGGTCGGTTTTGTGTTTACTGTAGTGAATTTTGGGTGATTAGGTTAGTGGGGTTTGTATTTGGGTTTGGGCATGATGTGTTTTGTTCTGGATGATTGGTTGTTGGTTATGAACTTGGAATCTTGGATTTATTTTTTCTTATTTGGTTAATTAAGTGGGATTTTATGTAATGCACTACTAATATTAGTGCTTTGTTTTTGGGTGGTGAGAAAATGGGAGGAAAACAAGTTAGCTGTTTTGGTTGTTGTCTTCTTTGTTAAGATTTATAAGATTTGGGAATCTTTATGGAAGAAACTAATGATATATGGTTCAATTGTTTGTGGTTCTTTGATTTGGTACTTCGATTGAAATTCTTGTTTGGTCTGTGACATGATGTGATCAGTGTGATTTGTGTTTGTAACTTCATCTTGTACCAAAATATAGTTCTGGGATTAAGAGATTCGTCGTTGATAGATGTGATTCCAGAACCCAGAAGAAATATAGATGGTGTCTCTGTAATAATGTTTAGAGGTACCATGTTTTGATTTCTAATACCCCAATTAATGGTTGGGCTTGAACATGGCTACTCAGTATTTCCGTCGTCTTCTGAGGTTCTTTCATGCTTGTGATCTTTTCTTATGCTTGAGTCCTTTTACAGATTAGTTATCGTCTTATACGGCTGAAGACGTGGTATTTATGTATTATTTTTCTGGCTAAGTTCTCTCTTGCTGTTTTTTGAAAAAGCTTTAAATGCCTTCCGAAAATTTTCGATGATGCAGTTAACGTAGTGATTTCACAAAAATGGCTGTAGCGGACGCTCAAAACCCTCGTGTTGGAGAAACCACTTGCGGTTCTTTGCTGCAGAAACTGCAGGTGACTTACATTTTTTACCTTTGTTTGTCTGTCCTTTTCTACCCCACCGCTTCTTTGTATGTACTTTAAAGATTGGCTGAACTAATCCATGATTAATGCAGGAAATTTGGAATGAAGTTGGCGAGAGTGATGAAGAGCGAGACAAAATGCTTCTTCAGTTAGACCAAGAGTGCCTAGACGTATACAAGAGGAAGGTCGAGCTGGCAGCAAAGTCAAGGGCACAGCTTCTTCAGGCATTGTCTGATTCCAGACTTGAACTTTCCAGTCTTCTATCAGCTCTTGGAGAAAAAACTTTTACTGGAGTTGTGAGTACTTGCATACATATTCCTCATATGTACGGATTATTAGTTATTGCTACGTTAAAGCACGTTAATAGTACTATCAAAGTATATGGTAAGTAATAGTGAACTGTTAATTTGATTACAGCCTGAGGAGACTTCAGGGACAATCAAGGAACAGCTTGCGGCTATAGCGCCACTACTGGAACAGCTGTGGAAACAGAAAGAGGAGAGAGTAAAGGAGTTTACTGATGTTCAGTTACAAATTCAAAAAATTTGTGGCGAAATTGCTGGGAACTCGAACCTCAGCGAGAGTCCTGCGGTTGATGAGTCTGATCTATCCCTGAAAAAATTAGATGAATTTCAATCCCAACTTCACGATCTTCAAAAGGAAAAGGTAAATATATCTTATCCTTGCGAACAGGAAAAGATGCACTATCACAGCAGTCTACACTTAATCTGGAATACAATTATAATATTAATTGCTCATTTGATCTGGCAGAGTGAAAGATTGCACAAGGTGCTTGAATTTGTTAGTACAGTGCATGATCTTTGTGCTGTACTTGGACTGGACTTCTTGAGTACTGTTACGGAGGTTCATCCTAGCTTAAAGGACTCAACTGGTGTGCAATCCAAAAGCATTAGCAATGATACTCTATCTAGGCTGGCAAATACTGTCTTAGCACTAAAAGAAGATAAGAAGCAGAGGCTGCATAAGGTATTTATTTTTTCCCTTTTTTTTCCATTAATTGTGCTTGTACAAAGATGAAAGCTGGACTTTTGAATCAAATTTGATTTGTGTCTTCACTCTGAAGCTTCAAGAGTCAGCAACTCAGCTAATTGATCTGTGGAATCTGATGGATACCCCTGACGAGGAAAGGAAATTATTTGAACATGTTACCTGTAACATATCAGCTTCAGTAGATGAAGTTACTGTTCCTGGGTCTCTTGCGCTGGATTTGATTGAGCAGGTATATGAAGTGTATGATATTCAATGGTTTGTTAAACTGTTTATCATTGTTTACTCATTTCCCCGAATTGTATTTTCAAGACTGAGGTCGAAGTTGAGCGGCTTGATCAGCTGAAATCAAGTAGGATGAAGGAGATTGCGTTCAAGAAGCAAGCAGAGCTAGAGGAGATATTTGCTCGAGCACATATAGAAATAGATACAGAAGCTGCCAGAGAAAAGATTATGGAACTCATTGATTCTGGGAATGTTGAACCTACTGAATTACTGGCTGACATGGATGATCAGATAGCGAAAGCGAAGGATGAAGCTCTAAGCAGAAAGGATATATTGGACAAGGTTGAGAAATGGATGTCAGCCTGTGAAGAAGAGAGTTGGCTTGAGGACTACAATCGTGTAAGTAAACTCTCCCTCAAAATAAATCTGCCTACGTGTGCATGTGTATTGGGGAGGGGGGAGAGGCATGGACTTGAACCTCCATTCTCATATTTGTCTAATGATTGCCATCTGTTTTTACATCGAGTTTTGGCTCAAGTGTTGTGCATTTTAGGAATGCACATACCCTTTGCCTTTCCTACGATCCTATCCACTCCCCATCATTTAGGGTTGAACTACCTAAACCTTCCCCCATAATAAAAGGACAGGGTGGTTAAGAGTAATCATTTAGTCTTTAAACCAATAACTGGCCTAGGAGATTCTACTTAAAAGGATGGATTGTAATGCATAACTTTGCACCTACACAGGCCACTTGAGTTTTGCTGATTCTTTATACTTAAACCACTTGAAGTGTTTCATTGTAACCAACAATTTCTTGGTGGAACAGGATGAAAACAGGTATAATGCGAGTAGAGGTGCGCACCTAAACCTCAAGCGTGCAGAGAAAGCACGTATTCTGGTTAACAAAATTCCAGGTATGAGGGATAACACATTATGATGACTGTGCATCTTACAGATGCAAAAATCATAATTATATGGAAGTTTTGTTGGCCTGCAGTATGCTGTTGGTAGAAGAAATTAAACAGGCATTGCTGCCAATCAGTATACCTTGACCACCCATTATCTTCCAACTTCTTACTATTTCATTTTCTTGGCAATGCAGCTCTTGTAGACACATTGGTAGCCAAAACTCGTGGCTGGGAGGAAGATCGTGGCATATCATTTACTTATGATGGTGTTCCTCTCCTCGCTATGCTGGATGAGTATGCCATGCTTAGGCAAGAAAGAGAAGAAGAGAAGCGGAGGATGAGGGTATGTTTCATTTGAATAGATAATTAAATGCTCATTGATGATTATTTGAGGTGATTAGAGGGTCACTGATGATTATATGAGTTCTAATATGTGCCTGAGTATTAAACCAGTGACGTCTGATATGAACTGAATCTAAATCTGACATTACAGTAGCCTGTATGGTTTTGGTTATTACATAGCAGTCTGACTTCATTGTCCTCATGTATCAAATGGGATTATGTCTGATGGATTTTGCAGGACCAGAAGAAGTACCAAGACCTACAACACACAGAACAAGAAGCCCCATTTGGTTCAAAGCCTAGCCCTGCACGACCAGTTGGCACAAAGAAGGTAGTAGGTCCTCGTGCAAATGGAGGCGCCAATGGAACTCCTAGCAGACGTCTATCACTTAATGCTCATCAAAATGGAAGCAGGTCTGTAACGAAAGATGGGAAGAGAGATCTGAGGCCTGTCGCTCCTATGAACTACGTTGAAATGGCAAAAGAGGATGCTGCCTCCCACATTTCTGGCACTGACACAGTTTCGGCTTCACCATAATTAAGAAGGGAGAGTACTGTAGGTTGCACACACCTCTGTCTAAGTTTAGTGTTTTTACTAGTTACTGTAGTAGGGATATAATGTATGATTCAGTGAGGGTAAATTGAAGAGTGAACTGTGACGTATGTACCTGTGCATGTTTGTTTTGGCATTCGGAGGCTTTCTAAATACGTGTTGCTTTCTCTGATCTTCAAGTTTTGATGTATATTGTAGCAAGCATGATGGGGCCTGTGCCGGTAGCGATTCTGTGTTGGAAATAAAATCCTGCCAATGCATTCTTGCCAGTGGACTCTTGTATTTCGGTCCAGTTTATGGTTCTTGTTTCTTTTATTGTTTTGCTTTGCATGATTGCTACACCATATCAAAAGTTTAATTTGAATTTCCTGTCTCGGTTGCAATGAACTTGCCATCCTGCTCATTCATGTACTAATACATTTTCCCCACTCAAAACACCCCTTTTTATATTTGTTCGTTGGATTGAGTTAATCAAACTGGAAATAAAGGACATAATTAAACAAAAGTACGTAGGAGGATGAAAATGATGTGTGTTTATCTTTTTTGAAACTAAACCAGACAAATATTGTCAACGATTAATGAACGATTAGGAATCTTATTTTCATACGAAGGATAAAAATAAAAAAAAAAAAAAGAAGCTGAAATTAAAAATGTAAAAAAACAATGACAAGACAGATCTTTCATTTTCACCATCCTAAGGGGATTATAGATTGGATAGATGGTAGATGTAACCAAGGCAACAGTTTTATAATTTTAAATGAAACTGTATGTAAATTAATAAGTTAGCTTTGAGATTAGAACTATTTGATAAATTGGCATTAGCGTTGTGTTGTCTTGTGGGTTGTAATCTAACAAATCGTCTGCTAAGAATGACTTTGTGTTTATCTACAAAATAAGCTAGCTGCTAAATAAAACAAATTCGTCTGCTAAGAATGGCTTCGTGTTTATGCGGAGATGCTCTGCTCTTTAACTTTACGCCTCCAGTCCATAGAGGTACGATACGTTGTTTTGTTGTCACGAAACGATAACAATTTTATTACAATATTAAAAGTTGAGATAAATATAAAAGAGAATATTCGAGATAACATTTAAGAAGTTCTTAATCTGAAAATTATTTTAGCAAAACATAAAAATCCAACCTGACCAAGCTAATTGCCACCGGTACATTTGAGAGCGAGGCAAGCCCGAGAATAAACAATGAAATACGTCCAAATTTTGAAATCATTCACCCAAACTTAGAGAACTGGTATTGGATGATAATACGTTGATAAGAAAGATGTTACCTCGCCAACAAATTTCCAAATAATTTATTGGAGAATCCAAGGAATCCAAAGCAGAATAAATATGCACGAAGTATACTCATATGTATGCTGTACACTATATATCAAAAGTAAATATTATCTTCCATCTATGAGCACTATTTTGTGGCTCCTAATGTGAAAGAATAATAAAGAAATGGGTGTCAATTATTACTATTGCTTTGCCCAGTTTCCAAGCCCTGAGAGATTGCCATTGTCTACGGTAAAGGAAGAACATGGGAGCCTCATATCATCAGTTATTGAGTTTTTGAAGCCAAAATGCTTCTGTGGACGAAACAAGAACCTGTGGGAAAAATTGGAGCAGTCCAATAACGAGCAGACGAAGAAGAAGAAGCAGCAGATGACAGTGGTTAAGAAGGAGGAGCTCATTTTGTAAGAGTGGTTCTTAGCATCATCGCCGTGCCGAAAAGACGATATTTATAGTAGGGTTTGTAACAACAGTGAAGGGGAATACTATGGTTCTGGAGGGAATTGGGTTTATCCATCTTTAGGTGGAGAGGATTCAGATGATGTTACCTCCAATTCTAGGGACAGTTTTTCTTTGCTGAAGCTGTTGACTGATGAAAGTGGAAAAAGTGATGCCCATGATCCTTGCTTGTGCAGAAGTGAAAGTAGTGGAAAGGTAAAGAAAAGGGTCAGCTTTAAACTACCAGAAGAGGCTGATATATTCATTTTCTGTTCACCTGATCATCAAAATGGTTGTGAAGAGGGGAATTTAGTAACGTATTAGATACAGTTCACACGCACACACATACGCGCGCGCGCGCGCGCACACACATATATATATATTTGTGTACGTGTGTATATATATACAGCTTGCTTGCTGCTTGTTCTTGGGTCATTTGAAAATTGTAGATTTTCATAAAGGGAGGGTGAAAAATATGTAAGAGTTTCCATCGTACTTACCATTTACATTGGACCCATCACCCTACTCCTCGCCATCACTATTGGACCCAAACTTTTGCAGTCTGTTCTTAATTATAAGGGTTTTCCAGATAAGTCATTTATCAGCACATGTTATCTAACAACTAATTATGTACATTCAAAATAATGTACATTTATGAAGTTAAGCTATAATAAATCAACTATTTTTAATTAATAATCTAAAATGAACAAGAAAAATAGTGTATTTTGCTCAAGTAATTACCATGTGTGTTACAGAAAATTGTTGGATTACAATTTGAATTAGCATTGAGGATCACTAGATGCTCTTAGTGAGAATAATTATCCGGTTAAGAACTGATACCAAATAATTAACAAGGCAGCCTACACGAATAAAAAACTAGCAAGTAATTCAAAACTTTTGAAAAGAAGAACACCTTTGTTTAGTTAGCAACTGAAATAACTACCATTGCTCACAACCCAGCAACGTTGTTTAAAAACAATTAAAATTGCAGTTAAGAAAGAGTGAAAAGTAGAGGTATCTAAATAAAGTAACATTCCAAAAAGCCAAAAGGTGTTAGGTAGAATTTGAAACTCCTCACTCATACAACTATCACATGATACTAGGCACAATAACATGCCTAAAAGGAGATTAAAGTAAAAGGGATTTGTAACTTTGTACTAAAGTTTCATTTACTTAATCCATTTCAAAGGAACACAAAGTCACAACGCCTCATAGGCATATTAATAAAGGTTACTACCACAGTTAATAATAACATTAACAACACAACACAAGCACACGAAAGAAAGAAAAGAAAAAGGGCACACTCCCTAATTAAGCTAGAGAAAGGGAGGCCACTATGTGAAAGAATTGTAACTTCTCCAGTAGCTCTTTGGCTTGGCTTGTGCCCCTTTTCTCCACCCTTGAGAACAATTCATTGCCGAGGTGGTCACCGATGTGTGCATCGATGAGGACTCCGGCCACGCTCCTACAACTGTTGGCAAGGGCTCGACCAACTTCAGCGGCATCATCGGGTTGGCTCACAACAAGGGGGCTTCCTCCTTTGAAAATCTCGAGCTTGTTTATGGTGAATGAGCCATCAGCCTCTACTACCTCCTTGAAGTCTTGTAAACTTGATGCATACACAGGAATGTTGAAACTGTCACGTTTCTCACTAGTGATAAGTCCCTGCAAAAATTGAGATAGTCTTCGTTGAGACAGATTTTGTATGCTTTAATTTTTCAATTAATTTATTTCGTGGCTAATTTAAAACGGATTCATAATGAAACGGAGAATAAAATTATAGTGTATATAAAAATACCAACAATGAAAGATTTTGCAATAATAAGTTAACCACTTTTTAGGGGATCATATACGTACAAGTAATATTGGGTTTTTATTATTTTTAATTTTTTAATTTTCAAATATCTTTATTTTGATGAACACTGATCACCTGACTTATCCAAATGCCCTTTGTCCTGAGATACAAGAAATGATGACTTTGGTTTTAAAAAAACAACCCATCTTAGTCATCCATTGGTCAATAATATGGACCACCCGGCAGCCAATAATATATAGTTATTATTATGTCGACAGAACTAATCTACAAATGGAAGGGCCAGATCAGTTTTAGGGATAGCATCCAACGGCTAGAATCACCCCGACTTAATCATGACCAGTGAAAATTCATAATAAATGTCTTGTGAAACCAATAACACCTAATCTAATCATGCAGATCTCCTTTCTCGTTTGCTTATTTGTTTATTTGTTTTTTGGTGTTTAATTTCTCTTTTGCTTTTTGGTCTGCCAATTAAATATAATGTGACAAAAAAAGATAGTTACTTAGGTCGATAACCCTATAAGGTATTATGCATGCACATTGCACACAAAACAAACATTATCATATAATGTTTTTTTCTTGTGACATATATAACTATGTATATGATTACCTCTTGGACAAGATCATCCCAAGCATCCTGAAAGTGAGTCCCAAAGAGAAGGCCTGGGCCACTTTGGTCAGTAGGGTCTACTGAGGTCCTACCCAAGCAAACAAGAAACATGGAGCCTCCTTTCTTGAGCTCCTTGGCTCTCGACCTGAGAAAGCTTGCCAAGTCTGTCTGAAACTGCTTCTTGTATGCAGTGACTGTGCTCTCATTCGCACCATGGATAAACACCCTTCCTTTGTTGTAGGCTGCTGATCTTTTGTCCAGCACACTCTCTGGCACCTGGGTCCCCGCACAAGACATTATTATTGTTAATCTAGAGGTGTCAAAGTTTTGTTTCTTATGAGCGGTATTGAAAGAGAAGAAAAATCAAACTTAAAACCTTGAATATATAAATAGTACATATTGTTAACTATTTGATCTACAAGAGTTTTACATGTTCATCTTTATAAGGGCTTGATTACGATACATGTATTTACTTAATAAATTCACTATCTAACAGTCATATATAATTCTTTTCTCGATATGTTCAATGTCTAGATATGGACTTGGAAGCCTGCTAAGGCTCAGACGTAATCATGCCAGCCATAGAAACATTAGCAGAAGAAGCTGCAGTTTGTAGACCTTGCTTCTCTTATGATTTTTTCTACTCTACTTTTTTTAGAAAAGTGATTGATATCAAAGAGAGTGTAAGTCTAGTCACTCAACTAACGTAGATATATTAATTAAATACATGTACACCTTTTGAATTTTAACTACACAACAAGATTATTCAATAGTTGTTGAAAATCCCAAGCATTTTGTAAAAAAGCATGCATCATGAGCCATGTTGCTTAAATTCTTCAAGACATTTGACCAGGCTCACCCACCTTTGTTTGATTTTTTGGTCCAAGTCATTTGACTTTTTAGTCATTGCATTCAATGTAATTTAACTTGGATAGTGCTATTCACATTTATCTTTATCTTTAGCATATTTTTATTATTTTTATCATTAATTTTCTATAATTCATTCAATCTGATAACTGAAATGAAGAGAGATGTGAGAGTAAAAGTAAGTGTGTGAGTATCACTACCCTTTAATTCTCAGTTACTAGCTAGCTACTTTTTTTTTGGTCGAATAGTTACTCTAGCCACTTGAGTACCCGGGAAAAGTATGTAGCTATATAACTTACTAAATTGCTCTTGAACGACTTGAATGTAATGATTTAGAAGCTCTTGTTTCCAATTAAATACCAAGACATGGGTTAATTTAATCTAGCCTTGAAAATTGATTAGCCAATCTAGCTAAGTGTAATTAAGGTTTTAAACATAAAGTTCAATTTAAAAAGAGTGTACACATATCATTTCAACATCTGTCTAATTCAAGGGTAATACCATATGGAACGTACACACTCGATTGCGTGTAGAATACGATAACAATCAAACATAAAAACGAAGAATTTGAGATGAAAACGAATAAGTTAAAAATTGAGCAATGTAATTCAATGTATATTATTCTAAATTTGTATAAATATACGTAGTACTAAAATCCTAGTCAGATAACTAATAGAGTTGAATAGCATATAAACAAAAGGGTACTAAAATCCTATAGTCAGATAACTAAGTTGAATAGCATATAATTAAACAAAGGTTTCCCTTTATGGTATCGACGTATATCTTAACTTTTTGCCATTATCTGGCATCGGTTCAGAGATCATTTTCTTCTTTAATATAGATAATATTGTTTGTTCCAAAAAAAAAAAAAAAAAAAAAAGACATTTTAAGAGGACGAACATCCACACATAATTGTCTTTTATGAACAGTTCCTTTTAACACTCGAGACCATAATTCATGGCATTTAACTTTTTGACCTATTCAAAATCGGCAAGAAAATCGTATAGTTTTTCTTTCTTTGCCTATTTTTAAGCTTCTTTTTTTTTTTTTTGCACTAGTGTGGATTTAGCATATTTTCCTTGGAAACATACGAGTATTAATTGGTTTTTCATATTTGTCATCACCAACCTAGAATTTTGTACATACTACGTTAGACTATTAAAAAATCCCATGTAATTAGGTAACTAAAAAAGATTACTAGCTACTTAGTTACTTAATTACCTGAGAGAGCCAATGCAAGGAGAACGCTGAGTGAAAAAGGTCAATGGACCTCGACGGGAAGAGCCGCCGGTAAAATGAGCCAGGGACGCCAGCAGCAAAGTAGGAGCGGTGGTTGTCGGCAGCGAGGGTCTCCTCCATGCTACCGCCGTGGTTGGCCATAGGAGGGATGAGCTGGAAGAGGGTGTTGAAGTCATTGCTGGGGAGATCAGAGAAAAATGCCGAGAACTCAGGGGGGTCACATCCCAAGTCCTCATAGCGCTTGGTCATGTGTTTGATGATCACATCTATTATGTAGATGGTGTTGCTTCCGCTTGAGCATCCAAGGTCCACAACCACAAATGGCACTTCAGGGGAGCTCAGTTGCACACTGTCTAGGGTTTCTTTTAGCAGGTGAAGCATAGATCTTGCATGTATGGCCTGAAAATTTAATTAAACCACAATTATTTGGATAATAACAAATACTGAAACATATTAAGTGTTAAATACATAAATAAAATAAATTAATTGAATGGACTAGCTAATTACCTGAGCTTGGGAATTGTTGGCATAGCTGGACTCTCCTTTGCCTCCTTTCATGCTAAATATCTTCTCGAGCTTTATACTAGAAACTACAACGTTATTTCCCTTGGGAGCCATAAGAAATTAAGAATATGATGAGTGAGAAGTAGTATTGGTGTTTAAGATTTATAAGTGTGATGTGAGGGTGAAGGGTGGAGTTGGTAAATGGTGGAGTATATATAGAGGGAGGAGGGAGAAAATCAGAGGGAAAGAGAGTTGTTTTTAGAAGAGTGACAAAAAAGTATGATGATATAGTAGTGCATTTTGGAGTGGCATAATGGCGAGCTAGCTCTTTTAAGTTTTAATTGTGTTCCCTAAAGAATTTTCCATGTGCACCAAGTTGGGGGTGATGTGACATTGCTCCTTAATTAGCTTAAAAGACAATTTTAAATACTGAGTAATATTTTAATTAGCTTAAAAGACAATTTTTTAAAATACTGAGTAATTTTATGGGTTTATCAAATTTTAGTTTTCTTTTGTAGTTAATTAAAGAAAAATGAAATATTATCCTTGCATTATTAACAAAAACAAACACGGTGACCAAGACGATGGGTAGCTTTGTTTGCTTGTCGGTGCGTGTGGTTTTCTTGGCTAGCTTACTTGTTGTTTCTTTTGACTTATGAATATATCGTTGCTTAAATAAAATAAAATAAAAACACGATGACCAAATTAATAAAATAAAAACTAGAAAAAAACTTGATAAAGAATTAAAGTATTTCCAACAAACTGGCCTACTTTAGCCTAAAAACTCTCATATCAAACTTCAACAACCTAGCTATCTCAAATGCTAAATTCACTTGATGAATAGTTGCTAGCTAAATCTAAACAAAATGAAAGAGAATTTAGCTTAAAGTTAAACTGAAAATACTGCAAAAATGACTTGACTTAATATTCCATCTCCTTTTTGGCTCTCTGCAAGCAGACTTCCGTCACTTCCCTTTCTAAACTTGATCGACAAATGCTGATCCTCTGTTCGGATCTATTCCCACCTTAGACTAAAGAGCTGAATGTTTTGACCCTATAATTTATCCTCAAATCGAGCAGAAGGATGATTTCTCTTTCTTCTGCTTCTGCGAGGGGTCAGTACCAGTAGGCCCAATTGTGTTAGTCTAAGCAAAATTAGGGTTGTGGTAATTGCTTCATTTGTTTTTAATTTGAATTGATTAGCCCTCTTATGATAGATTAGTTTTCATTTTCTTATTATCATTTTTCAAACACAATAAATATTTAGTATTTATGAAAATGCTCATTGTAATAGTACTTGAGTAATTTTCGTGCTAAATTAACAAAATTATTCTCATACATTGTTGTAAATGCTGCTTAAAATCTATAAAATCTGCATAGATCAAATTAAATCAAAGTCAGGGATTTGGCTACAATACTTATATGTATTTAATACAATTACTATATCGACAGTCATCTGATTATTGTAATAAATACATATATTTATTCACATAAATTATAACTAACTGTAAGATGGTGATTGTATTAAATACATGTAACAATTGTAGTTAATTCGTAAAGTTAAATTGTAATTATTGACTAAAATTGTCTATTTAATCATTTTTAATCTCAAAAACAAGTAATCACTCATTAATCTTTACCCTAATCACTTGATAATTTCCAATTGTAATTTCGTGTCTATTTGATAAAGAAATTGAGTCTAAAATAAAGTGTTTACAAAATAAAGGAATAAAAAGTATTAAAGAAAAAGGTTAGATATACAAAGATGAAAAAGAAAAAAGAAGACAAAAGCCAACCTGGGATTGGGAATTGTTGGCATCTCCTTTGCGTGTGTTGGCGTTCTGAACCTTCATATCGGAAACAACTTGTAGTCCACTGGAAGCCATAGTTGTATGGTTATATGGAATTCGAGAAGAAAATAACCAATATGCAGAGACAATGTCAATCGAAAAAGATTAACAAAAAAAATGCAGAGACAATGAGAACTATTGCATTTAATATATATATATATATATACACAAACCTTACTCTCAAAAAACCACTGGCGTGACTAGTGGGTTGAGAGCCAAGATAATTGCAACCGATCAGGAAAAAGACTGGATTAATTAGTTAACTAGTTTCAGTAATAGTAGTGAAATACAAACA
Source organism: Pyrus x bretschneideri (assembly GCF_019419815.1). Taxonomy (NCBI): domain Eukaryota; kingdom Viridiplantae; phylum Streptophyta; class Magnoliopsida; order Rosales; family Rosaceae; genus Pyrus; species Pyrus x bretschneideri. The sequence continues at coordinate 929,083 of NW_025999805.1, read as the reverse complement.
ACTCAAGCTAGGAGGGAGCCAGAATCCATGGTGGTGGTAGGTTTTTTTAACAGTTTCCTCGATCTATATATATCCGAGAGGATTCGATGCTATATAAGTACAATATCAATTTCTTTCCAAGTTCGTAAGATTTAAATCCTAAAGTTACCAAATATAATATGCTGGTAACGTTAGCTTTAACTGACAAAGTTTCTGAAAACAAGGAAAGAAAGAAAAAACTGACAAAGTTATGTAACGGTTCAGTAAACCATTGCCGAGTGCTTCTATTGGATTTATGTAACGGTTCAATAAACCATTGCCGAGTGCTTCTATCTTAATCCAATAAAACCTCTATTTCTACCCAGAAAAGTTTTAAAATTCTTATTTTTCTCGTCATGCCATTTTGGTCCTTATCAGTATAATTGTCAAGCTAAACTTTAATTTTGTAACGTAAATACTTAGTCAGCCCATCTTATGCTTATATTGAGTCATACCGATGAAAAATAAGACAAGTCTAGAAACTTTTAAGACCATTTATATTTTAATTCATTATTCATTAATATCTTTGCGAAAAATAAGACAAGTCTAGAAACTTTTAAGACATTCATTTGTAATGAAACAAATAGACGAATAGACATTTTTTATAGACATGATTTTTTAGCAAAGACCTATATCGGATTATTAAAATATATTACGAAATGAGCATTACAAAATAAGTGTAAAAAAATGTGTAGCCAAATGAGCAAAGATGAAGCAACACCTAGTTGTTGTCAATTGATACTTTTTATTTTTTATTTTTTTTATTTATATTTTTTTACAACAATATATTTTACACTAAGGGGAGGGGGAGTTCGATTCAGCCACACAATAGGCAACCTAATTTATTATCGAATTCGTCATTCACGAGATTTGAACCTAAGACCTCTCACTTACAAGTAGAGAAGAATACAATCAGACTGTAGTATTGAGTGACATCAATTGATACCTTTTAAAGACCTTAATTTAATCGAATATTGCTTGTGTTGATAGCTATGCTAGAGATAGATTGATGTTGGACTGAATTAAGAAGAAAGGCGGAATTAAAAAAAAGGGGTGTGATATCCACACACCCCATTTTACTTTTCACACACCTTTTTAATTTTCGGCCGTCGGATCGGATGAATTAAAGAAGATCAACGGACAGAAATTATCAAGGGGTGTGTGAGAAGTAAAATGGGGTGTGTGGATAGCACACCCCTAAAAAAAATCTACAAATGTACCGACCCACTTAGCTCGGACTGATCCGCGGCCAAAGAGTAGGGGGAAACGAGAACTATTGCTTGTAAACATAATATAACTTTTCATTATTTTACATAATCATACATAGAGTGCACTAAATATTAGAAAATCTCATTGAGTCCATATGAGAGTTTTTAACACAATCGTGGTCATGGAGCCTTGTCATTTGGAATGCTACTATTACAAGGATGTAGTCGCTGTATCTTGGGGGAAAAGCGCCGATCAACCATGAGCACCGTAGTGGAGCATAAACTTGTGTTAAGAACAGAGTATCTAACACTTGCCTCAACTGTATTAATTTCTAGGTTTTTCTAATCCATTATGTCATGTTCATTTAACATTAGTTATTCATGTGCATGCATTATTTTGATATATAAATGTATGAATTATTTCTTAATTTTTTATATGATTTCATTTAGCAAGTAGACCCTAGTTATTCCAACAATATCTATACAAGTCTATGACTTGAGACCAAGAAATACTAAGCGCATAAGAATTACCGAACCCTACGAGTTCTCCTACCCAAACAATTTTTTTTTCTTGCTAAACTTACGAAAAATTTGCTAAGAAATGTAATTGCGTGCCTAAGCTCCCCACCAAGGCTGCCCTTCAAATATCAATATATGTTTTTTTTATTTTCTTTTTACATGATTGTTTAAGACGATATTTGCATAACCTCACCTATCTAATTATTTCTTTATTTGCTTATGGCTTATTAATTGATCTGCCATTTGAAATTGTCTTTTAGTCTTACTTTACTCCGTGAAACTGGTTTCGTCACACTTTGTTCCATGAAATAGTAATTTTTGTCTCATTTAGTCTCTGTTCACCTCCTTTTTGTCCATTATGTCAAATAAACATTAAATTAAAGGATAATATGACATTTTATTTTTATCCAACTAGCTCTTTGCGATCCAACTTGCATGCTAAAACAATGTCATTTCCATTTTCAATAACTCTTATTCAAACCCCCATCTGTCTCTCTTGTGGATTACTGTGGAGCTGTAGCTACAGTCACTGGCAAAAACAAATAAGGGTTTGTGTTTTAAAATCTATTTCAAGCTACTCATCGATTCCAATGTCTGCAACCACAGCTCTACATCAATCCTCAAGAGATGTAGATGGGGATTTGAATAAGAATAATAAAAAATGAATTTGGGATTGTTTTATCATGCAAATTGGAGGTAAAAAATTGTGTTAAAAATCAAATGTCCATACTATCCTTTAATTCAACGTTTATTTGACAAAATAGACAAAAATAAGGTGAACTGAAATTAAATAAGACAAAAATGGCAGTTTCAGGGGGGTAAAGTGTGGACAAAATCAATTTAAGGGTGTAAAATGAGACTAGTTGGCATTTTCAGGGGCAAATCAATTAATAAGCTTTTATTTTTTTTAGGTCTAGTGGTAGTCCTCTTTACTTATAAGTGAAAAGTTTTAGGTCAAATTCTTAGCAAAATCAAAGTTGAACCATATTATTATGACAAGCCCATTGTAAGACTTAGTCCAATCCCTCACCTCCATAGCGGAGATACTATCTTTTGTTAAAAAAGAAGAAGGAAACAATAGAGTGTATATTAAATATGTACGTGTGTATACATGTCTTACATTTCGGTTAGCATCATTATGAGATATAAACATTTTTGTTACAGTGAAATTTGTACGTGTCGTACATATTGGTTATGAAACAATTTAGAGATAATTATTGGCCAAATTTAACTTAATTAAGGCATAGATGATTAGGAAGCTCCATTAGAACAAATTATGTACAGGATCACTTCAAGATGCAACTTTTAAGTTTATTTTTTCAGAGAGTTCAATTTTATTGTCGGCTTACGAGAACTTTCATTGGATAATGAGGATCAAATCGTATCTATTAAAAGCCAAATGATGATTGATTATTCTCTTATTAATTTATTTAACCATCACCCCAGAAATCAATAGGTTCAATTTGTACCTAACATTTTTTAATTACTAATTAGGGTTCTAGCCTTTGTTGGATTAGTGTTGGTAGTTAAGCAAAAGCCAACAAAGCCACCCTCACGCTCTTCTTCAACATGTATGTTCTACTTTCCAAATTATAACCAAATTAGAAAAACAAGATAGACACAAATGTATAGAGATTCTAAATTTAGTACTTGCACTCTATATACAGCATTATTTGCATCCAATAAACAGTGTTCTAAAAAATTCCGTTATAAAACGCTTTATAGTTCTACTTGAATCTCATCATAATTTGGAAAAATAGAAATATTAACTTTAATGTAAAGTTGTAGGATTGTTGATTTGTGGTCTTTCTAACAAGTCAATCCACTTTTCTAACCGAAAGGGAAAGGGCTTCGTTTAGTTGGTTCTTCGTTCAAATGCCAAAAGAAAAGTCATTAACATCGGTGCGACTTGCTTATTTTGTTTATTAAAATGAGAGAGAATTTTACCGACACATGAAATCATGATTGATAAACAATTATATTATGTAAGAACATTTAGGTAACATTTCATGTGAATGAAAATTTGACAGATTAGTTATACCTATACTAGAAGAAGGGAGGTATCTTTCTCAATAGTTAGATATACTCCAACATAGGCCAAATTATGAGATTATTACTGGTAATATGTTTAAAATTATCTTTCTCACTTAAGTTGACAATATAGTAATATAGCATAAGAACCTTATGGAGTCTAACAAGAAAGCATTTCTCATCAAAAGAAAATTACTCCGGCTGTTGCACATATTATGTATTTACGTTTATGTGTACAACAACAACAACAACAAAGTTCTATTCCATTAAGAAGGGTTGGTTATATGCATCCTAGAACGCCACTGTGTTTGGTTTTGCACCAAGTCTTCCATTAGCTCTAAATACTCCATGCCTTTTCCTACAGCCTCTATCCAAGTCTTCTTAGATCTTCCTCTATCTTTTTTGCTCTGAGCCTCTGTCTCATAATGGCATTTTTTAATCGGAACATCTGTAGATCTTTGTTTTATATGTCCAAACCACATTAACCGATTTTCTCTCATCTTATTTTCATCAATTGTGGCCAATCCTACTTTGTCTCAAATATCATCGTTCTAAATTTTGTCAATATTGTACCTACGTTTAAGTGTTGCAAATATTATGTATTGACGTTGAAATGTAATTTTGTAAATTAGAAGTAGGGTTTATCATGGTCCATCGGATTAGGTCTACGATCATAGTAACTTTTAAGAACTCCTAAAGCCTAGGAGAAGTCAAATAAAGGGTTTTTAAAATAAAATAAAAAAAATTTACTCATTGTGTTTATGGTCAAAATCTATTTTGGCCATTGTGTTTTTAATTTAGCTAATTTAGACACTGGCCTACAAATTTTGTAATCTTGGTCAATTCCGTTATCTTTATGTTAAAATGCGTGTTATGAAGTGAACAAATAGAACCACAACTCTCATGTTTTTTTCTTCTTTCTCTCTCTAGATTTATTCTGCAACACTTGAACATTTTTTTTCATGAGGAAAACAACCACTTAGTCCTTTATTATTCATTCTCAATATCAAATATTCGAAAATTTACATCCAAAATAGAGACCTTGGAGAATATTACCCCAAAAAAGGAGACCATAGAAAATTGTTGAGCTACATACGCACTCTAAAAAAAAGTGGGAATGCTAGGCACAATTTCTTCGTTAACCTATCGGTGACCCTAATGTGTTTTTTAAATTTAACTCTGAAGACCCGGAGTCTTGCTCTTGCTTTTCCTGATTGCTCTATACTTTCACTCTCTGTGACATGGACATACATAGGGGAGATGTGATTCATATGGATTACGGACCCTCTTTTTGCAACTTCTTTCTCAAAGTCTACAACACACCGTGATGGTCGCCGGTTCACATGAAACAAGGCCAGACCATTTCTTCTTCTTCTCCATCACCTTTATCTCTGGTTTCCCAATTAACTACCCTCTATATATTTAATATTATATATAGCCATACATAGCTTTTGCTTTTATAATCGGAAAGGGATCCGGAGGATCCCTTTCTCCTAGTCCATTAAGTTCGGGGATCTGAACTGTTGAAATTTGATCCAAGAGCTAAAGTTATTATAACTTTTAAAATGAGTTCTTATTTGTAACCATTGAATCAAATTTCAACGATCTGGAATTCTAAACTTGATGGATTAGCTAGGAGGAAGGATTCGAAAAGGATCCCTTTACTTTATAATCTATGCTTCACATTCCTCCCATTCAAGCCATGCAAAAGGTCCACATAAAGTGATCAAGTAACCTCTTTCTGTTATTATAATAGTAAGTGGATGTGGATGTGACTACTCTTATTTTGAATTGATATTGGCCGTTGGATGGTTGGGAGAGAGTACTACTTGAATTAGTTTATTATTATTTTGGGGTTTCTTGAAGAAAAGGGTGGGAAAGGTTTGAAGAGGAAATTGCAGCAATGGTCCTAAATTCTTTAACTAAATTGAAGTAATGGTTTGTCAAGTAAAATCCATAATTATTGGTCTCTTAATTCATCAAAATGTGCAGTTATGGTCTTTTTCATCAACTCCGTCATCAAGGGGGGAAATATGGAAAACAAAATGAAAAAACTAGTCCCTCATCCAATTGTAGCAATAATCCTTCAACTTTAACCTAATTGGAGAAACGGTCTACCAACTTTAACCGGATTGTAGCAATGGTCATTTTATCATGATTTATTTTGACAAAATTTTGAAGAAGTTAACGAAAATGACTATACCTGCACATTTTCATAAGTTGAATGACTAATAGACACAGATTTTTAGTTAAAAGATCAACTCTCCAATTTAATTAAAATTAAAAAAAAAACTATTACTACAATTTTCTCAATTTAAAATATGGCTGAGTTAGAGTGGTCAAAAAAGAGAGGGCAGTTATTTACTTTGGTTCTTGTGTTGTGTGTCATGTGCTTTTGTTTGCTATTCGCTATGCCCCTCGTATTGAGGGGAGATTTTAAGGGAGGGTTTTCTTTGTCACCTTATATTCATTTTTGTCTAAGATTCCATGTACATGTTAAAATGGATCTTATGAGACCATAAACGCAAAATTTTCCCTTTATACGTATTGTAGGCAAAATAAGCAAACGAATAACGTGACCCCGAAGTTCGTATCAATCATAAATCTCTCAATATTTAAATTTTGGAGATGGGGCCATTAGGTCAAGGCCTTAGAAAAAATGGTAAGTTTGTAATTGCTGCTTCAGGGGCGGGTAATCTCCTATGGGAACAAATGGGACCAGTAGTCCTATTGCTATCAATATTATTTTTTCCATTGCAAATTCATCCTGTACTTGATCTGTTATATAATATATATACACAGCGGTTGCAGTTAACTGACGACCAATATTTGCGTACGTGGAGGACTTTCAACTGTCGTTGCATGCATGTGAACTGTACCGTCGTAATCAAGAAGGATTAGCAATTGTATATGCAATGAAGGTTACATATACTTTTCTTCGTCACAACGAAAAAACACAATCAGCTGCTACCTCAACCTCTTACAAGCATGTCACCAAACGTCTTATCTCTACTTTAAAGATAACATCAATATAGCTAAGGCAAACTGAGACAACATATTGTTGCATGGGGGAGATGGACTCCACTTGCTACAATATATAGATCCGCCAGTGCTTGTGACCCTTTGTCGTTAGCATATGTTTAATTACGATTAATCATAGTTAGAAATTAAGTAGTTTGACACTAGTTTGGGGTGTTTGAAGCAACTCCATTCTATATTTGTAGATAGATGATAGATCACGAGAGCCTATAGAAATATAGGTAAAGTAGGCTACAATTTCTGTGCCAAGAGACAAATTCAAACTAATTAGCTTGTAATTAGGGATTTGGTTACAAGTAATAAACTGTAGAAGTGTGATTTCAGTTGTAGGCATGAGACTGCTACACATATTCTACTGGGTAAGATATTCTTAGCCTCTTAAAGGTAGACTAAGAGAGAGTGCCACTAGAAAATGCTTATCCATTTACAAAACCTTATCCAAGAAGCATAATTTTGTAACACAACGGAGGAACAGCCTTCCCACAATCATCCAAACACAGTCATACCTTGGTACTAATTTATGAGGCAAAATCAAACATGGGTTGGGTTATTTGGCGACAAAGATAAGCCCCTATGTGCTATAGATATATTCATGCAAACATTTACTAGGTTTTAGCCTCTTCCATTTTATTCTTTTATTAAAAATGATCGATCTCATTTCTCAATTAGTTTTTAATGTATTATAAAATCTAAAGGAGTAGGACTTTTGCAATGCTTGATTGGTGTACAAGATTCAACTTGCACATCCCTATAAACGCTGTTTCCTACGAGTGTGTGTCCATAAGAAATATAAGTTGAAATTTAGGTCATGTTCCAAATGATTTTTGTGAGGGGAGAAAAGCAACTCAAAAATCTAATGGTACTACCATCCAACAAATGTGTGCTACGTGTTTAAAAATGAAAAAATAGATAAAAAAAAAGTATTTAATACCAAAGAGGCACACACTTAATTATTGTTCTTAAAGTGACAATAATTGTAATAAACAGTACTATTGGGTGGTGGTGCCTCTAAGATAATGTCTTTCTTACACAACAAATTTTCTCCTAAGGATGATGGTGGTGACATGATGGACATCAAAGACGTATTCTGAGTCGTTGCAGTGTGCTTTGTGTTCTGTGTTAAAGTTTATGCATTAAGATATTTTAGGTTTGATGGATCTTAATCGATAGATGTAGTAGAAAACAAACCATCATATCCAAAAGGATATAGGTTCTCTAGCTAGCTATAGCAACTAATTGATTCAACGTCATTGGGAATTGAAGGCCTGCATGAAATTTAGGGTTTTTGAAATTTTCTAATGAGACATGTAGCGATCAGATCACGAGAATCAAGCAAACAATTTTTGTTAAATGGTCACGTATTTTGTTTCTTTGCTTTTTTCTTTTTCGCCATGCTATATGGTTGAAGCTCAAGGATTTGTTTTCAATTGCTTGGTTGGTTTACTTTATTTTGTATCTCAAGTAAAAGAGCAGTTAATTCTCTTTTCACTAATATGTTCTAGTAGGGAGTGTTTGGTAAATAGACGGGATAAAGTGTGAAAGAATTGGACAAGATGGAATGGAGGTTCCACGCTACGTTTGGTACGCGCCGGCCAAAATAGGACACTCTGTTCTTCGTTTAGTACGCACAAGGTGGAATGGAGCGGAAAGATTAAATAACCAATGTACCCCTATTTTGTTTGTTGTTTGGTATAATGTTATGGGACGGAAGAGACAATTTTTTAATTGTTCATATTAGAGTATATATATGCTTATTTATGATATATTTGTTACAATAACACTTATTAAATATTAATACTTATTAAAAAAACGCAATAAGTAATGAAGAGTTTTTTTGGTAACGTAAGGGTAAATCATTCCAAAACTAACTCAATAAATTATTACTAAAATTTCGAGTCCTTGAGACTCAGATCATATCATTAGATAAATGGCCTCCTATCTATTTAAGTGGATTCAAAATAATGGTACCCAAGATTCATATTATAACTCCAATTGACAAGGTCATCTACCATAACATTTTTCTTCTAGTAAACATGAACCAACTTGCAATCTATTATGCGTATAAATTGTCTGTATTGGTCAATGATGTTGGCAAAAGAATGAAAGCTAGTATTAGCTATAGTTTAATTAAATTAACCAATATAGCTGAGTCCACCTCCACACAAAGACTTGAAATACTTTTGTTTACAAACGGTAGACCAAAATAAAACTCCCAAATTTCAGCATCAACCACCTGCCATTTGTGCAAATTGACCGGAAACACACCCAGTAAATCACCATTATTATCCCGTAATACTCCCCCAGCACCTATATATCTAGAAGTGTTGGACCGAAAGTCATTCACATTAAGCTTCACCTTCTCTTCAGGAGGCGAGTCCCGAGCTAGAGACAATAGCACTCACGACTACTAATGCATACAGTATGAGAGGTGTCAACCCACTCGTTCACAACCTTAACAATGATACTTTAGGGAAGATGCGGCATACCAAAGTTTATCCCCAAAAATTTGTTTATTCTTTCATTTGCATATGTACCAGCACGTGAAAATAAATATACTATTCCACCCAATTTGTTTAGACTATATTGTTCATGCTTCGACATCAAGGTTAAAAGACAAACGTACCTGCCAGGGCATTCCCATCAACTCCCCAAATACTCCTTGCTCAATCCCAAAGTAAATGAAGAATGGTTTCTAAAAGCCATAGCATAAAGTACAAGAGGAATCAATCAACAGTCAAGTTTCTCTTGGCCCTTTGCTCATTTGTTAGAAGCCTATCATTTGTAATTATTAACCAAAGAAAGATCTTAATTTTTGGAGGGTACTTTAGTATCCATATAAAATACCATGGAGGATCAACCATTCATCTCCGTAGAAAAAGAGCTCATAAGTTGTTTTGACACTGAATTGACCATACGAAGTGTGTTCCCATATTTGCTTATCCATGCCAACGCCAAAAACATTACCATGGTGACTAGCTATTCTTTGAATTAACTCTTTTGGAAGATCATATTGATTGCAAAACATACTTTGTGCTTGAAAATGATAGATTCTTGTGACCTAAAAAAAATTCTAGAACTTATAAATGTGCAAATAAGGGAAGATGCAACTGGACAAAAAAATAAATGAAATATTCCAACTTGAACATTCGTCAAGCCTTGAAAAAAAAAAAATGTCTTGCTAAAACAATTATGAAAGCATCACGTATTAATACAGTTCATCCTACTTATAGAATGGCATATAGTTCATCCTATTTATAGCAAACACCCAAATGGTCACGTGCCATCTATATACATCTTAATGAAATCTGACTTGTGTGAGTGATCCAAAGTACACCAAATATGCAACATATTAGTATCTTTCACTAACTTTATTGCAACTCGTAGCACCTGATTGTATGGGAGACTCATGACCTGAAGCTCAGAAGGTAACCTTGCTTTTACTTCCCCTAAAGTAAAACTTTCATCCAACCTCTTCATTCTAGTAATTGCTCTATCGCAACCTGCATCCATAATCGCTGCAAGATCTACATCTCTATCATTCCTCTTCCTCTTCCTTTGCCGTTGTCTATACAACAACAATTTTGCGTTCATAGGATACACTTGTGCCAGTATAATCCACACGTTCATAAGAACAAAGAAATGAGTTTCAAGTTCATCCATGCCTTAATATGGAACAAGACAAACATGTATGAGTGCATGAATGAAGGAGGAAAGGAAAGATGTATATGATGGAAACAAAACAGAAAATATGATTTTATTGATAGTAATATTTATAAATTACAAATTAATAAGAGTAATGAGGACAATGCAAATAATAACGAAAAATAGAAATGAGTAAGAATTTACTAACAGATAGATGAATGATAAAGGTTTGAAAGCTTGCAATATCCTTACATAGTTCTTATATGCTTCTGTCACTAGAATTCAACTATTAAAATCAAAGTTGTTGCACTAGGGTTTTGATCCTATCGAACTTACCGAGTCTCTCTCCAAAAAGTACTAACGTTCTATAAAAAATCAGGTTGTAAAAAGTTGAGTTTTTGAATAAAAACTAGTTGGTGAATTTATAGAAATGTCCGCGTCCTTTGGGTTAGGATGAAAAACTGTCTTTTGCAGTTATGTCGTTTGATTTGACAACTAATCTTTTTAGTTAATAATATTTCATTTGAATTCAAACTCAAAGTCATCTGAAAACCGAAAACATATGTAAGGATTTGGATCAATTCTGGGACCTCAAGGCCCAAGGCCTTGTCTTGGTCAATCTAATTATGGGCTGCATCATGTTTACTACATACCAACCGCATTTAACACAATCCAATTTAGACTTAATTGGATTAATAGTTTCGTGGTGATATGATAGTTGAAAAATTGCTCCATTGGTAAAAAATAAAATAAATAAGATTTAAGCCCCTGTGATGAAATTTGTTTAGATTTAGGCCCAAAATTAAAAATTTCGCCAAATCTTCCTTAATTGTTAGCACATGAGGTTCACATGTGAGGCTAAAAATATAAAGTTAGCCTCACATGTAAGCTTCACGTGCTAAGACCAACTCCAACCCTTGGTGAGTCTCAAATTTTCCCTTCTATCCCCCCTCCCCCAATTTCATTTCAACCCTTGTTCTAAAATGGGGTTTAAGTGTTAGAAATAAAAAAAAAAAGCCAAATTCTGGCCAAGATTTAGGCTAAAGTTAGTGGATTGGCCCACTTGTGCGAGTGGGAAACCAACAATTGGAGATCACTTCCCCACCGACGAGCCATACTCTCCCAACTCTCCAGCGCCTGCAAGGTGGGGACCCCGCCCACTTGTCAGCAATAAAGTTGAGCCCAACAGCTCCTTTTTTGATCAACGGCTCACATTCAAATGGTCGTTGGTCATCCAACGGTCCACATTTAATTTAGTTAATGTTGTTTTATATTTATTCTTTAATAATCTAGGGCTAAAAGTTTAGGTTTTAAGGGTTGGAGTAGAAAAGTTGTTTCTGGGTTAAAACCTAAATTTTTTGGGCAAAAAATTTTAGGTTTTACCCAAGGATTGGAGATGGTCTAACAATTGAAGAAGAGTTTTATTTTAGCCTCATATGTGTGGCTCACGTACTAATAATTAACGGAGAGTTAATGAAAATTTTAATTTTGAACACAAATCCTAACAGACTTCACCATAAGGGTTTAAAATTAAATCCTAATTTTTTTTTTTATCATATGGGCTATCTTACGACTATCCTATTCCTACAGGAACTAATAATCCAATTAGACCTCCAATTGATTAAGTCTAATAGTGTAAAACTTATAAAATGAATCTCCAACAAACCAATCCACCCATGTGGATGTTTTTCTCCATTCAAAACTAGTATATGAGTACGGATATTTCAATCAAGCGCAAAAGGTGTAGATGGGATGAGCCCCAAAATTAGCCCTTCCAAACAATTAAATTAGAAATTGGCCATTCAGATTGAATCACAATCAACCAACAAAAGATCAAACTTAAACAAAATTTAACAATTCCACTAACTTTTTCGGTTTTTCCCCAAGTTTGAAATCTATAAGGCGTTTCAAACACTGCTTTGTGCGGCATAAGAAACCCAAAAACTTAATAAGAAATTCAAATCCAACAAAAAGAACCCAAATTCAACATAAAAACTTGTTTATCCCACTTAATCACTGCCCTGAACAGCAAAACAGAAAAAGAAAAAATTGCAACAAAAAAAAAAATCGAAACCTCTCGGAGCTGCAAAAATACAATATCCAATCCTAACTCCTAACAACGCAACAAAAACACAATCTTTAGAGAAAAAAAAAGAAGAAATAGCAGACGAAATCGAAAAAGATGAAACCTTGGATATGACATTATCTAACGATTCTAACCCTGTATGGCAGAAATGTCAAAGGCAGAAATGTCAAAGGCCGACGTACAGCGAGTTGAAAAGTGGAGGAGGCGTTGATGTCGTGGTCGAGCACCTCGAAGCGGAAAGGAAGTTGTCACAGAGTGAGGATGCGGCCTGAAAGTTGTTGTCGCAGGGTGACGGGGCGGGTGACGTAGGGTTTGCTTTGTGATTTGGGTAGTGGAATTATTGACAAAGAGGAGTGTTTTGTCGCGTCAAACGTGAGATAAACTATTTTTGTCTCACTGTGTTTCGTCTCATCCCAATCTGCTATCCAACGTGCCCGTGTGCCTGTAATATGTTTGATGCACTAGATGATTATCTTATGTTCAAACAGTACATCATTCATCTAATAGATACTTATTACGGTGTTACCAATTATAAGAGAAATTCTGTCGCATACATAATCTTGTTAGTTAATTTGGACTGGTGCAATTGCAATATGGCACTACGATGAGAGATCATAAGTTAGTCTTACTATAATTATGCAGAATGTCTCTTGTCGGGTTGTCTTGTGCAAGAATGAATCCATCTATATCAAGATTTGCCTCAATTATTAGATGTATAGATTTGGAATATACAATACGACAAATAAGCAGTGTACCGCTCTAGTTAAAAGGCAGCAACATTTTGGTCACTGTCTATGAAAAAACAGACATGGTTCATTGAAGTCTCAAGACTCTCAAGTAAAGAAGATATGCACCATAAAACAAAGAGAACTTTTCATTGAGGGATTTATCTTTGATATTTTCTGCTTGGCATTATTAGTTGTTCGGGGAGGAGAATTGGTGGGGGTTGAATCCGTACTAGGGTGCATAAGCATCACTACTTGCCGCCATTGCGGTAAAACACCATCTGCTTACTACCTTAAGTTATGTTGTTGGTCCATTTGTTAGATATCAACTTTATCTTTTACTCATCATTTGACGCATCCTACTGTTGAAGAATCGGATCTCATATGGCAAAATATCATATAGTTAATATATTAGAGTTTCTACTCTAATACCAGGGCTTTTTTGATAACACCAACATCTACTAAAAGTAAATTAGAAAGTGTTTTTTGGAATGTGAGTATTTTTTTAACCCAAAAGTAAGCTTTTTCTTCTGAACGTTCTCGAAAGCATTTTTAATGATCTAAATCCAATATTCGTTATTCTATAAGAACTTCCATAAGGGCATGTAAGCTCTTGATACCATTACACTTAAAAAAAAAACGCTTCAAACTCAATACTACATAAAAAGACCATGCTTTGCACGAAAACATGACTAAAAAATTGCAACTACGAACCAATTAGAGCATAACAAATAGATAATTAGAGTTCTCCAATTGAGCTCCTTGAAGCTTTCTTTTCCCTGATTTACGAAAAGGTACTCATTAAGTCCATGGTTTCCTACCCCAAAAAAAACAGGTACTCTTAAGGTTGGGAACTTGGGAGAGGCCTTAATTAAACAGCGCCAAATTAAAGTGCCTCTCCTCTCTTCAAACTGCTGAAACCAAGTAATGAATGGATCTGGCTCTCCTATGCATTACCAGCAAATTTTGCTTCAGCCAACGACCACCACCATTCACATTAAAATGCCTTCTCCAAAACAAAAAATTCAAATTCACCGGCAAACAAACGTACATGGTATAAATAAGAAAAGGCAGTTCAACAGTCTGAAGTACTAGACAACCCCTCGGAATCCGACAGTATCATATACCTGAGAGCACTAATGGGAAACCGTAGAGCCAATGAGATACTGTCAATGATGACAGAGGCGAAAGACGTTCATTTCTAATTAATAATACTAACACGATAACAATAACAAGAATGAAGCGCCTATGCAGGGGCTTTGGGGCTGAAAGATTATAGCTTGAATTGCTATTGCGACTACAATACAACCTAAGGCTACAGCTACATATTGTACAATACATGAATGTTGAAACTCCCTTTGCAGATTAGCTCAAGCATGCCCCATTTTTGCACTAGGCTACCTGTATTGACACAATAACTCAGTATAGATCGTTGAAAGAGTTCGAGCATAGCAAAGGGTTACAAATTTAAAGTCAGATGAAAAAGAAAATAAATCGTTTGCTCAGTTACAGACGTTCTGAAACAAGGGAACATCTATGAGGTCCAAAGCATCACAAGCTCAAAAGGCTAAGAACCCAACAATACAGCATAAAAGAACTAATGGTATATCACACCACATCAATTTTTTTGGTGATACAGGCAGGTGAACTTCACACCACATTCTTAAATGGTTGAAAATATACCTTTTTTTCTCTCTACTAAATGATCAGAGGCAAATGAGTCGGTTAACATACAAATTCTCAGTAATTTATTATTAATGCTCTTTATTCGTCAATATTTATAAAGCTACTATGCACCATTGCAATATGAAGGTAAAAGGAACACTCAATTGGTAATTGTCAATGTAGTTTAATAAGTCCTGCGAGAAGCCTACTCCAAATTTCAATATAATAAACCTAAATTATAATATCACAACAGTTTCACATACCTGATCAAAGAGAGCATGTTCGAGTTTCCATAACCAAGAAGAATAACCACCAAAAAAATATACATGCATAAGTGGATTACTCGGGAACAGGCTCCAATACCCCTTTAAACTCATCATAAATCCATCTGTAAATATAAAAATAAATAAATAAAATTATTAAAGAACAAGGTGAAAATATTAAGAAACAAATGGAATTATCCTACCACATAACAGGCTAAAAAACGGCTACTCACAGCAAGTCCACGTGTGCACACATACAGTGTGAGTGAGTTTTTTTTTTTTTTTTTTTTTGGGGGGGGGGGGGGGGTTGTGTGGGAAGAGTATAGAATCTAGGCATTTGTGGAGATAACACAGTAACATGCACAGAACAATTATTTATTTCTGTGCCATGTAAGAACTAAAGAGCCTTACTTGCAGAGGAAGATTGGTTGTAATTCATTATCTGCCTCATATCCTAACTGGCTCCGTCTTTCAGTTTCTACACTGAACTTAGCAGGAGAAAGAACTTCACAAGGACCACGAATCAAACCAGCCATTACATTGCTATCATGATTAGACTCATAGACCTGCAACACAAACAAAGAAAAAATATTAACTACCATATGGATGCTGTAATATTGTACTCTACATGTCAATACAAAATGGGAGTGAGAGGCCTTTAAATCACCAGAGTGTTAAATAGAATTGCACCATACATAGTACCATTATATAGATATATTATATTGGTGCATGTGTTCGCAGTCATGTCCACCACGACAAAATCAGTAGTCCTATTCTACTAGTCAACTGATATGCCAACCACTGAGTTTTAATGTTGATGTGAACATCTTACAACAGAGAGAAATACATAGAACAGTACTTTTTGGTCATCTCATAGAACAAAAGTTTACCTCATTGCTTTCAGGTGTAGATGGGCGACCAACGTTCTCTGGTAAGTCACCAGGAAAGTAGCACCTGTTGACAATAGCCCACTTTGACCCAGTTTTTCTATCCTCCCACATGGACTGCAATGAAATTACAAAGTTCATTACAAACCTTCTAATATAAAGAAAAAACTCAATATAACCCTAAACAAATGACAATGTTTCTAAAACAAACAATAAGTGATTCCACTAGACTTAGTGACCAAAAATAACAGACGACTCTATTCCAAAGACTAATTTCAGTAACAACATAATGTAATTCTCCAAAATGCTACTACTGACGTATCAAGGGATGCTTAATAATTCACTTACCTGAAGCTTTGAAGGTATCAATTTTCCATGACTAGACTGGAAAAGAGCATGATCTCGCAGTTGATATGTTACCCCATCAATGCAACAAGTATGGTAATATATTTTTTCATCACCACCTTGAACTGCATCGCCAATCCATTGAACAGCTTTCAAGCCATCTGAAGAAAAACCGAAATGCTCTAGAGACCTACCACTAGCTACAGAAATTTCACAAGTATTTGCTTGTGCACCGCTTTGGTCATTCCGTTTGATGTCATATCTTAAAGAGGAGCCAGAGTTTCCTACAGAGTGAGAAGTATCTGGGTCTTCCAATGCAGAATTCTGGTCATGGAATATCATTGATGGAACTTCTGAAGAGTTGGGCAGCCAAGCACCGTCCACAACTTGTGTGTTGGAAGGGGGTTGGGAATGATCGGACTTACCAGTATCCTTGTTGGAAAAATCAGCAGAAGCTTCTGGTTTTGATTCAAAATGTATCTCTTCAACTCTAGATGGTTCAGTAGTTTCTTTTGGTTCAACAGGAGGCTCTGCTTTTGAATCAGAAGGTCTCTCTTCAACTCTAGATGATTCAGTAGTTTCTTTTGGTTCAGCAAGAGGCTCTGCTTTTGATTCAGCAGGAAGCTCCGCTTTTGATTCAGAAGGATGTTCTGCTTTTGATCCAGGTGTCTCTTCAACTCTAAATGATCCAGTAGTTTCTTTTGGTTCAGCAGTAGGCACTCTGCTTTTGATTCAGCAGGGCACTCCGCTTTTGATTCAGCAGCAGGTTCTGCTTTTGATTCAGAAGGTCTCTCTTCAACTCCAGATGATTCAGTAGTTTCTTTTGGTTCAAGAGGAGGCTCTACTTTTGATTCATCAGGATGCTCCGCTTTTGATTCAGCAGGATGCTCTGCTTTTGACTCAGCAGGAGATTCTGCAATTGATTCAGAATCTTCAACTCTAGATGATTCAGTAGTTTCTTTTGGTTCAGAATGAGGGTCTGATTTTGATTCAGAACATTTCTCCTCAGATCTTTCACTTGACGGGTAACTTCCAGAAAGAGGATTCTCATCCCTATTTTTACTGCTTGATACGAGATTCTTCCGTTGAGATTCTTTTGCAGTTAAAATCTTTAGATCTGGTGCTGACTCAATGTGATTGCTGCTCCCACCACCTATACCAGCAGTATTCTGCAAAACAGAACTTCCATTTGCAGCTATATTCGGCTGGTTGACCCTTGGATCTAAATTTTCCAGTTTATTCTCCAAGGACATTTGAATTCCAGCTGTGTTAGAAGGAACTTTTACTTGTATATTACTTCTCATCACACGTCCATACTTCGGAGGCAAGGGCTTTCCATTGCTCAGTGACAGGCATCTCATGCAGTGCCACTCACCTCTAGGAATTCCTCTCTGGTTAGATGACTGTGCACACATTATGTGATATCCTCTCTCACACGCATCACAAATAAGAACGTTATCCACCTCATTGATCGTAAGCTGGCAACTCTGGCAAGTCAAAGTCTTACTCATGTAATCCCTTGACGGAGGAATCCATGTAGGATGATCAGGAGGCTGTGGTTGTAATAATTTCTGAATAACTTTGGCAATTTCATTGTGATTATTAGAAAGCTGAAGGAGTTTTAACAAAGTGCATCTGTTGCAAAGGCTGATGTACAACGGGTAGATTTCCAGAAGCTGATTGAGAGACAAATGGTTTAGTATTCTGATTCCGCGCAGCTACAGAAGTCATCTGTTGCATACTGATACCAGTACTTCCGTCAACTTTGACAGGTGTATAGTTTGGCACCTTGTGTTCTGGTCCACTTTTAGCAGATTGAGCTTGCACTGACCAAGCTGGAGCATTCACTGGTGGATGTGGATGATTTGCAAACGAATTTGCTGCACATAGAAAATATGGTGTAAATACTTACATAGGCAGAGAGGAGATAGAATCAGTAGTAATGAAGTAAAAAAAATTCCAAAAAAGATACCTTTCCGTACAAGTAAAGTTAAAGGACATCAATTACCTTGTACTTGAAATGCATAAGAAGACGCATTTGCATTTGGTCCTCCGTCTGATCTGAACTGTGCTCTTTCAACTTTAGGCACCGTTGGGGAAGAAGAATCTCTTCCTAGATGACTACTAGGAAAACCACTAGACACCATGGATGCTCTAACATCATTGTTGGGAAACTGATACTGTGTAGGTGAGGGAGTTGCCGTAGATGCATGAAAAAGAGATGGAGAAACGGGGAAACCTCCCGAGGAAATTGGTGCATGACTTGGTTTGCTTGTAGGAATCATATGAACGTTATGTGGCATCCCATGGGTTTCAGCCGCTGCATTTAAGCTTGTTTTTAATGGGTGAGATGGATGTGCAGCAGGTTGAGCTTGTGCAGAGAATTTCTTGGATTCTTCCATCTAGAAAAGAATTTCAAGTTCAGAAAAAAACATTGTACAGAGTCCAAAAAATCCTAAATTGGTTGTTCGGCAGCCTTATATGCTGTAATATGGCATCAGCCACAATGTCAATAACTTCTTGGTCGAATGACTTTAAACTTCACAACTAGCTACTATTCTGAACACTAGCACACTCGCTTACAGAACTCTGATATTTTTTTTAATAAAAATGAAACCTTTCAGTATAACCGAGGACCATCACTATGCAGTTAAGTGCATATATACTCATGATGAAGGTAACCAACAAGCCCAACATATTCTTCCATCTAGAAAAAGAATTTCAAGTTCAGAAAAAATAGTTTTACAGTCCAAAAAATCCTAAATTGATAGTTCGGAACAATCATATGCTGTAATATTGCAGTAGCCATAAAATGTCAAAGACAACTTCTTGGTCGAGTGACTTTAAACTTCACAACTAGATACTAATCCAAACATTAGCACACCGCTTACAGAACTCTGATACTTGTTTGAATAAAAATGAAACCTTTCAGTATAACCAAAGACTATCACTATGCAGTTAACTGCATATATAATCATGACGAAAGTAACCAACAAGCCCAACATGTTCACATCAACTAAGCCAAATAGCTCCACCGTGACCAATTAAGAAATCATAACAAAAAATGCTTCCTCCCTTAATTTCTCAAAAACCATGCAAATATACCTTAAACGCATACAAAATCAAAACGCCAAACCATATGAACTATATTATTATCAGTCCATTACGAACAATTTATAATTCAGAATTAAAAGTTTCTTTCTTTTTTTATTCAACACTTTCCCACCAACCAAACAACAAATCATACAAATCTAGACTAAAAACCCTACCCAACAATCTCCAAACTCAAAATCAAACCATATCCAATCAAACAATTGAGTCCTTACCTTCCTCTTCGTCTGTGAAAACTTCTCGGAAATCGTCAACTTGGGACCCCGGAACCCTAATCTCTGTTCCTTAAGCTTAGCATTAAGCCCCAAATCCTCAATCACAGCGCCAATTGCATCCCTGCCCACAATATCCTTAGGCGCCAAACCTTCACACAGCTCCACCAGCTTCGACCTAGCTTCCCCCATAAGCCCAATCTCCGGCTCCGTGGGCTTCTTCCCCCCTCGGATCTTGGCCATGGTTGACAAGGCCAGAACAATCTCCGCCACTCTCCTCAGATCCTTCTCCGAATTGGGTCCCAATCTGGGCTTCTTGTTCAACTGGGTCCCCAAATCTCCTTCTCCTCCATTCTCAATCGGCCTCTTTTCCCCAATTGAGACCGCCGGCGGGGGCAGCTGAGTGGGTTCGGCGTTCAGGGGTGGATCCATAATTAAGGCGCTGGGAGAGCGAAGCCCCTAAACAAGGCCGTTTTAGGAGCAAAGGAAAGGGAGCTCAAAGAGAGACAGAAGGCGAGAGAGAAACCCTAGAGAGGCCAGAGGGACGGAGAGGCTTAGCCGTTGGGCGGGTTGGGGGATTTGAAAGGGCGAAAATTTTGTGAGGGAGAAACCGAGAAAGAATAAAGCTTTTTTGGCGGGTAAATTTGAGGGTTTTTTTTGGGTGAGTGATTAAAATTTGATAATATGGTGAGTTTGCGAGCGAGTTAGAGAGAGAGATTTGGGTTTCAATTCGATGGGGGAACGAGTGAGTGGACGAGCAGGGCGAGATTTAGAGAGAGAAGGAGTAGAGAGAGAGAGAGGGTTATTTCGTCTTTTAGACATGGATGCACCGTGGGCCTTGGATATAAATAGATACGCGTTAGAGTTTTGGACTGTCCCCATCTTGTTTTAGAGGTTTTTCTTTTGTCAAACATCTATTCTAGAGTTACACCCATCTGGCCCTATATCCAAAGAGATCTGAACCGTTTATTTTGTAAGTCTTAATTTATAGATTATTTTTGTAAAAATTTAAGTTAATCCAAAATCATTTGCTTATTTGATTACGACAATGAAATTTCATTGTTTCTTATAGAACAAAGTGTTCGTCCATTTTTTTTAATTTAATTAGATGTCTTAAATATTTTTGATTTGGATAATATTTTGTAAGGATGATCTATGAGGTCCAACGACGGTTCGGATCATTGAAGTTCAATATGATGTGGGGCCCACAACTAATCTTCACTTTAAAAAAAAAAAAGAAAGAGGAATCCATTCTCGTCCCACTTATTGTTTTATTTTGTTTGTTTTTTGTTTTTTTGTCAAAAATAATAAATAAATAAATGGTGTAAAATTTGGCTCTTCAAGAATTACGAAAGAACTTCTCCTTAAAATATCTTGTGATCTCTGGCTACAAAAGAATGCTCTTCAAGATAATTGTAAGTATGGTTATGCACCCACACTCAACCTCCAATTTCTATTCATGTCCTTCTCCAGGGTTGACTCTCTTTAATAAGAATTGTGACCTGCATTTGTTAGTACCAATATTCCTAGATCCTTTCTCTTGTTACTATTTGCATCAGAATTTTGATCATTCGTATCAGATTCCCCAAATGCGAATTTATATTCGCCATGTCTCTCACATGAAAATATTATTTGAGGTATCACTTCCACCTTCATCAAACCCCTCACACATCAGATCTCTTGACAACAATAATCATGTTATTCATTTTTTTTTTTTTTTTGGGGTGTAAGTCCAATCAAGCAAATCGATTTTACTTTTGAACACTTGCACATACAACAAATAAAGTTTGGCTATTTATAAAGCTTTTACAATATACTAAAAATAGTTATCTTATTAGTTGTAAAGGTGTTTGTGTAGTCAACCAAGTTTGATTGCTTATAAGGCTTTTATAATATACTAAAAATAATTACCTCGTTAGTTGTAATTATGTTTTTGTACTTGACCATGCTATTTGTTGCAACCTCAGTTTCCCCTACAGAAGCATCGCCTTGTGGGTCATCATGTTTAAGTATACAAAAAATTTGTAACAAACTCCTCATTCATATTAAGGGTTTGCTGAAATAGTTTTCTAAATTTAGAAGGCGACAACTGAAAAACCATGAAAATGATGAACTAGTATAATATTCGGCAATAGTTTGCCGAAATATTTTAATTTGCGGCAAGGAGCTACGTACCCAAATTATGTAGAATACTTCGTCAAGGATCTACTAAAACTTTTCTACACGATTTAGGGTTTATGCTAATTTATTAAGAACCAGCAACATAAAAATTCATCAAAATTGTTGATTTGCATGTGCTTAATAGAAATTAAATATAGCTTAATTTGACAAGCTTTATAAATTTACAGAGATAAAGGGAGACGTGAAAGTTTTGGCCGTGCTACCTTTACCAATCGATGATGGAAGAGAAGTGGGGAGGAACAACAGAGAGGGAAGCCAATCGAGACATATATGGTTACGCATCATCAACCATACTTTTTCAAGGGATATCATTCATAACACAGTTATAGGAAGCTGCTAGTGAGCAAAATAGTAAGAAAACCATCAAGCAAATATATCCCGAATATTTATCAAGATATCGAACAATTTGCATAACGAGGTCTCTGAAATCACTAAAACAATGAAAAAAATATATATATAATCTTATCTTATGTGGAGCTTCCAGAATGTTGATTTTATGTTCCATTTGTTTTTTTTTTTTGTTTTTTTTTTTTTTTTTTTTCCAATCAAAGTGTTTGTAGTTTTATTGGTTACAGTTTTGTTCTACAATAGAGAGTGAGATTGGCTTTAAGAGTTGAAGATAAATAATCTTTGGATGTACGAAATTACACATTATAATTTATAAGTGATTTGAGTGCATTCATAATTTTTATTTAAAAAAAACCCTTAAGAGATGGAAATTATCATTGCACATAAGTGTATATCAACCATTTAAATTTTAATACAGGATGTATTATACGATATACAGGGTGTTCATAAAAAATTCTATATGTTTAATCTTGTATATGGTGAGTTTGATGATAATTTTTAAGGAAGACTAATGAAAAGGGCTTGAAAACTTTGAGTTTTAACGAAAATGACAAAAAAATGTTGTAAGTGAATAGTACCAAGAGTGACTTTTTAGAGTAAAAATGTGGTTTTTTTTATCAAAGTGAACAGTACCGGAAGTGTTTGGTTAAAACTCCCTAATCTTTATTTATTTATTTATTTTGGAACAAACGAGACTATCTATACTAAGGGAGGGGGTAGGCTTAGTCTTATAATGGGCTAACAATAATGTAGTTCAAATTCGCCTTTGACGAGAATCGAACCTAAGTCCTCTCACTTATAAATAAAGAGGAATACCACAAGAAAAACGTAATACTTCCATCCAGAAAAAATAAAAAATAATGATTATTGTATAGACCCCAAATCTCACCCAAATATTTCCAACCGGTGGCAGTGGAATCCGCTAGAACAAGAGAACCAATCATCAGGGGATGCCGCCTCTCAGACTTTTTTTGCCCAAACCAATGTAACTCTTCATGCAGCAAGATACCAGGTTCAGTCATTTGTATTCATGTAGTAGGGAAAGAAGCACTCATTTGTGCTAATGGAGATGGTTAAGTGGGTTTCTTGTCAATCTTGGCACCAGTAGACTAGGGTTTAGCCATCATCAATAACAATCCTATGCAATTTTATCAATTACTTATGAATTTCCACATACATGCTTTGAATGTTAGATTTTCCTAATGCATATTTTCCTTGTGATGTTCAAGCGAAAACGTATATCTAACATGCAATCTGTCTGTGATATTTAGATCAAATATAAACATGCAAAACTCATTAAGTTTGTGAAAACCGTTTGAAAAACCATACAACCTTTAAGAGCGTGATGTTCGTCTTAATTGAACTTACAATTACTAATTACTAGAAGTCCTTTTCAATTTCAAGGTGATGTTCCAACAGAAATTGCATCAATTACATGTCTAAATATCCTAATGGTGATCAATCATTAAAATATATAGATAGTTTTAGGAAATTGTTATTGACACTCCAAAAATCTCATTTTGCACTCCAAACTTTCTATAATTAGTAAGAAAATGACACTTATGAGGAGTGTAGAATGAAATTTTTAGAGTGTTAATAATAGTTCCGTAGTTTTAATCACAATGATTAATAATTCAAAGCAAACATGCATCCATTTATAAGCAAATTAATAAAATCACATATTCATGCTAAGGCTCATGGCCTCGCCCTAGCAATAGAAATTAGTTACGCATACTCATAATAAAAATCAAAGAAAATATCATTAACTAGAAAAATGATTGAAAACACCTTGTAGGTAAAAATTTTGAAATTCTCCAAAGCTTTGCTAAGTTCTCTCAATGTCGCGTAGAGAACTTAATGGCTAAAAAGTCTTATTTATACTACTACAAATTAAAGCCCTCATAGAAAAGGTTTTCTAAAAACTAGGAGATAAAATAATAAAAGGATAACTTAAAAACACACTCCAAATCCGAAATTTGTTCAGCAAAGAAATAGCCATGTTTCTAGACCTTCAACATTCCAAAACAAGCTCAAAATGACTTGAATTAAGGGAGTTTTAATGAAAAGCCCATGATACTATTCACTTTAACGAAAAATCATATTTTTACACTAAAAAGTCAATACAGGTACTATTCACTTTACCCTTTATTTTGTCCTTATCATTAAAACTCAAAGCTTTTAAGCCATTTTCATTAGTTTTCATTTGAATTAAATATTAGGACCTCCTCTTCGAGTTCCAAGAAGAGCCCAATCCACAATCCATCATCTTCTAGCCCAAAAGTCACAACAAGCTTTGTAGCCCAATCTGCCAGCACTGCATGCTGGGCATAAATTAATTCGCCACGATCAGATGGTTTGAAATAAAATAATGAAATTTTGACACAACCTTCTTGAAAGACTCACAAACCCGCTCCAATTGGAATCACTCAAAAATTCCACCGTTTGATTACTTTTATGCTTAGAACAAGTTCGCATGTCCTACATTAAAAGTACATAACAAAGTATCAAAATCTCACCAAAATAATGACCAAAATATACCAATAATAGGGAATAATATATAGCATAACATCAACTCATCATTCATTTTAAGTGATAAATATGTTATACGCTTATTTCAAACGGTCCAAAATCAAAACTTCATAAATCTCTCTTAAGACCATCTCCAACCCATAAGATACAGCCTAAAATATAAAAATCCCCCAAACCATCTTCAACCATTAAGCTAAAATAAGCCGTGGTGAGAAAATATATCTTAGGACTAGATTTCCCTCATGATTTAAGCCTAGCTTAAATTATTCTAGACCCACCAAATTGTCATATTTCAAACCTTTTTTTTTTAATTTTTTTTATTTATAATCTAACAGCTATGACCAAATATGATCAAATCTAATGGTAAAAAAAAAAAGATTTGACGGTGCAAAATTAAATATAACGTCTAAAATAATTTAAGAAAATTATTTAAATCACATTTAACTTAAAACTTTATAAATACCTATGTACTTGTATGATTTTGAATTACTTATTGGAATTTAAACTTTTTTAGATTAAAATATTCATAAAATTAAATTAGGATTGTTACATCCCACATCGCCTAGGGGAGTGGATCATGTAAGCCTTATATGTATATTCCCATCTCTACCTAGCACGAGGCCTTTTGGGAGCTCACTGGTTTTGGGTTCCATCGGAATTCCGAAGTTAAGTGAGTTTGCGCGAGAGTAATCCCAGGATAGGTGATCCACTGGGAAGTTCTCGTGTGAGTTCCCAGAAACAAAACCATGATCGCATGGTCGGGGCCCAAAGTGGACAATATCGTGCTACGGTGGAGTCGAGTCGGGGATGTGGTGGGGGCCCGGGCCGGGATGTGACAATTTGGTATCAGAGCCAATCCCTGGCCGGATGTGTGCCAATGAGGACGTCGGGCCCCTAAGGGGGGGTGGATTGTTACATCCCACATCGCCCAGGGGAGTGGATCTTATAAGCCTTATATGTATATTCCCATCTCTACCTAGTACAAGGCCTTTTGGGAACTCACTGGTTTCGGGTTCCATCGAAACTCTAAAGTTAAGTGAGTTTGCGTGAGAGCAATCCTAAGATGGGTGACCCACTGGGAAGTTCTCATGAGAGTTTTCAGAAACAAAACCGTGAGGGCGTGGTCGACGCCCAAAGCGGATAATATCGTGCTACAATGGAGTCGAGCCCAGGATGTGGTGGGGGCCAGGGCCGGGATGTGACAAGGATAATCTACATAAATTTTATTTTAAAAAATTTTACCGAAAAAGAAAAATTAGGTGAAAATCATTATTTAATAATATCGGGCTCAAATGTTAAGCCATAAGGTCATCTCTAACCGACCCGACCAAAGGGCTATAGGCCAAAACATAACTAGTTTTGACACACAACTCATCTCCAATGGAGGGCTGCACCAAAAAAATTTGGGACCCATTGGGCAAAATATAGCCAAATGGCCAGAAGGATGGGCAAACATAGCCAACTTCCATGATAGTACTGAAACAATTTGTTTGAGTATGAATTTGGACTTAGCTGTGCTGCTAGCTGACCTCATGTAGCTTTTATTTTATTTTATTTTTTATTTTTTATTTTTTTTAAGACGAAATAAAAAATAAATAAAAAATCTAATTTTTTCCTATAAATACGTAAGTCATTTCTACATCATTTCTCACATCTTTTTCACCATTCCATACTATCTTACCTCATTTTAATGTCTAAGTTCTTAACATGCAAGTAAAATTAAAATATTTAATAACTTGAAACTTAAACAACATGAAACTTAAAACAACATTTAGTGACAAGTGACCCTATGTTTGGAAACCTTATTTTAATATGATAATGTAATTCAATTAACCGATAAAATTAAAGAACAAACTTAAAATGATAAATTATTGAGGGGCTAAAAAACAGCCCCTTCGGTTGGAGATTGTATATAGATATGACCTATCACTGTTCATTAAAAATAATTTCTTGCAGGGCTATAATCTAGACGGGGCTAAACATAGCCCCTTCGGTTGGAGATGGCCTAAGGGTTGGAGGAGAAAAACAGTTTCTTGGTTATGACTTAAAATTTTCTGGCTCAGATTTTTAAATTTTATCCCCAAGGGTTGGAAATGGTCCAAAGAAGGGTAAATTAAGTGACAAAAACAAAATAAAAAATACAGTCTTGGTAAGGAAGGTAATACAAGTTGTGAAGTACCAACTGGAGAAGAAGCTTTATTTCTTCAGTAACAGTTTTGTCTGCCACTCCTTTAAGTAAATTATCAACATCCCCCTTTATAGCTTCAGCTAAGTGGCACATTCCTGAAGCTGAATCTCTTTCCCAAAATGCACAAAAACATCGCTTTCTCGTTCATCCTCTCACTCGTCCTTGAAAGAAGAAGGGAGACATGCCATCGGGAGAAAGGAGCTCTAGTCATTGTGGTTCCAGAATTTTAGACTTTATTACATTGTCTAGATAAAACGATAGCAAACAATAAACAAAAGAGAGAATAATTGTACTACAATTTCTAGTAAGAAAAGAGAAACATTTTTCACGGGTCAAGATAGTTAGGTATTTATCATAATATTTAATCGTACACGTTTAATGTTTGTAAAGAGTTTTTCTCTTGCTGGTTTGTAATGTGCCAGTATCTTTGACCAGGATACCACTGATTGCTCTTGATTACGAACCGCCAAGGTTGCAAATTATCATATTGTTATCCTTTCTCCATTCTTCATAATGCAGCATCCTTAGTAACTTATGTATCATGTTCTCTTTGCAGGATTTAAGTTATAGAAGCATCAGTGAGAGTTGATGCTATAGCTACTGCAGGATTTAAGTTATCATGGACAAAATAAGTTGATCTGATTCGGTACGTTCTCTTTACTTATCTGAACTCTCCCTCGAATTATAGTTTATTGCTCATATACAATTCCATTAAGCTTTACGGAGTTAGTTAATCATGTTCTGTTGGTTTACTTCTTAGTTAGATGGGTTCTTTCGTTTTCTTCATAATCAGGAACAACGGCGGAGCCAATGAAGGCTCATGGTAGTCTGCTGACCTTCTCAAATTAATAGATTATGCATTTGTATATGTTTAGATTTGATTTTGTATATCTTGTTCTCAAGGCATGACTGTAACATCCCAGATCGACCAATGGAGAGGGGGGTGATGTGCCTTATATGTACATGCCCACCTTCATATAGCATGAGGCATTTTGGAAGCTCACTGGCTTCGGGTTTAATCGGATCTTTAAAGTTAAGAGAGTTCGGGTGAGAGCAATCCTAGGATGGATGACCCTCTGGGAAGTTCTTGTGTGAGTTCTTAGAAACAAAACCGCGAGGGCGTGGTCGGGGCCCAAAGCGGACAATATCATGCTACGGCGGAGTCGAGATTGGGATGTGACAGAATGGTATTAGAGCCACTCTGCTGTGTGATGCGAGTGTGTCGACAAGGACGTCGGGCCCCTAAGGGGGGTGGATTGTAACATCCCACATCGACCAACGGAGAGGAGGGGATGATGTGCCTTATATGTACATACCCACCTCCATATAGCATGAGGCCTTTTGGGAGTTCATTGGCTTTGGGTTCCATCGGAACTCTGAAGTTAAGCAAGTTCGGACGAGAGCAATCCTAGGATGGGTGACCCTCCGGGAAGTTCTCGTGTGAGTTCTCAGAAACAAAACCGTGAGGGCGTGGTCGGGGAGGGGGGGCAAAGAGGACAATATCATGCTATGACGGGGTGAGACTAGGATGTGACAATGACCGTTTTCACTGTCTGGACCTTTAATGAAATAAAAGCTAACATAAATTTCACAAATATGCAAATTATGAGTTGTTGACCCGTATGTTTTTGGGGCTCATAAAATATAAAAATGGTAATACAAATGCTAAATATGGTAATAGTTGTGGTTAATTCTTGAAATAAATTTGAATATTAATGAAATTTACTACCCGGCAATTATTATGGCACCTCAATCCGTGTAAATCAACTAGGAAAACCTAAGGCTTTTGGGTTATTATTAGATGATTTATTTTGTTTTGTCTTAGTTTTTGTTAATTTAGTTGACTCTCTTTAGTAAATTTTATAGCTCCACACTGCTCAGGAATCCACTCATCCATCAAGAATAAAACACTCACACTTTCAAGTGTTTGATCCTTATCGTAGGAAAAGATCTACAAGTTCAAGATTTGTTTTTTACTTTGTTACTTACTAATACCGTACTTCCAATATAATCGAAAATGATGTGCATCTCTGGATTTTTATCTGTAGAATGGTGATGTGCGTGGATTGGACCCTTGTTACGAAAAATGAAGCCACACTTAAGACTGGTGATATTGTGTCGATTAGAGAAAAAGGAAGACTAAAAGTGAGTTTCCATGTTTAAGAAACTTATCTCATTTTAGTCCTACCATTCCTCGTGAATTGAAAGTGATAAGTTTTAAGTTTTCTTAATGAGTAACTCCTCTTTTACCTTCATTGTGGACGGGTTACTTCTACAATTTGCATACATTCATGTAGGGTCATATCTTTTGCTTTCTTGCATGCAGTGTACGCTACTAAATAGTATTAAAATGAGGCCAACATAATAAATTAGTATTGAAATCGCAATTTAAACTAATCAAATCTAAAACATTTCACTTATAAGGAATACATTAACAAAACAACTTTTTAATCTTTAGATTAGTTGTTTTCATATATGGCCCCTTCAATGGTGAAGTCAATACTAGCATTGAAAAATCAATGTGGACGGAGCTCCACGTAGAGGTGGAGTTGGCAAGTTTGCCATTTTATTCTCATTGTTTGAACTATTACTTTTTTTTTTTAAGACTAGCGGGTGACTTCGCAACGGCAGTCTACTCTTTTGGAAGTCACTATATATGCATGTGGGTTTATTCTAAACTTATTACTACCGAGAATATTATGTATCATATCAATTAATTATTTAAAATTGAATTTAATGTACTATAGATACATAAATTGATTACGTAGCAACAGTCACATAATTTGGTGACTTATTTTACTTTCATTAAACTTGAGTCATTAAAAAATAACGAACTTGAAAACTCTTCTACTATTGAATAGAGAAGTGCGATAATTGATAAATAAGTTTACTTGCACAATTTATGGATATTCTGAGAAGTACTTATCCTAGCATGATAGAAATGCATATGCATGTTCCATATTTTGTTCCCATACCGAATAACTTTTACTTGCCTTAATTAGTTCCATTGTGACCATAGGCTTCCAAGTTGTAGGCATATATACAAAATAAATGACAATAATTCTTCACTTTTTAACAAATTTAATCTCTTACGTCACATTTTTATTTTGATATAGTAGGAATAATAATGCACAAGAAATACGTTTGTCAATTTATTGAAGAACAATTAAGGCAAGTCACGTTCTTTTTTCTACTTGTCATCTCTTTTTCAAGCAATGATAGTCACTAACACGGCAAGCAAGATCAATTCACGGATGTCACAACTCTATTGTAATAAACTAGTCAATCAAATAATTTGCAAATAAGTAATATTTGTGCAAAAGAATAAATAGCTATGTGATTGTTGAGATTTAAACAATTTATGGGAACTTGTAAGTTGCGTTTATCGTACCAAATAAATACAAAATTTAGAAACTCTAGTATATGATACCTCACATTAGTAAATACGTTGCTAAAGTAGTTTTAAAGGAAAATGCGTTTTTCATCTTACGAATGATTCGCACCTTTGCCTCATCCCTTATAAGTGTAGAACTCCTTGCGTCAAAATTTCAACAGCATCTAAGGGATCATTTTCTGAGAAAATCAAAAGTTACACATTTTTTCCACCATCATGGCCGCACTAAACATGTTTCCAAATTGTGGTCATTTCGCTTTTGGCGAGTTGCGCACTTCCAATGTTGGCGCATTTGGATGACTCAACGGCTATGGTTGAGTGCAAAAAACATTTCAGTATAAAGTATGCATTAGACGTGTACAACTATATTTTCAAAGAGAAGAAAATTGGTGACAGCAGTTGTCGGGCACTTGTGGCGATGGGAAGATCGTGCCATAACATTTTTGTGAACAACACTTTTACTTATGAACATACCGGGAACAGAACTGCCATTCAAGCCAGGGCTGACCGATATTTAATCATTGTATAATTGTAAATTCTGTCCCACCTCCTTCTTCTTTATCTTAAACAGAGAATTAAACTTCTCTAGGGCTAATAAATTTGTGGCATGTTTCAAGAGAAAGAATAAAATTTTGATAAATTTGATTTGATGCATTATTACCACTTCACTTAATAGCTTTGAGTTGTAAACCATTTTCTTCAAGATTGAGGAATAAACAATAGCAATCAAACAACTACCATGCTAATTCAGAAAACTTCGTGAAACAACGTAAGTAATATAGATCAATTTTATATTTGTTCGGCCTTTATATGTGCATTACGTTCCGATATTGTAGCTACACAGCATATTGATATGTCATACTTATCTTTTTAGAAAATTATATTACTTGGCCAAATTTAGCCATGTGCGATACTATTGTCGAGACATGGCTACTCGTATGATCGCGATCTTCCTTGTAACAGTCATATGTGCCTTCTTTATTGTTTCCCGACCAAACGATGTTGAAATAGGTTTATGAAAGACTCTTGATCCACTCTCATTAGAATTGTGATTCAAGTTGTTATGCACATACTATAGTTTGTAGAAGTGTTTTCATTTTGCACACGTCCACATCTTTTTTTTTTTTTTTTTGTCTAAATAACCAAAACTAAAATATTTTTTGAATGATTCGACACTTATCAAGGACACAACTCCAGGTTGTTAACATTATATTCAGGTGTGTGGGACATGTGTATTGTGCCATATGCACTAGGGTGCGATATTATATTTGTGCTAAAATCAGTTTACCAAGAAAGGGGTGCTCATTTTCTTAATCTAATGTACTTCAATGATTCTTCGCTTCTTAACAAATTTAATATCTTACATCACATTTTCATATTCATATAGTAGGAAAAATAATGCTTGAGAAATGCGTTTGCCTATTTACGGCAGAACAATAAAGGCTAGGCGCGTTCTTTTTCCTGCTTGTCGTCTCTTTTTCACGCAATGATAGTCACTAGCGTGCAAGTTCAATTCACAGTTTTCACAACTCTATTGTAATAAACCATTCAATCAATTAATTTGCAAATAAGTAATATTGGTGCGAAATAATAAATAGCTATGTGATTGTTGATATTTAAACAATTTATGGGAACTTGTAAGTTGCGTTTATTGTACCAAATAAATACCAAATTTAGAAACTCTCGTATTTGATACCTCGTAGCAATAAATACGTTGCTAAAGTAGTTTTAAAGGAAAATGCTTTTTTCATCTTACGAATGACTCACACCTTTGCCTCATCACTTATAAGTGTAGAACTCCTTGCGACAAAGTTCAACAGCATCTAAGGGATCATTTTCTGAGAAAATCAAAAGTTACGCATTCTTTCCACCATTATGGCCGGACTAAACATGTTTCCAATTTTGGTCATTTTGGTTTTGGCGAGTTGCGCACTTCCAACGTTGGGGCATTTGGATGACTTACTGGCCGTGGTTGAGTGCAAAAAATATTTCAGCATAAAGTATGCATTCGACGTGTACAACTAAATTTTCAAAGGGAAGAAAATTGATGACGGTAGTTGCTGGGCTCTTGTGGCGTTGGGAAGACCATGCCATAATGTTTTCGTGAATAACATTTTTACATATGAACACATCGGGAATAGAACTGCCATTCAAGCTAGGGCTGATCGAGTGTTTAATCATTATATAATTGTAAATTTCATCATACCTTCTTCCTCTCTATCTTAAACAAACAATTGAACTTCTCTAGGGCTAATAAATTTGTGGGATGTTTTGTGAGTTAGAATAAAATTTTGATAAATTTGATTTGATGCGTTATTACGACTTCACCTTGTTGCTTGGAGTTGTAAACCATTTTCTTCATGAATGAGGAATGACCAATAGCACTAAAACAACTACCACACTAATTTAGAAAACTTCGTGAAACATCGTAAGTAATATAGATTAGTTTTATATTTGTTTAGCCTTTATATGTGCATTACGTTCTGATATTGCAACTACATTGCATATTGATATGTCATGTTTATCCTTTTCGAAAATTATATTGGTCGGCCAAATTCAGGAACGTGCAAAACTATTGTCGATTATGTGGCTACTCGTAAGATCACGATCTTCTTTGTAACAGTCATACGTGCCTTCTTTATTGTTTCTGGATCTAAGTTGAGAAGGTTGGAAACTTCGCCATATCGTATTGCTCAAAATTTTTACAAAACAATGTTGAAATAGGTTTATGAAAGACTCTTGACCCACTTTATTAGAATTTTGATTCTAGTTGTTATGCACATACTACAGTTCGAAAAAGTGTGTTCATTTTGCACACCTTCGCATCTTTTTTTTTTTTTTTTTTTTGGTCTGAATAATCAAAACTAAAATTTTTGTTGAATGATTCGACACTTATCAAGGACACAACTTCATGTCGTTAACATTATATTCAAGCATGTGGGACATGCATATTGTGCCATATGCACTAGGGTGCGATATTATATTTGTGCTAAAATCAGTTTACCAGAAAGGGATGCTCATTTTCTTAATCTATTGTACTTCAACGATTCTTCGCTTCTTAACAAATTTAATCTCTTACGTCACATTTTCATTTTGATGTAGTAGGAAAAACAATGCTCGAGATATGTGTTCGCCTATTTGTGGCAGAACAATTAAGGCTAGGCGCGTTTTTTTCTTGCTTGTCGTCTCTTTTTCACGCAATGATAGTCACTAACACGACAAGCGCGCAAGTTCAGTTCACAGTTTTCGCAACTCTATTGTAATAAACTAGTCAATGAATTAATTTGCGAATAAGTAATATTTGTTCAAAATAATAAATATCTATGTGATTGTTGATATTTAAACAATTTATGGGAACTTGTAAGTTGCGTTTATCGTACCAAATAAATACCAAATGTAGAAACTCTCGTATTTGATACCTTGCAGAAATAAATACGTTGCTAAAATAGTTTTAAAGGAAAATGCGTTTTTCATCTTACAAACGACTTGCACCTTTGTCTCATTGCTTATAAGTGTAGAACTCCTTGCGTCAAATTTCAACATCATCTAAGGGATCATTTTCTGAGAAATCAAAACTTACACATTCTTTTCACCATTATGGCCAGACTAAATATGTTTCCAATTTTGGTCATTTTGCTTTTGGCGAGTTGTGCACTTCCAATGTTGGCACATTTGGATGACTCGCCGGCCGTGGTTGAGTGCAAAAAACATTTCAGCATAAAGTATGCATTCGATGTGTACAACTATATTTTCAAAGGGAAGAAAATTAGTGACCGTAGTTGCCGGGCTCTTGTGGCGTTGGAAAGACGGAACCATAATGTTTTTGGGAACAACACTTTTACTTATGAACACAACGGGAACAAAACTGTCATTCAAGCTAGGGCTAACCAAGTGTTTAATCATTGTATAATTGTAAATTCCATCATACCTTCTTCCTCTCTATCTTAAACAGACAATTGAACTTCTTCAGGGCTAATAAATTTGTGGGATGTTTCATGAGTTAGAATAAAATTTTGATAAATTTGATTTGATGCGTTATTACGAGTTCACTTTGTTACTTTGAGTTGTAAACCATTTTATTCATGATTGAGGATTGACCAATATCAATCAAACAACTACCACGCTAATTTAGAAAACTTCGTGAAACATCTTAAGTAATATAGATCAGTTTTATATTTGTTCAGCCTTTATATGTGCATTACGTCCCGATATTATAGCTACATCGCATATTGATATGTCATGTTTCTCCTTTTAGAAAATTATATTGGTCGGCCAAATTCAGGCATGTGCGAAACTATTGTCGAGACATAGCTGCTCGTATGATCGCGATCTTCCTTGTAGCAGTCATACGTGCCTTCTTTATTGTTTCCAGATCAAAGTTTAAAAAGATGGAAACATCGCCATATTGTATTGCTCAAAATTCTTACAAAATGATGTTGAAATAGGATTATGAAAGACACTTGATCCGCTCTTATGAGAATTTTCATTCAAGTTGTTATGCACAAATTACAGTTCGTAAAAGCGTTTTCATTTTGCACACCTTCGCATCTTTTTTTTTATTTTTTATTTTTTTTTATCTTTTTCATTTTTGTCTGAATAACGTAAACTAAAATATTTGTTGAATGATTTGACACTTATCAAAGACATAACTTTAGGTCGTTAACATTATATTCAGGCGTGTGGGACACAAGTATTGTGCCTTATGCACTAGGGTGCGATATTATATTTGTGCTAAAATCAGTTTACCAAGAAAGGGGTGCTCATTTTCTTAATCTATTGTACTTCAACGATTCTTTGCTTCTTAAAAAATTTAATCTCTTATGTCACGTTTATATTTTGATATAGTAGGAGTAATAATGCTCGACAAATGCGTTTGTTCATTTACGGCAGAACAAATGAGGCTAGTCGCATTTTTTTTCCTGCTTGTCGTCCCTTTTTTAGGCAATGATAGTCGCTAACACGACAAGCGCACAAGTTAAATTCACGGTTTTCACAACTCTATTGCAATAAACTAGTCAATCAATTAATTTGCAAATAAGTAATATTTGTCTAAAATAATAAATAGCTATGTGATTGTTGATATTTAAACAATTTATGGGAACTTGTGAGTTACGTTTATCGTACCAAATAAATACCAAATTTAGAAACTCTCGTATTTGATACCTCGCAGCAATAAATACGTTGCTAAAGTAGTTTTAAAGGAAAATGCGTCTTTGATCTTATGAATGACTCGCTCCTTTGCCTCATCGCTTATAAGTTTAGAACTCTTTTCGTCAAAGTTCAACATCATCTAAGGGATCATTTTCTGAGAAAATCAAAAGTTACACATTTTTTCCACCATTATGGCCGGACTAAACATGTTTCCAATTTTGATCATTTTGCTTTTGGTGAGATGCACACTTCCAACATTGGCGCATTTGGATGACTCGCCGGCCGTGGTTGAGTGCAAAAAACATTTCAGCATAAAGTATGCATTCGACGTGTACAACTATATTTTCAAAGGGAAGAAAATTGGCGACGGTAGTTGTCGGGCCCTTGTGGCGTTGGGAAAACGGTGCCACAATGTTTTCGTGAACAACACTTTTACTTATGAACACACCGGGAACAAAATTGCCATTCAAGCCAGGGCTGACCGAGTATTTAATCATTGTATAATTATAAATTCCGCCCCACCTCACTCTTCTCTATCTTAAATAGAGAATTGAATAAATTTGCGGGATGTTTCATGAGATAAAATAAAATTTGCATATATTTGATTTGATGCCTTATCACAACTTCGCTTTGTTGCCTTGAGTTGTAAACCATTTTCTTCATCAATGAGGAAATGAACAATAGCAAAAAAACAACCACCACTCTAATTTAGAAAATTTCGTGCAACATCGTATGTAGTATAGTTCAGTTTTATAATTCTTTAGCCCTTATATGTGCATTACATTCCGATATTGCAGCTACAACGCATATTGATATGCCATCCTTATCTGTTTCGATAATGATATTGCTCGACCAAATTCAGGCATGTGCAAAACTATTGTCGATTATGTAGCTACTTGTAGGATCACGATCTTCCTTGTAACAGTCATACGTGCCTTCTTTATTGTTTCTGGATCTAAGTTGAGAAAGATGGAAACTTTGCCATATCGTATTGCTCAAAATTTTTACAAAACGATGTTGAAATAGGTTTATGAAAGACTCTTGACCCACTTTAATTATAATTTTGATTCGTTGTTATGCACATACTACAGTTTGAAAAAGTGTGTTCATTTCGCACACCTTTGCATCTTTTTTTTTTTTTTTTTGGGTCTGCATAATCAAAACTAAAATATTTGTTGAATGATTAGAAACTTATCACACAACTTCAGGTTGTTAACATTATGTTCAGGTGTGTGGGACATGTGTATTGTGTCATATGCACAAGGGTCCGATATTATATTTGTGCTAAAATCAGTTTACCAGAGAGGGATGCTCATTTTGTTAATCTATTGTACTTCAACGATTCTTCGCTTCTTAACAAATTTAATCTCTTACTTCACGTTTCATTTTGATGTAGTAGGAAAAAAATTGCTCGAGATATGCGTTTGCCTATTTACGGCAGAACAATTAAGGCTAGGCACGTTTTTTTCCTGCTTGTCGTCTCTTTTTCACGCAATGATAGTCACTAACACGACAAGTGGGCAAGTTCAGTTCACAGTTTTCGCAACTCTATTGTAATAAACTAGTCAATGAATTAATTTGCGAATAAGTAATATTTGTTCAAAATAATAAATATCTATGTGATTGTTGATATTTAAACAATTTATGGGAACTTGTAAGTTGCGTTTATCGTACCAAATAAATACCAAATTTAGAAACTCTCGTATTTGATACCTTGTAGAAATAAATACGTTGCTAAAATAGTTTTAAGGAAAATGCGTTTTTCATCTTACAAATGGTTCGCACCTTTGCCTTATTGCTTATAAGTGTAGAACTCCTTGCGTCAAAGTTCGACAACATCTAAGGGATCATTGTCCGAGAAAATCAAAAGTTACGCATTCTTTCCACCATTATGGTCGGACTAAACATGTTTCCAATTTTGGTCATTTTGCTTTTGGCGAGTTGCGCACTTCCGACGTTGGCGCATTTGGATGACTCGCCAGCCGTGGTTGAGTGCAAAAAATATTTCAGCATAAAGTATGCATTTGACGTGTACAACTATATTTTCAAAGGGAAGAAAATTGGTGATGGTAGTTGTTGGGCGCTTGTGGCGTTGGGAAGACCGTGCCATAATGTTTTCGTGAACAACACTTTTACTTATGAACACACCCGGAACAGAACTATCATTCAAGCCAGGGCTGACCGAGTATTTAATCATTGTATAATTGTAAATTCTGCCCCACCTCATTCTTCTCTATCTTAAACAGAGAATTGAATAAATTTGTGTGATGTTTCAATAGATAAAATAATATTTTGACATATTTGATTTGATGCCTTATTACAACTTTACTTTGTTGCCTTGAGTTGTAAACCATTTTCTTCATCAATGAGGAATGAACTATAGCAAAAGCATAACTACCACGTTAATTTAGAAAACTTCGTGAAACATTGTAAGTAATATAGATCAGTTTTATATTTGTTCGGCCCTTATATGTGCATTACGTTCCGATATCGCGGCTACACAGCATACTGGTATGTCATGCTTATCTTTTTAAATAATTATATCACTCAACCATACTCAGGCATGTGCAAAACTATTGTCGAGTATGTGGCTACTCGTAGGATCAGGATCTTCCTTGTAACAGTCATACGTGCCTTCTTTATTGTTTCTGGATCTAAGTTAAGAAAGATGGAAATTTCGCCATAATGTATTGCTCAAAATTTTTACAAAATGATGTTGAAATAGGTTTATGAAAGACTCTTGACCGACTTTTATTAGAATTTTGATTCTAGTTGTTATGCATATACTACAGTTTGAAAAAGTGTGTTCATTTTGCACACCTTCGCATCTTTTTTTTTTCTTTTTCTTTTTTGTCTAATTAATCAAAACTAAAATATTGGTTGAATGATTCGACACTTATTAAGGACACAACTTCAGGTTGTTAACATTATATTCAAGCGTGCGGGGCGTGTGTATTGTACCATATGCAGTAGGTGGGATATTATATTTGCGCTAAAATCAGTTACCAGAAAGGGATGCTCATTTTCTTAATCTATTGTACTTCAACGATTCTTTGCTTCTTAACAAATTTAATCTTACGACACGTTTTCATTTTGATGTAGTAGGAAAAACAATGCTCGAGATATGTGTTCGCCTATTTACGGCAGAACAATTAAGGCTAGGCACTTTTTTTTTCCTGCATGTCGTCTCTTTCACGCAATGATAGTCACTAACATGACAAGTGCGCAAGTTTAGTTCACAGTTTTTGCAACTTTATTGTAATAAACTAGTCAATCAATTAATTTGCGAATAAGTAATATTTGTGCGAAATAATAAATATCTATGTGATTGTTGATATTTAAGCAATATATGGGAACTTGTAAGTTGCGTTTATCGTACCAAATAAATACCAAATTTAGAAACTCTCGTATTTGATACCTCGTAGAAATAAATACGTTGCTAAAGTAGTTTAAAAGGAAAATGCATTTTTCATCTTACGAATGACTCGCACCTTTGCCTCATCACTTATAAGTGTACAACTTATTGCGTCAAAGTTCAACAGCATCTAAGGGATCATTTTCTGAGAAAATCAAAAGTTACACATTCTTTCCACCATTATGGCCGGACTAAACATGTTTCCAATTTTGGTCATTTTGCTTTTGGCGAGTTGCGCACTTCCAACGTTGGCGCATTTGGATGACTTGCCAGCCGTGGTTGAGTGCAAAAAATATTTTCAAAGGGAAGAAAATTGGTGGCGGTAGTTGTCGGGTGCTTGTGGCGTTGGGAAGACCGTGCCATAATGTTTTCGTGAATAACACTTTTACATATGAACACCCCGGGAACAGAACTGCCATTCAAGCCAGGGCTGACAGAGTATTTAATCATTGTATAATTGTAAATTCTACCCCACCTCATTCTTCTCTATCTTAAACAGAGAATTGAATAAATTTGTGGGATGTTTCATGAGATAAAATAAAATTTTAAGATATTTGATTTGATGCCATATTATAATTTCACTTTGTTGCCTTGAGTTGTAAACCATTTTTTTCATCAATGAGGAATAAACAATGGCAAAAAAAAACTACCACGCTAATTTAGAAAACTTCGTAAAACATTGTAAGTAATGTAGTTTAGTTTTATATTTGCTCGGCCCTTATTTCATAATTTAGACTGCAAACCACTCATTGCTTCTTGATAAGTGACAAGATCATCTGATATGCCTTCATTCAGTTGTACTTCTTGAAAGTACACAAAATAATCATCTGGTATTGCTGATCTCCTAACTCTTTGTGGCATCACCCTTCTTTCATTAATGGTTGACTAATTTATGCTTGCGGAGTTGAGGCTGCATTAATACTTGTGGTAGGCATATTAACATTTGTAGCAGATGCGCCACTTTGCAAATCAAAGTCTTCAAACTAAAACTCAACGACATGTTGTGAATCAAAATTTTCCTCGTGGCTTTTACCCTCACTTAGATCACCCTACTCTTCAAATTCCATTGTTGATGCCACTTGAAAATCACTTGATGCTTTTTTATCTTCAATAAATTTGGCAGCATTGGATTCAAAGATTCTATTTGAGAGATTTTATGCATAAAATCTATAACCCTTTGATTTATTAGGAAATCCCACACAATGACATGAAACTATCCTTGAATCCAATTTCTTTTCAGCGAGATTATACATTATAGCCCCAAACATGCATGTGATTTAAACTTGGCTTTCTCCCTGTCTATAATTCAAAAGGTGTTTTACAAACTGACTTACCGGGAACACGGTTCAATATGTAGTTCGACATTTTCATAGCTTCACCCCATAAGATTGTGGAAGTGTTGAACAACTCATCATGCTTTTAACCATTTCAATCAGTGTTTTATTTCTCCTCTTAGCCACGCCATTTTGTTGTGGCGTGCCTAGAGTAGTGTAATGTGCTTGAATACCACACTCCTCTAAGCATTAAACCAAAGGCCCCTTAGATTGACATGCCTCAGTGTACCTGCCATAGTATTCACCTCCTCTATTAGACCTTAAAATTTTAATAGACAACTTCAATTGTTTCTCTACTTCAGTTTTAAAAACTTTGAAACAATTTAACACTGTTTTTCTGAAATTAAATAAAGGTATGAAAACCTTGAATAATCATCAATAAAGGCCACAAAATAAATATTTACATAGATTGTTTTGGGAAAGGTCCACAAACATTGGAGTGGATAATCTCCAATAGTTTTTTACTTCTAATTAAAGTCTTTTTCTTAGTTTTAATCATCTTCCTCTTAAAACATTCAATACAGCTTTCGAAATTTGAGAAGTCTAATGCAGGCATAATCTTATCTTTAATCATACGATCCATTCTTGTTTTAGATATGTGCCCTAATCTCCTATGCCAAAGCATGGAAGATTTTTCATTCATAACAAGTCTTTTAGTTGATGTAGATGATTCAATATTAAAACAAATATTTTCATTGCAAACAAAACAAGGTACTTGCCATAATTCATTAACTAAAAATCAGACTCCAAGTACATCTCTTGGATTATTTTTCATGTAAATCCTGACACTTTTGTTGTCTCCATCGAAAGCAAGGCTAGTTTTTACATGTTTCGAAACAGAAAGTAAATTCCTTCTAGGTGAAGGTACATATAAAACATCAACTAAATCTAAAACAAAGCCACTAGATAACTTGAGCTTGAGGTCGCCTAATGCCTCCACAACCACTTTATTCCCATTGCCAACATATATTTGAAACACTTCATTTCTTGTTGTTGTACCTCTTCTTGTGAAACCCTGAAATGAATTGGTGATGTGAATTGAACAACCAGTGTTAAACCACCAGAATTTGGAAGGACTTCAATAAGATTAGATTCAAAACACACCAAAATTTTGACCAAAATACCTTTCTTAGTTTTCAGATCTTTGAGTTTCTCATAGTCCTTTTTCATGTGACCAATTCTTTTGCAAAAAATAGTACCTTATATTATCCATTATATCCTTATCATTCTCATCAGGTTTTTTGGAGGAGGATGCAGTCATGGCAACACTACTATTAAAGATCAGTTTAAGGGCCTTACCAAAATAAAAGAATGGTTTCTTCCCTTTGTTAGTGTGCTCAAAGTTAACTACAACATTCCCTTTGTCAGTGTGCTCAAAGTTAACTTCAACATGATTGATTTTACGCCTAAGCCTGCATTCCTCCTAAGTAGCAATTGAAATCAGTTCATCCATGGACATTTCTCATTCTAAGTACTGTAAATAACCTTCAACTGATCATAGCATGAAGGCAAGGAAGTCAGCGCCATGTGGACCACAAAAGCCTCATCAACTAGAACTTCCAAATCCTTCAATTTGGCTGCAGTGTTCACCAACTTTAGAATATGCTTTCTTACACCCTTTCCTTCGTCGAACTTCAGAGATGTAAGTGTTGTCATCAATTTTCCCATTTTAGCCTTCTCAAACTCCTTAAATTTTGCTCCAATGGCATCAAGGAAATCTTTTGCCTTGTCATAACCAGTAATGCCACCTCTAACAATATCACTCATGGTTCTTTTCATAACCATTGGTGACATCCTGTTAGCCTTCTCCCATTTCTTATGTTTGTGCCTTTCTTCAACAATTGAGGCATCTGTTAGTGCATCAAGTTCATCTTCTTGGAGTGCAAGATCTAGATCCATTAGTCCCAGCAAGATTTCTATATCTTGCTTACACTTTTTGAAATTGCCACCACTTAATGGTTCAACAGATGAGAGACTGAGAGCAGATGAATTTGCTGAAGCAACCATGGAAATATTAGTCACAAAATAAGAGTATGTAGTTATTAAAGCAAGTTTACATAACACTTTTAAGTGAAAAGTATAAATCGCCTTCCATATTGCATATATTGGCTACATTCTTTCATAATCGAAAAATACATCAAATCTTGGGACTAGACAATTGCAAACTCTCACATTGAATGATTCATCAAATTTATTAACCTTTATGCAATTTATATATATTTCTCTTTTGAAAAATATATGAACATGCTATGAATCTTTTAACGATATGCAATAACAGTATTCACTTTGATGAATATCTGAAGTTAACCAAGAACTGCATTGCTCAAGAGATATATAAAACATTTCAAAACACATTATCACAATAACAAAGCAGTAAAATGAATCTAGGACTTGTCATTAGGCTCTGATACCAAATGTTAGAATTTTACAAGTTGTAGTACATAATAAATGCTCATGCATATTGTCGATGTAGAAACCTATTGCATAACAAGTATCCCAAATTACATTTGTGTGACTATATAAGATACTTGAAGTAGCCATGTTCGAAACGAATAATGTAATTCTTCTTCTTGTTTAAGACCTTCTGGTCCAAAAGGTGATAGAACCCCTTAATGTTTAGAGCGATTTCTTCACAAGAAGGGAATCAGTTACCTGTAGTTTTAGCAAGAAATAGATAACAGTTATCATTTGTTGCAAGTTATCCATTTATCCTTATTTATAAGAAGTAGTCATCCGCGGTTAACTTTTTAATCAGTTTATAATATATAGGCAACAGAAGATTCACAATTATAATATTAGTCAAGTCCAACTAGGTTTCTAATATTATATGTAGTTCACAAAAGGGTCTCAAACCTTTTGTATCACCAATCCTGATTTTAGTGAAGAACATATCCAAGATATTTCTACATTACGAATGCAGAAATTGTTGCAACGAGATGTAACAATTGGGGCAGTTTTGTATCAATTGGAACCTAAAGAAGCCATTTTGCTACAGTTAGATGTGGAATTATTAGATCAAAAAACTCAATATCTCATTGAATTTCAATTGCAACATTTACATTCTCTTTTGAAAGATTATGAAGTAGTGTTTCTTACTCCTACATCCTTACTTCCTCACAGGAGTCATGATCACAGAATTCCATTAATACATAGTAGTATGCCACCTAATAGCAAGCCTTACAAAAATGGTCCAATACAGAAAACTGAAATAGAAAAACGTGTAGCAAAATTGTTAAAGGCTGGTTTCATTAGAGTTAGCAACAATCCATACTCT
This sequence comes from Pyrus x bretschneideri, assembly GCF_019419815.1. Taxonomy (NCBI): domain Eukaryota; kingdom Viridiplantae; phylum Streptophyta; class Magnoliopsida; order Rosales; family Rosaceae; genus Pyrus; species Pyrus x bretschneideri. Next base: position 885,518 of record NW_025999805.1, on the reverse strand, counting down.
TCTCCAGTGATAATAGTGAGGAAAAAAAAGAAGGTACTTAGCGTATTTGCATGGACTACATAGGGCTGAATTGCATCACAATTAAAGATAAGTTTCTTATACCTCTAATTGATGAGTGATTGGATGAGCTCTATGGTGCACAATATTTCTCAAAATTAGACTTAAGGGTAGGATACCATCAAGTCTAAAAGCATCCAGATGATATTGAGATAACTGCATTTACGACACATGATGGACACTATGAATTTATAGTTATGCCATTTGGTTTAACAAATGCTCCAATTCCAATGTCTTATGAATGAGATTTTTAGACCACATTTAAGAAAATTTATTTTAGTTTTCTTTGATGATATCTTGGTATACAGCTTTACATGGCAGTTGCATTTAGATCATCTCAGAGTGGTGTTTAACACATTGAAGAAACATAGTTTGATTGTCAAGCAATCTAAGTGGCATTTGGCAAATCTCAAGTGGAATATTAAAGCCACATTGTGTCTAAACATGGAGTTTCTGCAGATCCTACTAAGTTGGAATCAATTGCAAAGTGGCCTAGACCAAATTCTGTGAAAGCATTAAGGGGATTTCTTGGTTTAACTGGATATTATAGAACGTTTATACCTCATTCTAGTAAGATAATTAGTCCATTGACTGCTTTGACTAAAAAAGATTATTTTAAGTGGACTCCAGCAACTACTGAAGCGTTTCCATCTTTCTAATAGGCAATTTTATCTCCACAAGTGCTTGCATTACCAAATTTTAGTAAACCATTTATCATTGAGACTAATGCATCTAGTCACGGTACTGGTGCAGTACTCTAACAAAAAGGCAGACCAATCGCTTTCACTAGCAAGGCTATTTGTCCAAGAAATTAGGTGTTGTTAGCCTATGAGAGGGAAATGTTGTCAGCCCTTCATGCCATTCACAAGTGGTAGTCATACATAGTTGGAAACCACTTCATTATTCAAACTGATCATCATAATTCGAACTACTTCCTTCAAGGAAGAGCACACACTTTGGGAAGTCCAGAATTATTGTTTGGCTTTCCTTGTCAAATCTTGTAAATTGTACCACACGTGCTTTAAATAGATTTAGGGTTCAATGTCACTTTTGGAATCTTCATGTTGGAAATATTCTTTCAAAAGTTTAACTTCTTACATGAAAGGATTGTTCATACATACGCATTTCACGTCATTATTTCCAGTGGGTTTTTTTAGTCAAAATTCTCGCAGCTTTTTAGTTTGTTGGGCATAAACTTTAAGATAACCTACATGGGCTTGCTGACAATTTTTTCCCCGAGAGTGCTTTCCAACCCTAGGTCTTTCCAGATTTATTTTACACATGACACGTGGCTTTTCAACCCCTCTCTTACCTGAAACTCAGCCCTCTTTATAAGCCATTCTAGATTTGTTTTTGGGTTTTGAGATTGGAAAATTTTTGAAGCTTTATTTTTCATTTCCATCTCAGATTTCCTATGAGCATCAGGCATATTTTACGGGTAATGTTCTTCATTGAATATTTCTAAACCTATCTTTGAATTTGCTTTCTTAAATTCGTGTGATATGCTCATTTATTTTGGCTAAGAGTTTTACATTTTTAGAAAATAGTTGATTTTAGCTTTGAGCTACCTCTTATGTTCTTACTTGAAAATCGTAGCCACAAAATCACACTCATGCACTAAATACCCGCATCATTGCGTATTAGGGTAGCATTGTTTTTGTGATTTTGATTTTGATTTTAGGTCAAGTTTTTCCAAGTTTCAAATTTGTGAACGGACCTATTTTTTAGATTCTCGTTAGTTTCATCTTTCAAGTGTTTGACTGGTGAAACTAACTAGACATCGAATCTAGATTTGCACATCATTGCCATATCATCATATGCATAGTTTGTGTTTTGGTTTGGGTGCCACAAGTTGAAGAGCTCAGGAGGAGTTGTCATTTCATGAAGACAAAGGAATCCATCTCGTGTAAGGCAAGGTTGCACAAAGGTAAAGCTACTCCATAGATAGGGATCTAGGAGTTGAGCTTGTGTGGTATTTGTATGAACCTTGATTATACTAGTGGATTGGACTCAGTGGAGAGTCCCCGATTTTTTAACCCAGAGGTGGATTTTTCTGGCCAAAAACTTCCTTGTGTTCAATACTATACATAGCATTCTTTATGACCAAATCACTATTGCTAGAGATAAACGTTGCAAGGTTTGCTAGTATTGACACGTTGTTAACCAAGTAAACATAACTGAAGATCACACTATCTTGTATTAGCATTATAAGTTTGCTTGGTTTATATACTTGTGGGCACTTAACAATTTGTATGCAGTTGAATAGTACGTTTGACTAGTCTGTACAGTTGATTTCAAAATTTACACTGCGTATTATAAGCAATGAACTGAATTGTTGTTGACTAGGATAACTTGTAGTGAACTAAGTTTGATTCGTAAGTTTGCATTTGTTTAATTGATACGAATTTGTACTTAGTTGACTAGTGAACTTGACTAGTCAATCTAGCATGCGTTAATTCATAATTGCTTTGTCATTGCTATTTGCATAATGGACTAATATGTAAATGTTTTCAAGCTTAGGGATTATTGTCGTGAAACTAATATGGGCAGACTTTGATTAGTTGAACATATTGGTCAGTTAGGTTTTGTTTCTGCAACTGCATTTTTTATCACTCACTAAGTTGTAACTAATTGACTAGCTCATTTGACTAGTCTATTGTGCAAAGTTAAATTTTTATTTGCTGGAGATTCCGCCCATTACCCAATTTCAATTTGTATCAAAACCTTGCTCTAGATATACATATAGTGATCTCTGGGAGTTACTGGTATTTGGTGGAATCTAACAGAACAGACTATGTTGCATGGTATGAAAGGTTTCAAAAGTGGTGAATGGTCTATTTGCGGCAAAGAAACTGATAGACTTTTGGTCACAAGGAGGTTGCCTCTGCTTTACTTTTATGAATGCCACTTGTGTGAATCTTGTAACTTGGGAAAGCACTTCATCATGTCTCACTTGGGAGTCTATTTCACTGGAATTCACAATGCTTCTCATCTGGTGGATATAACTCTTAGTGTTCATACCTTGATGAAGGTTCGTGGTATGATGAAGAATCTTGATAGTTGGATGAATTGGAAATCAAAGGTACGTTTCTCTTTCTTTTGTGATTGCAAATGTTGCTCTTGTCATGATTACTTGTGTCTTTATGTTGTAGTTGTTGTATTTATTCAAAAACCAAACATATTGACTTGCGACATCACTTCATTAATGATCTCATGAAGGGTATATTTCTTACTTTAATCTTTGTGCCAACTGAAAAACAGCTAGCTGTCTTTATGCTAAAATAAATAGGTTGAATAGATATGTTTCCAAGTTTTTCTAGTATGTCTAGTTTCTATGCATGTTTCTTCCTTATCAGTTGACTCATCAGTTAATTGTAATTTTCTCTTTGAATGCATCTCTTAACTATCATGCATTGTTAGTATTTTGTGGAATAATCTTGGATAATTTTTCCACTGTCATGTCAAAGGTTTTCCCTATTACTTCAAATAGCCTTTGAAAAATCATTTTTCTCACCTCACAAAAGCTTGGGTTGATTTGAGGGTTAAGTTCACTTTGGTCTTGATTAAGTTGTAGTGACTTTACTTACTTTATAATCTGGACCATGTGTCAATTCTCTTCTTCTTTTTTGTCCTTTTCCTAAATCAAAACAAAAATTAAAATAGGAGAGTGTTGTATGAGAGGGGTGTCTTAAAAAAAAAAAAAATCACGTATCATCAAAAATGGGAAATCCCATCATTTTGGCCTTCCATGCAATATCATGATGTTTTGCATCGAGATCCCCTCTACAGGTCTTGAATTCAAATTCTAAACATCAAATGGTGTCTCATAAATATTCACCTATCATTCAAATAACCTTAGCATATCTCAAATTGGTGCCTCACAAAGTTCCTCACCAAAGTTCACTTTCTTTCAAGGCATGTGTCTTGGTTTTTGCAAGTCTTGTCCCTTGTTCATATTTTGAAGAGAGTAATGTTTCTTAAGCTTAATTGATTATTAAAAATTTGTTTAGCCTTTTAATTAACTTTGGGCCTACTGGCATAGAGCTATGATTTTAAGAAGGCTATCATTTGTCCCTTTTCCTATACTTTGACACATCATTGTTGCATCATGAGCAAGTGTTAATCTTAATATTACTATCCATGTATGCCTTTGAAGAATTTTCATTTGAGAGCTGCATTGCAGGTTTATTTCTCAAAGTTCTTGAATTGATAATCATACCTTGTGAGCAAAGATATTCAAACTACTTTGTGTTTCAATTCCCTTGTGGATTGTCTCGTTAGCTGTAGTTTATTGGTGCTGAGATTATGCATATCTTTCTTGATCTCAATTTTTTTTTTGTCCAAATTGTTTGGGTACATTGTTGTGTGCTTTTGCACAAAACCATTTTTAACTGGACATGTTTCCTTATCTTACGAGTAACTTGTTATTATCAGAAGAATGAAAAATTTCAGGGTCACTTATGTCATTTGGGATTGTCAATTTGTAAGGAATGCTCTTATCTATTTTTGATATGGAATCAACTCAGTCACGTCTCTCAGGTTTTCACCATATGACTATCTTGTCATTACTTATGCTGACACTACTAAGTCTGAGTATCTCCTAAGTGCCTGTATATATATATATATATATATATATATATATATATATATATATATATATTTCATTGTATCACTTTGTGTTGATATTGTGCATTGTTCTCCATCTTCACATATGGATAGTACAGGGGATTCATGTGCCTTCTAAGAGCACTCATTTTGGGGGAGTAAAGTATTTTGTTGAGAGTTTATGTTATGGGGGAGTGAGTTTGTGAGTGTTCAGTATCCTAATAGAGCACTTCTTATGGGAGAGTTCATTTTCTTGTGATAATGGATTATTGGAATATTGAAAACTCTCATTCTGTTGTACTTGGTTATGCTACTCTTGTGTTGGTTGTTGAAGGTTGCCTTGAATATATTCCTTGATCATGCCATGTACTTTTATTGGTTAGTACGGAGAATTGTACCTTATCTTACATATATTTATGTTCTTGGTTTGCTCTTATTCTCTCGTTGCACCATTTTCATTCAATACCGTTTGCATTATCTTGTTATCTTGTTTGTCATTTGTGCTCTTGGAAATTAAGTCCTCATCCTTTGTGGGGGAGTTGGTTCATTTACATGCGCTTACTTGTTGCTTAATCGTTGCTTCACCTTACTTGGACATACTTGCTTCACCTTGCTTGAACATGCTTATATGATCTATTGCTAATTCTTTATCCGCTGTGTTTTTGCTATCCTTGCATTGTGTATTTGCTGCAATTTTTTATGCTTTTGATCTCGTGCATCCACTTAGTCTGTAGACTTGTAGGTTTATGAGGGAGTTTGTGTCTAGGACAGTGCTAATTATGGGGGTGTTCATTTTTTTAGGCAAACTTAACCTATTTTGACTTTGTTGTATTTGAACTTTCCTTCTATTTAACCTTGTTTGTGCTCGTCTGATGTCAGTTTGAGTTAGGTGACTATATATCTTTGACGACGAGTTCTATTCTTAGGAGTTCTAGCTGTTGGGGGGAGTTCAATTTATTTTCTTGATTATTTGAACAATGGTGTTTTCTTTGTAGTTGAAACTCTCTTTTTGTTGTATCTTACAATGCTACTCTCGGCTTAGCCATTGTTGGTTTTCCTGAACAAATGGGTGTTTTCAACAAATTACATTGACATGCTGTTATGCTTTTAATATGTTGGTATTGAAAATTGTACTTTGTGCTTAAACTTCTCTGCTATTATGTCTTTGTTGTTGGTTCTTATATACATTGTTTGTGGTTGCACATTACTGTCCTGTGCTCAATTGACATATCATTTTCTTTTGTTTGATGAAACTGGCAGTCTATTCATTTTAACTCCTTTGTCTTTGCCATGACAAAATGGGGGAGAAAATTTTTGGTTGTGTTTTTACCTTGCAAGCTTTTTACAATGATAAATTTCACTTGTTCATTTCAAGATCTGTTGTTTTGCAAGATACGTTCCGTCGTTCATCTCTTGAGTGTGGGTGAGTAAAATTAGCTTTAGACTTGGGGTATTTTGTCAAGGAAAGCCAAATGGGGAGATTGCAAAGTCTAGAATTATTGTTTGGCTTTCCTTGCCAAATCTTGTAAATTGTACCACACGTGCTCTAAATAGATTTAGGGTTCAATGTCACTTTTGGAATCTTCCTACTGGAAATATTCTTTCAAAAGCTTAACTTCTTACATCAAAGGCTTGTTCATACATATGCATTTCATGTCATTATTTCTAGTTCATTCTATCTAGTGGTTTTGTCTAGTCAAAATTCTTGTCGCTTTCTAGTTTGCTGGGCACACACTTTAAGACAACCCACATGGGCTTTCTGACAATTTTTTCTCCGAGAGTGTTTTCCAACCCTAGATCTTTCCAGATTGATTTTACACATGACATGTGGCTTTTCATCCCTTCTCTTTGACTGAAACTCAACCCTCTTTATAAAGCCATTCTAGGGTTTATTTGTTTTTGGGCTTTCAGATTGGCAATTTTTTTGAAGCTTTATTATTCATCTCCATTTCAGATCTCCTAGGAGCATCAAGCATATTTTATGGGTAATGTTCTCATTGAATATTTCCAAACCTATCTTTGAATTTGCTTGCTTAAATTTGTTTGATATGCTCATTTGTTTTGGCTAAGAGTTTTACATTTTTAGAAAATAGTTGATTTTAGCTTTGAACTATCTCTTGTGTTCTTACTTGAAAACCCTAGCCACAAAATAACACTCATGCACTAAATACCCACATCATTCAATATTAGGGTAACATTGTTTTTGTAATTTTGATTTCTGTTTTAAGTCAAATTTTTCCAAGTTTCGTCGGTGCGGTAAGAAATCTAAAACTGGGCATCATATTATTTGAATTTACATTTTCAGGATGTATGTTCGGAATTTTATTTTATTTTTTTAAATCTCAAGGGGTTAATATGGCTATATATTTCACATTGAGTTAGGGTTTTGCAACCAAATAATTAGGTACGGTAATCATGGGATGCATGAGGCTCGTAGGCTGCAAAACGCTTCAATTTTTTTTTTCAATAAATGGGTGATTTCTGGACGCACTAATCTGTTGCTAGTAATTAGCTAGGACTCGCAACATTTTTTTATAGAATGAGATTATGTTTGTGTTATTAAAAATAAAAAAATATAAACAAAAACAAGGAATAAGGCATCGGGTCTGAAGGGATTTAAAAACAATTAATGGAGAAGAGATTTAAAAACGAAACCAAAAACTTGAAAAAATGCATGGCCATTGGATGAATGGAGAAGGAAGAGAAGGAAATACGTAAGCATGATAATTATATTATATAGGATGAACGATGAACAGGGAAAAGGGAGAAGAAAGAGTTAAATGAGAGAGGGAGAAAATTAATGAAAAACAATTAACGAGATGAGAGAGAATATAAAAATCTTAATTAAAATATTTTTAGAATTTTATTCCCAATCCATTTTTTTTAAATAAAAGAAATTAATTGGACTTATTAAATTACATCTCAACTATTAAAAGTGTATAAATCTAATGGTTAATTTGTCTTTTCAAGAATCATTAATCCACCTTTTATTCCGTACAATTAATTGTATAGGTCAAAAATGTAATTAAGGGTATTTTAGGCATTCAAAAAATGTACAATGAGTGAAGTAAAACATAATTAATAAATTTTCTTGTGTAGAGCCTAGTCAATGTGTTTTATTCAAGTAAACAAATTATGTTGGGTTTTATGTAACAAAAAATAAGTTTCATGGGTTAAAGTCATATTTTCAAATTAATACTAAGATTAAAGTAAAATATAAGGAAATGTTATTAACACTCCAAAAATTCATTCTACACTTCTCACAAGTGCATTTTTTCTTTCTAATTATAGAAAGGTTGGAGTGCAAAATAATATTTTTAAAATGCCAATAATAATTCCCAAAATATATAGTATAATATTGGCTTATCAAATTACAAAATGATCAATTAGCAGACTAGTATCCAACTAAAAGCTCAAAAGAACTTGATGAACTTATGCGAGGAGTGAGAGGAAAAGAGATAAGAGTCCTTTGATAGGAGAGCTTGTTGGTTAAGGGAAGAAGAGGATGAAAGAAAGCAAAAGCCACAACTGCTTTTTGGACAATCGACGCTGCTATGAAACTGGTGGCAGCCATGGCCCCCTGCACAAACTGTACAAGGCCAGGTGTGTTTGATTTGATAGGAAAAATGTGTGCTTCTCCCTCTTGACGGGCTTTGGATTCACAAAATTTTAGCCTGGTGTTGCACTTGTAAAGACTTAGGAGAGATTTTTCAATGTGTTGGGAACATGATTCGGTTTACTAAGCGTCATAACAATAGATTGAATATTTGGAAAAAAAAAACCTCAAACCACTTTTATTATGACACTTAATGTACCATACATTTGATTGAAGGACATTTGATTGAAATTAGATACATTAATAGGGAATATCAACCTCAAACTAACACCATACATTCGTACGAAATATCAATGTGGTACCAACAATATTTCCCGAATGTCATACTATTAACGAGAGACTAGAAAAGAAAGAAGAAGTATTCAATTTATTTCAATTTGGATGCTAAATCATGAACTAGAACCGAAATTTTAAAAAATTACAAAGAATGATCCCTAACTTCCTACAGTTGTGGAAAAGGTTTAAGGAAACTGTTACAAGAAAATTAGAAAATCAAATACAAGCTGAACTTTTGTCATCACCAGTTGAAACAAGTTTATCTACTACTATATTCGCTTCTTGATAAATATGTTGTGCTTAAGTAACTAGCAACTTATGCATACGATCTTTAATATCATGAATAAGTGAATGAAGACATTACATGAATTTTAAATTCCAAGTATTTGTTCATGGTGATTCACGTATGATCATATTCTAACTTAACATTTTGTATATCCCAAAGTTCATATAAGTACTGCTTCACATTATTCATTGTCGTCATTATAAGATAAGCTTCTTCTCGACACATGATATAAAAAATACTACCAATCAACTTTGATATTCGGCTTACAATATGACAAAACTTAAAGAATATATTACTATTATTTATGTTATTTGGACACACCAAAATTGACACTTTTGTTGATACACTTTTTAATATTAGGTGAGACTCAATATTATAAATGTGTCCAAATAGTTTCATTGAACTATTATATATTAGAACAATCCTTACATCATGATGAAAACAAACAAATACAACCTGAAAGAGTCATACTATTTGGATACACATAATTAACACATTTGTTTACACACTCCCTCATACAGCTTTAGTCCACATACAATGATAAGATTGCACTCTATTAGAGAGTGTATCACCAAGTGTGTTGATTTTGTGTATCCAAATAGTTTTATTGAAAAAGAAAAATATATAATGAAAAGTAGAATCTAGTCCCTAAGCCTTCTTTTCATCCTGGCCAGGCACACTGCCATCTTCACTCATACATTATCAAGGAACCAAAAATATGCGTAACTTCATGTCTTCTTGAGAACTAAATAACCGCAAACTCCCCAAAATCCGACAATGAAACCTAGGGTTGCAAAGATATAAATCCAAGGAAGCTCGTCGCCTTCATTGTCCGCATCTTGGTTGACTTTGTTCTTATTATCTGCACCAATTTCTTTGCACACATTTGGAAGTGGTGCACCACAAAGTTTAGGGTTCCCCTCAAATGCAGAAGTGCTGAAGCTCTGAAGCTGTGTGCCCATCGGTATTTGTCCTACGAGATTATTGTACGAGACATTAAATTCTTTCAAGAAATTAAGGCTCGTCATTGATGAGGGAATTTTTCCTGACAAATGATTCATGGAGAGGTTCAAAATCTCTAAATTTTTTAGATTAGATACTTGGTCGGGAATGTTGCCAGAGAAGTGGTTGTCGTCGAGATACAACTCACGAAGAAGCCCTAATTGGCCGATCTCAGTAGGTATACTACCACTAATGTTATTGCCCCCTAGGTTTATCATTCCTTGCAAGTTAGACGTTCTATGCGCCATATAACTTGGATTTTTTATTAGGCCACCAATGAGGGGAAGTTCGAATTCATAATTGTCTGCTCGAGATGCATTCATCATTAGCATAGGTAATCCAAAAAGTTGTTTTGGAACTTCACCTGAAATTTGGTTGCATGACAGACCCACAGAAAAGAGTTTTGGAAAAGTCCCCAACCAACTTGGAATTGACCCTGTGATTTGATTAAAACCCAAATCCAACATCTCTAGATTCTTTAGGTTTGATAACCATCTAGGTATCTGACCAGTGAACCCACAATTAGCCAAACTCAAGACACGAAGCTTCTGGAATCCATTAAAATCAACCATGACATCATCAGTTGGCATTGCCTCGTGGTCAAATGAACCTCTAAGGAATAGTGTCTGAAGACTTTTGCAACGCATTAATATCTTCATTGCCCCTGTGATATTGGTCAATTGTACACTACGAAGCGATAGAAACGACAAGGATTTCAATGAAAGGATCTCAGGTTGTATTTTTCCTTTTAAATAAGGATTATCACTCAAACGAATTGCTTTTAGGGACCAACATGAGTAAAGACTTCTTGGCAAGAAACCACTAAAGTTATTCCTTATTAGGTCAAGTTTACTAAGGTGGCTGAGTTTGGAGAAATTAAGCATGGTGAGATCTCCATCAAAGTAATTGAATCCCAAATGTAGTTCAACGAGGTTTGTGCAATTCATCAAAGATGGGGGCAAATTGCCTTGTAAGCTGTTGAGATCAAGATTCATGAATTTCAACTTGGACAACTTCCCGAAATTAAGAGGGAGCTCACCACTCAAATGATTAAAGTAGAAGTCAAGGATTGTGAGGTGGGTGAGGTTGGCGATTCTTTCTCTAATGGCTCCATTTAGTGAATTGAGAGGTAATGCAAGTTCCTCAAGTTTGGTAGCATTATAGATATCATCTGGGAGTGATCCCGACAAATTATTATGACCGGCACGAATAATTTGTAATTTGGAACACCCACCAAACCCACGAGAAAGCTTGCCACTAAATTCATTGGAGGAAAAATCCAATACTTTTATGGAAGGAGGCGATCGGAGACAAATAGATGATGGGATATGCCCAGAGAAGGTGTTGTTGCTGACATTGAAACTAGTCAAATTCCAAGCTTGTTGGAAGAAAGAAGATGGAATCGCACCGTAGAAGTGATTGCTTGACAAATCTATTGTTTGAATATTTATTTGTGGTAAAGAAAATGGCATCTCTCCAGAAAGTAGGTTATAGCTCAAATCAAGAATCTCGAGGTGCTTCAAGAACAAGAAGAATTTAGTTTCAAGTGCACCATAAAGTGAATTGTGGGAAAGGTTCAAGTGGGTGAGATGTGTGAGATTTCCAAGTGATGAGACAAACATACCTCCTGTGAGCCCTTTGGAGTGTAAGAGCAAATGGGTGACCCAACCCTCTTGATTACAAGTGATGCCGTTCCAATGACAACAATCAACAGAACTACTCCAATTTACGGAAGAAGAAGATAACGTGAGGGAGAAGGCTAATAGTGAGATGCGTTCAGTTTGGTTGCATGCTTGAATATTTGTTGTCAATATAGTGCACGAGAATAATAAGGGGAGGAGGAAGCCATAAGCCATTTTTAACTTAGATATTGCTTACAGTAACAGGTTTGCGATTGTGTGTGTATATATACATGAGCAACCAAAGGTGCATGACGATATATATATATATTTTTTTTTTTTGTAGTTTTGATTATTTTTTTTCCTTTTAGCTTTGAATTATTCAAACCCCAATGTACGTTTGAAGAAAATTTGCATGGCATGAAAGAAACTAAAAAGCGAAGACGTTAAACCGTCATGACTTATTATAACATGGGGCCACACATTAAAATAACTAAACACAACTAAAGACTAAAATGTTGCTCGTTACAAAAAAAAAAAAGAAACCATAACATTGTTTTGTCACTAGTATTTCTTATTATTTATAAGTGAAACGTTTTTAGTTAGATTCGTGTAAACTACAATTTCAATAAAAATTTATTATGGTGACCCCATTTTAACACAAAATTAACTTGGCTCCTCAATTCAGTACACGGACAGTTTACCGATCTTCATGCTTATTCATTGGTATTGTAAATCATTATGTAAAAATCATCTCTACAAAAAAAAAAAAAATATCAATAACATATGAGATATTTTATCATCGAATTATATAAACAAATGAGCAGATTCCATAAAAGTATTAAGAATCGTCTATCCATTTACTATAATCAATTTACTGTACACCTTAGTTTTAAGAGAGTTTTAACGAAAAACTCACGGTAATATTCACTTTAACGAAAAATCATATTTTTATATTAAAAAGTCAATCCTGGTACTATTCACTTTACTCTTTATTTTATTTTTATCATTAAAACTCAAAATTTTCAAATATTTTTCATTAATTTTTCTTAATTTTAATTGATTTTTTGAATTAAAGAAAAGCTCCTCAATCTTGAGGAGCCATTAAGTGCCGTATATAGTATGCAAGATAACAAAAGATTCGTCGTTGCAGGAATGAGCTTGCCCATTTAAAGCTTTTAAGTGTCGTACAAAAGATTCGTCGCTACAGGAATGTGCGCAAATTTCAACATTCCGTGTATGCGTTGCCATCACCCTGCATTAATTCTTGATTACATAACAAATGAAATGAAGTTGCATAATATCAATAAAGTATTTATAAACTCGTCTGATATTTAGCAATGGGTTAGATTGTATAACTCACATCATATCAAGACATTTTAAAGGAAAACGGAAAGAAAAAAAAAATGTATCAACGTGAAGCCATAAGATGAATTTCTTATTAAGAAAACTCATCACCTACAATTCCTTAAAAATTGTATGACTAAAAGAAACAAGTCTCTTTCATGCCTAATCCACCTCTAATCCCCTAAAGAGATCCTCTTCAGATTTCTCCCTCTAAAACCCAAGGATCAAGTGATCCGGGTCTTTAAAATTTGATCCAACCGTTAAAAACAGAGAGGTCAGTAAAAACTTTTAAAAGTTATAATAATTTTTAGCCGTTTGATCAAATTTCAAATGTCAGAATCACTTGATCCTTGAATTTTGGAGGAAGAAATTCAGAAAATATCTCTTTCCAACTAAAAGTTTATTCATTTATATTTGTAATAATTTATGCAATTAAGCTTTGATAGTTTCTCGAACATTACTTGGAGAGACCTTGAGTTATTCTTTATTGTTAGCATCATCATTCCTACAATTTCTAAACCCCCTGAATACGGCAAGGAGAAATTTCCACAATTTCTACTAATGAAAGGAAAGTAAAAAGGACCTTCTTTGACTAATTTTCCTACATTTCATCCAAAATAAAAAAGTGTCACATCCAAGTAGCTAAAGCCATACACATTTAATTAAGTCTCGGCACATTGCAGTAACTGTCACAATTTCTACTAATGAAAGCAAAGTGAAAAGGGCCTTCTTTGACTAATTTCCCTACATTTCATCCAAAATAAAATAATGTCATATCCAAAAAGCAAAAGTCATACACATTTAATTAAGTCTCGGCACAATGCAGTAAATGATAATTGCAGTAACCACCACAATTTCTACTAATGAAAGCAAAGTGAAAAGGAACTTCTTTGACTAATTTCCCTACATTTCATCCAAAATTAAAAAAAAAAAAAAAAATTAGTATCCGATCCTTAGTTACTAATGTTCATTGACTGAAACCTTATTAGATTTTGATCCAAGTCCCTAGCATTAATGTAATAATGAATTTACATGTCAGTTACATAATTTTTTTATATAAAAATTAATAATTGATTTAGAATTTTAATAATCACACCTTTATTAAACTCCTAACTAATTTTCAATTCAAAATATTTCTAAATAAATAAAAAAGTTAGAATAAGTTTGTACCCATTAGCTTTTTTAAGAAATGTTTTCAATTTTTTAATCTTATATGTATACCCATTCATGTAATTTTTTCAAAATTTTAATCTTAAAATGTATTCATTCTTTAATATACCAATTTGTTATATGTAAAATGTACCCTTTTTTTATATAAAATCTAGTCAATTATATACATATATACACTAACACAACCCGATCCAGGATGTCCACTATGACACCGAATCGAGCTGTGTTGGCCGACACCTGGAAGGTGACAAATCCATAAAGTGTATTGATGTGGAAGATGTGAATAAATTTAAACCTAAAAGTGTCTAAGTACAAGAGTGCATGGTGAGCGGGTATGAACCCATTTCACACGTGATGACAGAGCATAAGTACAATACAGTAAAATAGGGTGAGAATTATACCATCGATGGTAATCATCTACCCCAAGATTTTCCAATAATCCTCGTCGGTACAAAAACTCTGTTACTAGAACCTGGAGGGGCGAAAAATAAGGGTGAGTGAGCCTGAAAATAAAGTTTTAAATAAAAACCTTTTGTAAACGTTATAACCCCTCACCATAAATCACGTACAGTTTCCAGAAAATACTACTACGTAGGTATGAAAACCAATGCACAAGACCAGCGAAAACTGAGATATACCATGTCATAATATTTCAGCACTAAACGATGTAAACCAGATGTGCAACTAATATCAAATAATAGGGTTATTATACAAAATGGTCCTTCAGATTTGTATGATCAATAGAAATGGTCCCTGAGATTATCGACCATCCATGATTTTGGTCCTTCCGTTAAAAACTCTTTGGGCAATTTTCAAAACTTCGTAACTCAATCGATTCTTAACCAAATTTGATCCATAATATATAAAAATGAAGATAAGAAAGTGTAGAACAAGATTATACCAATTTGGAAGCCCAATGATTCCCGGAAAATAGCCTAAAAGGTGACTGGTCCGTAGGAAAACTGGAAAACTCGCAAAAAATTGGGTAAACTTTAAACATTCATAACTTAGAAATTGAGTGACTCAAAAATGAAAATCATACTTCTCGACGAGACGAAGAGAATGGTATCTTTCTTTACTGCTAAATCGATGTGGTTTGGCCAGAAAACTGCTCGAAAGTGGTTAACTTGAAAATGGTTAGCCACTTTCGAGCCGTTGTCCGACTAAATCACGGCGAGTTAGCCTTCAAAAAAGGTATCATTCTCTTCCTCTCATCAAGAAGTATTATTTTTGTTTTTGAATCACTCGATTTCATTGAGTATTGAAGAAGTTATGAACGTTTAAAGTTTACCTAGCTTCAGGTAAGTTTTTCAATTTTCCCGCGGACCAGTCACCTTTCAGGCTATTTTCTGGTCATCTCCGGTAACTATTGGGCTTCCAAATAGGTATAATTTTATCCTACACTTTCCTATCTTCATTTTGATATATTATAGGTCAAATTTGGTTAAGAAACGATTGAGTTACAAAGTTTTGAAAATTGCCCAAAATCGTTTTTAACTGAATGACCAAAATCATGGATGGTGGACAATCTCAGGGACCATTTCTATTGATTTTCAATCTCATAGACCATTTCTATTGATCATGCAAATCTCAAGGACCATTTTTTATAATAACCCAAAATAGTATGCCAGTTGGAGTCATCTAGCATGACCTGTACGACTGGATCTATAGCTCATCAATCTAGGCTAGCACACGAGTCGGAGTCACCTAATGTGACATGTACGACAAGCTGGGAATAAATATGTACTCTTAAGTGCTACGACCACATGAAAGTTGTATGATAAATCGTGGGTCACCTACGAGTCGGAACCACCTATTGTGGTATGTACAACAGGCTAGCACCAGACTTGGATCCAAGGTGAGTGCGATGCGGAAGGTAAACAATCATGTGAAGGCTGGCCCTGGCCCCAGGCTGGAGCATCTAAATGAATATATGCATGCTCATATAATTCAACCATTTCAATCACATAATAACTCATATGAACTTACATGCACCTCTATATGATCATTTGGCATAACCACAAATCTCATCACAACACAATATTTAAATATAACACATTTAAATCATGGCATGCAATGCATAATCAATTTAAAACATTTCTAGAAAACCATAAGGTACACACACACACACACACACACACACACACACACACTATAAAAAGGAAAAAGACCCACTCACCTGAGGTTTGCGCTATAACTCCCTAGCATGAATATCGAGCCGTCACGAGCAATCGACGCCTAGAACAATTATCAAATCATGGCTCAGAATTCTTATCGATAGAATACGTAACTTACATAATACACATCCCCAAGGATGTTCTAGAATAATTTGAAGCCCATTGATCAAAAGTCAACCGTCGGTCCATTAACGTCCATAACACTATGTAACTCTGTTCGGAAGATCCGCATCTCTTATTTCTGATCCGTAACTTTCAAAGATCCACATTATACTTCTAGAACATCATACTAAAGTTTCATTACGATCCAACGATTGGATCTTCACCAATTGCAAATTCAAGTGGCGGGCAACGTTTTATTTTACAAACTTACGAATCCAATTTGGAAGATCCGTATGTCGGATTCTTGATCCGTAAGTTCCCAAGGTCCTCAAACATTATGTACTATAATGTAGTAAAATTTGGTGACGATCCAAATGTCGAATCTTCAATTCATAAAATGGTCAATAACGTAGTGATTCATACTAGGTTCAAACTATCTAACTATAATCAACGGTTATCAAATTGACGTCAGAATCATCAAATTTAACTCAAAAACGGCAGCATCGGCACACTGGCCACGCGCCGCCGCACATGGCGGTCAGCCACTGGTACTTGCCGAAAAATTCAACTATTTCCAAAAAATTTCAAATTTTACAGGAATGAATATCTCAACAAGTAGAGCAAGTTTCATACCTATGGACAAATCCAATTTGATCGCGAAAATCCCCAATTTAGCTCAAACCTGTCGAAAACCTTAAGGTGGGTGTTATTTGATTCTCTTTCCTCAGTGTTCCATTCCTGGGTCCAAGGGAAGTTGATTAAGCGTGGTGGTGGGTGGTGCAACTCGCCGGAGCAGAGGAATCGTCGTCGAGCATCTCTGGTGCTCCGGTGAGGTTCCATAGGAAATAAGACCTAAAAGCCTTCGAATTTGGGTGGAGATGGTAGAGGGAAGGTTGGGGGAAAGGTTGCAGGTGATCGATGGTTGAGTTTCGCCCAAAAAATGGATGAGATTGGCCCGAATTCACATCGGTTCGAAACCGGGTTGCTGCACATGGATGGGTCGACAGGAAAAGGTGGTTCTTTCTCACACTTCCTGATTGGCACCCTTTTTCCCCCTAATTTCTGATTGGTCCTAAGAATATAATATGATTGGGCCGGTCCTCAATCTAAAATCCATAGCTTAGTCAAATGACTTCAAATGTATGTAACTATACCGTTAAAATCCGGATTCGCAAACGACTTTAACTCATGCATTCGTGGCTTCGAGACTTATTCGGAAACATTAATTGTGACTTCGAACGGTCAACGAAAGTCAAACATCCTAGCCTCTAATGGTATTTTCGTAAAATCACATTAGGGACGAGTTGTCACATATACACACAATAGTATATTTATATTTTAATATTTTTAGGGAAGTGTTATTGTCATTTCAAAAATCTCATTCTACAATTCTTGCAAGTGTATTTTTCTTTCCAAATATAAAAAGGTTAGAGTGTAGAATGAGATTTTTGGAGTGCTAATAATAATTCCTTATTTTTAATCCCACAAATTATGGTTTTTTATTTAAAATCTTATTAATGTAAACAACTATAAATTTTAATTTTTAATTTGAAAAATATAGTAACATACATAGAAATAAATGATCACATTAATTTCAGAAACTTCAATCAAAAATTGAAAACCAACAAGGTTTCAGTAAAAAAATATTCATAACTAAGGATCGCCTCTAAAGTATTTCATAAAAAAATGTCACATCCAAACAACAAAAGCCATACACATTTAATTAAGTCGGCACATTGCTGTAAATGATAATTGCAGTAACCACCACAATTTCTACTAATGAAAGCAAAGTGAAAAGGACCTTCTTTGACTAATTTCCCCACATTTCATCCAAAATAAAAAAAATGTTACATCCAAACAGTAAAAGCCATACACATTTAAATAAGTCTCGGCACGTTGTAGTAAATGATAATTGCAGTAACTGCCACAATTTCTACTAATGAAAGCAAAGTGAAAAAGACCTTCTTTGACTAATTTCCCTACATTTCATCCAAAATAAAAAAAAATGTCACATCCAAACAGCAAAAGCCATACACATTTAATTAATTCTCGGCACATTGCAGTAAATGATAATTGCAGTAACTGCCACAATTTCTACTGATGAAAGCAAAGTGAAACGGAACTTCTTTGACTGATTTCCCTACACTTCATCCAAAATATAAAAAAAATGTCACATCCAAACAGAAAAAGCCATACACATTTAATTAAGTAGGTACATTGCAGCAAATGATAATTGTTGTAACCACCACAATTTCTAGCAAAGTGAAAAAGACCTTCTTTGACTAATTTCCCTACATTTCATTCAAAATAAAAAAAGTCACATCCAAACAGCAAAAGCCATACTCATTTAATTAAGTCTCGGCACATTGCAGTAACTGATTCAAAGTGAAGGTAGAAGAAGTTTTATTCATTAAGAAAACTAATCACTTTAAATCGTGACCAATGGTAGAAGATTAAAATGAGATAGGTTTCTTTCATGCCTAATCTACCTCTTCTATTTCCTTTAAATTGAAAAAAAAATCCACTCTTACCTTTATTTGATCTTGAATATAATCAATGTTAAGCACCAGAGCATTGAATCTAATCAATCTAATGAAATGATTATCTAACAGTCCTAAAGGATTACAGATGACATTCAGGCTCACAATTGCTTGAAAAATAACAAACCTATAATATTCTCAAGGCGAGCTTGATGGAGAAGTCAACAATAATCGCATGGCCCAGCGCCCTGCCTATATAATATAAGGTTGACGTCAGTTACAATTTAAATTATTTAAAAATGATAAAATACTATTATTTTTAAGAATGGAGATGCACTTAAGCAATTATTGTTCATTATTTAAAAATGATAAAATACTATCATCCAACGTGAAGGTTGAAGATGAATTTTTTATTAAGAAAATTCATCACCTACAATTTCCCAAAAATTATATGACTAAAAGGAACAAGTCTCTTTCATGCCTAATCCACCTCTAATCCCTTAAGGGTGCGTTTGTTGCACCGGACTGTCTCGGACTGGACTAGCTGCAGGGACTAAGTTGGACTGGCTTAGACTAGACTAAGCTGGACTAACTTAGTGAAGCGTTTGGTGCAGTGTCGGACTAAGAAGCAGGATAATTAATAAGCTCTAATATTATATTAATTTATCTATATCTCTTTTAATATTTTATTCTTACTTCTCTCATTTTTTTCCTTCTTTTTTCTGAAAGCTCTTCCTTTTCTTCGAAGCCCAGTTCCACACTTTGAGATCAAATCAAAACCCAGTTCCATACTCATTTTTTTCCTTCTTTTTTCTGAAAGCTCTTCCTTTTCTGAAAGCTCTTCCTCTTCTTCGAAACCCAGTTCCATACTTCAAAACCCAGTGCCGAGAATATTGTCGTAGTTCTCTCGGATTTGAGATGAGGGAATGGTCTCCCATAACCGCCGCTGTTACGATCTCAACACCAGATGCCAGTACTTCATCCAGGGCCTTCACCTCGTCGACCTCGAGTACCTCCGCCGCACCGGCAACTTCCTCCCCCCACCCAACGCCTCCGAGTCCTGCTGGGTGCCTCCGCCTGCAACTAGTCTCTCGAAAATGGATCGCCCTGCGCCCTCTGCACCACCAGAAAAACCTGGCAGAGCTTGCTCTTGACCTGCGAGTCTTGTCGGAAACGTCTCCACCTGGCAGAGCTTGCTCTTGACCTGCGAGGATGCCAAGCTACACAAAGGAGACGAAGCAGGTCTTAGCAGTCCCGTGGTTTTCAGGGGGTTTCACTAAGACGACTTAGTGAGGGAGATAGTCCACACGAGTCCGGGCTAGTCTCATTTAAGTTAGTCCCCAAGCTTACCAAACATGGGACAATAATCCTAGCCAGTCCAATCCCACTTAAGAAGGTGAAACAAACGCCCCCTAAAATTAAAAACCATTCGTTTATAGCTGTAATAATGTAAGCAATTAAGCGTTGATACTTTCTCGATCACTACTTGGAGAGACTTTGAGTCATTCTTTATTGTTAGCATCATTATCCCTACAATTTCTAGGAAAGAGATCTTCTCCAGATCTCTTCAACCAAGGCCACTAGATCAAATGATCTGGACCTTTGAAATTTCATCCAACGGTAGAAAATTATTATAGTTTTTAAGGAATCAAAACAGGTTGGACGTTGGATGAAAATTCAAAGGCACGGATCACTTGATCTGGTAGCCTTGGTGCAAGAGATCCGGAGACGATCTCTTTCCCAATTTCTAAATGCCCTACATACGGCAAAAAGAAATTTCCACAATTTCCAGCAATGAAAGCAAAGTGAGAAGTGTTGCAGTCGTATTTAGAATAGGAATGTGATTGTGTAAATCTTAGTGTATCTAGGGATATCTTTGAATATTCCCTTTAATAGTTAATATCCTATTAGAGTTGTAATCCTAAAAGGGTAAGGATTTAACTTATCCTTCTACTATAAATAAAGGCACAACAGGGTGATATAACACACACCTTATAATTAAATTTATCTCTTCTCTCTCTCTTGCCGCCAGCATCTCTCCCTCTCTAGTCCTAAATACAGTTTAGTCAAATAGGCCTACAACACGTTATCAGCACACTCTTGCCAGAAGCTAAGGAACTGAAGGATTGTAGAATGAGGTTTTCTTCTACAAAATTCAAGGGCTTTTATTCATTTTCTACCAATCAAGTACGCTTAAAATAAAATAAGATATTTGAAACGTCCACGAAGTATGAAAACATTCTCCATGAAGCATGAACCCCCTATATTTATATTTTCCCTTCGATATATATATATATATATTGTATATGTTTCATATATTTGTTAATTTATATATACGTTTCATGCCTTACACAATTATTTTGCTATGTGGAATTTGTGAGTCAAAACACATAAATAAATTAGAAGCAACTTAGGGTTTTTCAAACCCTAGAGATGTCGAAAATAATAATAATAATAATAATTTTCTAGAAATTAAATTCGGCTCGCCTCCGCACTGTCGTAAGCACCATAGCTGACCACCGAAGCTGACCTACAGCTTAGCCGCGTGGAGTAAACATGGGAACGACATTGTTTAACGCATTGGACCACACGGCAGCAGCCTTTTGGGCTTTGCTACTAATGCCAGACAACCTAGGCCCTGGGCTTGATAGGGTAATCACGGGCCTGAAGCCCCCAACCCAAATCGAGAAGGCTTGAAGCTTTCTTGGCCTTGTCCCGCGCGTCTTTGGCCCAATTCCAGTAGCCTAGAGCTGCTGGGCCTTTCTTGACCTATGCCCAGGCCTGCCCGTAATAGCATATTGCTCGTTGGGCTTTGCCCTAGCATCGACCCACTCGCCAGTAGTTTATGATGTTGGGCTTGCACTGCCCCGACCCAAAACCCGACCCCAACTTCGGCTGGGCTTCGCAAGTGCCAACCCGTAAACTAGCCTTCAGCTGGGTCTACTTCTGTGCCCCGTTTTGGCCCAAACCAACAACTTTTGCTGCTAGGCTCACCCAGACCACACGGCCTAGAGGCTTACAGCCATCCCCAAGGCCCAATAGCCTACAGCTGAGTTGCAGGGCCTGTCCCTGCATCGTTACCAGCCTACTTTTGGCTGGGCCGCATTATTTTTCAACCTAATGCCAATTTTAGGCATCCCCGCATTATAAATAAAGCCAAATATTTTTTTTGGGGTACTTTGGTTTACGCTAATTGATTCTAATTTAATTATCACTTAGTTTATTACCAACCGAAGCTAATAAGACCCATTTGTCATTATTTTGCTTCCACAATCGACCCTGTTTGGTCTCAATTTATTGAATTAATTAAACGTGACCTACAGTCCATTAATCTAATAATTAATCCAAAAATATTGACCTGAATATCACATTTGGACATTAACGATTCAATATTTTATTTTTCTGCTTCGAACCATTGACATCCTTTCGTAGTCTCGAAGCTCTCACACTTGAGTTCCCAAAGCAACTCAAGTCCACTACACTTAATCAGCATATTGCATTCTATGTTCTTGCAGGAACTTCTCCTTTATGAATTGATCGTTCATAAAACTAAATTGAACCTACAGTTTCATATTTAGTGCCTTTGAAACCTGAATCATTCAAAACTTACCACATGAAACATGTAGCTTTCATGCTTAAATTAAAACAATACATGTTTACAGAACCCTAATGTTTTACGATGTATGTTTATGGATTACCATATGAATAACCACATTTTATTGTACCCTTCGTTTTAGGGACATGTCGAACTTGAACAAGCTTGATTTCACCACTTTGGAAGTATCTGGAAGAAACTACCTGAAGTGAGTTCAAGATGTGAAGCTCTATCTTACTGCAAAGGGTATTAGAGCCACCATTGAGGCACCCATCGACACCAAACCCGTCGATGAAGCTTAGAAAACTATTGCAATGATCTTCATTTGAAGACACATTTATGATGCACTGCAGACCGAGTACCTCGTTGAGGATCACCCACGCACCCTCTGGCTTACTCTAGCCAAACGTTTCGATCACCAGAAAGACATTTACTTGCCCAAAGCAAGACATGACTGGCAGCATCTACGCTTCCAAGACTTTAAGTCTATGAATGAATACAACTCTGAAGTTTGTAGAATCCGATCACTACTTAAGTTTTGTAAAGTGGACTTAACAGATGCAGATCTCTTGGAAAAGACCTATTCAACCTTTCATGCCACCAATATTGTCCTGCAGCAACTATACAAGGCACATAAGTTCACCAAATTTTTGGATTTGATCTCTGTTTTACTTCTCGCTAAAAAGCAGAATTAGCTTTTGATGAAAAATCATCAAGCTCGACCCACTGACTCGAACGTCGCGCCTGAAGCGCATACGACCAATTCCAGCAGCCAAAAATAACAGAAAAGTTGTTGTGGCCGTGGTAATGGGCGGCAAGCCCAACCACGGGCCCAAGATCAACAAAGCCAAGGCTCACCCAAGGGAGAAAATTTGACCCATAAGCATAAACCCCTTACCCCTAAGGCCATAAACTTCAAAAGCATAGGAAAAACTATTGTTTAATCGGCTTCCACTGAAATGGACATGTGCTACTTCTATGGATCAAAGGATCATTTGTCACGTGTATACAGAGCTATCCCTGAGGCCATTGCCAAGTATCATTCCCATCGTGAGTCTAACTTTTCCCATGTGGAACATCCAGAGGATGCTACCCATGGAGATATTAGATTTTCAGGAGGCATCAGCTTCTATGGATGAATAAGTTTTATTCTTGTAGACATGTTTTTGGGGTGTTTTTACCCCTAGTGGCTGAACCCACTAGGAGTGGACGAACCCCCTCCCTTTTTTAGGTTTATGGTTTAATTTTTGGACAATTTTTTTAAGTATTTGGAATAATTTGTTTGGTTTTGGTTTGTTTTGAATTATGGATAATTATTTATGGATATTATTTCTCGAATTGATTAATTGAATGAATGGAATTATATTTATGCATGTGACCAATTCAATCAATTTATTTCTAGGTATGTTTAGTGGGGAAGTTAGTTGTCTGGCTGATAGTGCTACTATGCACACCATATTACGTGAGCGACACTATTTTATTAACTTTGTACCTAAGAAAGCACCTTTGACAACCCGTATAATGTTGTCTAATGTTACTGTCTTAACCATTAAAAAGGCCTTATATTCTCCATGTTCCGGAAGAACGTTGCTGAATTTTAGAGATATTCGAGATAATCAATATCATGTTGAAACCACTGAAGAGAATGGTTCTGAATTTCTTTGTATCACTTCTTCCGAGTATAGTGATGCGTTACAAATGTGACACATAAATTAACCTTCAGATTTCCCTAGAATCATTGAATTGGATGAATATGCATCGCAAACAAATTATTCCTAACAAGTTCTTTATATGAACAGCATGATAAAGATACAAGTTAGAATCATTACGTTCTTTGGAAATCATAAGCATCGACAAGGCATTTGTAACTATGAAAAGCATGAAACTCTTGCCAGGAATCTACTTAACATGATCGTGACTAACGACCTTCACTACTTGTGAATATAAATTCATAACGATTAGGTGAAACAAACTTATATCCTAGCACCAAATTCAAGCGTGCAAATTAAGCGTGCACTCTCAATCAACATACAAGAATAAGTTCTAAATCAAACGGTTAAGCAAATTGTATTCACGACTTATGCAACGATAACTGGAAGTAATCAACTTATTTCACATATATAATCATGGTTTCGAATACACCCTTAGCCAAGGGAGGTTTAGTTCCTTATACGTACAAGACAAAGATAAGTAAATTTAATCATTGAATATCAAGGAGAGAAAACACCTAAAAATTCCAACAACTCAAACTTGAATTGTATGAACGTTTAGGCCCTCTTCTCCTCCTCTTTGTTGTGGCACAAGGTCTAAGGATAGTGTTTTGGAGGGTATTTGTATGTGGAATGGAGTGGGGAGTGATGGAAATGGAAGAGGAGGTGCTGGAAATGGAAGGGGATGCACGGCAAAGGCTAGGATTTTCTGGAATGGATGGTTCTTTGCACGGCAAAGGATGTGTTTTTGTGTATGAATGCATGGGTTTTTATAGAGGGAATGGAAGAATATGTGGCTGATTGTTTAAGAGTGCATATGGCTCTTATGATTGAGAATGCATGTGGCTGAAATAATGATGGAAAAATAGCTAGGAAAAGAATGATTAAAGAGGGAATGCATGTGGAAGTGTGGCTGCAATGAAGGAGAAAAGCTGGAAATGGGATGGGTTATGCACGACAATGGGGTTCTTTTGGGTGCATGTGGCTGAATTACATCATGGGAAAGCATGTGAGTGAATGATTAAAGATGCATGTGGATTAAAGAGGGAATATGGAAGAGTGTGGCTGCAATGATGGTGTGGAATGCTGGAAATGCAAGGGGAGGCCACGGCAAAGGATTGTTTGGGTGCATGTGGCTGGATTGGTAGGTTATGCATGGGTTGGGGTTTGTTATATGGCTTGGGTGATTAATCCATGGGAGAATATATATGGTTTAATGATGAAGAGTGCATGTGGTTGAAATGATAGAATGGGAAACAAGGCCCTTCCTTGCACGGCAAGGAAGGCAAACACAAAGGGGATACACGGCAAGGACTTTGATGATGCAAGAGACTTTGTTTTGTGACTTAGAATAGATAGGAGTCTTCAATGTTGCTCAAACATGAGGTCTTTTAGGATTTAACTTTCCTACTTCAAGTAGGAATCATCATCTTCAAGTCTTCAATTTCGTCCATCCTCTTGGCTCCAAGCATATGATATCCATTCCAATCTCTAATTTGCTCCAAAAGGCTCCAAAATGCATCCTTTTGCATACTTTGCCCTTAAATCCTGAAAATACATAAAACTAGCTTAAAATACTACTTTACTAAGGAAAAACACTTTAAATGCACAAGACAAGCTAAACTAAGGTGCATAAATATGCCCCTATCAAATTCCCCCACACTTAGCTTTTGCTAGTCCTCGAGCAAAACAAAACAACAAGAGAACACGAAACTAGACAAAACGAACAAAACACAACCTACACCTTCCAACGTTGCCTCAGGGATTTCCAATGCACATGACATGTTCAAAATTCATTATCTCCACAGATTTTAGTCATCTTCACACTTAAGTACATTCTTAATCATAGTCACCACATACTAGTTCACAATTAAGCATTTAAAACCATGTTTTGAATGTAGTAACATGCCTTAGAGAAATCACTTGATTCCTTACAAGATACTCTCTTATTTTCACACAGATTTTCTGATTACAACCCTACACTAAGTATATGTGAGAAGATTGATGTAAATATGAAACTAAACACTCACATATGTTTATAACAAGGAAAACACTTTTCTGGAATGTATATGAATAAGATCTCATGAAAGGAATGCTACCAATTAGATGCGAGAACCAAGGATACCATATGCTTAAATCAATTCCAAACTCCACATTATTGAAAACATAATGATCAAGATTGAAGCATAAGGATTGTAACGGGGTAAGGGTGATTGGCTAACAATGAAAGGTAAGGATAACAAACGTTCTTTAAGCAATAGCAAGCAAAGTAATGAAATTTGACACTTAGAATCACTTATGATTGCAGAAACTCACTTAGACACAGAAGGGGAAAAATTCACACAACTCTTAGGGCCATATTCAACGTTTTGGACCCTTTCTTCAACTACCACAAACATGTGAGCTTATTTTCACTTATTTCATCCTATTTTTCTTTCTTTTTACAACTTTTTCTTTTCTTTTTCTTTTTCGACGAATATTTTTTTTATATGCCTTATTTCTTTTCGTGGCATATCAACACACACACACAAATTCCCCCACACTTGTTGTTTTGCATATTCGAAAGGATTCCCTCTAAGTCATGCTTACTATGCTTCAAGAACAAGGGTATGGGTGGTCTTAATCTAGGCTAGGTGGGGATGATATGGGTAAACAAAGAACAAAGGCTAACAATGGCTCAATAGGGGTTATGACCTACAATAAATATATAGTGCATGGGTTGGCTGTTTGGTTGATGGCTTCACTACACACTTCATCTTGATATATATTATGCAATCATGCTTTGACTGGAATGGATGCAAGTTCTAGCATTTGGAACTAAATGATGAAACGCCTTCTAATTAGCAACCAAGCAAGAATAATGAGATCATGCAACGAGTTTGAAAACAAGAATCACAGATTAATACTCTCCAAAGAATGTTTAAAGCTCAAGTCTCTCAGGGTTGTAATGTTTGTTTGAGTTCCTTCCTTCAAGCATGTTACAAAAACTAATTTTTCTTTTATGATTGCATGTGAAGTCATACATTATAACCATAACCAAGCATATACCAAGAGTAAATCAAACTTTTCTCCATGTTTATAACTCTTTTTTAACAGTCATGCAATTAAAAACCAAATCCTCATCATTGTGTTGGAAGGTGACCTACGACACAAACAAACACACAAAAACAACTCTTTTTGGGTTTTTCAACACAATTTTTCAAAATTTTATGGTATTTTCGGATTTTTAAATCAACACACTCTAAAACACTCAAAAATAGCTTAAATACACTAAAAAAACAGTGGGAAACAAGTTTAGACATGTTAGGTGGTAATACCCTACGAATTTCATGCAAAAATATCTCAAAACAGAATGTTACCCCCCCCCCCACACTTAAACTAAACATTGTCCTCAATGTTTTAGACTAAACTAACAGCAAAGGAACACACAAATAAACACATCACACATAACATAAAGTAAGCAACAACGGAAAAGGTTTAGGGACGCAAATCTGAGTTTGGAGCGATTCCTAAGTTCCTCTTTCGTTGATTGTATGGGTTGCCTCCCAAGTAGCGCTTTCTTTTACGTCTTGCAGCTGGACGATGCCACATTGATTAACCTTCATGGGAACCCACGGCATAGTGGGTTGTCTCCTCCACATTATGTTCCACAAAGCTCTCATAGTAAGGCTTCAATCGATGCCCATTCACCTTGAACTCTTGACCTGCTTTGAAACTACGAACTTGGACTGCACCATGAGGAAAAACATTAGTAATAACAAAGGGTCCAATCCAACGTGAACGTAACTTACCCGGAAATAGACGAAGATGAGAATTAAACAACAACACTTTCTGTCCAACAGAGAATGACTTGGTGCGAATCATCTTATCATGAAAGGCCTTTGTTTTTTCCTTGTAAAGGCGGGCATTCTCGTAAGCTTCATTCTGTATTTCCTCAAGTTTATTCAATTGAAGCTTACGATGAATTCCCGCCTCATCTACATCTATGTTGAACTTCCTCACGGCCCAATGAGCCTTGTGCTCCAACTCCACAGGTAAGTGACATGGTTTGCCATAAACAAGCCGAAAGGGGGACATTCCTATGGGTGTTTTGTAGGCGGTCCTATATGCCCACAATGCATCCTCTAACCTCAAGCTCCAATCTTTTCTTGTTGGCCCAACCATTTTCTCAAGAATCTGTTTTATCTCCCGATTCGACACCTCGGCTTGCCCGCTTGTTTGAGGATGATAGGGTGTCGAAACCCTATGTGTAACGTTGTACTTCTTGAGCAGTGCCTTGATCGTGCGATTACAAAAATGTGAACCTCCGTCACTTATAAGGACTCGAGGCATTCCAAACCTAGCAAAAATGTTAGACTTCACAAAATCTGCAACCACTTTGGAATCGTTAGTCCGGGTGGCTTTTGCTTCCACCCATTTGGAAACATAATCCACCGCCAACAAGATATAGAGAAAACCATGTGATGAAGGAAAATGACCCATAAAATCAATTCCCCACACATCAAATATTTCAACAGAAAGTATAGGGTTTTGTGGCATTTGATCCTTAACACTTATATTACCCATTCGTTGACAACGATCACATGTAAGGCAAAATGTCCTAGCATCCCTAAAAATGGTTGGCCAATAAAACCCACATTCTAAGACTTTCAGGGCAGTGCGTTGGGTGCCAAAATGTCCCCCACATGCATATTAATGACAGAATGTTAAAATAGATTGAAACTCAGATTCATTCACACAACGTCTTACAATCTGATCGGGACAAAATTTCCAAAGGTATGGGTCATCCCAAACATAAAACCTAGCATCCTTTTTAAGCTTATCACATTGATTCCTATTAAGTGTGCTAGGGGTATGTTTAGACACTAAAAAGTTCACCAAATCTGCATACCAAGGTTCACTTACCTGGATAGACATTAATTGTTCATCGGGGAAAGTTTCAGAAATTGGCGATGCTTCCTCATGCACCATTCGACTTAGGTGGTCAGCCACCACATTCTCCACGCCCTTCTTATCCCGAATCTCAATGTCAAACTCTTGTAGAAGCAACAACCATCGAATTAGTCTAGGCTTGGCCTCCTTTTTCGTGAGCAAATATTTGAGAGCTGCATGATCAGTAAAAATAATAACTTTAGTACCAAGTAAGTAGGATCAGAACTTATCTAATGCAAATACCACAGCAAGTAATTCTTTTTCAGTGGTTGAGTAATTTAATTGAGCATCATTTAGTGTCCTAGATGCATAATAAATAACATGAGGTTGCTTGTTCTTTCGCTGCCCCAAAACAGCACCAATTGCATAGTCCGAAGCATCGCACATCAACTCGAATGGAAGGCTCCAATCTGGAGGTATGATAATGGGAGCCGAAGTGAGAGCCTCTTTTAAGTGCTTGAATGCCGTGGAGCATGCATCATCAAACTCGAAAACCACCTCTTTTTGAAGCAATCGGCATAGTGGTTGCGCAATCTTGGAGAAATCCTTTATGAAACGCCTATAAAAACTTGCGTGACCAAGAAACGAACGAACCTCTCTAACCGAAGTTGGAGAGGGTAAGTGACGAACAAGGTCTACCTTAGATTTATCCACTTCAATGCCTTTTTCAGAAATAATGTGTCCTAGAACAATACCTTGCTTAACCATGAAGTGACATTTTTCCCAATTAAGCACAAGATTCGTTTCAACACAACGTCTCAAAATTAAGGTCAGATTATTCAAGCAATGATCGAATGAATTACCAAACACGCTAAAGTCATCCATAAATATCTCAATAATTTTCTCCACATAATCAGAAAATATACTCACCATGCATCGTTGAAATGTCGCAGGGGCATTACACAAACCAAAGGGCATGCGCCTATATGTAAAGGTGCCAAAGGGGCACGTGAAGGTTGTCTTCTCTTGGTCCTCCGGAGCTATCACAATTTGGTTATATCCGGAATATCCATCAAGAAAGCAATAAAATTTATAACCGGCTAACCTTTCTAGCATTTGGTCAAGGAATGGCAATGGAAAGTGATCCTTCCTTGTCATGGCATTTAACTTCCTGTAATCAATACAAACACGCCAACCGGTCACAACACGAGTGAGTATAAGCTCTTGTTCTTCATTCTTCACCACCGTGACTCCGGACTTCTTTGGAACAACCTGCACGGGTGACACCCAACGACTATCAGAAATAGGTTATATAACACCACAATCAAGCAATTTTATAACCTCATTTTTCACTACTTCCAACATGGGTGGATTAAGGCGACGTTGAGCTTCACGAGATGGCTTGGCTCCCTCCTCCAAAAGGATGCGATGCATGCACGTGGTGGGACTAATTCCTTTGATATCTGCCAAGGTCCATCCAATGGCAGATTTGTGCTCCTTTAACACCCTTATCAACTTGTCTTCTTCTTGGGCCGTGAGTGAGCTTGATATGATGACGGGTAGTGTTTGATCTTCTCCCAAGAAAACATACTTCAAGTGACTAGGTAAAAGCTTTAACTCAAGTGTAGGTGGCTGCACAATTGATGGAAGTAACTTGTTAGTCAAAACCGAATCCAAAATTGAGAGTGGAGACTTACCAGAGTGTGAGGGCAATGACTCGAGGGCAGCAACCATTTCAATCACTTCACCACAAGTGGGCACGGCAATATGGTCAGATTGCATGCCGTGGGTTGCAAGAATTCCCCCACCCTCATTTCTTGCTCCTATGTCGTGCACTAAGGCTACCTCGAGTGCATCTTCGTTCATTTGATCCAAATGCATCTGTGCCAACGAATCCACAATGTCAATAGTAAAACAAGAATGGTCCTCAATTGGATATTTAATGGTTTCAGAAAGATTAAAATTAATAATGTCCCCATCAAACTCCATGGTTAATGTTCCCGTAAACACGTCTATCTTTGTTCTCGCTGTTTTCATGAATGGACGGCCTAGCAAGATTGGCAATGATGGAGCATGGCTCGAATCCTCCATTTCTAAGACATAAAAATCTGCAGGAAAAATAAGATGATTGACCTGCACTAAAACATCCTCAAGGACTCCCTTGGGATAAGCGTTAGAACGATCGGCCAATTGAATTATAACGCCATCTTGTTTTAACTCACCAAGGTTCATAGATGCATAAATCGAATATGGCATGACATTAATAGAAGCACCTAAATCTAACATGCATTGTTCAAATCTAGTGTTTCCAATTATGCATGGAATAGTAAAGCTCCCTGGATCCTTACACTTTGGAGGTAACTTTCGTTGCAAAACTGCGGATACATTTTCACTTACTTTCACAACTTCTTTGTTTGAAATTCTTTTCCTAGTTGTGCATAACTCTTTTAAAAACTTTGCATACCTGGGCACTTGCTTAATGGCATCAAGTAAAGGAATGTTTACTTGGACTTTTCGAAAGGTATCCAAAATGTCCTTTTCGCTTTCTTCTTTCTTCGATTATGCAAATCTGCGAGGGAAAGGAACATTGGGCAGATTAGTGTTCGAAATCACAACATTTGGGACAACATTACCTGAGATGGGCGGATGGGAAGGCTTAGATGGTTGCGGCTTGGGTGGTGCTACACTTGCCGTGGGGTAGGATTGCTCATCTTCTTCAATTTGTATCTTCTCATCTTCCTTGTTTTGGGCAGATTCATGTGCTTTGCTTCCCACTTCTTTTCCACTTCTTAGGGTGATAGCTTTTGCAGATTCGAAACCACCCTTTGGATTGACCACCGTAGTGCTTGGTAACTTACCATTTTCACGAAATTGTCCCAAAAATTCGGCCATTTGTCCCATTTGCTTCTTTAGCTCATTAACCTCCTTTGCTTGGTTCTGCATTCCCTGTGCCATTGTGGTTAATAATTGATATGTTTTATCATCATTCATAGACGTACCTGAGTTGGTTTGGGATGATTGTGCTTGAGGAGGTGGTTGTGGTGCCATTGGCCTTGGAAAGAAACCCGGGGTTGTCGGAATCCACTTTGTTGGGCAGGTTATTGTGCATCTCTCCATCTGAAATTTGGGTGGTCTCTCCAACCCGGATTGTATGTATTTGAGTATGGATCATTTCTTCGCTGATTTTGGCCTTGATAACCTATGGCATTGGCACTTTCCCATCCTCCATTCTTGATGAGTTGTGGGCACGTCTCAGAAGCATGTCCTTGGATAGAACACACCCCGCATACCATTGGTCCTTGCATCCTCATGCCTTCGGCCATCTGAGACACAATGGAAGTAAGATTAGCTAATTGTGAATGAATATCGGGGGTGGAAGTAAGATTAGCTAATTATGAATGAATATCGGGGGTGGAACTTACCTCATGCACTTGCTGCCGTGGGGGTCCTCTTTGGCCTACTCCTTCGTATTGTTGAGCGTTCAACGCTCGGTTAGCAATCAAGACCTTTGCAGCCATGGGTGTCTTGTCCACCAATGCTCCACCCGCCGAGGCGTCGAGCATTTGACGTTCAATTGGTAGGAGCCCCTCATAGAAGTATTGCAGAAGCAACTCCTCCTTCATCTGATGCTGTGGACAAGAAGCAACAAGAGATTTAAAACGTTCATAATACGTAGGAAAAGACTCACCTTCATCTTGTTGAATTCCACTAATCTTCTTGCGAAGAAGAATGACTCGTGATGTCGGAAAGAACTTCTCCAAGAAGGCTCGCTTCATACTCTCCCATGATGTGAC
Organism: Pyrus x bretschneideri; assembly: GCF_019419815.1. NCBI lineage: Eukaryota > Viridiplantae > Streptophyta > Magnoliopsida > Rosales > Rosaceae > Pyrus > Pyrus x bretschneideri. Next base: position 852,811 of record NW_025999805.1, on the reverse strand, counting down.
AGTTCCGGGAGCTAAGTCGTACAACCAATCCTTGGCTTTGTCCATTAAAGAGAATGGGAAAGCCTTTATCTTCAAAATGTTTTCGTCGACGTTGACGGGAGTCATGCTTGAACACACCACCTCGAATTCCTTTAAATGCTTATTGGGGTCCTCCATTGATAACCCATGGAACTTGGGTATATGATGTAGCAAACTGGACTTCAACTCAAACTCATCGGTCTTCTCAGGGGCTGCATTGGGGTATTGGATGCAAAGAGGGGCTGCATTGGCCAAACCTGAGGCAGAAAACTCTTTGATGGTTCGATTGTCTACGGCCATGGTTGGTACTTCTTCTTCAAACCTTGACTTGGCCTCCTCTTCTTGCTTTTCTACTTCAGGTTCGGGACTAGGAGGATTAGACTCTTGCAATTTCTTGTTCCTTCTCAAAGTCCTCTCGAAATCGCCGTCAAAGTCGGAGATATGCTCACGAACAGGTTGTGAGCTACGGGTCATAAACTAGTACCTACACACAAGAGCAAACAAGAAAAGTAACCAACTTAATAGACTCGGCACAAGTAAGAAAATAAGTTGCCACACACGGCACAAAAACAAAACACATACACACGGTGCAAAAAATTAAAACGAAACAGAAACCAAACAATTTAAACAAGACTCAAGACAAGGGATTAGCAACTTTGCTAATCCCCGGCAACGGTGCCAAAATTTAATGCGTTACGAATGTGACACATAAATTAAACCCTATTTGTGACAATTGTAGTAATGATGTAAGTAGGGATCGTTCTAACCGGGGATTAACTAGGGGTGCTAAACACTTGACTCAAATAAATAAAACTAACTTTTAAAACACTTAACTTACTTAACAAAAACTCAAAACAAGTCCACAAGACTCCAAATACTTAAAAACACAAAATAAGATAGATTGTAATGACTAAGACTAAACAAAATATGGGGGGATTGAGGTTTTGACGAAATTAAACTAAAATGGACAGATTGTAAATAAAACAAATTGTAAGGCAAGTTGTGATAGACCAATGGATGATGGAATGGCTAAGGGGTTCTTCTCCACACATGAAATATATGCAACGTAAATCACTTTCCAGTTATCAATTCAATAAGTTATGAACCTCGACACTCCAAGTTAATTAGGGCCGCTTAAATTAACCTTCAGATTTCCCTAGAATCATTGAATTGGATGAATATGCATCACAAACAAATTATTCCTAACAAGTTATTTATATGAACAGCATGATAAAGATACAAGTTAGAATCATTACGTTCTTTGGAAATCATAAGCATCGACAAGGCATTTGTAACTATGAAAAGCATGAAACTCTTGCCAGGAATCTACTTAACATGATCGTGACTAGCGACCTTCACTACTTGTGAATATAAATTCATAACGATTAGGTGAAACAAACTTATATCCTAGCACCAAATTCAAGCATGCAAATTAAGCGTGCACTCTCAATCAACATACAAGAATAAGTTCTAAATCAAACGGTTAAGCAAATTGTATTCACAACTTATGCAACGATAACTGGAAGTAATCAACTTATTTCACATATATAATCATGGTTTCGAATACACCCTTAGCCAAGGGAGGTTTAGTTCCTCATACGTACAAGACAAAGATAAGTAAATTTAATCATTGAATATCAAGGAGAGAAAACACCTAAAAATTCCAACAACTCAAACTTGAATTGTATGAACGTTTAGGCCCTTTTCTCCTCCTCTTTGTTGTGGCACAAGGTCTAAGGATAGTGTTTTGGAGGGTATTTGTATGTGGAATGGAGTGAGGAGTGATGGAAATGGAAGGGGATGCACGACAAAGGCTAGGATTTTCTGGAATGGATGGTTATTTGCACGGCAAAGGATGTGTTTTTGTGTATGAATGCATGGGTTTTTATAGGGGGAATGGAAGAATATGTGGCTGATTGTTTAAGAGTGCATGTGGCTCTTATGATTGAGAATGCATGTGGCTGAAATAATGATGGAAAAACAGCTAGGAAAATAATGATTAAAGAGGGAATGCATGTGGAAGTGTGGCTGCAATGAAGGAGAAAAGCTGGAAATGGGATGGGTTATGCACGGCAATGGGGTTCTTTTGGGTGCATGTGGCTGAATTACATCATGGGAAAGCATGTGAGTGAATGATTAAAGATGTATGTGGATTAAAGAGGGAATATGGAAAAGTGTGGCTGCAATAATGGTGTGGAATGCTGGAAATGCAAGGAGAGGCCACGGCAAAGGATTGTTTGGGTGCATGTGGCTGAATTGGTAGGTTATGCACGGGTTGGGGTTTGTTATATGGCTTGGGTGATTAATCCATGGGAGAATATATATGGTTTAATGATGAAGAGTGCATGTGGTTGAAATGATAGAATGGGAAACAAGGCCCTTCCTTGCACGGCAAGGAAGGCAAACACAAAGGGGATACACGGCAAGGACTTTGATGATGCAAGAGACTTTGTTTTGTGACTTAGAATAGATAGGAGTCTTCAATGTTGCTCAAACATGAGGTCTTTTAGGATTTAACTTTCCTACTTCAAGTAGGAATCATCATCTTCAAGTCTTCAATTTCGTCCATCCTCTTGACTCCAAGCATATGATATCCATTCCAATCTCTAATTTGCTCCAAAAGGCTCCAAAATGCATCATTTTGCATACTTTGCCCTTAAATCCTGAAAATACATAAAACTAGCTTAAAATACTACTTTACTAAGGAAAAACACTTTAAATGCACAAGACAAGCTAAACTAAGGTGCATAAATATGCCCCTATCATATAGCCAGAAGCGTATTCACGATAAGCTAGAACGTCTCCTGAGTGGATTATACATCACAACCATTTGCGGCATAGAGACCCACTATGTGGCTAGCCCTGAACGTATGGTACATCTCGAACGTGACATGATGCCCCGTATCCTTAAATCATCACATATGCATCATTTACGTCCTTATGTTGGATTAGTGCCATACAAAGCTTGTTCTTTAGGGAAGTTGAATACTCAACCCTCAATTACAAATATTATTCACAACCCTCCTAAGTTTTTTCAGGGGATTCAAGGGAATATTTGTGGACCTATCCAACCAACATGTGGACTATTTAGATACTTTATGGTGTTGGTTGATGCATCAACACATTGGTCACATGTCTGCTTACTGTCCACATGTAACACTGCATTTACGAAACTTTTAGCACAAATTATTAAGCTTAGGGTTCACCACCCTGATTATCCGATTAAGTTGATTCGACTGGATAATGCTAGAGAGTTTACGTCACAGACTTTTGAAGACTATTATATCTCAGTTGGGATTGAAGTCAAACATCCTGTACCTCATGTTCATACTCAAAATGGCCTGGCAGAAGCTTTCATAAAGCGCATTCAATTGATAGCTCGGACTTTGGTTATGCGAACAAAACTGCTGGTATTTGCCTTGGGCTATGCAATATTGCACGCAATTATGTTGGTCAGGCCCACCGCTACCCAATCTCATTGACTGTTACAGTTGGTTACAAGATACGAGCCTGACGTCTCTCATTTACGTGTGTTTAGGTGCACAGTCTATGTGCCAATAACGCCGCCACTACATACCAAAATGAGTCCTCAAAGAAAAATGGGAATCTATGTCTGTTATGATTCGCCATCAATTATTCACTATTTATAGCCCTTGACAGGAGATCTCTTTACCTCACGTTTTACGGATTGTCACTTTGATGAGACAGTCTTCCCGTCGTTATGGGGAGATAAGTATGCTAACGTTCCTGGAGAACGCCGTGAATTGTCATGGTATGCTCCCACTATGTCTCATTTAGATCCTCATACTACCCAGTCTGAAACTGAGGTGTGACAAATTATAGATCTTTAGAACATTGCTCAAAGCATACCAGATACTTTTACTAATTTAGCAAAGGTGACAAGATCACACATACCCATTGGAAACACACAAGTAAGGATAGATGTACCTCGAGTACGTCGTAATACCACCTAGGAAGGCCAAACCGTCCTCGAAGGTGGGGAGGCCGCACCTTCCAAGCAGCCCGATACATTGGCAGCTAGCTAATCATCTGCTCCTACCCTGAAGCATGGCAGACCCCCTAGTTCAATGGATTCACAACCCCGAAAGAGGAAAACGACACAAACTAGTGACCTTAGTCTGAATCTGACCATCGCTCACTCATATGTTCCAATGCATAAGGTTATTCTAGATTATGGTGATGTCTTAGATGAGACAACCCAACCTCCTGAGAATCGTGAGATTTTGGTCCACTACGAAGTATTGGATAAGGTTTGGAATCATAATGAGATGATTGTTGACGATGCATTTGCGTACACAGTAGCTACTAACATTATGCTTAGCGATGACATTGAACCACGTTCTGTTACTGAATGCCAACGTATAGCAAATTGGTTAAACTGGAAACAAGCAATCCAGGTCGAACTTAATTCGCTTGTGAAACAGTAAGGTGTTTGGACCTATAACTCCTACTCCACCACATGTGAAGCCCGTGGGCTACAAGTGGGTTTTTGTGAGGAAGCGTAATGAGAATAATGAAATTGTGTGATACAAAGCACGCCTAGTAGCGCAAGGCTTCTCTCAACACTCTGGATTGACTACAAGAAAACGTACTCCCCTGTAATGGACATCATAACGTTCCGCTACCTTATCAATTTGGTAGTTTTCAAAAAACTAAATATGCAACTTATGAACATGGTAACCGTGTATCTATATGGGGATCTAGATATAGAAATCTACATGAAAGTTCCAGAAGGATTTCCATTGACTGGTTCAAATAGTTATAGACCATGAATCACTTTCTCTATTAGATTAAGAATATCACTCTACATATTGAAACAATCTGGGTGGATGTGATATAATCGTCTAAGTTAATATTTGATAAGTCAGGGTTATGTGAACAACGAATTATGCCCATACGTGTTCATAAAGAAGTCACATTCCGGATTTATGATCATTGCAATTTATGTCAACGACATGAACCCCATCGGAACTCCCGCAAAGCTTAAGGAAATTGTTGTTCACTTGAAATCAGAATTTGAGATGAAAGATCTTGGAAAAACTTGATATTGCCTCAACCCACAAATCGAGCATTGTTCGGATGAAATTCTAGTACATCAATCGAACTACACCCAAAAGGTGTTGTGACGTTTTAATGATGATAAAGCGAAGCCTTCAAGTACTATTATGGTCGTTCGGACTCTAGATGCTAAACGAGATCCCTTATGTCCCAATGAGGATAAGGAAGAGATTTTGGAGCCTAAAGTTCATACTTAAATGCAATTAGGGCTTTATTGTACTTGGCTCAATGCATTAGACCTGACTTCTCCTTCATTGTTAATTTTTTTTGCTAGATACAACAATGTGCCCATACGCAGACACTGGAATGATGTTAAAGACATTTTTCGCTACATCAAGGGTACACAAAATTTGGGTTTGTTCTACACCCACGAATCCTAGAGAGGAGCCACCGCCCCCTTCGATCCTCGGGTTGATTCCTACTTTATTGGGTACGCAAATGCTGGTTATCTGTCTAACCTACATAGGGCACGTTCTCAAACGAGTTATGTCTTTACCGTTGGAGACACCACTATATCTTAGAGGTTTACCAAGCAAACGCTAATTGCAACTTCTTCGAACCATGCTGAGATCCTCACCCTGCATGAAGCATTGCGTGAGTGCTTTTGGTTGAGAGTATTCATGGAACATATTCGAAGCACTAGTGGTCTTACTTCTGTCGTTGACTGATGCGAGAATTATACGCACACAAATTAAACCCTCTTTTTATCAATTGTAGTATAAGTATAAGTAGGGATCGTTCTTAACCGGGGATTAGGAGGGATTGCTAAACACTTGGAAACTGACTTAAAAACTCAAAAACAAAGTTTAAAACACTAAACTTGACTCAAAGAATGCAAAACTAAACTTTAAAACACCAAAACAAACCAAAAGACTCAAAACAGCACCAAAACACTCAAAACTGCCTTAAAAACACTTTCTGGGCAGTTTTGAGCACTTTGAGTACTTTGGACGAATTTGGGTAATAACTTGAATCAAAACACTTAGAAACACAAACTAAAACACTTTCTAACTAATTTGGACATTAAAGTAAAGGGGGATTGAGTTTTTGACGAAATTAACTAAAATGCACAGATTGTATTTAAAAACAGATTGTAAAGATGAATGTGATGGAATTGAATGGATGGGATGGCTAGCTAAGGGGTTCATCTCCACACATGTTACACTTGCATAATAAAAAGATTTCCAATTGCATTTCAATAAACCATGAATTCTCAACGCCCCGGGTTAATTAGGTCCGCTTAAATTAACCGTCAAGTTTTCCTTAAGTTAATGAATTGGATGATTGCATACGACAACCCAAAGCATTCCTCACAAGTTCCCTACATGAATTGCATAATAGAGATACAAGCAAGAATCATTAAGCAACATGAAAACTATAAGTGTTGACGAGGCATTCGTTACTATGATTGCATGAAACTTATGCCAAGAATATGTTTAACGCGATTGTTTATAAGCAACCTCCACTACTTGTGAATATAAGTTCGTAACTATTAGGTGAAACTCACTTATATTCTAGCGTCATATTCATGCATGAAAATTAAGCGTATACTCTCAATAAACATACATAAATAAGTTATCAATCAAACAGTTAAACAAATTGAATCCACAACTTATGAAATGCAATTAGAAGTAATCAAATCAAAATGCAAGCATAAACATATATTTCGAATCCCCCCTAGCCAAGGGGGGGGGTTTAGTTCCTCATACGTACAAAACAAAGAGAATTGAAATTAAACATTGGAATCGAGGAAAAGAAACACCTAAACATTCCAACAACTCATACTTGAATTGTATGAACGTTTAGGCACTCTTCTCCTCCTCTTCGTTGTAGCACAAGGTCTAAGGATAGGTTTGGAGGGATGGGGAGTTATGGATGGTGTAGAATGATGTGTTTAGGATAGGGATGGATGTAGGGGACCTCAAGGCTTCTTTTTGGGCAGAAAATATGAAGAATGGTGAAGTATGGAGGTGTTATAGAGAGGGGATGAATTTCTGGCGTGAATGGTGAATGAATTGTGTATGAATGGGAATGAATGAATTGTGGCTGCAATGGATGCTTATTTATAGGTGAAAAGGAGGGAATATGACAGCTAGGAACTTGGTGGAAATCTGAAATGGTGATGGGAGATGCATGTGGCTGATTTATGCATGTGATTAAAGGGTAATGACAGCTAAGTTATGATGATGAATGCATGTGCAAAGTTGGATGAATGATTATGGGTGCATGTGGCTGATTTATGGTGCAATGATGAAAGGCAAAGTGCATGTGGCTGATTTGTGAAGGGAATGCATGTGGAATGAATGTGTGAATGATGGCAGATTGTGTATGTGAATGATTAGGGTGAATGTGCATGTGCTTTGACAGCTAGGTTGAATAAATTAAAGGGAGTGCATGTGGCTTGGCTGGAATGATTGGAATGCAATCTGAAATGGGATGTGTTGGTGTGAATTTCTGGTACAAAGGGCCTCCTTTGGTCTTCAATTTCGTCCATCTACTTGGCTTCAAGTATATCCAATCCATTTAACGCCCCAAACTACTCCAAAATGCACCAAAATGCACCATTTTGCATACTTTGCCCTTAGAACCTGAAAACACACAAAAGAAGCATAAAGGACTAAAATAACTAATGAAACATAACGTAAATGCACGAGAACAAGCCATTTAAGTCGCATGAATATGCTCCTATCAAATACCCCCACACTTATCTTTTGCTAGTCCTCGAGCAAAACAGAAAGAAAAACAAAACAAAACGAAACGAAACAAAACAAGTAAAACACAACCTAAACCTTCCAACAATCGTCTCAGGGATTTCCAATGCACATGACATGTTAAAAATCATCATTCTCACAGATTTTAGTCATCTTCACACTTAAGTACATTCTTAATCATAGTCACCACATACTATTTCACAATTAAGCATTTAAAACCATGTTTTGAATGTAGTAACATGCCTTAGAGAATTTGCTCAATTCCTTACAAGATATGCACTCGATTTTCACTCAGATTTTCTAACTACACACCTAATCTAGTCATTTGTGAGAAGATTAATGAAAACGAACACTCACATATATATATCACAAAGAGAGCAATTTCTGGAGTTAATAAGCATGTTTAGATATGATCTCATGAATGGAATGCTACTACTTAGACGCGAGAACCAGTGACTCCATAAGCTCATATCAATTCCAAACTCCACATTTTGAAACACATAACACTCAAGATAGAAGTCAAAGGGTTGTAACGGGGCTAGGGTATTGGCTAACAATGAAAGGTGAAGGATAAACAAACATTCTTAAAGCAATAGTGAGCAAAGTATTGAATTAGGCACTTAGAATTCCCTTAAGAACGCAGAAGTCAACTTTGAACACCCAAGGGAAAATCACACAAAACTTAGGGCCATATTCAACTTTTTGGACCCTTTCTTCAACCATCAACGCTCGTGAGTTCATTCTAACTTATTTTCACTCTTTTTTTTTTTTTTTTTTTTTTTTTTTTTTCTTCTTCTTTTCTTTTTTTTTTTTGAATCTCAAAACATACATATAAACGTAAGAACAAACTTTTACTCCCCCACACTCATTTTCTTGCATAATGTAACTCAAAAGGAATTCATTTAAGTCATGCTCACTATACTTTAAGAACAAGGGTATAGGAAAGTCCTACTCTAGGCTAGGTGAGGAAAATGTGGGTAAACAAAGAATAAAGGCTAAACAAGGCTCAACGGGGTTAAAACTTACAACATATATGAAATATGGGAAGTAAGGCTATTTGGCTATGGTGGTGGTTACACAACTTCATCTTGATATGTGTTATGCAATTCAATGTCATGCTTTGAATGAAACGGATATAAGTTCTAGCATTTAGTTCTATCATGATATAATTGCATTCTAAGTAGCAACCAAGCAAGGAATAATGAGATCATGCAACAACTTTAGAAAACAAAGAATCACAGATTATAACTCTCCAAAGAAGGTAATGGCTCGAGTCTCACAGGGTTGTAGCGTTTGTTTGAGTTCCTTCCTTCAAGCATGTTACAAAAACGAATTTTTCTTTTATGATTGCATGTGAAGTCATACATTATAACCATAACCAAGCATATACCAAGAGTAAATCAAACTTTTCTCTATGTTTATAACTCTTTTTAACAGTCATGCAATTACAAACCAAATCCTTATCATTGTGTTGGAAGGTATCCTAAGACACAAACACACAAAAACGACTTAAAACACTCTTTTTAGGCTTTTCAAAACATGTTTTTCAAATTTTTATGTGATTTTCGGAGTTATAAAACAAAACATACTAAAACACTCTAAAACATCTTAAAAACACCTTAAAACAGCAAGGAACAACATTTGAAGTTATGGGTGATAAAATCCCACGAATTTGCATCAAATATACTTAGTTACCCCCCCACACTTAAATCAAACATTGTCCTCAATGTTTTAAGCATAGATTCACACAAAACATAAGTAAACACACAAAAAGCAACTAAACATACTAAACATGGCAGAATGTAGTTAACAAAGAGAAGAGTTTAGAGACGCAAATCTGGTTATATAGTGTAAATTCCATCTTCTCCTTGGTAATTGCATTGAGGCTTGGATCTTTGTGATTCCACAGGCTTACTCTTGAACTGCGCTGCTCCCATCGTTGATTTTCCTTTGTGCTACTCTTGAACTGGGCAGCAGGCTTCCTTTGGTCTCCCCCGAAGGTCTGAGCTTCATTCTCTTATCTGTTTCTTTGTTCAATCTCTCCAATTCGTATTGAAGAGGGTTAGAGGATAGCTCAGCAAAGCTAGGTAAGCAACCAGGGAATAGAGTCTAGATAGACTCCAAGTGCCGGCTGATTGCTTCTTTCACTTTGCCATGCAAGTAATAACAAAGACAAAGGAAAAGACAGGGAAAGAGCATGATATGAGATACCTTTGCTTTTGACCTTGATGATATGAGATACCTTTGCTTTTGAAGAAGCGGTGAATGAATCAGCACATGTATTTGTTGTGCTGCTTCCTCCTGGGTCATCTGTACTCCAGGCATCTGGTATCATCTTTGGGGAAGAAGAAAGAATTGAGTGTTTCGAAAGGCTTTGCTGGGAGTGCGCCCTCAGAGGTGAGGAAGAGTCGGGCATTTTCTTCAGGTTTGCCTTGCCATAAAAGATGAAAGTCGACAAATATAGGGATTTCCCAATAGCAAGTGGTGGTACTGTTCTTTTACCCTTGTCGACAAACGTTTTGATCCCGCAAATCCAGCTTTTTGAAATAGTGATGACTCTTCGATCTTTGAAGACGCCTCTTCGATTTCTGAGCAGGCGCTTTCTGAAAAGCAGAGAAAGCGTCGCCGAACTTTGCGCTTGTCGGCTAAAGACGTGTAGTTGTGATGGTGGCCTCCACGTGTCGAACGCGTTTTCTGAAAAAGCCGAGGGAGCGTCGTCGAACTTTACGCCTCAAATTCCGGCTTTTTGAATCGGTGGACGCGTTGCCTTGGCTTTTTATAGAGCTATCGATCACTGCCAACTTACACACTCTGAAGATTTCCCATTCTTGATACTCGTCTCCGGCCCTTTTGAAAATTTACTCCGTCCACCCCTTCTCTTTGAACACTTTTGAAAAATGGCAAACCCATCGAACCTTAGCTTAGAATTGAGTCTCCGCAGTGATACGGGCGTGCCGCGTCAAGGTAACGTATGGCGCCCTTCTTTCTTATCTTCTAACGGTCCTCTTACAGGTGAAGACTCCGTGATGCAGGACGCCACAACAGCTACGATAGTAGCTCGAAACCTCCTCACTCCCAGAGATAGTCAGCTGCTTTCAGGACGGTCCGATGAGTTGGCCGTTCAAGAGTCCCTGGCTCTCAGCGTTCAGTGCGCAGGCTCTGTGTCCAACATGGGCCAACGCCTCCTTGCTCGCTCCCGTCAGGTTGAATCTTTGATGGCGGAGGTGGAGAACCTGAAACAAGAGATCAAACAACTTAAGTACGAGAATAGAACTTTGCATGTGCTTGCCAATAACTATTCGTCGGGCATGAAGAGGAAGCTTGATGAGATGCAAGAATCTCAAGGTCGGATGCAAAGTGACCGTCAACGGCTTGCGTCTTTCTTCCAGGGGCACCTTTTTCCTGGGTCATCCAGCGTTCCGCCAAGTATTGGGGCCTGGAATGCTCTATATCCGATGCCTCCCGCTCCTATGCCTCTCGCTCCGATGCCTCTTGCTCCGATGCCTCCTGCTCCGATGCCTCCTACTTCGATGCCTCCTGCTTCGATGACTTCCGCTTCTAGAGTTTTGCCTCGTGGTGGGTCTTCACGCAAACAAAAACAAAAACAACCTTTGTGAAGCTCCATTTGTTAGATACATTTGTAATTTCTCGAAAATTAATGAAAAAGCTTTGTTTTATTCACTGTATTGGGTTGCCTCCCAAGTAGCGCTTTCTTTAACGTCTTGCAGCCGGACGAAGAACACAATCATGCCTTAATGGAACCCACGGCATGGAGTTGATCATTGAATGGATGATGATACTTGAAATGTTCCGGCAATGGTTGAATTTCAAGAGTGGGTGCTCTAATCATTGACATCAACAACATATTAGTCAAAAACGACTTTGGATTTTGAGTTGGTGGCTTACCTACATGCTCCAATAAGAACTTAAGTACATCCTCCACGAAATGCTTCTCAAAACATTCAAGAATTGGATCTTTGTATGGAGTGGAATAGAGATCTGTCCTAAGATCCATGTAAACTCTTTCACCAAATTGGATTTGAGTAGGTGCCTGCAATGAAGAATGTAACACACGATTAATTGAAGTGGGAATTGGAATTTGAGTTGGTGGCTTACCTATGGGCTGCAATATTGGCTCTAAAGTCGCAGCACATTCAACAAATGCACAAGGGATGTTTTCATTCAGATTGGACATTCTGAAGGTTGTGGCTGTGTGATCCACTCCAATTTCCTCCTTGATGAATTCAAGATGCTCCTCAACCACTTTTTCCTCGTGAATTGTTGGAAAGGTGTCCAAGATGTCTTTCTTCCCCTCATCTTTCATGGATTGCATGATCCTGCCAGGAAAGGGTGCATTTGGGGGAACAAAGTTAGAAATAATTAAATTTGGAACAACCTTACTTGAATGGGGTGGTGTAGGAATATTGGGAGGTTGCGGCAAGGGTTGTTCTTCCCTTGCCGTGCCTTGTGCATCCTCCTCCTCTTCGAGCAGTAGCAATTCATCCATGGGCTCATCTTCAACCATTTGTTCTTGAATTTGTTCCATGCATTCTGCATTCTGCCTAAATTGACTGTTCCACTCAGCCAACTTTTTTGCTTGATAGAAATCCTCAATTGGTCGCCAAAATGCGTCTTGTTGAAATGGTTGAGCTTCCCTGCCCTGCTCCACAGAATTCAGTTGTTGAATAACTTCCTTATAATAATTTGATATACCTGAATTTGGATGTGAAGATTGAGGGGAAGGCTGTGGTGGTGCATATGAATCCTCATATGGTTGCCAATATGTTTCTTGGTGAGTCTCCTTAGCTTGATTTTGTGAACCCTGCACCAAAGAGTTTAATTCATTAAGAATTTGATTATAATCTATTGACGAATTTGAGTTTGGTTGGGCATATTGAATATGAGGTGGCTCCCAATATCTTTCTTGTTGAATATTTTGAGGTTCCCACCACATAGAAGTTGAATGATCACTCCAATCCGAATTGTAAGTATTGGAAAACACGTTATTCCTTGATTGAAGATCAACTATATCAACGTTTTGCATTTGGGACCTTTCCATGAGCTGTGACAAAAGATAAGCATTATCAAGTGCCATGTTGTGCTTCTAAAATCAACAAAATAAAACTAAAAATATATACACACAAACGAAAATAAAACAATCCAAGAGATTAGCAAAGTTGCTAATCCCCGGCAACGGCGCCAAAATTTGATGCGAGAATTATACGCACACAAATTAAACCCTCTTTTTATCAATTGTAGTATAAGTATAAGTAGGGATCGTTCTTAACCGGGGATTAGGAGGGATTGCTAAACACTTGGAAACTGACTTAAAAACTCAAAAACAAAGTTTAAAACACTAAACTTGACTCAAAGAATGCAAAACTAAACTTTAAAACACCAAAACAAACCAAAAGACTCAAAACAGCACCAAAACACTCAAAACTGCCTTAAAAACACTTTCTGGGCAGTTTTGAGCACTTTGAGTACTTTGGACGAATTTGGGTAATAACTTGAATCAAAACACTTAGAAACACAAACTAAAACACTTTCTAACTAATTTGGACATTAAAGTAAAGGGGGATTGAGTTTTTGACGAAATTAACTAAAATGCACAGATTGTATTTAAAAACAGATTGTAAAGATGAATGTGATGGAATTGAATGGATGGGATGGCTAGCTAAGGGGTTCATCTCCACACATGTTACACTTGCATAATAAAAAGATTTCCAATTGCATTTCAATAAACCATGAATTCTCAACGCCCCGGGTTAATTAGGTCCGCTTAAATTAACCGTCAAGTTTTCCTTAAGTTAATGAATTGGATGATTGCATACGACAACCCAAAGCATTCCTCACAAGTTCCCTACATGAATTGCATAATAGAGATACAAGCAAGAATCATTAAGCAACATGAAAACTATAAGTGTTGACGAGGCATTCGTTACTATGATTGCATGAAACTTATGCCAAGAATATGTTTAACGCGATTGTTTATAAGCAACCTCCACTACTTGTGAATATAAGTTCGTAACTATTAGGTGAAACTCACTTATATTCTAGCGTCATATTCATGCATGAAAATTAAGCGTATACTCTCAATAAACATACATAAATAAGTTATCAATCAAACAGTTAAACAAATTGAATCCACAACTTATGAAATGCAATTAGAAGTAATCAAATCAAAATGCAAGCATAAACATATATTTCGAATCCCCCCTAGCCAAGGGGGGGGGTTTAGTTCCTCATACGTACAAAACAAAGAGAATTGAAATTAAACATTGGAATCGAGGAAAAGAAACACCTAAACATTCCAACAACTCATACTTGAATTGTATGAACGTTTAGGCACTCTTCTCCTCCTCTTCGTTGTAGCACAAGGTCTAAGGATAGGTTTGGAGGGATGGGGAGTTATGGATGGTGTAGAATGATGTGTTTAGGATAGGGATGGATGTAGGGGACCTCAAGGCTTCTTTTTGGGCAGAAAATATGAAGAATGGTGAAGTATGGAGGTGTTATAGAGAGGGGATGAATTTCTGGCGTGAATGGTGAATGAATTGTGTATGAATGGGAATGAATGAATTGTGGCTGCAATGGATGCTTATTTATAGGTGAAAAGGAGGGAATATGACAGCTAGGAACTTGGTGGAAATCTGAAATGGTGATGGGAGATGCATGTGGCTGATTTATGCATGTGATTAAAGGGTAATGACAGCTAAGTTATGATGATGAATGCATGTGCAAAGTTGGATGAATGATTATGGGTGCATGTGGCTGATTTATGGTGCAATGATGAAAGGCAAAGTGCATGTGGCTGATTTGTGAAGGGAATGCATGTGGAATGAATGTGTGAATGATGGCAGATTGTGTATGTGAATGATTAGGGTGAATGTGCATGTGCTTTGACAGCTAGGTTGAATAAATTAAAGGGAGTGCATGTGGCTTGGCTGGAATGATTGGAATGCAATCTGAAATGGGATGTGTTGGTGTGAATTTCTGGTACAAAGGGCCTCCTTTGGTCTTCAATTTCGTCCATCTACTTGGCTTCAAGTATATCCAATCCATTTAACGCCCCAAACTACTCCAAAATGCACCAAAATGCACCATTTTGCATACTTTGCCCTTAGAACCTGAAAACACACAAAAGAAGCATAAAGGACTAAAATAACTAATGAAACATAACGTAAATGCACGAGAACAAGCCATTTAAGTCGCATGAATATGCTCCTATCATTGACCTTCCTACAACGATATTTGAAGACAATGCAGCATGTATCGAGCAGTTAAAGAAGGGATACATCAACAAAGACAACACTAAACACATAGTGCCAAAGTTCTTTTATTCTCACCAGCAACAACAACATCAGAACATTGAAGTCAAGTAAATTCTTTCCCAAGACAACCTGGCCGATCTCTTTACCAAGTCATTGCCCAAGTCTACTTTTCATAAGCTTCTCCAAGGAATCGGTATACATAAATTATTTGAGTTGAATTGCTTGTAGTTCTCTTATTTGGAAGTTATGTCTAACTCAGGGAGAGTATCCTAAAGCATACTCACTTGATCTTAATGTACTATTTTTCCTATGATTAGGAGCATTTTTCCCAATGGGTTTTTACTACTTTACGAGGTTTTGATGAGTCACCCATCTTAGGATGATCATACTTCGTTGAGTTCACTTATTTCGTCCTGTTTGATGTTTATTTTAGACATTATGCATACTTCTCACTTTTCTCCTTAGTCTATGGGTTTTCACCTGCCTTAGGTTTTACCATAGTGAGACTTTGTGAGTTTTACTACCAATGCATACTTTCTTTAAATTTGAGACTTGCATTCGCCCGTTGTGCCGCCGACTTCATCAACTGTTCTACCTTAACTACTAAAGATCTGATGCGATGTTTTGTTTGAGTATTTACACACTTAAGGGAGTGTTGTAGTCATATTTAGAATATGAATGTGATTAATATTCTCTTTAGTAGTTAATATCTTATTAGAGTTGTAATCCTAAAAGGGTAAGGATTTAACCTATCCTACTACTATAAATAAATGCATAATGGGGTGATACAACACACACCTCACAATTAAATCTCTTTATTCTCTCTCTCTTGCCGCCGGCCTCTCTCCCTCTCTAGTCCTAAATACAGTTCATTCAAATAGGCCTACAACTAAAAGGACCTTCTTTGACTAATTTCCCTACATTTCATCCAAAATAAAAACATGTCACATCCAAAGAGCAAAAGCCATCCACTTTTGATTAAGTTTTGGCCCATTGCAGTAAATGATAATTGTAGTAACCAATTCAAAGTGAAGGTAGAAGAGGAGTTACTCATTAAGAAAATCAATCACTTTAAATCACGACAAATGGTAGAAGACTAAAATGAGATAGGTTTCTTTCATGCCTAATCTGACCTCTTCTAGTTCCCTTAAATTGAAAAAATATTCACTTTTACTTTTATTTGATCTTGAATCTAATCAATCTTAAGCACCATAGGAGCATTGAATCTAATCAATCTAACGAAATGGTTATCTAACGGTCCCAAAGGATTGCAGATGACATTCAAGCTCACAATTGCTTGAAAAATAACAGAACTAGAATATTCTCAAGGCGAGCTCAATGGAGAAGTCAGCAATAATCGCCTAATCCAGTGTCCTGCCTATATGACGCAAGGCTGTCGTCAGTCACAATTTAAATTATTAAAAAATTACTAAAAATTATTAAAAAAAATTAAAAAATACTAATATTTTAATACGAATTGCCTAGACTATTCAATTTAGAAGTGGAGATGCAATTGGCGATTATTGTTCATTTAAGGGGATTGAGTTGCCTATTGCCTAGGGGCTGTGCTACACTGGAAGTGCTCTCAAAAGCTTTCATTATGAAGCAAACTGTCTATTAATTTCAAAAGAAAACGTAATGGGCGGACTTGATAGTGTAAATGGGATTCCGCCTTACAAATGATTTCTTGGGAGGGTCTAATTTCTCCAAGCTTGTGTGTTCGATTCTGTTCTGAGAAAGTGAGAGGAAAGGACAGACATTTCAATCCAAGAAAACGAGGTTTGTTAAATCATAAAGAAGCAAACTTTCAATTAATTCCAAGAAAACGAGGTTCAACAGAACATGATCAACTAAGCCAGTAAAGCTTAATGAAATTATGTAAGGAAGTCAACAAATTCTGGAGCAACAAGGACTTGAGCTCCCTTCTCCCCCAAGAAAGAAATAAAAATTCATAACCACTTGATCCAACCAGGCCGTAATCCCTCATAAGCAGGAATAAATATCCAAAATCCAAAATAATTTATACTAAATGCATCAGTGGAAATGCTATTGATGTCGACACTGATTCCATGACTACGGTTGTTATGGTGTCTTCAATGCTTGAAAAGTTTCATCCATTGTTTTAATCTTATTGATGGGTACAGGAGGTTTCTTTTTAGACAGTGGGATTGCAACATCAAGCACATCAACAGAGAACTGAACTTTGCTGCGGATTATTTGGCAAACATGGCTTGTTCTTTCGATCTGGGCTTAAATATTTTGGAGACTGCACCTAGTTCTCTTTCTTGTATTTTGGATGATGATAAGGAAAAGCTCATGCCTGTATCAATATACGTAAACATGTATATATGCCCTAAACACTGCAATTCATGCATTCGGTTCTTGTAGTTTCTTCGTGACACGCCTCAATATTTCTTCGTTGGAGGAGATGACAGGTTAGAATCGATGCTCCATGCATGTTTGATAAAACAAATATAGCACACCTCAAATACCAAAACTGGCCTTCTATTATAACAATATCCTTACTCTTTCAATTGGCTAATAAATACATTCATGCATACAGAATAAAAAATGAACCATATATATATATGGTGGCCACAAGATTTTAGCTATAGATCGAAAATGCTGAAATAATTCACACTAAGACGATGAAAGCGCAACTCATGGTTGAACCTCATTTGTTTCAGCTTGCTCGGCTTTATTTCACTCTCCGTTTCCACGTTGCCTAAATGACAATAACAAACCAGATACAGACTATTAGCTTAAACTGTAAATCAATCAATAATTGTTTAAAATACGATCATTCATGCATGCATGCATGAGGGTGGCATCCTCTTGAGACTAAACATTGAAATCAATGACCTGTATCTATTGCTTGAAATCCAGAAGCTATGTCTAACAAGTTAAAAGAAGATTTGATGCCTCCTATATATTGATAATTATCAACCATGAGTTATATATAGGCAGAAGGAAAATACATCATGAAAAATTGTATATAGCTTTGCAAGAAAGATATTCAATACGAAAATTAGCACTCGTGATATGTTCGGATCACATTGATGATTACTTCTTTAGTACAAGTGGATCCTACATACCCATGTATGCTTCACCTCAATTGGAGAACCGGTCAATGAACGATGTGGTATAACAATTTTCTTTTGTTAACAACAATAGTGATTAGTGAACAAGATTTTTTTTTTTTTTTTTTTGTACATTGATATTTTTACACTAAGGGGAGAGAGAGTTCGGCTAAGCCATACAATGGGCAACCTAATTTGGTATCGAATTTTTCATCCACGAGATTTAAACCTAAAACCTCTCACTTCCAAGTGAAGAATAATACCACCAGACCGTAGTACTAAATGGCAACAAGAAAATTATTTTTACAAAGCTATATATATGTTTGGATCCAAATATTCACCATCGGCCCGTGCAATCAAGGCCGTTGAGTGAGCATAGCTCTCAATCGTCGGATGAAAAAGTAGAGATAATTTTTGTCATTATTAAAGGATAATATTATGGTTTTTATCATAATAATTATCTTTTAATATGAATTATCCTAGCATCTTCTTCAACCAGGTAAATAGGGTGCGAATTATATCCCGGAGCAAGTGGTACAGTTTATATTGGGATTGGATATGCTGCAATATGATATTAAAGATGATTGCTTTGGGTGATGATGAGACAAGCCTAGAAAAGCTAGGTTTTGGTGGTGGTGTAATGATGACCTAGGAAACCTAGGTAGGCTAGGCTTTTCTTGTTTTTGCATGGTGATGGAAGTAAGAGTTTCTGCTGAAGGTTTTTAATGAGATCAGAAGAAGCCTAGGTGGGCTAGGTTTCTGATGTGGTATGGTAAAAACCTAGATAGGCCGTTGCTTATCTAACTGACGAGTTTGAAAAGTCAAGGATCAAATCCCACGGATCAATTTGAAGGATATGCTTCAGCTCTGCAAATTAGGATTGCAGTGGGACTCTACAAAATTATTTGGCCGCGCCACACAACATTTTCCTATAAATACAAGACTCGGTGCAATGGAAGAAGGACCTTCAATTCAACACACAACTGCCCTGCGCAAAACCTCTCAAACATCTTGAGATTTTTTATTTTCTTTTTCCCGCCGACACATCTTCAGTTTGGATAAACAGCACTGTGAAGGCAACCGGCGAACACTTTCAGTTTGGATAAACAGCACTGCGTCGAGGCCGACTAGTTATCTATCCAAGTCTCGGTCGAGAAAGGTTTCCGAATCCTTATTGGCAGAGGTCATCTTATTAGCCTTCTCGGCGAAGTAAGGTGTTACGAGTTACGACATTCGGCGCACTGAACGCCGAGTGATTTTATGATTGGATACTCACAAGTGAGTTTCAGAGTTCGGCATTCTGACGATCGAACCACATTCACCATCAAGACATACATCACCTTTGAATACTTATGTCCATACAGTCTAGTGTCGATTCGACGTGCTTATACTCTCACGAATATAATCACTGCGACTGAATCCGTCGTCGACGATTTGTGAACTTCGCAGAACTAGCAGCCTTATCTTCAAGCTCGAGAATCCAAAGGCCGAGGTTTGTTCCTTCCTCGGCCGTAGTCGCAAGATAAAGAAGTCAGCAACGCGCTCAATGCAACATCAACAAATTTTACTCCTCGGCCGAGCTCGGCCGACGAGTTGGCACCCCCCGCATTCAACCGAAGAACATAGTTAGCTTATTAATTACTCAGTCTGCGCGCCATGTAGGCTTTGTAATTTTTAGGGTCAACAATATATAGCAGTGCATGTAGGTGTGAGAGGTGAGTTTTAAGTACTGATTTAGGATCAAACTAAGAGAATGCAGCAAATTAATCCATGTTGATAAAAAAAATGCATGAAGGAAAACAAATGGTGATAAAAGCATTATATGTACTAACCGAAGTCTTCTTCGAACTCCTTTTCGATTGATTTCTAGAAAGAGAAACCAGGCTATCCAAGTAGATCAAAATGCTACCAACTTTGTCAACTCCACGAATTGGTAGATCCCAGAAGTTTTCATCGTCATCAAAATTGTACATTAGTAACCTTTCGCCAATTACCATCAAATCATGAGTTTTGGTCCAAAAGCCAGAATGAGACAATTTGTGATAGGGGGTGGAGACTCTCATTTTGGTCCAAGACTCCTTAACTCCATGTTCCTTCATCACCCAAAATTCATTGTACGTTTGATCATGATTGGCGTCGACATTATGTGAAATGCACAACCATTCTCTGAATAGCCCTAGCTCGATTGGAGGGCTATTCTCGATGGAATATTCCGGAGACAGTTGAATTTCCCGAACTTCCTCCTTTGCTAAAACGAGAGATACAATGACGGAAGACTCAGCTTCATATTCGCCTTTATTCATCAACCAATGAAGTTCGCCATTCAGATGGATCCCGCGTACTTTAGTACATTCAAAACAATTGAAGTTGTCGCGAATCACCCGCCACGAATTGGTTTCTAATGTATAGACACAAAACTCGATTCCGTGATTAATGTTGATCCGCCCGCAGACCACCTTGTGTTCATCAGTGGAGTGATCATATCCGAACCCACAGAGGCTCGAATAGCGATATGGTTTTGGTGTCCTTGGTAGTATCTTGAGTTCCCTGGTTGCGGGGTTAACCAAATGTAACTCCTTGCTTTCATGTAACTGGCACAACAACAAGCCATTGCAGTAACAAATTAACGAAACCAAAATATCTCGCTCTATGCTGTAAACAAAGGCGAGCTCAGTAGCCGTCACTAAACCATTATCACCAACGTTTTTGACGCGATTGTTAAGATATACATCCCGATTGATAAACTCGTCAAGGTACGAAAAGTAGAGGGATCGATTTTCAACACCAGTAAATACGAGCCTTCGTCTTTGATGCATCACATCTTTATACTCAAAGGCTTTGTTGAAGTGTACTTTAACAAAATCATGGTCGGAGATAAGAGAACGCCACGGCTTTGACACGCACTTAAACCGGCATAAGGACTTCACCGCTAGCCTTGAGAGAATGTTGACTATGATATCTGAGGGAAGGACATTAGGGCTTTCCGTAAGCTGGTACTCCACCTTCACGTGCCTCACGTTCATCGATCTCTTCACAAAAAGAAAACTGGTTTATGCTTGGTTGCTACTTATACTCCAAACCCTAAGAAAGCTTTTGAATATGTACGGAATTGAATGCAACATTAGTTCTGTTGTAGAAAGGGCGATGACGGAGAAAAACTTGGTAAAAACGATTTAATACACCGGTTGTCTTTGTCTCACGCAGCGTATGACAAGATAGGAGTGGTTTTCGCGTGACGAAGGCCGCATTGCAACAGGTGGGTTTGTTGGAGACAACTATGGAGATTTGGTAGGAATTGGTCAAGTTCTACAAGCAGAAAGTGTGGCTTGTAAAGTTTAGTTTCCTATCATTGTGGAGTCAGACTCCAATATTGTGCTGTGCAATCCTGACCAGCCATCCTAAAGCCAATCAACCTCATAACTGTCATTAACATTACATCTTGCCCTTGCTCCTGAAATCCTGAACATCAAAACAGATGAAAATAAACTAATCTCGTGAAGAATCAAAAACAACCAATGATTTAACCTTCGCTTAGCTTTTGATTTTGCATTGCGCTACTAGTGTACAGTGATTTACAGAGACAAACAAACACATACTAGTATACAAACTATCTGCTTGAAACTAATGGTCT
This sequence comes from Pyrus x bretschneideri, assembly GCF_019419815.1. Lineage (NCBI taxonomy): Eukaryota > Viridiplantae > Streptophyta > Magnoliopsida > Rosales > Rosaceae > Pyrus > Pyrus x bretschneideri. The sequence continues at coordinate 831,018 of NW_025999805.1, read as the reverse complement.
GCTGACTGATGTCGGTTATCCTTCTACAAACTCAACATCGCTCAATATTCTAAGTCTTGAATTGGTGGAGAGGATCTCAGAATTCTTGAGTGTAAAGCCACGAGGAAGTGGTAAAGGTAGTCCTTTCCAAAGGTATAAATTCAAATACGGCACAACAACAGTTTTGAGGATTGTTGACAATATGGCCTGCAATTTAAACATCTTGGTCATATTAATATCAATGAAGCAACTACTTTATATTTGTAAAAGCAGAATGTAGCAGGAAAAGATGAGTCAAGTTTTCCCTATGAGAGTTAATAAGCCACATCGTCATAGACAAATCTGACAAAATGCATTTTAAAATATTCTTCTAGTCCGTAGACTTCGTACTAACATTCACCTTAGAAATTATCACCCCAAAAATAAAAGGAAAACTAATGAAAAGGGCTTGAAAACTTTGAGTTTTAATGATAAGGACAAAATAAAGGGTAAAGTGAATAGTACCAGATTTGACTTTTTAGTGTAAAAATGTGGTTTTTCGTTAAAATGAACAGTACCACAGGCTTTTCGTTAAAACTCCCAAAAATAAAAGGTAAACATTCGGCAGAGGGTATCACTAATTTTTTGGCTTACAATTTGATACGGGTTCATGAGTACTCACAATTGGGGCTCATTAATGAGCAATTAAGACCAAGAGGTCCAAAATTCACTAGGACCCTGTACTGTCTGTCCTACTTGATGTAAGAGAAAATGTTTATATTCCAAATATGATCGGCTTACTGAACTCTGTTACCAAACCACTTTTACAATTCTACGTGATGCTGATTCTGTTGGCCTACAAGGCTACAACCAGATGATGTGCTCTTTAAAATACATTAGAAGCTTAAAACAATGATTAAAATCAGTTCATAAAGGAAATTACCTGAACGAGCCGCATGTGTAGGTTACCAATTTCACTCCACTTCAAGGAAGCTGTAATATCATTCAATTTAACAATGCCAGCTAGTTTGTTCATCGAGATCTTTGGAGAACATGAAGCATGAATCTCCTGCACCACCAAAAGGCATTTGGAAAATCATAACAGACGAGGGAATAATTGTGCATAAAACTAATGAGGACACATATTCCGATGAAGCATACCAATGATATGCAAGCAACTGATATTACTTCATCATCATCCACGACACCAATTGTCACATCAGAGTAAACAGTGAAATCAACGCCATTGTTCGCAACTCTTATTATTGGTGGAGAAGATACAGAAATATTAAGTTCCATATCTTTATCTGGGTACTGCTTGTACAGTTGAGGAACAATGTGTTTCCACTGAGCAGTGTTCAGAAGGGACTGATCTGGTATCTTGTTGATTGTCCGTTGCATATAATTTGCCTGAACAAGACAAGGGGAGACAAAAATAATATGTTAATTTAACTATGCAATTTGGTCTCTGTAATATAGATGTATAACAACACAAGGGTGCAAATCAGGCAAGGCAGAGGTCAGTTTTTGAATGCTCAAGTAAGATATGGTGTGAGAAGTTAATAACTTAAGACAACCTTAGTGGAGGAGGAAGTATAAAGTGAAGAAAGAAACAAAGATCATTGTTAAGAATGGAGCGGAAAAGCAAAATCTTACGTTGTAGAAAACTAAGGACACTGAGCTAAAGACATTTTCATGTAATGATATCTCAACCATCTTAGCTGGAGCATTGCAGGGAACAGGATCTAGTGAACCTTTATTGTATAAACTGGAAGCAGAATTATCATCAAGAGCCGTGAAAAGACCATTTATCTGAAATTCAACAGAAGAATTACTCAACACAGGATTGCCCACAAATGTAACATTCAAAGCTGCAATATCATCCAGTGCAATTTGTTTTGGAAGCGATTGTAGTAAACTGTCAAGCTTCACTATTCCTTCTCTGACTTTATTGGAAATATTATCTTCAACTGCAGAAATTATTTGGCCTTTAAAGGCATCCACTAATCTGAAAACCAAAGGTAAGAGGATCAACTACAATACATTGGTATCGGAGAAAAGATCACAAACCTTATGGGTGGACCTTATGTAGTCTTAATTAATACAGGTTCAGAGGCTGAAATGACCTTTAACCGAAACAAAAGAGGCACATAACTCTTTATCAAAACAAAGTTAATTAAGAGGATTGCATACCCTTGGTAAAGCCAAGATGCTCCACCATGTAACTTAATGGCGATATCTTTCACATAGCAACCGCATTCCAAAACAGACAGCTTAAGAGTTCCTTCTTGGTCCTTCAAAGCTAAGGTAACACCCACTTCCATACCTTCAACCTTTTTCAGAAGCAACAGCACTTTATAAGAATCAAACAAATGGAGGGGAGAGAGGCTTCAGAATAAGATTTCTATGAACATGTTCTTAGTTTAATTGGTTCCACTCCTCTACCTTGTTCCTATCAAAATTTTGACCTCAACGAAAATCTCTCTTCACTCAGTGATCTTCGAATGCACATAATGCATGATAAACTACAATTTATTACAGCAACTGACCACGGAACCATTTTCCGTACCATTAATTTCTAACAGTTCACTGTTACATCTTGTAAAATTGTGCGATAATATCAGTTTCTACTTAATAGTTCTGTTGAGCTTCTCCTAATGACAATTAGATATACCTTAGGGCCTGCACAAAAGTAACCAACCGGAGACTTCCTCCTTATTTGGAAGTTTTTCGGTTTGACTTGGAAACATACTCCATAGACTTAAACCCATTTAAGCCAGATATTAATGATAACAGTAAACAAGACTGCACATTCAACTCCAAGCTGGTCACTTCTCACTGTCCTCAAGAGGCAATGAAAATGCAGTGGGTGGCTACCCAAGGCGAGACGCCAAGGGGAGGTGCATAAATTCAATCTCAAGTAGAATTGAAACTACAAATTTATGACAACCAATTATCACAGAAGTACAATCTACCATAATCCTCCTACGCCTTGGTTCATAATTCAATGCAATTAAAGCAAGAGAAAAGTAAGATAGCATTTCTGAGTTGGTCGGTGTACCTGAATGGAGGCATCCCCACTATCTGAAATATCAAATAACCAAGTGCTATAAGTATACTGCCAATCCATGCTCAAATTTGCAGTGGCTCCTGAAGCAATTAAAGCAATACCAGAGTCACCAGTCTCCACATATGAAGAGCCAATTTCCACATTGTAAATTAAGATATTCGACAGAACAATATCAACTTTGCCAACAAGTGGGATTTTGATAGACTTTTCGATTTCGGGCAGCTGAAGGGGGATTATGGAGGAAACAGCCTGTTCTATCAGCAAGTCCTTGGTGAACTCAAGACCCTTTCTGGATACGACCACAGGATATGAATCCTTCTTCTTGGGTAGTTGCAGAAACCAGAAAAAGTGATGAAATTATGAAGAAAATTGCAGATTTCATTGACTTTGGGAAGGAACCCATCTCAGATAATGGCTAAATTAAGCTACTGCAGCATGCGCCACGGAAAATTTAGAGTGAAAGGCAAGAAATTTTCAGAAGAAACCCATAAACATAGTTGAAAAAACTGGTTAGATTTCGGCAGAGGGTAATGGAAATACAAAAATCAAGTTGCTCAAGGAGTGGATGGGGAAAATGGAATTTTGGGTTACTGAGGAAAATTTGAATTTTGACTGGGTCGTCAATGGTGATGAATCAGTGGAGAGAATGAGAGAGCAACAGGTGGGAATTGTAGAGTTTGGGTGGAACAAGTTAGTTGGTTGACGTTTTGGAGTTTTCTTCATTATGTGATGGGTAGTTTGCACTTGTGGCTGGACTTCCGGAGGAGTTGCACAATAAAAACCTAGGAGCTATCCAGGTGCCGGGTTAGGATTTAGGGCCTGGGCGGTTAAACAGAGCCTAGACAAATTAGGCAAAGTAATTTATTATATATAAATAAGTGCTTAAGTGCTTATTTATATTTAAAAATAAGTATATAATTGTATTGTGATATATCAATTGTAAAATAAAATGTCATGTAGATTATAACATATTGAAAACATGAAGAATAAATATATAATGAGTATTCGTACAAGTATTTAATAAGTCTTTTATATTTTATTAACAAAATAAAATGCAAAACAAAAGTTATAAATTTTTTGTCTAAATGAAAGTCAGATCTAAACAGACACTTAAGCAGGCTAGATAGATGCCTAAACGGTCTAGGCGCACTTTCCTAGTTTTCAACCACTAAAAACAGTGCTAATAACATATCACCATTTATTGGACGGGCCACCACAATTCCGTTAAACCCACTGCAAATAAGTTGTTCTGATTACTAATTTGGTAACTAAATTAATAGAACCCAGTCCGCATCCACTTCAAAACCGAAGTTATGTGCACACTTTTTCCATTTTTCATGTAAACTTCTTCATAATTCTGGCTCTTGATTCTCTTAAAAAGAGGGGTATCTATGTTTGTGTCAAAAATCCGACAATGTCGACGACTCGGAAGGGGCTTTGACTACAACCATTTTGGAGCTTGTCGCGTGTTCGATAAGATGGTAAGTAGAGATGTGTTCGTTGAGGGGGTTTTTACTACTTGGAATGCGATTATTGCAGGTCATGGGTACAACAATGGGCGCATTCTTGCTCTCACCATAAGTATGCATATGTTCACCATACACCTAATCATCTATCTCGTGTCCATGCTCCACTCAAGAACAAAACCGGATGAGTTCACCTTATCTATCCATCGCTACAACTTCATTTCGTATCTTTTTATCAATATGCACTCTCCGTAGCAATAGCGGGTGATTTAAGATGCTTATCGCCATCGTAACAGTTGAAATTGGTGTAGCTTAAAACATCATTCTCAAGTTAAAAGAACAACCAGATAATCGTAAAGAGCTTTATTGCCCACAAGGACAAAAATAATTGTTTACCATTTGTCCCTAATTCAATCAAATCCTTCTATTCAGGTTCCAAAGGAAGCAATAGTGTCCGTTTCGGAGACCGTGTGTTTCTCCCTGTTCCGACAATCACAAGGAAAACGAAACTATAATTCATATAACAGGCTAGCCAATGCACACTACTCTGACATGTACTAAATGAGATATGGTAGAAGCAGCAGGCATACAAGAAAAGCAAACCCCACAATCCAAACCAGCGACGAACAGAAAAGTACAGCTTTCTCCAGTCGTTGGAGGACTCAAACACAAACGCTCACCCCAAATTCTGTATATCATGTGAGAGATCCTCCATCCACCTTGTCTGTATAGGCTGTTCACGAATTAGGCTCCTGGATAATGACAGGCAGTCTTAACCAACCTCAGAGAAAGTAGTCTGGTGCAGGTTTCTTGGCAGGCGTGCCTCTTGACTCCTGCATTTTATCACCATCTTTTAGCGTAAAATATAAGAGAAGTGGGACAACAGGAAAAAAAAAAAAAAAAAAAAACAAAGACAGCGGATACACTCACGGTCCATGCCACTGAATTGAGTGTCATTCTTTCGTACATTTACAAATTGCAAATGTAGTACCAAATCATACTAATTATTTCAATATAATCCAATTCAGAGACTGCATTTCAACTCTTTCCAGATTTTATTCACAATCATGTTGAGTAGAATCCTTCGAACAACCAGTGCATCTTTTTTTTTTTTTTTTTTCACTGGCTGCATGATCCCACATAACACCAATTACAAGTGGACAACACGAACAAAGTTTCACGGTGCTGCTCAAAATAAAGAAAGTTTCCCATTTTCAAGAAAAATCAAATTTTTGTACACACCTGTGGAGCAGCATCAAAGACACGAAACTGCTTATTAAGATTTTCATCCAGCTCAAGAATTGCAGCTACATTACCACATCTGCAACAAACCATCGTTGAAAACTCAGTATAAACCTTCAAACTCCGGAAAAAAGGGGGAAAGGTTGGTTGCAGATTCCTAACTTACCTGTAACAGTAATTTGGTGCTGACCAGACAGTTACTATCTGGTTATTGAACATCCATTTATACCCTTCCATTACCAACTGATGGGCACGGCATATATAGTCAATGTTGTTTGTGATGGTTAAATGAGGTAACAACACTGCCACCAAAGAGGAAACCAGCACCACGCGGACTCAAACCCCAACCGTCCACGATATCTTCAGGATCTGACCAAAGTAGGTCACACATGCCACCATCATGAGGTACTTCTTGCTTCCTATCAATTGTTCGTATCTGCCAACAGAACATGTTGGTCGGTTAGCATACAAAGAGGGACTAAAAACTAAAGAAAACATAGTAACAACTCAAACTCAAAAAGGATTCTCGAACCTGGTCCAGGGTTGTAATGGCAGGAGACAGACCACCATGTACACTGAAAATCTTATTTTCGATGAGAGCTGACAGACTACATTAAACCACCATAAAAATTCAAAATCTGTAAGGAGAAACAATATAGTATGCCCAAGTCTCGGTCTCTATTGGAAGCAGTTTAAATGAAGACTAAATTAAACTGACTAATGGTGTGTAACAGGGTAAACAAAGAGTTTACTTTGACGATGTAGTACTTGCTTCTAAACAAAGGATGCATAGATAAACTTATAAAACAGGACACCTACTGAGTTGAATGTGGAACGGTGGATTAAGTGCTAAAAAGAAAAGACACTGAGAAATATGGCAATCTAACAGCTGGAAAGAATTTGAGAAAATTAACGCATTAAATTAAGACAATTCTAACAAGTTTTTGATATGGGAATTTTGTTAAAATAGTGTAACGACAGTAACTGTTTCAAGCAACAAATAATGGCAACATCCGGTTATAATGATCTCAACATCCAATTTGGATGAAATTTAGAATGAATTTTAATAACTTTTTCTCCTTTTCTATACATACATTTGAATCCCAAGATCTATTACAATCCTGCCCCACCACCTGCTACCTCAACTAAGGCCAAGGGGATCCTTTCCAAAAGAAAGGAATGGTAATTTGATAACTAATACAGGGTTTAATTAACAGATCATAATATCCTATGATCTCTTTCAAAAGAAAATAAACTGTCATAACCCACTATGAAACTAGATTTCCAATACGAAAAAAATAATCTGTCATATCCTTCAACAGAAAAAACTTATGTGATAGAAAAGGGAAAACCTCAGATAATCGAATATATCCGTGCAATATCTCCAAACATTGACAGATCCATACTTTCGTAGACATTCATCGTAGAATCCATACACCTGTCTAGAAAGGATAACTCAGTAAATATTCTGAATGGGTAAGCACTAAACAGTAGGCACCAGTAGAAGAGACTTAACCTGTGTGATCTGACGGCTCTCGTGGTTTCCTCTAATAAGAGTTATCCGATCTGGATATCTAACCTGAAATAATTATTTTGTGTTAAAATAGTAAAAAAAGAATGAAATAAAGTAATGAATAAACCATGAAACACTTAGATGAACAGCAAGAATAGATGCACAATCTGTAGATATTGTCAAAATCTAGGCTATCTAGCATCACTATGAAAATGTATCCCTATCCATTAGCTATTCTTCTACTAATTCAGGTAGGAAATTCGTAGCAGTAACCTTATCTGTACTAGCTTACAGTTCTAGTAAAAAGAAGTTTTTTTTTTTTTTTTTAAAGAGAGATGTAATGTTCCACTTCCTTTCCTCAACCATCATGAATCAATATTTGTGTTATGTACCCTTCAATCCAAAATCAGTTTACAAAAAGCTTTACGAGAGTTCAACAACCAAAGACTTGTGAGTGAACTATGATAAGTCTTTAATGCAGTTGTATCATTTGGAAGAAGTTCTATCATCTATAAGAAGCAATAGTGGCATGAAAATGGAAAACATAATACTAAATATCAAGTACTAAACAAATTTTAAACTTTTCATTAGCAACTTAAAGACATTGCGTGCTCTTAAGACCAAAACCAATACTCTTAAAAACTTGACCCAAATCAAGAATCCTTGTAATACTTGAAAGTAGCCTTCACATCGACAGTTTCACTTATTTAGCTACTTTGATTCCATCATTTTATTTTCCGATTCTTGCACTACTGCATCACTGTGTGGTTTACAGTGCAGGAGATCTATGACATGGAGTTTGGTGTACTATACACAAACACAATCTACTGAAATCAAACAGATCCTAAAATTTTAAAATAGGGTTATCTTTTGAAGCAATATAAACAACAATGTACTAGAAACTTTTGAAGAATATGACAAACTCTTCAAATGTACATAAAAACATCAATCGCCTTTAATGATATAAATAGCAAGCCGAGTATCTTCAAATGCCAAAGAAATCAGGAAAAGTAGAGAAGAATATAAGCATGTCACCTTAAGGGCAAGTAGGAGTAGAAATGTCTCAACGGAATAGAATCCTCTGTCAACAAAATCTCCAAGAAACAAGTAGTTAGTCTTCGGGCAATCACCTCCTACTTTGAAAAGCTCTTTCATGTCATAGAATTGCCCATGGATGTCGCCGCATATCTATTCATCAAAACATAGAGAACAATAATAATTAATCAGCATAAAGCCCGCAACATTCAGGATTTAAATACTTCGTAATAAGCACAAATTATAGCGAAAATATAGGCCGCTCGTCAACAAAGTAAATGGTAACTACTGTTAATGCTATATATCGCTCCAAATTCTAAACCCTACACGCATTTCTTTCAACCATTTGATTATCCAAGTAAAAATAGGAAAACCCAATTGAAATATCATTCTAAAACCCTTAGCTATATCCTAGAATCCAACACTATTTTACCGTTTTTTCTTCATAAATTCGGGTTGCAATTGCATAAAAATTGAAAAATCAAAGACAAACCCACTTGTCTCCAATTAAACGTCGAAAAACATTGCCAAATCAAATCCATCCCAAACAAATCAATAAATCCCCAAATAATTATCATAGTACTACTTCGTTGACTAACCGAAAAATCCACTGAGCTCGCAATTTCATACATACATATATATATATAGAGAGAGAGAGAGAGAGAGAGTACAGTGACAGGAGCATCGACTCTCTGAACGTTGCTCTCTTCGACGAGGATTTCCATGGCTTTGAGGCAGAGAGCCTTCACCTCCGACTCTTTGAGAGGCTCGCACTTCTTCAGCTGCTCTATTTGCCGGTCTAGGTCTGACATCTCTACCCCCTCCTCTACTTGCTCTTTCTACCCTACCACCTCTTCTCCCCTTCCTCAGCCCCACGCCGCCCCGACAGCCGCCGGCACCACCAACCCTCTCTCTAACAGGGAGATAGTGAACTTGTAAATCTCTCTCTCTCTCTCTCCCGTCCTCCACAACCTTGTCTCTCACTCGCACTCCCTTTTTTTCTGCGGGCTCCTCTCACTCTCAGCTCTCCAGATTTTTTTTATTTGAGTTTTGCCCACTTCCAACTTTATCTTTTGCTAAATGCCCCCATCTAAATTTCAATCTTTCAAACAGATGAAACGACATGTCGTTAAATCACACGACAAGTCGTTGGACCCGAGAGTCACCAAGCGATTAAGAGACCTTGGCAGAACTTATTCATCCTCGAGCTTGCGAGTTAGAGAGTGAGGGGGTAGAGAGAGAAAATGGCATGGAGAGGGAAGCTATCTCAGAACTTGAAGGAGATTAGGGTTTTGCTCTGCCAATCGTCCCCTTCAAGCGCATCCACCAGGTCCATTCAATCACTTCTTCTCTTTTATTATTTTAAATTATTTATTTTTTACAGAAATGGTAAATCTTTGTTTGATATTGCAGAACATTTGTGGAGAAGAATTACAAGGATCTGAAGAGTGCAAACCCCAAATTGCCCATCTTGATTCGGGAATGCAGAGGGATTGAACCTCAGTTGTGGGCTAGATATGGTATTCCCATCCCACCCTTCCTTTTTTTTTTTCTATGAATTTTTATTTTTATTTTTACATTTTTCAGTGATTTTTAGAATTCGAAATGCTTAAATTCAAGTAAATATTGTGTGTCGTTTTCAACAAACAAATAAATAAATAAACTGTGTATCGTCATTGGGTTAAGGTAGATATTAGCTCTCACTGCATTGCCTTGTGATTTATGAATAATTATGGAATCCAACATATGACTGCCGTCTGTTTGGTTGCTACTTGGATTCCAGTCTTTTAATAATTCATAAGATGATTTCTAATAAGCACGCAGGCGCACAAGTATATGCATCTTTCAAATGATGGAGTCTGCTCATTTTAGGGCCTTTTTCAATAACATTTTTAGTTTTTAAGCAAATATAGAGAAGGGGAAATAAGAGAATAGTGGGAAGAGAGAAAATAGATCTGAGTTAGTAAGGAGAAAATGTTTGAGAGGGGATGATAGTTTTTTTTGGTGAAAAAAAGTTTAGGAGGAGGGGAGGCAACTCCATCCCCTCAGGGCATACCACAAGCCTCTTTGAGACTCTTTGAGAACTTACAGAGGGGTCTTAGACTTGTAGCCTCTTTTTTGGTTTTTACAGATAGCCCACCAAGAGGGATTGCAGGCAGCAGGGCCGGACCTAGGCCTTGGTATGCAAAGAACAATCCTTACTAACTCAACCAACCATCGTTGGCTGATAATTTCAAAAAAAAAAAAAATTGTTTTAGTTTTAGTGGGAGCTGATCAACTAGAGGAACTTGAGATTTCTAATTGTCGGAACACTTCATATGTTTGTAGTCCAGACTTGCAATAATACCCTTTTATTATAACTAGAACTGTGTTTCACTTCAAGATGCATGTGAAAACTGCTAAGTAACGGAAAAAGGGGTGCAGCAGTATCTTGGGCAAGTGCATTGAACATTTTATAATTTATTGGTTAAAACTATTTACCATGTTTTTTCTTTGGTTCAGTGTGGAAAATGAGGTTTTATTTTTCCTTTGTCCTGTGAACTAATTACAAGTGATTGAATAAAAAGTTTGAATATTTACCGGCCATGTGCTTGTTTTCTTCACCTCCATCATATGTATGAACAAAAATGTGTATTTAAAGCCTTAGAAAATTCTAGTTATTTGATTATTGATAACTATTGAAAATAAGTTAATTCCTGAACTAAAGTTTCAGGATGTTAGGTTTAGTCAAACAATATTAGATGTATGAAAAAGATAGATGTCGCCCCTGTTACTCTAATGTGCTGAGTTTCAGTTACTGTTATGACATGTGTCACCAAATTTATGTATTTTGTTTAAGTTGAAGATGCCACGAGAGGTCGGAAGAAGAAGAATTTAGGTTCCGGCACTTAGAAGAGCATGATTGCTAGCAATAGAACATGTCTTTTTCAGGTGGCCGAACAATAATGGTTCTAGCTAGCCTCCACCAGTTGGTTCATAGGATTTTTTAAAGTTGGAGCTAAACCTTTTATTAATTTCCTTTTTTTTTCATTTCTTCTGTACGGAATCCTTTAGAAATCCCAAGGCTTGGCTTTGCTTTCTATTTTACCAATAACGCACATGTTATGGACATGCATAGACTAATTTGAATAGGTCATGTTAGAATTGTATTTCAAGTATGGAGAAATTTTGCAATAAGCAACCTTAAAGGTGTAGGGACTCGAGTCTGCCTGCTTTCACCCTATTGGATAACAGCTTTACCTATCTAGTTGTCATTTTGGGTGGGGATTAACAGCAAAGTGGGTTTGGATATGACTACTTGACGAATGGTAAACAACTCTCTCCCTTCACAATAAGGTGCCTGTACTTAATGACGCACTTTCTGCCGCACTGTGTCATGGTCTGATATGGGAGGACTTAGATGGAATGGGTTCGCTGCCATTTGGCTTCCCTCGTCCAATAATGCAATATCATGTGCAAGTTTTTCTCCACATGGCAATGTGTTATTGGATTGAGACGCCACATGGCGGTGAACCTGTTCCATCTAAGTCATTCTCGTTATATTGCTCATTCTTAATGTACTTTTATTCAACCTATGTACGTTCCTTTATTGGTTCTTTAGTCGTGTTCTGTTAACTGGAATTTTGCGCCATATTGCTCCGCAAACTTAACGTTTGATTATTTAACAGACATGGGTGTTGAGAGGGGCGTTCGATTGGAAGGTTTAACAGAGCCACAGATTTCGAAGGCACTAGAGGACCTTGTTAAAGTGGGGGAGTCTCTGAAAGCCTGATAATCGACAGTGTGAAATGAAATAAATTTGCATTCACGGGAAATTCATTCCTCTGACGCCTGCCCTTTATATAGATCAGGCGTTTCTTGTGTAAGATGATTCTTTGGGTTGCTTACGCAGTAATGCGTGTGTTGTAGTTTCAATAATTCATGTATTTTCCATCTTCCATTAAGAACAAATCTTCTGCAAATTGAATTCTGCGCTTCCTTTTCGAGTTTGCCCTCTGTTGGCCTAGTTATCAAGATGCAAACAAACCCGACATTGTGAGTTGCAGAAGAAAATATTTCACACACCTCTTCACAATTTCGACACACGCTTATTAATTCATGTCATTTGATTTTTATTCGAACCAAAGGGCCAAGAATGGAGAACACTATGCTGGGGGAGTACGCGAGCGTGAAAATCACTTACCTAACCAAATTGAAAATTGTGAAAATAAAAACATGGATTACCATCATTACTCTTACACCGCCATTCATTGATCCTTTTTTAACTGTTGACATCACGGGCATGATGTCAGCCCACTATCGCCACCATCCCCCAATCGCTATCGTCGTCACCACCCTCAACCACCGCAATTGGAACCACCATCGTCACCACAACAGCACCATCGGTCCTCTCCATTGAGGGACACCAATCCGACAATCGAATTTTCATCTCTTATTTATACATATCATCCTAAAAAAGTTTATCAAAATCGAATTTCATTTAAGACGACTTGTCTTAATTTAATGAAAAAAATAGACGAACATAATTTTTTGTAACTAAAATGACTGCTCTCTAATTAAGTGGTTACATGATTTTCGGTTTTGATGTTTTTTTTTCGAAAATGATCGTTGAATTAAGAGATGAAAATTCAACGATTGGACCGTCAAAATTTACTATAGATTGGGTCCCTCTAGCTTATTTGAGGAATCATCAACGGAAAGGGACTATTACAAAAATATTACAACCAAACACAAATTGATTAATCGTTTTCTTTGATACCAGCTACCTTTTCTAAGTTTTCATCCCCATAAAATTATCTCGAACTAAAGGGCCAAATACATTTTCAAATTATAAAAAATGCAAAGTTTTATTTATCATTTTACTAAATAACTAATAATTATTTAAGTCTTATTAATTGAAGGTGTAATTAAGTGAAAATTTTTTATTTTTTATTTTTTTTTCTGTTGAACGATAAATTTGTTAAATTAACGTATTGAATACGATTGGCAACGTAAAGAAAGGATAAGACTTTGGTACCACGACAATAAAGACACCGTGTAGGACACACAGCAACCTAAAGACTTGTAATAATTCTGGGTGCGGTGTCCACTACGTCGACGTCGGGGTCGGACAAAGTCTCTGCCCTCTACTTCTCCCGTGTGTTGTTGGTTGATTGTGCCGTACGACGTCGTCTCCTCCCGTTAAAGTTAAACTGTCTCGCTCGTCTCCATTCTCGTCACTATCCCGATACGACCTCGTTCCGATCTCCCCATTCTCCACGGCCCACAGTCGCAATCCCTAAATCAGGTAATTCATCACCCTCTACATTGGGATCATATCTATTTCAATCTTGTTTCCCCCCGTATATTTATGGTCGAGATCAAAATTTCTTCGTTTCGTTTTGACAATTTCGATTACAATTTTGGGTCGATCAGCATTTTTTTTGGCGAATTATGGGTTACGTGGGATCGTTTAGGTTTGTGCACGTTGTTTAATTAGTTCTTAATTTGTTTCAAGTTTTGAATTTGCATCGATTTTATCTGGGCATCAGTTGCTTTGATTGAATATTTACTTGAATTGTTTCAAATTGTTTTACCCAGCTTGAATTGTGGATTTGTTGCTTCAAAGCACTCGATTGCATCTTTTTGCTTTGAGAATTTTCTTTTTACTTTTGTTGCTCTCGGTTGAGACTTGAGCGCTATCGATTAGAAGAATTGGTGGAAGAATGTTCACGTAGTCCACTCAACTTACTTAGAATTAGGCATATGAAGAGCTTAGTTATGGCCCGTGTCGCTGCATTCCACAGTAAACGAGACAAGCAGGATTTTTGTGATGAGTTGATGCAATGTACTTGTTCGCTGGTTTCCTTCAATTTTTCTAAGCTAGAGGTCCTTTATATGGTGCTGTAGATTTTTGATCAAATTCTGGTAGAAAGTGTAATTGTTACCATTTTGGAAGTAGGCAATGTTCCTGATGTATGTTAATGTTTTGGGTTCGTCGTGGATATAGTAGTTTTTAGAGTCGGTAAGATTGGACTAAATATATAGAGATCTTATATGTGGAAGTTTATGCTCCAAAAGATGGTGGTGTAACTGTGTTCAGCTGGATATGCATTTCTGAGAAGTTTCTTGGTTTGCACTCGGTCAACACAGCACTTTTATTGTGCCAAAAAGCAATTAGTAGTTTGGACAGAATTTATAGCTAGGTGACAATGCTTTGGTATTGATAGGTTTAAATTAATGGGAAATTAGCTGCAGGATTACATAGAGGAGAGGGAACTGTTGATTTTGATGCGAATTTATTATTGTTTCTTAAGTGCTTATCAACCAAACAAGTACTGCTCATGCTGTGTTACTCGTACCAAATAAATCCTGTCTTTTCAGCTTAAGGTCAAAGATATGGTGCGTTGGTAAAGTTCTTGGGGAAAACTAAAAATTCTGCTAACCAGAAAGATGAAATATCCTTACGCAGTGCTATTCTAAATATAATCTCCTGCCCACGGTTAACCTTGTATTTTACTTGTCATCTGATTTTTATAAATCTATGCAAGGCCTAAATATGTTTAAAGATATTGAGTTCATTTGTACAAAAGCCATCCCTGAGTATGTTATTGATGAGATAATTTGCCCTTTTTATTTCAGTACAATGGCATCTTCTTCGGACTCATGGATAAAGGAATATAATGAAGCAACAAAACTTGCTGATGATATCAGTGGTATGATATCCGAACTGAGTACATTGCCTGCAGGTCCTGACACCCAGCGTCATGTCTCTGCTATACGGCGGAAGATTACAATATTGGGGACTAGACTTGATAGCTTACAGTCCCTTCTGTCAAAACTCCCTGGAAAACAGCACATGTAAGTCATCATAGTTGACTTGTTTTAATGCATACACCAAACTGCTATTGGAACAAATATAGGAATTGAACAATGTTGTATGCTCTTCTTTCATTTCCGGTTTCTATTGGTCAATGTAGCATGTGACGGTGTTTATTCCCAAGTTATGAGTTCTTTGAGTATGTATTTCATGTGATCACCTTTTGTGATAAAAGCACATGAAACTTTTGATCAAAATCAAACATAGTTATTGTAAGATAGTCCATCATAATGTTAAAGATACTTCTGGCTATCATTGTATGACATTATTTATGCTGCCATTTTTGAAACTCAGATCAGAGAAAGAGATGAATCGTCGAAAGGATATGATAGGAAATTTACGATCGAAAGTGAAGCAGATGGCTTCAACATTGACGTCCAACTCTTCCAACCGAGATAGCTTGCTGGGGTCAGAAATAAATAAAACTGATGCCATGGGAAGAACAGTTGGACTAGACAACTACGGCCTTGTTGGTTTGCAAAGACAAATTATGAAAGGTAAGCTGCTTATCCAGATCTAACTATTTGTTGTTCTGTAATATTTGCACATGGTTTGATTTTCACAATATTGATCTTTACATGATGTTCCTATGAAGCAGAGCAAGATGAGGGGCTTGAGAAATTGGAGGAGACTGTAATAAGCACAAAACATATTGCATTGGCAGTCAATGAAGAACTTGACCTACACACTAGACTTATTGTATGTCCTTGCGTTCTAGTACTTGTGCTTTTGAATCTTCCATCAGTAATTACTTATTTATCTAAAATGTATTTGTACTCTCAGTATTACTTATTCTTTCTGGCCCATTGTGCAGGATGACTTGGATGATCATGTGGAAGTTACGGACTCTCGGCTACGGGTAATCATCTAACTCGTATTTTAAATTATTGTGGACCCTTGTTTAGCAAATGACTGTTGCACACGTCTTTTCTTCCCACCTGTTTTAATTCTCGGAAACAAAGAAAATCAACAGTGAAAAAAAGACTATTGTGTACCTTGACAAGCAAAGATGTGTCCCTGGTGGAAATTTTTTTAGAGCATCTTGTCGTTCATAAAATGCATTTTGATTAGTGTGGGCTGTAGTTAATTCTTTGCTTGGTATTTCTTAGGAAAAAATTATTACTAAAAGTAAGCCCAATAGGAGGAAATATTAGATGCTGTCAAGTGAAGAAATTATGTTACGTTAAAGATGTTAGGAATTGCTAGAGAGACTGAAGGAAAGTGATGGGATTTAAGTGATAAAATTCTTTATTCTTTTTTCATCTTTTGGACAGCCACTGGTTCATGCTTTTACATATGTAACTCCAAACTGAGGGTTTTGGCTCGGATCGTGAGGAATAGCTTAGGCCCCATTTGGTATCCTACTTAAGAATTGGACTACAAAATTTGATTTTATAAAAAAAAAAAAAAATTTAAGTTTTGATTTAACTTTTTAAAATTCAAAGAACCGTGTTTGGTAGGCAACTTCTCAAAAAATATCCTACTCAAAGACTTTGGGTGGTGTCTTACAGTGAAAAAAAGGCTTGTAGACGAACTAGAATCATATGAATTAGATTCCAGATTTGATTTGAGGTTTGGTGATGAAGCTTTTAGAGCGTGTTATAGTCTCTGTGGGGGTATTATATCATGCCAAGGACTGTCGCTGAAGTTGATTGTTTTGATTTCTTTGCTTTCTTTCCTTAAGAATTGCACTAGTTTAACGTGAGCAAATATTAATCACATAATATTTTGTCTACCCGTTATTGCCAAAACAGCGGGTGCAGAAGAACTTGGCAGTTTTGAACAAGCGGACAAAGGGTGGTTGCTCTTGCATGTGCATTGCTTTTATCTGTCGTCGGGATAGTAGTTCTGATTGCTGTGATTTTTTTGCTGATCAAATACTTGTAATCATGCCAACTATAAGTCTATACCGAGTCTCATGATTTCCAGTTTGTGTGTGTTCGATGTGGATTGCTGTCTTCGTTGTGATGATGTATTCGGCTTTCTTGGTTTTTTGGGTTTGTGAATTTGTGTGTTGTTGAAATAATTGTAAATTTTATTTATTGGCACGTATTAGTACCATATTTGAATAGTTTCTGTTTTTCATTGTTTGATACATCGTTCCTATCGGTTAATATGCATGAATGAATTTGGAAGCATGTTTTGAAAGACTTTGACATCAACTCAAAACAATCAGTCATTCGTAAGAGCAGCAGTTTTATAAAACTCCTTTGCCATTGGATGTTCTTCTTTTAGGCTCCGTTTGATGGGTTGGATGAGATAGATTGTGATCAATTAAAATAGACTTGAGCTCAATACGTTGTGAGAGGTCTGGTGGTATTTCTCTTCGCTTAGAAGTGAGAGGTCTTAGGTTCGAATCTCATGGATGACGAATTTGATACCAAATTAAACTGCTTATTGCGTGTCTTAGTTGAACTCTCGTTCCCTTAATGTAAAAATGTCGATGTACTCAAAAAAACGTCGAACACTAACCCCTTGAAAAAATTTCACATCAAACGGTAATGGGAATGAACTCCACACAAATCTATACACTTTCATCACATATTTGTTTGTTTTTTATACAACGGTTCATATCTGGTGATTTAACGTTAACGTTGGAAGATTAATGAATCGAAAAACATGACCGCATGAGCAATGATCAATGCTCTCAAGGGCTTGAGTTGCAAGCTACTGGCTTTTGTTCATGAGAGGCAAGAAGTAGCTAAGGAATTGACCAAGTGGGTATGGCATTTTTCCCTGGGTTACTGGAGTCGAATTCGCCGTCCTAACTCTCACAAGTAGTCAACAATATTACTAGACTGTTCTATTAGTAACATTTATCCCTTTTATGTAGTTCAAGGATACATATTTTTCCAGTCTTGAAAAAATGTCTCAAATTCGAATACCTTGGGCCATCTCTAATGGAGAGGGCTAAAGGTCTAAAAGCCAAAAAATACTCTGATTCGTCAAAAAACTCATCTCCAATTGATGACTAGAGTATAATTCTATAAAGCCCACAAAATTATTATTTGGGCAAAGGGCTATTAGGCAAATCAAATGTAGCCCTTTTTTTAACCCCTTTTATTGGACCTAACTTTCAATAATTGATTCAAACTCAATAACTAGATTTGAAAGTCTGCAACGGTAGTTTAATTAAATTAATCAATAAATTTAAAATATTAAGTTAAAACTAATAAATTATAGGGGATGCTGTGTTTAGCCTTTTGGTTGGAGATGATATATGAATATGGTCTGACCCTGTTTATTTAAAAATAAATTTTTACAGAATTATAATTCTAGATGAAGTTATATCTAGCCTTTTCAATTAGAGATAGCTTTACAATGAAGACAAACTATAGGCCTCGTAGGCCGAACATTTGCGGTTTGGGCCATGTTGATTTGTAGGTAGATGGCACAAAGCGCAGTAAGCAACCTCTTTCTTTCCTTTTGAACTGACAGCCATGGCTCTCTGACTTCATCACCGGTACGCGTCGTCCACCATTACAGTCAAACCTAAAGTCCGATTCCGTGCGATTTTCAGGTAAATTTCTTCTTCTCAAAACACTCTTTCTCTGCACAGCTTAAATTGCATGTATAATATATGTATATACCTATATTGCTCCACATATGCAAATTTTGGGACTTTCTTTCTGCTTAATCTCGTTTCCCTGCAAAATTTGCTACAAAATTTCATACCCAATTGGCCAATTCCTTTGCGAATTAGGGTTTTTCTTGTTAATTTTCTAATTGCTTTACAGAACCAGTGGCGTTGGCCATTGATGCAAGAGGGTTTATGTAAGAATTAAGCGAAAAAAAATTGTCAAATCAAATAAAGATGAGTAATGTGCCGAAAGAAGCGATAGAAGTTGTAGCACAGAGCATTGGCATTACCAATTTGTCCCCCGATGTCGCTCTTGCTCTTACCCCGGATGTTGAGTACCGGGTCCGAGAGATCATGCAGGTATTTGCTTTGTTAATGCTGTTACAGTAGGTTTGTGCTCAATTTTATTCAGTATAATTTGGCATTTGTGTGGTTGTAGATTGGTTCAACATTTGGTTTTCACAAAAATGAAAGAACTAGCTTTAATTTACTTGTTGCATTTGGATGTATGAATTGGACATATCCGAGAGTGTTGAAGTGTAAATTCTTATCCTTCATTGCCAATTGTAACTCAAAAATATTATTTTACAAAATATCCCTTAAATGTTTGGTTTTCTTATCGGTAAATAAGAGTTAAGGGAAAATTTAATCTGTAAATAAGAGTCAAGGGAAAAGTTCAAGCCGAGAAGCAACTTCTTGTTTTCTTCTTTAAGGTAGATTATCGTTCAGTTAAGCAAATAATAGGTTTGAGTTCATTATGTGGTCTATGCGTTCCATTTATGCCAGTGAGGAAACAAATGCTTGTCATTTTATAATTGCAGGAGGCAATTAAATGCATGCGGCATTCGAGACGGACTATTCTGACTACAGATGATGTGGATAGTGCACTTAAATTAAGAAACGTGGACGTAAGCCATAATTTATTTTCAGATATGAGTTCCTTTGAGGAGGTGTTTTAATTTTGTGGTTTTCTTTATCTTGGAGAGTAAAGATTGCTTCCTTTCATTCTAAATGCTTTATAAATTGTCTCAGTTTTCTTTCTGTTAGTTTGCTTGCTTTTTTTTTTTTTTTCTTTTTTTTGTCTTTTTGGAACTTTGTTAACGTTTAGTTAAATGCTTGGAGCATCTTTTTGTTGTATGATTAATACATTGTAGTATACACGTTAGAACTTATAATCTTTATGGTAAGACCTTGGGGATCTTTTATGGAATTAAGTCTGAACTCTATTGAACAGAAAAATGGAATTAAGTCTGAACCCTAAACAGAAAAATGCTTCCTGGACTCGTAAGATAAAGGAGATGGGAAAAGATTCTTAGAAGGATAAAAGTATTCAATACTCTAATAGGAATGAAATCTTGGGACA
The DNA here is from genome assembly GCF_019419815.1 of Pyrus x bretschneideri. Lineage (NCBI taxonomy): Eukaryota > Viridiplantae > Streptophyta > Magnoliopsida > Rosales > Rosaceae > Pyrus > Pyrus x bretschneideri. Next base: position 810,932 of record NW_025999805.1, on the reverse strand, counting down.
ATCTCCTGGAAAGGGGACTTCTTCGCCTTCTATCTACGCTGTGCAGGAAAGCCCCTAAACCATTTTATTTGCTTCCTAGCCTTGATATGAGAATGCAATTTGAGCACCTCTACAAGATAGACCCGATAGGTCCCATTTCTATTTGGTTCCCAAGAACGGGGCATTTTGTGACATTCCTGTGATAGGTCCCATTTGTTTCTCTTTGTGACTACTCAGCCCAAAGCCTTGAGTATTGTTCAAGGACGTGCTGCATGAGTTATTCAAAACCTTAATCCAATTATGAAATACCTTCTCTCCCACTTCACACCTTGGTACGCACTGTTCTTATATGTATATAGAAAGAGATGTGGGATCATTTTCTCAGAAAATGAAATTATAATAAATTTTGAGGGAGCGGATATGTTATGCAGTCTGATATAGTGTGGTAGGATCTATTAACTGATGGATAGAATGGTGCTCCACATGTCTAAGCCAACATTCCCTCCCCACCCACACCAAAAAAAAAAAAAAAACCCCTCCTCTTCCTCCTCCTTTTTTGGTTTGTTAGGGGTTTGTGTGTCTTTGAGCGTCTTAAAGTGTATCATGTTTGTCCCATGTGTGTGGATACTGTGCTGAAAAATAGGGATTTCTAAGGGGCAGTTTGATAACCATTTCATTTTTACCTTTTGTTTTCACTTTTTTGAAAACTGAACTCTTTTTAGGTAGTCAGTTTTCAATTTTTGTTTTCACAAAAAAAAAAAAAAAAAAAAACTGATCACTACTTTCTTGAGTTTTCAGTGTATGGTTTTTAGTTTCCATTTTTTAAAAAAAAAACAGAAAATAGTTACCAAACAAGATTTCAGTTTTAAGTTTTAAAAAAGTGAAAACCAAGAACTGAAAGCGGAATGGTTATCAAACGGCCCTTAAGTTTGAAAAGGTTGTCCATTGCTTTTAGTTTCTGATTTTATTTGTTTAACTCATGTTCACCTTCTCAATAAACAAAGATAAAAATTTGTATGTCTTCTACATGCAATAGCCAATATATGGGTTTGCCTCTGGAGATCCTTTGAGATTCAAGAGAGCTGCTGGACATAAGGATTTGTTCTACATTGATGACAAGGATGTGGAATTTAAAGATGTAAGTGCTTGTTGATGACTTGAAATATAGGTTTTCTATGCGAAATATATCAATTACTTTCTTCTTATATATTGCGTGATATTATAGGTCATTGAAGCACCTTTACCAAGGGCACCACTTGATGTATCAATTACTGCTCACTGGCTGGCAATTGAAGGTGTTCAACCTGCAATTCCAGAAAATGCTTCTGTTGAAGGTAGCTGCTGAACTTATATACAAGATTTTCTTGGCTAATTTAGGTATCTAGTCTTTACCAAGGTTTTTCTCCTAGTCTACCATGCCGAGGCAGGCATCATATTTTGAATTATAATTTGCATATCCACTATGTAAACCCCTTATTTAATCACGTTCTGCTCTGATTAATGATGATATATTTCATTTCTAATAATTTGCTTAATCATTGTTCTGTTTTCCGAAGTATGACCAATTTTATTTGAAAGTTAACTTTACCATCAATACTAATTTGGATTGCCATAATGCTTTGCTTTGTAGCACTTGCAGCGTACTCTGATGTCAAAAAATCTGAATACAAGGAAGATGGACTTCCTGTAGAGATTAAATTGCCTGTTAAGCATGTATTGTCAAGGGAACTTCAGGTATTTTCTTTTTCCTTGTTCTTTGTGCACTTCACGTAAAATAATATCTAATGCCAATTTCCCTGTGGTTGCCTCTGCAGCTTTACTTTGAGAAGATTACAGAGCTTACTCGCAGGTCTAGTTCCACCCTCTTCAAAGAAGCATTAGTGAGCTTGGCAACAGATTCCGGACTCCATGCGTTGGTTCCATACTTCACATGCTTTGTTGCTGATGAGGTAGTGATTCTGGTGATATCTTAAATTGGGACTGATTGCTTTTTGTTATGCATTGTAAGTGACTTTTTCCTGCAATTGTCTCAGGTTACACGGAATTTGAATAATTTCCCTCTGCTATTTGCTTTGATGCGTCTTGTCCGGAGCCTTCTTCAAAATCCTCATATACATATTGAACCTTATGTAAGCAGTGCATTCTATCAACTGTTTATGTAAGCAGTGCATTCTATCAACTGTTGAAGTACATAGATTTTGTAGCTATATAATCTTCAATCTGATATTTCAGAAGAATTTATAGTTTTTCTATCAGCTATTTAAAAGTTCCATTTCAAGTTAGGTTTTGTGTATCTAATTTTGTAATTTGTTCCAGCTACAACAATTGATGCCATCTGTTATTACCTGCCTTGTTGCAAAAAGATTAGGGAATAGATACACTGACAATCACTGGGAACTTAGAAACTTTACAGCAAACCTGGTGTCTTCAATTTGCAAAAGGTGAAGACTTTTTTTATTTATTTTTTGTTAAACCTATTTCTTTGTTTAAGGCATAGATACATGTAACAAGTATAGCAATGTTGTGCAATATATGCGTACCAAAAAGAAGAAAAAGTTGATTGTTAAATTCAATTTGGTTCATCATGTCTCATGCATTGGTCATTGGAAAATCTTGTTTATATTGCGTGAAGGTCATTCTTGTAACGTACAATTATATTTACGCATACTAAGCCAAAGGCTGGAACGTGTATATGGCATTATTGAATGGTTGTGTGATCTAAGTACACTGCAAGTGTATATTATAGTCAGGGCTCCTTTTACATAAATCAAGAACCATGTTCCAACTAACATAGGTGACTCAGTCTGCCAGATTTATAATTTTAGTAAAACTTAGTCTGACATTGTGACCAATTACCCTTTTTGAATAAATTGGCAACATACAGACTGTTTAAAAATAATGGGATACTGGATTATTTAAAATTCTAGCCTTATGTCAAGATATTTCTATATTTTATTAGCAGTGTGTTTTTGCAGATTTGGGCATGTTTATCACAATCTTCAACCACGTTTGACAAGGACTCTGCTTCATGCTTTCTTGGATCCAACAAAAGCATTATCTCAGCATTATGGTGCAATTCAAGGGCTAGCAGCTCTTGGTCCCGCTGTGGTATGCTCAAGTGCATACTTTTATGTTACATGAATTTTCTAATAAGGCTGCAGTCTCTTGCGTGTTGGAAATATTTTCTAAGCACAGTTGCATTTAGTTTTAATTGTGGCTGCCTTCATGGCCTTGGTTTTTCTACTTTTCCTACTAGAAACATCTTTTGTGTTGGCTTTGAGAAAATTGAGATGCTTCTTAATGTTGGACAGGTTCGTCTACTCATACTTCCAAATCTTGATTCGTATATGCAACTTCTTGAGCCAGAAATGATACTTGAGAAGCAAAAGAATGAGTTAAAGAGGCAAGAAGCTTGGCGTGTCTATGGAGCTTTGCTGGTTAGTTCATATTTCAATCTGAATTTTGTTGTTATGTGCATGGGTTTGCTATCAAATTGACTTTGACATGGTATGCCACTTCCAGAATGCTGCTGGCCAATGTATGCATGATCGGCTGAAGCTGTTCCATAGTCTGTTGTCTCCTCCAGCTCATGCCGTTTGGAAAAGGAATGGAAAGGTTGCAACAACAATGACAAGTACGCTTTCCTTAACTTCTTTAATTGCTATGGTATGTTCCCTGAACATACATTGATCCATTCATATTGCTCTGTGCGAGTGGTGTGATTTGCGTTCAGTATTCAGGGTAATGTGAATCATACACACATGTATATACATTATGTTGGAAAACTTAAGAAAGGGATGTAACTTCTTTCATAAGAGAAAGGATTGCATGGGGCCCAACTCAATGCAATCCTATTATCCAAACTGTTCACTTGTTAGGTACCTACTTGAGGATTGTCTTTACAAAATAACAGCTAAATAAGGAATCAGGTAGTCATCTAAATGTGATAAGTATATGGACAAACACAGTATTCCTATTTGAGGATTGTCTTTACAAAACAACAGCTAAATGAGAAATCAGGTAGTCATCTAACTTTGATAAATATATGGACAAACATAGTATTCGTGATAACCACTAAATAATCATGATGATAATCCAACTACAGTGGAATTTGTGGCTGTATTAAAAGATACTAAAGATAGTATAATGAGCCATAGAGTAGCTAGTAATTGTCTTCCTTTGGAAGATGGTTGAGTGTGAGACAAGGTGATGCATGTATGTGCTATGATATACTGTATGTAATCCACCCACTTAATGAGGCTGATATCTCATACCAAGCAGAATTGGAATAGATGTGTTTTGTGCCAAGTTTGTTGAAAAACGATGCATGACCTATAACTGTGGAGATCAGATATTGGCTTTTAATATAATTCTGACAGAATCATTGTTGTCCATGCTTCTGTAATGTAAGTTGCAAGTGATAGATTTTTGATATGGCAGTTAGTTTTAGATGGTCATTGTCAGTGTTTGCTTCTGTTTGTCACTAAATTCGGTGTGTGGTTGTAGAACTGACAGGAAATAAAGTGATAGTGGAAACTTCAGAATGGTATGAATTATACTGGCCTGTTGAATGGTTTTGGGTGCTAGAAATGTTGTCCTGTATAGTGTTTGTTGTTTCAATCTTTCAAGGAACATGGTAAGGGTGAAATTATACTGTAAATCTGGTTCAATACTTGATTCTTCTTAATTGCCTCTTTAAGTTTCTCCCTCCGTGCACATGCATACTGGCCTCGGGATATGCGTTTGCATGGGTCAAACGTATGCAACTATAATACAGCTAACCAAAAATATTTTCTTTGTAAGACCAATCTGCTTAGAGCTGTAAAAATTTATGCAAAACACATGTTTCTTCCCTTCACATGGTAGCTTTAGCCTTGAGAGAACACGGTTTGAAGATGGTGACAAGTTTGTTTACCTCAATTAAGTTGAATATGTACTTTTTCCCATATCATCCTTGTGCTTAACCTCCTGTTCAATCTAGATAAACGCAAAGCAAGCACAGACAACATGATGCAACAACCACCACTCAAAAAACTAGCTACTGATGGTGCAGTGGGAGCAATGCCAATGAACTCCATGCAAGTTGACATGCAAGGAGCTGCAGGTGGATTCTCCACATCTGTATCAATGTCCCACCAGTTACCAAAGGAACACATGTTAGGAAGGGAGGTCAGTGGGAAAATGGTAAAGGGGTCAACAGTTCTTGCTCAGGCGTGGAAAGAGGAGACAGACGCAGGACATCTAATGGCATCGTTGTTCGAATATTTTGGGGAAAGCGTGTTCTCCTTTACACCCAAACCAGAGTTGTCTTTCTTCTTGTGATTAATTTATTGTCATCGGTATTAAGAATGTGTGAATCATTTGTTTAACTCCGATTCTTGTGTTGTAGTTAAGAGTCCTGTAGGTTATCCATTTGTATGCATACAGAAGTTTTTCGGGGAATCTCAGGCCCTTAAGTAATAGACAGATTATACTTGCAGAACTTGCTTGAAACTTTGGCACCGTTCGTTTGAAGTGATGCTGACCCGAGAAGCGCGTGATTGACGGTAGAGATATGTCCACAGAGAATCACAATCATAAAAGGAAAATACAAAAAAGTAGCATAGAACTGCTGTTTTTAGCATGAAGGTTATGTGCTCTTGGATGGTGGTGTTTTTAACGTTCCTTCTGTCTTGCTCCCTTCCCCCCTTATTTCCTGGAATTCTACTTAATAATTTAATGGTGGTTATTGAAGCCACCTTTTTGCTGAAAACACCTTCATATACTTTGAATTCGTGTATTATCTACTAACCAAAGCAAGCAAAGAAGAATCGAGGGTCATACATAAATAGAGGTATGCAAAAATTACTTCCCCTTAACCAAAGTCACTCATCCAACTTAATCATAACGCGTAAGCCAAGTTTTACTTAAAACTTCGTGTTGCTTTGCTCTCAACAGAAACGTTTAACAAATGAAGTGAGGGTCAGAGGAATATGTCCGTGCGAGTCATTTCTGTACGATTTCTAACGTTGCTGTCGAGAGTCATCGTCATGTTTTCAATACTTTTTGACAATTTGGTGAAGCCAAAGTTTGCGTTGCTCCCATACAAGTATGTTTGGTTTGGCTTGGAACGTTATCTTTGTTGTTTCTTGTTCGTGTATGACTTCATATGGAATTGGAGATGCAGTTATGTGTTTGTCCCTGAATTCCAATTTCCAATTAGACCTAGAGAGTGGATTTTACACCAACCTTCCAATTAGGGAAAACTAATCAAAACACCCAAAATTATACACTTTTAATTATCACGACATGAAAGTATTATATGATTCTCAAAATACTCATCAGGACCATCAAATCACCTAGACAAAAGCATAAAGTTAATCTTCCCCACACTAAAGAAAGTGGTCCAAGAAGACAAACAAAAGTTAACATGCAGCAAGCTGTGGTCCATAACAAAGCAAAAAGCACCAGAATAAAGAAATTTCACTATTGGCAAAAAGTTTCAAAAATAGCTAAATTAAAAAACAATGACATCGATAGTTACTTTCAGAAATAGTTGTAAATAATTGTATACTTTTTGAAAAGTAATTTGTAGCTTAGCAGACCAATTTAATTTTGTGTATACAAGTAAGCCTTCTCTCCTTCATTTGATACCACCACACCACCTCAACCAGCATGTGAAGAAGCATACAGAGCAAACATCCCAAGTTTCTTAGCATCATTTCCATCTTTTGTAAACACTTGTTGTAAGTATTTTCCCTTGTAATCTTTTGTATATCAGTAAAACGGCAAGTTTACATATTCAAGCACTTTTCCAATCTTAAGCTTGTTTTTTTTTACTTTCTTTCCAGTCTTATGTCATTCGCTCGTCAAGAGTTAATATCTATAGAGAATCACAATCCTCCGACACAACATTCGCAAAATATATGTGTAGACATGAATTTAGCTGATATGCTCTTCAATGGTGGCTTTAATATGGTTTATATCAACACTCTGGTTGGCTTGTTACGCAAAAATGTTCTGTTTTCTGGATGGTTTGATAATCCACACAAGATTTGTGGCTCAAAATCAATGATTTTGAGCCATTTACCTTTGCACCTGATTCCTGGATATCGCTTGTATTAAATAAATAAATAAAATACAAAAACGGGTGGTATGCATCTGCACAGAAATCCACATTGGGATCAAAACTCAAGCTTCAATCTTTTTATTTTTGTTTTCAAATATAAAATATCCCCGATAACTTTTCTTCACATTTTCATGACAAAAAAAATGATTGAAACGTGTGATGTGTTCACGTATATTTGAGAGACCACTGATATAGCCAATCTCGAGTTCGTGTTTCTTGAAATTTTGTTACAAAACGCAGTGAAAGTAAAAGGTAGGAGGTGAAATAGATAAAAGGATTTGACTGAAAATAGTGACATGAAATCTCATAGATTGGAGCTTCAGTATCATTACATGGCAAAATGCACATGAGAATCAGAAAAATACAACCTGAATTAAAAGAAAAGCTTTCTCGGAGACGGTTTTGATGAAATGGTGGAGGGCGAGGTTGAGGACTTTAGGGGAAGGGGAATCCCTCTGCTTTCTTGACCCCCAGCAACCTTGTCAAGCAGCTTTGCTGCCTTGGGGTCTGTTAGTAGTGTCTTCTGAAATGACTGCGAAAAGCCTGTTGCAATAATAGTCACATGAAGCTCTCCGTTGTAGCGATCATCCACAACAGCCCCAAATATTATGTTAGCAGAAGGATCTGCCAAACTCGTCACGACCTGAAAATTTACAATAGTTTGCAGACTTCATTAGGCCAAGGAAAGGAGCAAAGAAAAAAGGGCTACCAGCACCAACCACAAGCAATAATTTACGACTTCCCCCTCATCTTCGAAAATGAAAATGTAGAGGTAGGAGAATTGATTCCCACTATGGGGAATGGATGATGTAAATCCTGAGGAGCTGGTTCAAGCTCACTAAAGTTACTTTTTCCCTCGTTCCATATAACTGAAGAGACCACTTTTCAATATAGTCAATGCTCTCATTAGATTAATATGGAAGCAGAAAATTTTCAGGGTCCCTTTCTTCCTTCAAGATTAAAGCATAAAACCCAGTAATGTTACCTGAGACACTCTGTTGACTTCCTGCAGGGTTATGTCCTTTCCACCTGTGATATTATACACAACGCCAGTAGCTGATTGAATTGAAGATCCAATCAGAGGAGCCAAAGTCGCCTGTTCAGCTGCTTCTTCTGCACGGTTTTTGCTCGAGGAAACACCTACTCCGAGCATTGCAGTTCCTGAATTTTTCATGACTGCCTTTACATCTGCAAAATCCACATTTACCAGTCCGGGTATCTACATATAAAGGAAACAGCACTTTAATTTGCCTGAGATTATCAGAAAAAATATTGCGGTACTATAATTTGATTCAGTAGAAAGAGAATTAGATTATTCTGAGAAACGGATTAGTTTCAGCATCTTGGTCTCTCTGTATTCGCAAATTATCATGTACTTCACCAATGATAACCTAATTTACAATAGTGCAAGGCTATAAATCAAAATAGTTGTCAATATTTGAACTCTTATATGTTTCAGCATCTCAAGATAGTACTTACTGTAATTATGTCAGAAATTCCTTGCACTCCCTGACGTAAAACATCATCAGCAAGAAGGAAAGCATCTTGAAGGGGTGTCTGCTCATCAGCAATATCAAGGAGGCGATCGTTCGGTATCACTATTAGAGTGTCAACATTTTTCTGCAACTTTTCAATGGCCTCGAATGCCTGGAAGAAGCCAATGAATGCATGTAAGATTACTCCCAATCCACATACTGCTCATAAGAAAACTCAATGATAACCGAATAAATTCTAGTTTTACTTTTGATTATGTAAACTAATAAATTTTCAATTATGGTTCAGAGCTGGGGAACTTGGAAATTATTTTGTTGGACCTAGGGCTCACCACCAGCAACAGAAGTACTAAGGTCACTTCAATTTCGGTTAATTTTAAATTGGTCAAAATGTTATGATGATCTTTCGATTTTTTTCATATGCTATGTCCTAAATAAATGACTGTAGCCAATGTAAAATGCAGTCTCATAAAGCAGTAAAACAGAAGACAACGTTCCAAACCACATAAAAGTTAACTAACAAGATGTGAACCGTAAGTAGTAACTAATAAGCTCATGGTATCATTCAATTGTCTTAAGCATACTTGGGAAGGAAACATTTGTTTTTATATTAATTCAGGAAAAGTGCACAAAACAATTATCGACAGAGATCCATTTATGCAGCTACAAAAATTCAAGATATAAATGAGGACCAAATTGACACCTGCCTGCAAAGATCTTTTACGCCCTTCAAAGCTGAAGGGGTAGGTAACCACACCAACAGTCAAATAACCTGCCTCTTTGGATATCTGTGCCACAATAGGGGCAGCACCGGACCCTGTTCCTCCACCCATCCCAGCTGTTACAAAGACAAGATCTGAGCCCTTTAGAGCATTTGAAATAGCTTCTTTTGATTCCTCAGCCGCTTGCTCCCCCAAAAGCGGATTCCCACCGGTACCTGCATCTCTGTCAAATCCATTAAAATCATAGGCCTCATAGAGAATATAACAAGTCCTCATCAGCGATACCATTAACCCCAACATTTATAGGTGTAAATACTAAATGTGATACTAAACTATAGTATATAAATACATACATCATGCACCGATATACATGTACACAGACCACAAAACTATGGCTTTCCCAGATCGAAAAGAGTGTGCCTGACCTAGTCCACGAGTCAAAAGCTCCCCAATTTGAAGCGGGTACTCAGCAGCAGACTGCAAGAGTGCCTGAGCATCCGTGTTTATGGCGTAGAAATCAACACCCTAATGTCAACAGAAGCAGCACACTTTCAGTAACCAATTAATTGCAAGTAATTGTCAAAGCATTGCTAGTAATACATTCAGAAAAATTCCTTTTTTAAGTGTAAATCACCAATTTTCAACGGCTTACTAAAGTTCGTCTTCTCAGTAAAATCAATCCAGTACCAGCAACAAGTAAAGAAATTTAAACTTTCAAGTTTTTGGCAACTAAAATCACAATTGGCTTTGTAAAGTAAACACAATTATAACACATTGCAAAAAAGACCCAAGAATAAATATACATGTTAATGAACATATTTATGCAGATTTACAACTGGGATTCAAACAAAAAACCCAATTACAGTCTCAGAGAAAGAGAGAGAGAGAGAGAGAGAGAGAGAGAGAGAGAGAGAACCCACATGTAAACCGCTGCCAATCATGCGATTAACGGCATTGTTGCCACCTCCGCCGACCCCAACGACCTTAATCTTGGCCGATTCCGTGGGCACAAAGGAACAGCTGACGACCCCAAAACGGGAACGCTTCCGTGGGCTACTTCTCTTGCCGCTCAGAGGAATGTATGTTCCGAGGGAAGGCAGTGCCTTGTGGTGGTGAAATGCTGCGGCAATTGAGGACGACGTCGTCGAGATTAGGTCGTTCGGGCTTGTCCATGCAGCCATCGTCGTTTTTCCGTTTGCTTCTCAGTGTCTCACCGTCTCACAGATTTACACAAATGAGGGTTGGGGTTTTTAGGGTTTTACAAAATTAGAAAGGTTTTTTTTATTAATATCCCACTGATTGTTGAATACACCATACTTAATATTTATTGTTAGATAACTTATATAAAATGGCTATTTAAATCTTAAAAAGTAAAGAAAAACAATTATTTTCTTACTATGCCTCAAATCATTTAAAACGATCCTAACCACCCATAAATTATATATAAGTTTTTATGCACCTGCACTCATATTGTGAGGGTAGTTTTGATTAGTAAGAGGGGTGTATTAACATATTTTTTAGTTTAAAAAATAAATGTAGGGTGTTTTAAATATACGAGGTGTATTCAACAATATTTGAAATGCTAATAAAACAACCAAAACGAATTTAAACCACATTAAAGAAAAAAATAAAAAATAAAAAGGGCGAACATCGTAGCGTAAGCTTGTAACTAAAAGCATGCCATTATAATGATGGGTTCTTTTATAAAAGTCAAAGATAAAAGAATCTTAACTAAAAAAGAATCCAGAGCTGAACTTGCTCAAACTTGTTCCATTTACTTCGCATTTATCCGTTTTTGAATATCTTGACATTGAAAAATGAATGAGGGTACATATAACATTTAACATGACGTAATGTAGAGCAACAATGCCAAACGAATTCGACGTTTACACTCCAACATTTACATACAAATCCAACACCAGAAGATACTAAAAACAATCAATTCGACTAAAACTTGATGTTCTCTGGAGCCAATCCATCATCCAAGTGCGAAGTAACCAAATGAGGCGATATATGCTTTTCGAAAAGCAACTTCACTCTCCTTCATTTAGAATAGGGACTATGAGTGGTTTCATTTGTGCAAGATATACAATTGCCCACCTAACAATGCCAAAGATTACAAATATATGATGTCAGGTTGAGTAAAAGGGTAGAAAATTAAATAACCGAATGCCATCTCTTGAGCTACACAGTAAGCCAAAAGGAAAAATTGATTGATATCATCGAGGAAACTTCATCCCATGAGAATTACACACAGAAATCATATCAAAGTTTAGAAAACGTAAACTCAACGGGCACCAATTCATCTAGTCTTTATATCTTTATAGCAAGGCCGGAGTGCAAGAAGGTTGACTCAAATAGGCATTAACTTATCATGCACAATAAGTCGATCACAAACTCTTCCTACGCTATCACTGCACCACATTACCGTCACCATTTTGCAGCCAACCTAACCAGGGAATAAAGGAGGGGTTTTTTTGTTCATTTCACTTGGAAAGATGATAGACAGCACAAGTACACTACCATGATGGGACACGTTGTCACTAGTGTGGGTGGATTGGCTGTTGCAATGAGTGAATGAACATACAGGCTAAGTTCTAAAGCCCCTCTAAGGAGGATTTTCTGTCTGAGGCATCCAATCAATGAGCTACACAACAATATTCTCATTTTCCCCCTCAATCCAGACGACTTAGTGCAGAATTTATGTTGACAACAAAATGGAAATAACTCTCTCGTCGAGCATAACTGGTTGTTCTGGATCTAGAGTCTGGACCAAAAATCTTACGTCTCACTCACTACTGAATTATCAAAAACCTTGCTACTGATGACGAAGAGATATATATATACGATAATATGTTACAGAAGAACTTACATCATCCAACAACAGATCGTTGCTGTAATAACCAATGTTAGATGGAACCTGCGTAAGAATATAGCATTCAGTATTTTGCACAAACAAGCATGATTTTATATCAAAAGAAACTGCAAGGAATTTTCTCAAACCACTCTTTATTTTAAAGGACGGCATCATATTCGTAAGCAGGCAAAACATAAAGACTCAATTAAACTGTGAAAGACAAATATTAAGCTATTTTTTTCGCAAAGAAATAGTAAAGACTACTTATCCTTATAAATGCTATCATTTTAAACAACATTGGATAACAAAGAACTAACAATCCGAGGCCAGGGGTCGTGAAGGCCCACACGTCAGTGGCTTAACTCTAAAGATGATCCCAGGTGGAATAAAGTTTCTGAGTCCCATTTACACATGAACCGGTTAGTTCCATGACTGAAAGTCTTAGTAAACACATATAAACCATTGAGACTAGACTACCCAATGATACTCAAAAATTAGCAAAAAACCAACTAAACAAATTTAACCAGTTTTCATAGAAGTTCGCCAGCATCGAAAAGCTTGGATCTTTGCATTACGAGATGTGCATAGCTCTCCAACATCAGATATCAAAATGAATGAGCAGTGACATAACCAATTAACTTGTAGAATAGTACTTGTAAGCAAATTTACATGAGTAAAAATTGCTTAGCTCCCAAATACAAAACATTCCTTAGGATCTGTGTGATCATATACCTAATAAATTCAGCGGCTAGATACATTTTGGTAAACAAAGAAAAAAAAAAAAAAGACCCAACATTTTAAGGGATATAGAGAGCAAAAAGGTGAAATTGGATGATGGGGAAACTTACAAATTAGCAGAGGGTCCTCTGTTGCAGCAAATTCTGGTACATAAGGACGCAATAATCCCAATCACAATGAAAATTAGGGTCGTAACTAAGAACCCCATGTTGGATTTCTCTTCGATCTTGATCCCACAAACACAAAAGTTCAATTTCTGCAATACAAGATTGAAACAACAAGGAATTCGAACGTGATTTAGGGTTTAATAATTGTAAAGGCTAATTTAGATAAACAGGAAAAAAATAAAGGCCAATGATTCAGCTTGAAAAAAGTAAATGGAAACCAACGGGGCTGTTTGGCTGCCGAGAAAATGTGGAAAAATAAATCAACGGATAGAAAATATTGGGATCTTAAAGTCGATTTGATGAATTGGGAACGCTGTCATTTGGAGGAAAACGAACATGGACCTTGAGACCCAAAAAAAAAAAAAAAAAAGAACTCGGAGGTTTAAGTCCAAATATAACTCGGGCTAAAAAGTAGTCCATTTTTAAATGGGCTTTGTGAACTCTCCGATATGGCCATGCTCTCAAGTTTTTTGTTTGGATAAAGTACAAAAAATTACCTCAACTATTGATATCACGACATTTTCATACCTCATCTTTTTAAAATGACAATGTCATATCTCATCTTACAAATTTGTGCCAATGTCATACCTCCGTCAGTTTTTCTGTTAAGTGCTGACGTGGCTAGATACTGGGGCCACTCACTAATCCAACTAGATTAAAATATAATTAAATATATTTTTTAATAATTAAAAATTAAAAAAATTAAAAATAAATTTTTTTTATATATAAAATTGTGGATTCACCCTCTCCCCTCTCTCTCTCTCGCCTCTCTTGTCTCTCTCTGGACACCCACATGCATCCCCAAAACTTTCCCACCCTTCCCATGCATCCCCCCCAACCTTCCTCCCCCTCACTCTTTCTTCCCCCCGCTCCCATCTTCTCTGTGCAACCTCTCCCTCCAAAAATTCTCCCATCTAGAGCCCTTTGACCTCTCCGTCTCCTACCTCTGCTTCGCCACTCTCCCGCCCCGCCACCCCTCCCTCTCAATCACCTACCTCGCCGTTAACCACAACCTCTTTTACGCCACATCGGGCCACGAGAAATGACTCTAGATCTCCCCTGCGTCGAGCCTAAAGATTTGGCGGGACTCAGATCTCCGCTGCGTCAAGTCGGTCAAGGCACATGAGGACGCCGTGAATGCGTTGGCAGTGTCGAACGACGGGACATTGTACACTGGGTTGACGGATTGTCGGATTTGGGTGTGGTCCAAACAGTTCAGCCTGTTCAGGGAAGACAGAAGCTAGGTGAGATCTAGGTTGGGTGGTTCTAGTTTTAAGTTTGGAGCGGGGTGGGATCTGGGTTGGGTTGTTCTAGTTTTGAGTTTGGGGAAGACGGGGAGCGAGAGGAAGAAAGGGTGAAGGGGAGGAAGGTTGGGGGGGACGGATGGGAAAGGTTTGAAGGATGCAGGTAGGTGTCCAGAGAGAAAGAAGAGAGAGACGAGAGAGAAAGAGGGTGGTGGAGGAAGGTTGGGGGGGGACGGGTGGGAAGGGGTTTTGGGGATGGAGAGAAGAGAAAGAGGCGAGAGAGATGGGGGAGAGAGAGAGAGAGAGAGGAGAGAAAGATTTAATATAATTTTTTTTTATTTTTTTAATTTTTAATTATTAAAAATATACTTAATTATATTTTAATCCTGTTGGATTAGTGAGTGGTCCCCACATCTAGCCACGTTAGCACTTAACAGAAAAATTAACAGAAAAACTGACGGAGGTATGACATTGATACAAATTCATAAGATAAGGTATGATATTGTCATTTTAAAAAATGAGATATGAAAGTGTCGTGACACTAATAGTTGAGGTAGTTTTTTGTACTTTACCCTTTTTGTTTTTATGTCAAATCGTCCCAAGTCTTTTATTTGAAGATTGAATTTGTAAACAAAATTTTGTAAACTAAATGATATAAAAGTTGACGATTGGATTATTACTTAAGTGTTGATTAACGAGCTTATTTGATGAAAGGATGGCGACCAATTTAGAGCAACATAGCAGCAGATGCTAACACAAAACAATAAAGAGGACATGGATGATCTGTTGCTGCTCGAAATTAAGTTACACACCATGTTCTGACAAACTAAAATTTCCATGATGCAAATGGATTGGCTTGAATTACTTAAGGGTCATTTATTAACTATTTCGTTTCCGTTTTTAGTTTTTGGTTTTCAGCTTTCTTTTTTCAAAATTGAAATCTTGTTTGGTTACTATTTTAAGTTTTCAGTTTAAAAATGAAACCTGAAAACTCGTGTCTTCAGTTGAGTTTTTATTTTTATTTTTTAAACTGAAAATTAAAAAATACTACCAAACAAAATTTTAGTTTCCAAACAACCCTTTTAAGTTAATATTTGGATTTTTAATACTTGTGAACAACTTTTAAATGCAGAGCAACTGGCATGATGCATTCTGCTATGCCATTCTTCAATTAAAAAAGTTGTGAGATTTTGTCACATGAATTTGTAGTAGTTTGAAATGTTGGAAATTAGTTTTTATTACAAGATTTCTTACCTGTTAAGTTTAGGATTTATTGCATATTGAGGATTATGTTGTGGCTTATATTTAACTGACAAGGGAGAGAGAGAGCACGATAGAGTGAGAGTGGAGAGAGTGGAATTCGGCCCCATTATTCTAGTTTCAACTAGAAAATAGTTTATGTCTAAGATTCTAATCTTCCATAGGGGTGATAGCCTCCTGAAAGTTAGAAACCTTCATCTTGGTACTCTCCGGTTCATCCACCTGCATAAAGTTTGATTCAAACTTCTTACAACGAGAATGATATTTAGCTACAACCTTCTGGAGAGCATGGCAAACACAAGACCAATGGTCCTTTGAACCACAGCAATAACACATGTATGCATTCATGGTTTCAGGTGTTTTGCCCTTATTCTTGAAGTTTGGGGCCTTGGGAGCAAGTTTAGGTGCTTTTGGGCTCAATTTCCTCCCTCAGATGGGCCTTGGCTCTGTTGACCTTGACAGGGTGGCTTCTGGCCGCCCCTACCACGCCTATGTTGGCGTTTTGGGAGTTGGTTTGTGTTGTAGTGTACTTCAGGCATAGCAGTTGCCCCAGTAAGTTGAGCTTGATGATTCTTCATCAACAGCTGATTCTGCTTTTCAGCGAGAAGTAAAACAAAGATCAAATTCGAAAACTTAGTGGACTTCTGACACCTATATTGTTGTTGCAGGGCAATATTGGTAACAAATAAGGTCGAATAGGTATTCTCCAAAAGATCATCTTCAGTCAAGTTCTTGTTGCAGAACTTGAGAAGTGATCGGATTAACTTCAGAATTATATTCATTCACAGACTTAAAGTCTTGAAAGCACAGATGCTGCTAGTCATGTCTTTCTTTAGGCAAGAAGATGTCCTTTTGGTGATTAACGCGATCAACCAAAGTGACCTAAAGTGCTCGTGGATCTTTTTCAACAAGGTACTCAGTTTGCAATGCATCATGAATGTGTCTTCAGATGAAAATCATAGCAGTGGCTTTATTAGCTTCACAAACAGAGTTGTCCGTCTTATCTTGAATGGCGGGACACAAATTCTTTGCGGTGAGGTCAAGCTTTACATCTTAGACCCACTTGAGGTAGTTTCTTCCAAATACCTCTAAAATGGTGAAGTCGAGTTTGTTCAAATTCGACATCTTCCTATCACAAAATAAATGGACAAGATGTGGTTAGTGTAATGGAGACAAAAAAATCAATCCATTCACATAGGAGTAGAACATATAGGTTCTAATAGACATGTATTGGTTTAAATTTACATGAAAAAAACTTTGGGTTTTCATGGGTGATGTTTTTAAGGAAAACTTCAGGTTTTCAAACAAGGCATGTTTCTTGAAACTTCAAGTTTCAAAATAATTATGAACTTCAGGTTCATATGTTCATACAGACAAACACAAATATATATATATATATAGAAAATATGCAAATAGATCTTCAGGTCAAGAATTATAATTGAATTAATTATTTGAACTTCGGGGCTAAATTAAAGTGTTGGTGAAAAATTATAAAACTCATAAGGCCTAAAAAAATAGGCATTTAGACTTGAGGCCCAAAATGATGGGCCAAAGCCCACGAGTGAACTAAGCAAGTTAATACTGTGAGATCCAGGCCCAAAATTGGGCTGGAGTATGCACGGGTTGATCAGGCCCCAAAAGAATTGGGCTATGGGCTCATTAGCAGCAAATGGGCTGCAGGAATAAGCCTAAAAAAAATAAGGGGCCCATACGAGCACTGATCATGTGCTGCAATGAGCAGGTCGGGGCTGTAAGCCCACTCGGAGGCGTGCTTCGGTGCTTCACGGTGTAGTGCACCAATGTTCCAACTTCGAGCTAGAATTTGGTGCGACACAGACACAGATACACCAACGACAGGCTAGGATCTGGTGTGACGTGAGTAGGGGACTTCGTAACTTTCGGGCTGGTGTCATGCTAAGGCCGCTGCATGTGAGCCCAAAAGAGAAAAAAGAAAAAAAAATTCTCAGGCCGAGTAGAAACCAAGGCCCAACTGGGCTCATATTTTAGCCAAAGAACACCCCAGCTTCGCTAGGTGTGGTCATCAAGGACGAAGGCTGGCACCGCTGCTTCAGGTGGTCGTGTTCTAGTCAAAATAACTCAAAACAAGTTATGATTTTGACATGTAACCTAGATGGTGTGACAGAGAAGATGTCGACGTCCAAAAACTAGGAAAAATCCTAGGATTTGAATATGGGTTTTCGAAATCCAGGGAGATTCATATGAATCTCGGCCAAAAACAAGGTCAACGAAGACTATAAGTTATCGAGGATGGCAGCCATGGTGGTTGGGCATGGCTGCAAGCCATGAGTGTGACGCCTTGAAGGGCATCGGGGTTTTTGGGTTGCGTTCCAAGGGCTCGGAGCTTCGGGCTCTAGTTGTGATGGGTTTAGGTTCGAAGAACCCAAAATAAAATTTTAATTTTTTTTCAAATTCAATTAATTCAATGTATATTTAATCAAATAATTTAATGCATGGACATATATAAGATGCAATTCATGGCAATATCAATTCACATAATTCAACAATTATGGATATAATGCATACATAATTTATGTAGAATCTAAAATTCGAAAAAAATGTAAAGTTGAGTTATGCATTATGGTGAATGTTCATACTATCACGCTGCAAAAATATCGAGATCAAAATCGTTGTTTTGAAAGAACCTGATTGTGTGATGATATTGATGAAATTGTTTGATGTAGAAAACTTCCACATCAAATTCCTAAGTGTAGCAGTGGGAGAGTGATGATAACGTGTTGTGGCCTATATTTAACTAACAAGGAAGATAGAGGGCACGGTAACGAAAGAGTGGATGACACACCCAGACCATAGTCAAGGCATGCTAGCCGTCACCCTAAGATGACGTAACCAAATAGAGATGTGAAGCATGCAAAATAAGGGTAAATTTAAACCAAAACTAACAATTAATTATTCTGAAGTAGCGAATGCGCAGTACTGGGAAGAACCCATCAAGCACAAATTTTCAGAGCTTAGATGACATAAGTAGTGCAGTCGAAACTAGTTAAGTACTTAATTTACAACTGAGAAAAATCCCTACATTATTTATGGATATGTCAGAACCGCAGGATATTCCTTGTACGCCACAAAATAAATTAGCTAACTAAGACCTGTAGGGGCGAAAAACAGAAGGGTGAGTGGGCAAAAACAAAGATTTATAAAACACATTTATTTTCTGAACATACTAACCCCTCGCCGTAAAACATGTATAATTTCCAGAAAATCATACTACATATAAGTATGAAATCAAATGCAAATCAACAGTAAATCCAGAAGTATGCCAAATCATAATATCTCAACACTAGTATAATAAAATCAGGTGCTCATCAATCTATGCTGACATATGAGTTCATGCAGAGGATTTCTGACATGAACAAGACTGAGTGTAATCATAATATACGCTTTAGTGATACAATCATGTGAAGACTGACATTATTTGCGGTCACATACGAGTCGAAGTTGCCTATTACAACCTGTACGACAGGACTGGCACCTACTTGGATCCAAGGCGAGCGTGTGGTGCGGATGTGAACATACATATGAAAGACTGGCCCTGGCCCTGGGCGAGCACTAACACCGGGTGTAACAATGTATGATGAGCCGGTAAAATGCATATGAACATGCCATGACAGTATATAAATCTCAACCACAAATTAACATTTCTAAAATTAAATAAAACATGGCATGATAGGCATAAATCAATCCAAAAGCATATGTGGAAACTATAAAGTTTACACACACACACACACACACACACACACACACACATGAAAATAAATGCCCACTCATTGATACGTCGATGGATCGTAGCCTCCTAGCCTCGCTTGTCCTCGTACCTCCTTGGGGTAATTCTCTCTTATATGTGAAACAACTAATAATAATTAATTAATAAGGACATATGCGAAAAAGCTAGGAAAACCCCCCATAGTTTGCTCAAACAATATACAAAAACATTCTCCATGAAGTCAAGGACCCGTACACGTCAAGCACACGCCGGCTAAAGGCAGGACGCTCCCTCACGTGGCACCTAGCCCATGGCCACACGCGCGTCCATTCGCAGGTTAAAGCTGATTAAACCAGGGAATATTTCGTCAGACTTGACGGAATATTCTGTTAAATAGTAATGGAATCTAACGGCGTCAGAATATTCTGTCAACTTTGATGAAATATTCTCCTTCTTCTTCGGTGATCCTCCGTCGTTGGCCGTCGTCAGCTGCCGGCAGCGCCACCGTTTGGTTTGTCGGATTCTGGAAAAACACGCCGGTTTCTGGAAAAAATATCAAAGCTTCATATCTTGCTCATTTCTCAACCATTTTCGACGCACTTTATATGGAAATGAAGCTCTTGAAGAGTAGAACAAGTTTGTACCTTTCAAAAGTCCAAAAAGTTGATGGAAATGGATTGAAATTAGCTCGAAGCTCTCGGACCAAATTTCGAATCCTTGAACCCGCTTGTTTCGACATTGACTAAGCTTTAACTTTAAACTAGGGACCTCGGGGAGTTGTGAGGATGCTTCCAAAACCTTGTAACACAGCTGAAAAAACATCGCGGGAAAACTCACCAAGTTGGAGCTTTTGAGTTGTTCCAAGTTAGACACTCAAAACTCGTCCACTTCGCGATTGATTGGTACGGATGTGTGTTGTGGGGATGAGAGGAGCACGATGGTAGTGTTTTAAAGGTCGATCTATGAGGTTTGATATTATTGTGTGTGTGTTGCAGAGGGAAAAGAGTCACAAGCGAGGGAGAGAGAATGAGAAGATGAGAAAGAAAGAGAGACAACTTTCTGATTGGGCAAAGAGAAGAGAGAGGGAGTTATGTTTGATTGGTTGAGAAAAGTGAGAAGAGAAATTGATTGGTGAGAAAAAGTAAGGCACGGGTTAGATTTTTAAAAAGAAAAATGATAGGGTCTTGTACAGCGGAAATCATGTGAAATCTAACGTGCCTTGTAAAAAATAGTGGTTTTCAAACACTGAATAATTAACACGCACGTGTACAAAATCTACCCATTGTTAACATAATTTAACTAAACGTAACTTTTTGGTTACAAAACCGTTTTGGGTCTAACTTGAGCTCACACGATCGTAACAATAAGTACTAATTAATTACAATAGCGAGAAAAATAAATTAAAAGCCGAATAAGTACGTCCACGTCAGTTTCCACTTTTGTCAAAAATGGCATAAACGTCAATTTACACACTTGGGGAGAAAATTACATAGAAAATTAGGGACAGGTCGTCACAGTGGAGAAAGATGTGTTTGTAGGGTTGTGTAGAGGATGTGTTATTCCCCCTACGCAGTGCCTTTATTTATAGTAATAAGGGAGAGAAGAATCATTCTCCTCCAAGGAATACAAGTCCTAACAGGGAAGAATAACTAGAATAAAATCTAATCTAAAATTTACACAATCACACTTAAATATAAAGTTTATAATAGATTAGGGTTTGTTTTGATTTATTTCATAGTATTGCTCATTTGTATTATTATAAATGGTTGTGCTACCTATACATCCTTTATACCTTCCACATACACTCTGTTAATTTCTATCATTTGATTCTCTTCAATTTATTCGATTCAACGGATAGAAATTGAGAAAGATGTGTAGAAGGTAAAACCGGGTTTGTAAATAACATAGGGTTCTCCATTTGAAGAAGAATAAAGAGTGTGAAATACTTTGTTTAACTTGATATCATCAGGCCACTTCATACTACGGTTTAGTGGTATTCCTCTTCACTTGTAAGTGAGGTTTTAGATTCAAGTGCAAAACATCCGTGATAATTATGATCTAGAGTTTTGGTTGTTTTCAATGCTAGGGAAACCAAATGTTTAAATTAAATTTGCAAACCAAATCAAGTCTCATCAATAAAAAAAAAATAATAAGCACGTTAATTAACACTTAAGTAATAATCCAATCATTAACATCCACATAATTTGATTTATAAAATTTGTCTCCATAGCATTACCATTTGGGTTATATGGGTTCGGATTTGAGTTATGCTAGATTTTTGTAGTTGCTTGTGCAGATTTTATCCGCTTTAACTTGGTTTTTTATAGATGTTATTTGTACAGTTATGTTAGATTTATACTTTGTACACGTTGTCTTTTTTTTTTTTTTGAAGAAGAAGAAGAAAAGAGACGGTAGCGATTTTATTCATAATATTAAGCAAGCATACAATCTTAAAGGAGATCATCCTGAATAGGAGTTGAAGGCACCTTAAACTAACAACTAGAAACAGTAGAAATTAAGGCCAACGTGGCCATTCTACGTGCCAATAATTTGACGGATTTACATATGTGACTCACTCTCGCAGAGATGAAGCTTCGTAGGCTAGTTTTAACATCCTCAATCAGTAAACCAGTGGCAGAAGAAAGCCCACAACTAGGGCTGCCAATAGCTCGAACCACTTGTAATGCATCACACTCTAGAACAACGTGCTGCCATTGTCTTTGAATAGCCGAATGCAATCCTTCACGAGCAGCTAGGATCTTAGTAGTGTAGGGGTTGGTCATGTTGGGAGTTTTGCAAGCGAAACCTCCAGTATAGCCACCTGCTTTGTTGTGAAAAACCACACTGATACCCCCGCACGTTGAATTTGCACAGAAAGAAGCATCAACAGTTTAATATTATATATATCAGTATGCAATTGTTGGTACTGAATAATCACACACAAACTGTAATAATCACGCACTGATGCAATTGCGGCAAATCGCTTGACAGACAAGCAATATTAAATAATTGCAGTTTACAAGTAACAGTATGCAGTTTACAAGTAATATTTAATAATTAATTGCAGTTTACGAGTAATATTAGATAATTGCAGTTTACAAGTATCAGTGTGCTGTATACAGGTAATATTTAATTATTAATTGTAGTTTACCAAGATAATCAACCTCAGACAATAATTGACAGATAAGCAATACTAAAAATGTTTTGGTACTGAATAAAATAAAGAAAATGCAAAGAGTCAAAAAAGCAATGGACGAAGGGCAAGTTTTGCCTTCTCAGAAATTCAATGACAGGACTTGAATAAAAATATAAAAAAAATGCACAGAGTCAAAATGCAACGACAGGACCCGAATAAAAAAAAAATGCAGAGAGTGAAAAAATGCAATGAACGACAGGACCCTAAAATTCCACTTTCAACACAGGAAAAACTACAATTCTTAGGGCTTCCAAGGTACTGTAGAAACAGATTGTAAAATTTGCAATTATATTACCACACCTTTACGGCTTTAGATTGTGAAATATATTGCAGAGATATACCAAATATTTATATGATCAAATATAACAAATAAAATGTATAATCATTATCAAATTTATGAAAATTAAATTAGGAAAAGGGAATAAGAATATTTAGTCTGTGAACCAAAGAGAGGCGCTATGTCGCTGCCCTAAAGTCGTAGACATCTCCCTACATGCAAGTTATGATGGTGCCTACAACTCCAAGATACAACCCAAAGCCTCATAAGATATCTGATCCGATATGCACGCCAACGGCAGACGGGATTACCAAGTAGTGATCAATTGCCCAAGAATTATAAAGTATGAATGTAAACTAACAAAGATGTGAGAACTGAGGAAGACATAAAAGTTTTGCATATTATGTTTTCTGTCTAAGGTTTCTTATTTAAAGAACTTCTCATACCCTTTTAGAAAAAGAAGTGTTATTGGCACTCCAAAATTCTCATTCTACACTCCTCACAAGTGTATTTTTCTTTCTAAATATATAAAGTTTGGAGTGTAGAATGAGAATTTTGGAGTGCCAATAACAATTCTCTTTAGAAAAGGATTATGACTCTTCAAATAAAACACAACTCTTAAATATTAAAAATAAATAAAATAAAATAAAAATAATTTTTGAATCTTTAAAATAAAATATAATTAAAATAATTAAAATAACCAACAGTTTATTGGTAAAAGCATTTGCACCCCCACTCAGGTAATTACTGTCCGTATTTTGATAGTTAATTATATCTTAGTGAATAGTAATTGTGCGAGTGCATTTTAACCTTTAAATGAATTGTTTAGACAATTGGTATAAAAATTATTTTTTTTAATGACAAAAGATAAAGGGATCTATGTTTAATTTGGGATCCGGCACTTGTCATTATCTGAAATTATAATTTTTTGTGAATATATTTTAAATTAGATTTTTAACCAATCTTGCAGCGACACATGTTGTGATCCTGTAAGAATTTAGATTTCCAATAAAATTTTAATCAATTTCGTCGCACTACGTGTCGCTATTTGTTCATAATCTTTGTGGATAAATTTCGATAAGATTTTCAACTAATCACAGCGTGCCACATAACATTATCTACAACCTCATCATTTTTTTTTCTCCATATAAACCCTACATCCAATCTAAACTCAGACACCAAAATCAAAATCTCTCTGAATTTTTCTTCATATTGTATAAATCTAGAGTTCTTACAATGTCTTCTTCAAGGGGATTGTTAGAAATCAAAGAGCAACATAAAAAATTAATTGAGCAAGAGAATGAATTGTTCGATTTCCAGGAGCAAGAAAATGAATTGTTCGAAATGGAAGAGCAAGAGGATGAACATAGAAGGAAAAGAGATGCACATACTTATCGTGTCGTGCAAGCTATGACGATAATCTGCAAACCCAGTTGTTCTTGAAACCTCAATAAAAGGAGAGAACAACGAGGTAAGTATGTCTTGAAAGTTTACTTAGTCCCCAATAGTGTCTACTATGATAGGTGACCCTTTGGGCCACCTGCATTTGTGCATACCTAATCATTATATATAACTCTTTGCAAATGAACATGTATATCAAATATCACTTTTTTATATCTTTAACCCTCTGTGTAGTTAACACGTATTTGAAACATCATCTTTAAAAATATTTAGTGAAACGAAAATTGAAATTGAATTCCATTTAATGACGGTACAGTTTGCTACGAAGCTAAAAACTGATGGGGTTGCCTAGAGTACGATGGGAACTTTGTAGATTTTGTGTGGTGGAAAAAGGTTTGTGGCGCTTGGCCCACATGCAGGAGAGGTTATTTGGGCTAAGGAGATTTCTTTCCGGATTCTTTTTGTTAGAATTTTGAAAATTTTCTAATCACATCCATTCATCGTATATCGTATGGTCAGAAATTATTATAAATTTTTTTATTTAAAATTAAATATAAACAGTAACTGACAAAAACTAATTACACGATATACGATAAACAGATATAAATTAAAGAATTCTGAAATCCTCACAAAGAAAATCCGGACATGATTCTATTTGGGAGATGGTCCACCTAATAAGTTAGGCAAAAGTACTATTTTACTGTCTATGTGTATTATTTTTATAGTAAAGATAAGATCTACATACATTACTGGCTATATTTTTATTAAAGATAGTATAAATAATTATACAAATAAAAAATATGTCTACTACTCAAATTAACGGGGTAGCTATAAGTTGTTTTATACGTGTGGGCCCTAAGAAACACGTAATCCGGTCTTCATACTCTATAATTTCTCCGCAAAGAGTAGCCTGTTCCATTTTAATAACAAAGAAAATATAGAAAACTAATAAAATATGTCTCACAATTTTTTTTATTCAAAAACACATAACGAACTTTTTTTTTATATTGAATTTGTTTCATTGAAAGTCAGGATTATACGAAAAAATATTATATTGAAGTTGGCTTCATTGAAAGTCGTGATTATAAGTTGAAATTTGCCTCATTCAACTACTTCTTCACTTACCGTCAATAGTTTTAGTTTTTTTAATTAGAAAGTAGCTTCTACGTGGGGCAGTAGAAAAAAGTAGAACTCTTTAAAAGGTTAGGATCTAAAGACACATTTTTTACATACATTTTTATGAGACTTGTTTTTTAATATTTTTTAAAGCATATAATAGAAATTGTTTAGGATTGAGAAAATGCTGGTAATTGATGAAGAAACAGTTGCTGGTAATTTATGAAGATACAATTACGGGTAATTTATGAGGAAACAGTTTTCGATAATTTATGAATCAAACTTCAACTTAATTATGATACCATCAATTGCGCCCAAATTCAATATAATTATGATAGTGTCATTGCTCCCTTGTTTTTGTCCTTGTAATTTAAAAATTGATTGAGTGTAATTGATTAAAATTTTGTTATGCGAGCCCTTTTCATCGAAGTTCCTTTATAAATATGAATACTTTAGATTCACAAACGAGAGACTTAAGAACAAGCCTTTTTAAAATTTCACTTCAAATTTCAAATTGGAGACAAGTGTGTCGTGGACTCATATTCATTCACATAATTGTCAATATTATTCATATTATAATCACGAATTTAACCATCGGTTGTGCCCTCATAATTATAAGGCTAAATCGGATTAATGATTCCCGTGGTGATAAGGCTAAATCGGATTAATGATTCTCATGGTGATAGGGTAGTTGGAAGATAGCTCTCGTGGTGAAAAAATTCTGATTTAAACCCTCATGGTAAAGTCCGTTATGATTCAAACCCAAAATTAACATTTCCATCAACTCTCTGTTAACTCATTCAACGTTCATAACCAAAAGGGATAAAAAAAAAAAAAAAAATCGATCTCATTCATCCAAGGCTATGAATTCTTTACTCATGCTTCGATTTCATTCAAAGCTCTTTGTCCATCAGAACGACTAGATTTTTTAAAACCAGCATGAGCCAATTCAAGTAACATTGAAAATCTTAGTTATCATTTTTTATGTGGAAACTTTAATTGAATTGCTTGTTTGTTAAATTAATAGAAAACTAGAGGCGATATTGGGAACGCCAAAACTCAAGATCTTAGCTGAATTTTTTAAAACAATTCTTCAATCTGATTGATAACGGAGAATCGGAATTGATCAACAGAAACTGGGTAACAATGAGATAGGTTTGAATGTTGGTGAGGAGTGATTCGGAATTGAAACCAGCTTTCAAAGTTTGGATATTTGTTCAGCAACAATACCATGACCAACGAAGGGAAGCTAAAAAGCTCGAGAGAGAGAGAGAGAAGTCTGGATAGACAATGAGAGAGAGGATGGATGCAGAGAAGCAGGTAGGACCCGGTGGGAGCGGGAGTCCAACATAGATTAGAGTCATTAGACTTTTGTATTCTGGCTTTTGATGTTAATAATCGTCATCTCATGCATCAGCTAAATGGGAAATTAACATCCCATAGGATTCTTGTAAATCAATCTCATGTAACTATTTTTACAGAGGAATGAAGCAAAGGAAATCAACGCTTCCAGAAATACTTTCACATCTTAGTTTGGTTTTCTACATAGATGTTAACAGAGAGTTGACAGAAATGTTACGTTTGAGTTTGAATTCTAACGGACTTCACCACGAGGGTTTGTATCCGAATTTTTTCACTACAAGGGTAATCAGAGGGTCATCTTCTGATTACCCTATTACCACATCGAATATTAATCCAATGCCTAATTATAAATACATTGAGTATGGGTTAACGATTTCACCAATAATTCATAATTAATGGAAAAAAACGTTTTGATCACATAATGCAAGCAGCATAAAAGGCTATAATCATGAAAAAAAAAATAACTACCAAATCACGAATCAAACCATAAAACATTCAAATACAAAACTATGACAACCGAAAACAGGCATATAGTATTAAAAAAAAAAGGAGTTTTAACGAAAAACCTGCGGTACTGTTCATTTTAACCAAAAACGACATTTTTACACTAAAAAGTCAAACCTAGTAATATACATTTTACCCTTTATTTTGTCATTATCGTTAAAACTCAAAGTTTTCAAACACTTTTCATTAGTTTTCCTTAAAAAAATATAAAGTGAGCTGGGGACAATTACGGTTTCCTCGCATTCGTCCCCATACATACCCAAATTCTCATTTTCATATAACCGTATTAAAAAATTTCGGTTTCCTAGCATCCGTCCCCATATATACCCAAATTCTCATTTTCATATAACCGTATTAAAAAATTTCAAAGTTGCTTGTTAAAGTCCAAAATGATAATTATACAATGTTTTAGCTCTTTAGCCATCAATCATACTTATCTTCTGATTAGGAAAAAGTTAATAAAAAAACTTCTCTCAATCTCTTTCGGACCACAATCTGGTTTGGTACTGAGGTGATTCTGAAAAAAGCTGATATCAAAAAAAGCTGGGAGCTGTTTTTGTGTTTGGTAAACATTCAGCTTCAGCTTTTTTTCACAGTTTTGGGTGAAAAAAAGCCAAAAACAAGAAGCTGCAAAACCAGCTTTGAAAAACTGGCTTTTTTTTCACATCTGTTTTATATAAAAGTTTACCAAACACTATAATACTGCTTTTTTTTTTCAAAAGCACTTTTACAAAAAAGTTTACCAAACACTCTGCTGCTTTATTTCACAGCTGCTTATTCTCACAGCACAGCAGAAGCAGCTTTTTTTCAAAGCACAGCAATACCAAACCAACCCCACCTCCCCCACTTCCCACTCTCTTACAAAGGTCTATAAATAGGGAGAGCCAAACCACATTATACTACACAGCAATCCTCTCTTATATACAACCTTCAGAAACCATTACTGTGCTTCCTTTGTATTAATATTGTTCGGAAAATTATGGCATCCTCAAGGACTTTTCTTCTTCTTGGCCTAGTCTTTGCTGTTCTCCTTCTCTCCTCTGAAATCTCAGCTCGTGAGTTTATTCTCCATTTTTTAACTAAAACTTGTTTAATCAGTAAGTAGAGCGAAGGAGTAAAAACATCATGTCCTCAAGTGCATGCCAAACAAAATTGTCTTCCAAGCAACTTGAACAATATATATCTTAATTGGTTGGAGAACGAAACATATATTGCTTCTAAGAACTTCTGAATCGATGTAAAAACATGCTGTTAATTATTCATTTTGTATGTACTGCTTGTGGCTTTTGTACGTGCATGCATATCTTGATTTTAGACCTTCATATAATTGTTAAGTGATGTATATATATTTCAACATTTTATTTCTTCTCTATTTGTAAAGTTCTACTCTCTTTTTTCACCCCTAGAGGACAGCGTAGAACAGGCCAGCGACCAAGCTAAAGGCCATGAGCATGGACATGACCACGGTCACGGAGGGCATGGACATGACCACGGTCGTGGAGGGCATGGACATCACCACGGTCACGGAGGTCATGGCCACGGCCATGATGGAAAACTGGGAGTTGCAGAGACTCAAACAAAGAATTAGCCAACCTCTTAGCGTCTATGTGTGTTGTAAGAGTCGTATAATATGCAATAAAGTTGTATTGGTTGAGTAGTTTATAAACTCTCAATCATATATAGGCAGCCTTTAAGCTTTATCTTGTATTCGCTTAATCGATCACCTTAGCATGTGTTCTCTTAATCGATCATTTTGGTATGTGTTGCGATGTGCTTTAATTTTCTCAGTAAATATTTGCAAAGTTAAAAATGTCAAGCATTTCAAGTCTACTATTAAGGAGTTTCTTTGGATACTCATCATTTTGGTGACAATATTTTTTTCGATTATTGGGCTTGTGATTTAAATTTGGGACATCTTCTAACATTAGGAAGTGAAGTACCACTTCAATACCATTAACTCGTTCGTCCGATCATTATTTGGTTAAAGAATTATTTTGTGCACTGTTGACAAGGGGTTTGGAAGCTCTAGCTATGGTAAAATAAGAAGTTAGCTGTTGAGCTATACAAATACACGCTATGAATGAGGTGGTGATTGTATTGTTGAAAGGTCCATACTAATTTTCAAATTCTAGTGGATGTATTCGAAACTATTAGTTCTTTTGTTTTTCTGCAAACAAATATTATGGAGGCAACAACTTTATAAAATGCATGGGTAGAGATTCTTAATCAATGACGTACAAACCTTTACTTATTTAGAAACCATTCTCAATACTTAAGGAACCCAAAATTCTACCATCATGGGAGATGTATGGACCAAACTGTTAACCTAAAATTCTAACCTATTTTGCTACCCTTTCTCGCCACTTTTCCTCTCTAACTCTAAGACTCACTCCAACCCTTGGGTTAGAACCTAAAATGTTCCCCCCCCCCCCCCCCCCCACCCAAAAAAAAACCCAAAAAAAAAAAAAAAAAAAAATTCTAATCTATTTTGCTACCCTTTCTTACCACTTTTCCTCGCTAACTCTAAGACTTACTCCAACACTTGCGTTAGAACCTAAAATGTCACCTTCCCTTCCCCCAAAAAAAGAAACTTGCTCCAACTATTTGGCCAAAAATCAGCTTTAGGCTAAAATTGATTTTTGGGCAAACTTAACCCAAGAAACCGACCAAAGTAAAGCCCCTACCCACTCTTGTGCATCGACGCGCCCATGAAATAGGTGAGCCGCAGCCAAGCAAAGTGCGAGATGCACGAAATGCGCCAAGGCTGACAATGCGCGAGCCCTAGGTTGACGCCAATGTCAGCCACAATCAATTAGCCCAACTACTATAACAATTTAAAAAAAAAATTATTTATATTAGGATAGTCTACGTAAATTTTATTTTTCAAACAATTATTTTAGACAATAAATTTTGACACACCCCGACCTGGAATGTCCACTTGGACTTCGAACCGAGCCGTGCTGGCCAACACCTGGAAGGTGACAAAGCCATAAAGTGTAGTGATGTGGAAAATGTGTATAAACTTAAACCTAAAAGTGCCTAAGTAATAGAGTGTGTGGTGAGCGGGAATGAACCTATTTCAAATGTGATGTCAGAGCATAAGTACAGTACAGTAAGATAGGGTGAGAATTATATCATCGAAGGTAATCGTCTACACCAAGATTTGCCAAGAATCCTCATCGACATGTAAGCTCAGCAATAAAACCTGGAGGGGCGAAAAACAAGGGTGAGTGGACCTAGAAACAAATCTTTGTAAAAAATCATTTTCAAAAACATAATAACCCCTCGTTGTAAAACCATTATAATTTCCAAAATATACAAACTACGTATAGTAAGAAAATACTTACCGTAGCCTGCAAAATCTCAAGAATTCATTATGGCATAATATCTCGTAAATAAGGGCATGACATCCATAATCACAAAATCTCACATAAGCAACATATCATATCGGGTGCTCATCGACACATGCTGACACACGAGTTGATGTAAGGGTATTCTGACATGAACAAGACTGGGTGTAAGAATAATATACATTGTAGTAATACAATCACGTGAAGACTAGCGCTATGTGGAGCACATACGAGTTAGAGTTGCCCATGGCAACCTGTATGACAGGACTAGCACCTACAATGGATCCAAAGTGAGCGTATAGTGCAATGTGCACATACACATGAAAGACTGGCCATGGCCCGGGCGAGTACCAACACCAGTGCAACAAACGATGAACAGATAACATCAATATAGTCATGCCACAACCATTCACCAATTCTAATCAATATCATACTATTCATGACCATAAATATAATCACGGCATCTCCTTATAGTAAGCTTACCTGTGCATCCCGTAGGATTATTTCATGGTAATTGCATAAAGAATTTATTAATGCTTGTATATATGGAAACTAACCAATATATATAAAGAAAAGACCCACTCACAGATCATGTCGTCGAGTCGAACCCGCCTTGTAGCATCGAGATTCTTTGCGATGCATTTCGCCTAGAAACGAAGCCATTTAGGTAAAATAATGTGCTAATGAAATTACGCGTTTTCGTACAAAGTATGGCTAATAAAAGAACTATCCTAAAATGGTCAAATTTTAGAAAATGGAAGGCGGATTCGGAATCAGCGCGTCGAAATGCGCTAAGGAGGGTCCCTGTCAAATTTTACAAAAAGTCAACGGTTAATCCTAAAAGTCAACCGATGTAAATATTATCTGGGATAACTCACTAATTAATATAGGCCCACTAAACCCTACCTAGTCTCTAGTACTACTGAGTTTAATATTTAAGATCAATTCGTAGCATATTGTCCAAAAGTCAAGTCTCTATCAAAGGTGAGGTCCACAACCCTACACAAGTTAATCTGGAACAACTGCCCATGGATTTCCGATCTGTAACATCCCAAAGTCCACACTATACTTCTAGAACAACATACTAAAACTTCCTTATAATCCAACGGTTGGATCTCCGCCAATCACAAATTTGGCGGTCAACATTGGATTTTACAAACTTTAGAAATTCAATTTAGGAAGATCCGTACTTTAGATTCCCGATTCATAAGTTCCAAATGTCTACAAATATTACGTACTATCACGTATTAAAGTTTGGTACCAATCCAACGGTCGGATTGTCCATTCATATAATAACCAAATGGCAGCCAACTAGGCGGTCCTCTGCGAAACTATATTAAAACATTAGGATTTCACTAAATAGATGTCAATTATGGAATCAGGGCATCAAATTAGCCTAGGATGGTCTGGTGGGGTCTCAACCCACGCGCCGCTGCACTTGGCGGCCGGCCACCCTGACTCGCCTGAAAAATCAACTATTTTCAAAAATTACCAAATTTCACAGAAATGAAGATCTCAATGAGTAGAGCAAGTTTTATACCTTTGGCCAAGTCCAATTTGACCGGGAAAATCCCCAATTTCACTCGAACTCGCCGCAAACCCTAGAAATGGGTGGCTTCAATTTACCTACGGTGTTCCACCGCCCCTACAATTGTTTGGGCTTTGTTCCAGGCCTCAAGAAGAGTCTAATGGTGGTGGAGATCAAAGAGATTGCATCTACAATTGGCGGATCGCCGCCTTGGGACTCACGGGGTTGTCGTCTCTGTACACCATGAAACGGGGCCAAATCCCATCGAATTGGAGTGGAAAATTAAAGAAGAATAGCCGGTGAGAAGTTTCCAGGTGGTGGCCTGGTGAAATTTGTCGAAAAATGGCCGGAGGAAATGGCGGAATCTCACGTAAGGTACCGGGTTTGAAACGGGTCACGGGTCTGGGCCAAGTTCCTCTCCTTCTCTCTTCCCTCCTTTCCCTCATTTCTTCCCTCCTTGGTTGGCCACTCTCTCTTTCTCTTCTTTTTCGATTGGGCCTCACTCTCCTCCTTTCTCTCCTTTCTCTCATCTCCCATTGGTCATCTCCTCACCTCTTTCTTTTGATTGGTCCGCACCCTCCTTATCTCTCATTTCTTTTCCAACTCAACCACACATGTGGCACAACAATTATTTGCTCCAGAAATTTGGAGCCTTCCAGAAAATAATCAATTGACCATTTTGTCCTCAACTTCCTACACTCTTTAAGAAGTTATATTCAAGTGTTGCTAGGGTTGTATTCCGTATCATTGATATGAATCTCAATTGGACTCTAAAATAGCCTTGTAAAACTACTTGCACTTGAAGGAAGAATTTGAAATGAAGAATCTTGACTTGAAGTTTGAGCATTGTTCATAAGTACTCCACCATAAATTAGTATACACCACGAAATTAAGAATGAAGAAGAATGTTGTTGATGATGATGTTTTAAAAAAAATTTGGTCTTAAGTTAGATTTGATCCAAATCTGATGCTTATTTCATATGGATCAAGTCAAATCTAACAAGCCGAATACGGGCAGGATCTGGTAGTCCAATTGTAAATGGATTCAGATATGAACTAAAGTATTCCGTCTGCAAATGTAGATATGTCCCTTGAAATGCCATCTTATACTATTAATCATGACAAACTACTTATTTTGACTTAGTTGTTGATCATTTACAATATCAATTTATTATTATAAGGAAT
The DNA here is from genome assembly GCF_019419815.1 of Pyrus x bretschneideri. NCBI lineage: Eukaryota > Viridiplantae > Streptophyta > Magnoliopsida > Rosales > Rosaceae > Pyrus > Pyrus x bretschneideri. Next base: position 777,703 of record NW_025999805.1, on the reverse strand, counting down.
CACAACTGAAAACCAATTTCTGTTTGGTTTAGTTAATGGTGCTTAATTACATTTTTCAAATAATTAGCAAAAGCCATCTACAACTATGACCACATTGCCACATATTGCGTAGAAACAAATTTTTATGACCTACTAGCTTGGTTATGTTGAGAGTTGTCCCATATCGGTGAGGGACAAGGTTTGTTATGTGCTTATATGGTCTTGGATTACTCCCCATATTGCTAATTGGTTTTATGGTTGAACCTCAATTTCATCATGGTATCAGAGTAGGTTGTCCTCGTGTGAAGCCAAATGGCCACACACGCTCCACGTCACCTAATTGTTGTCCACGTGTAGGCTTGAAAATCCGCCACATGTGTGGAGGCGTGTTGAGAGTTGTCTCACATCGGTGAGGGACAAGGTTTGCTATGTACTTATATGGTCCTGGGCTACTTCCCATATTGCCAATTGGTTTTATGGTGGAACCCTAATTTCATCATGGAATCAGAGCAGGTTGTCCTCGTGTGAAGCCAAATGGCCACACGCGCTCCACGTCACCATTTTGTGTTGTCCACGTGTAGGGTTGAAAATCGGCCACACGTGGGGGCGTGTTGAGAGTTGTCCCACATCGATGAGGGACAAGGTTTGTTATGTGTTTATATGGTCTTGGGCTACTTCCCATATTGCCAATTGGTTTTATGGTGGAACCCTAATTTCATCAAGTTAGATGGCTCATTTCTTACTTAATACATAGTGGTATCAACATATCATCAAACCAAACAAAGCATGCTTTGAAAGAGTTCAAACTACTCGAGGGAATTTGATATGTGTTAGGTAAAAATAGTTTTCGTTTACCACTCTACTGTGAAAAAATGTGGGTGTCCAAAGATCTACCCTCTCTTTCTCTAAACTTTGAAGGTCTATAAATAGAGAAAGCCAAACCACATGATATTCACTTCACTCTGCGATCATCTGTTACCTTCATAATTCTATCCCATCACCTCGTTTTGTTAATTATAAGCAAACATGGCGTCCTCAAAAACTTTTCTTCTACTAGGTCTTGTCTTTGCTGTTCTCCTTATCTTCTCTGAGGTTTCCGCTCGGGAGCTGACTGAGACTGCTCCTACTCAAACCCGTGAGTTTCTCGCTTTCTCAATTAAAATTAATTCTTGTTTCTTTTATTCGATTACGCATTTGTAAATTTTGCTAGGCACATTTTATTCATCATCCACAGATCATCGCAGGTTTTAACATGCATGCTACGAATTTTGACTTTAGTTTCCCACCTGTTTTCTTCTCGAACTTAAACATTTTTTGTTGGGAAAACGAGTAACTTGGGAACAGCCGGATGGTTAGTCACTTTGCATGCATCGGTAGTTACTGCTACTGCACTTACAAGGCTTAATTTTCAGTTTTTGATATCCAACTTAATTGTTTTCATTTTCAAGAGGAGAGCGTTGAAAAGGCTACCTATGGTGACCATTATCACGGATACGAGCATAAACATGGATACGGGCACGGACATGGAGGGCATGAGCATGGCTATGGAAATTGGGAACATGGCCATGGTTACGAGCACAAACATGGAAAGCATGAGCACGGCTATGGACATGAAGGCTATGGACACGGAGGCTACAGATATGGGCTGTGGACGTGGAGAGCATGACCACAGACATTGGAAGCAGCACGGGTATGGCCACGGACATTGGGAGCCCGGGCATGGCCATGGACATTGGGAGCCCGGGCATGGCCACGGCCATCACGGAAAACTCGTAGCTGGCGCTGCAGAGGCTGAATTAGAGAATTAGATATATGACCCTTCAATTTGCCTGTGGTACTGAAGCAGTATGCGTTGCAATAAAGATTTTCTAGTCAATAAAAGCAGTAGTCCATGAACTGTGCGCTTTGGATCTCACAAGATATCATGTCGTGCTGCGACGGGTCGAAAAATTTGTAAAAGCATTACTCTAGTCAATGAACGCGACATACCATACCCACAAATTCACACCATATCTCATGTAGCCCCAAACCCACAAATCCACACCATAGCTCATATCTACATTAAAAAAATGGTAATTTCGTAACTAAAACTAAATTCTCCCCTCAATTGCACTTATAGCCAAGCGTACCACCCCCCTCCAAATTTAGACTAGAGTAATTGTTATATACTGCAATATGCGATTTGATTTGTTATATTCGTGTTGTTTCGAATTAAGGTTCGGACCCCAGCTTGTGTGTTGTGTAGTACCATCGGACTTCAGTTTGGAACCTGTATCTATCCTCTGCAAATGGCGACAATGAAAAACTTCAACCGGAAAAAGGGAGGGGAAAAAATCAAGTACGTATTTGCAAGCTAAATGAATTGATGCTTTATGGGTGGAGACAAATTTGCAAACATCCTGTGTGGCCCAATTCTCTTTTTTTTTCCCCAACCAACTTGAGTTCTACAATATAGTAGTGATTTCAGCTCAATGAGTAGTTATTGAGCATGTCATGTGACACATGGGTTGGTATAAAAATTGAGACAGTAAATATTTATCACTCAAGTCGCGTTCTAAATATTTTAATTAAGAGAATCATCTTTATCAACTAAACATAGTAGGTTTCTTTTTCTTTTTTTTTTTTTTTTTTTTTTTTTAAAAAAAAAATTTAAACAGTTGCTCCTTAAACAAAGGGTATTATGGCATGGTAAGTTTAAGAGAATCATCTTTATCCTTCTACTAGCTAGTTTTTCTCTTTTTCCCGGTAACTACTTAGTTAACATCTCACACATGTAGAAAATGTGTATGGTGCTTCTAGTATCAACTAGTTTTCTACCTTATAAGAAATCTTGGACATTGTCAAAAAGAAAAAAACAAAAAAGAAGAAATCTTAGACATACGAAATACTGAAGTCAAGACTAGACTAGACCAAGACCTAGTTTGAGATTGTGGAGCTTTTAAAAACAACTTAAAAAAAAAAAAAAACTGAAACATTAAAAGAAATCTTGGACATACGAAATACTAAAGGGAGCTACTAGGCCCACTCGCCATTCTTATCTTCTCACCCACCCTATTTCCCCACCTCCGATTAAATTTGAAAACATAACAATACTATCTCTCCACCCACCTATATTCCTAAGTTACCCTTTAGTATATTTTAATTCATTAATTTTTTTTTTTCTTTTGCTAACATTGCATTTCCAAGAATGAAGGTGCCTTTGCTCTTGGAAGATTCATCGAGGATAATATTCTAATTACTCATGAAATCTTCTCATCATTTAAGGGCAAAAAAGGTAAGTATGGTGCTATGGCTATCAAATTAGATCTTGAAAAAGCTTATGATTTATTCACTGGGATTATATTAAATCTGTTTTAATAAGATTCGGATTCAACACTCATTGGATTAACCTCATTATGGAATGTACTACATCCACTTCCTTTTCTGTGTTAGTTAATGGTAAAGCTCATGGCTATTTTCATCCATTGAGGGGCATTAGACAGGGGGGACCCCCTTTTTCCCCACATACTTATTTTATGTATGAAACCCCTAATAAGACAAACAAAATTGGTGGGTCTCCTAGAAACAATGTTGGTCTGCTAACTACTCCTCAAGGGTTTAGAGTTACAAATCTGATGTTTGCGAATGACTGCCTGATCTTTGCTAAAACTACTAATACTACAGCTAGGAATATTGGTAAAGTGTTTAATGACTTTTCCTATACCTCTGGACAAAAAATAAACTTCTATAAGTCGTTGCTTTACTTCTCCAATAACACTCTAAATCATACTAGGAATGATATTGTCAATATCCTCAAAATCCAGCATATGGACAGATACTTAGGGAAAGACTTGTTAATGCTAAAGAGCCTATTATTAAGATCCATAACAAATTATCCGGTTGGAAGGCTAATACTTTGTCTAAGGCGGGGAAGTTTACTATCATTAAAGCAAACCTTTTGGGTGTTCCAAATCTTACTATGGCCTACTTTAAATGCCCTGAAAAGATTACCAAGGCTATAGATAGAGAGAGTAGGAAATTTTTGTGGGGAAAAGACTCCAAACTAAACCCTGTTACGTGGGACAAAATTTGCTTGGCTAAATTAGGTGGAAAGTCTTGACCGAAGATCAAAATTGGTGGGTCCAAATTGTTAAAAATAAGTATTTGAAAAATGAAGATTGTTTTAATAATAAATTAGACAAAATTATCATGTGTGTGGAAGGGTATCCTCAAGGCTAGGGAAGTTGTTAGGATGGGATTGAGATGGCTAGTCGGAAATGGAGAAAATATTGTTTTCTGGACCCATAATTGGTTTTTCCTTTCCCTCTCACCAATCTCTTATCTAGCACCTGACTAACTAATGTTGCTCATGACCTAAAAGTGAGCCAATTTATTGCTAATGGTCAATGGAATAGACAATTGTTATCTTCTGTGGTTGATGTTGATGTTGGTAACAAAATTTGTAGTATTCCTTTGCCATTAGCCTCTCAAAATGACTTATGCTATTGGGGACCAAATGCTGATGGTAAATTCCCTGTCAAGTCTGCAACTTGGATACAAAACTCTATCAATAACAATGTTAATTCTAGCAAGCTTCTTAAAACTAATGTAGAATCTTAGCTTGCCTCACAAAGTAAAAAACTTTAGTTGGCTTCTCATTTTGGGGAAACTCCAAACCAGAGACTGTTTGGCAAGATATATTAATAATATGCCTACTATTTGTCCTCCTTGTAACTCAAATGATGAAAGCATTAGCCATCTTTTTATTAACTGTGATTTTGCTGGACAGGCATGAAGCAGCCCCACTATATTTGACTCATTAAATATAAATCAAACCCATAATTTCAATGATTGGTTAATCTCCATGGACAGTAAAAACATTGACAATCTAAGAGAGTTGAATATGGCGCTCCTTATTTGTTGGCAAATTTGGAAAGAAAGGAACCTTGTCGTTTTTAAAAATAAAAATCTGAGTTACACTAGAATCGTGAATTCAGACGGCTCAGTAGTTAACTAGCAGGCTGCTTTTGGTTTTGTGATTAGAAATGAGAATGGTTCCTCTATCATTGCTGGGGCGCGTAGTGTTGGATAGAATACCATTAATGTGGCAGAATGTTTGGCGCTTCGTGATGGTCTCTAGATGGCAAACTTGAGAGGTTTTAAGCGCATCATTGTTGAAGGCGACTCTAAGTTGGTTATTAAGGCTATTCGTGGTGCCTATCATGCTCCTTGAAGACTGAGGACCATTCTTGCTGATATTTTACTGCTGGCGGGCTTCTTTGGGGATATTTGTTGGAAGCATGTCTTCAGATAAGCCAATTTTCTAGCAGATACTATCACAAGTGTTGGTTTCTTAGTTAATGGCTTCCATGTTTGGGATAAAACTATTTCATTGGCTGCCCGTCTAGCCTACCCATTTGATTATACTCAAACAGGTTTCCCTAGGGGCTTTTCTCTTTAATATAGTTTTTTTCCTTAAAAAAAATAAAAACAAAAATAGTTTGCCTTTTAACTAAAAAATATAACAGCAATAACAAACCGTAACTCAAACCCCTCACAGTCGTACAACACCTTAAAACCCCAAAACACACCAACAACACCACCCAATTCTTGGCCACACAAACACCACCGCCCAAATTCTCGACCATTGTGGAACTACCACGGTTCTGAACCATCCTTACCAAATAACAGTCGTGAACTAGTCAGGCGGACATGGCAACACCTCGTGAGGAAGAGAGAGAGAGAGAGAGAGAGGAGATAGATTGACGGAGTCGGGATCAATGCCGCCGTGCCGCAGAATGTGCAGCGGGTGTGGACTTGACAAATGGGGATCCGATGAGATTTTGATTGTTCTTTGTTTTTCATTATATTCACTTTTTATTTTTATAAAGAAAATCAGTAATATTTTTTGTTGGTCAACAATGACTAATGTTTTATGTGGTGAACTCTGGTTGATTGACCCTTTAGATATTTAGAGTCATTTTGCATAAGGGTGAATTTGCAATCGGTCGGATGGGTAAACGGTTGTCTGGTAGTGGTGGGTGGAGAAGGAAAAAAAGCCACAATCTCCCACCTGTATTTTCCTTTCAATTCAATTTTGTCGTCGAGTACAAGTCCGCGAGTATGATCTACAAAGCAAGCAAGCAAAATTGGTTTTACTTTTTGCTTTTTTCTCTGTTTTCTATTTTTATAAAAAAAAATTAATATAAGATATTTATATGATTTAATAATGATCGTTTAAATAGAAGAGGAAGAAAAAAAAATTAAAAAAAGAAAAAGGAGAATTCAACTCCTTGCATTAAAGCTTCTGGGAAAAAACACATCCTCAAAATTCACTCAACCGTCAATGCTTCTCCACCAACACCCCCTACCCATTACGAATCCGTACATATGATATGACTAAACACACAAGGTAGGTGCTCGATAATTACTCATCACCCCAATTAACTTTTTAAGTTAAGGTGGGTAGGAAAATAAGATAATGCAGTAAGAATGATACTACTATTTTAAACTACTCTTAATAACAGTAGAAAAACATAGAAAAGTAGAAGAATGGTCTACCAAGGTTCTAAAAAAAATGTTTTTTTTTTTCAAAACATAATGATTAGTGCCTATTTAATGAAAGCTTCAAATGACAAGTATACCCTCACATATTTTATAAACTACAATTTTTGATCCTACATTATTCTCTTTGATAATTATTATATTACATTAAATATCATATCATTTTTAGTCATTTAACATATTTACAACAATTTATATAAAAATTTGCCAAATACTCAAATATTTTTTTTTTTTATGTTAAAAGCACTTTTACAAGAAAAATTTTACTAAACACTCAACAACTTTATTTTACAGCTATTTATTCACACAACATAACAGAAACAATTTTTTTTTAAAACACAATAATATCAAACTAGCTCCAAATAATTTGATTCGCTTCCATTGTTTGAAACCCTTCCATTGTACACAAGTTTAAGAGGAGTCCTTTTACGACAAAAGTGCAAACTAAAGAAAATTTTTTGGATTCCCATGCTAACAGTTTAATGTCCTAAAGAAATGATCGGCCATGAAAATTGGTCCCATTTCAACTTTTGCTTTACAAATTCTACCAATTCCTTGCACTCCTCAATAGCTCTTGTATCCACGCCGTTCCTGACCAACGGTGGAAAGAACAACCAAGTCGCGGTGGCCACCACGAAAACGATGGTCAACGGTGTTGACACAACCCAATGCAGCCGCCACCTTCCACCCAACGCCTTCTTCACGCCGAACTCGACGACCAAACACACCCCATGAAGAACAAAGAACCACGTAACCTCCCAGGTGGGAGTCGCACGCGTCATGTAGAAGTATATGAGCTCGTGCATCAAACCCGATACCAAAAACGTGGCTAACACGGCCGGCAGGGGGGCCCATGCAGTCCCCAAGAAGGTCTCGGCCGCTGACCGCACGGGTTTGTGCACAGTCTGGCGCAACGTATTTGTTATCATAAGGTTCCACCTCCTACCCCAAAAATCTTGTAGCGAAGTTGAAAGGTAAGGCTCGTTGGACGGCGATTCGAGCTCGATTCCGAGAACCGCTCGCATCGTTGCGTTGGCTACGCCTACTAACACGTCCACAAAAAGATACAACATGCAACAATACTGACCTAATAGAATTCTGGGGTGCAAATATTTTTTATAGTCAGTTAGGGCAACCAATATGCCGAAAAGCAAGATTTTGGTTGGCAAATTCAGAGGCAACTTAGGGGTTCTTTCCAAATTTGGAAATAACTGTTGAGATGTTTTGATTGGGAGGCAAGCAGTGAAGATGAAGAGGATGAGGGAGTTTAGGGGTGGGTCAGATGAAAGTGGGCCATGACCAAAGGAGAAGAGGAGGAGCTTGAAGCTACCAACCCAGGTAATGAACATGGCAAACACTCCGGCGGGGAGGGCGGTGGAGAGAGAGAAAGGGAGGGTGGTGAAGAGGTAGAAAATAGGGAGGAGAGAGAGGAGCCTGAGTTTGCCTTTGGGGATTTTAGAAGCTATGAAATAGGTGTAGCAAAGAGAGGCAAAGATGGAAAGGCATACCTTGATTAAGCTCTTGATTTCTTCCTCCATTGATCCCATGATCGGTTGATTGATTGATACTCTTTTAATTTGTATCATCAAAGTTCGTTGCCATCACCTGCTCCTCAACCTATCTATCGGCTTACCTTATCATGAGCATACAAATTTTGTGTACTAGATTGCTTTCAAAAATATTAATAATATTATGATCATGACCTTCTCGCTTTTATCCTTCTTTTATAACTGTTTGTAAGGAGGTGAAATATGTACCAACCAAACAATGCGCCCTCATTACCCCCAAGAACATGCAAATTTTCAAGGCACCACGGGTTTACTGTGGGGTTGCAACGTTTGATTAAAAAGAGGCTTCCTACTTTTATTTTTAGTTATGTGCCCTTGTACTCTTCACAAAATATCACCTTACTTCTCATCCTCAATTATATTCTATTTCACCCCACTCATTTTTTATGTCTCATTTTGTTCCATTCCGTTAACTGAGTTGAGAAAAATGTTAAGGGCTTGGTCTTTTCACTTTTAATTTCCGATTTGGGACACTTGAAACTTCAAAATCACTCTAGCTTGAAAATCAAAAAGCCAAAAACCCCACAAAAATACTTAAATTTTCTCATATTAACAACTCTAAATTGTTTAATTTTCGCAAACTATAATTATAACTTTTTAACCTATTCCTATATTTATTGTTGAAATGACCAAAGGGTCCATTACACATTAGCGAAACTAACGGTTTTCCTAACTCAATTGGCGAAATTGGTAAGGGAAAACACAAAAGAACAGTGTATGAAGTGAAGTGAGACAAAATAAAATGTATGAAGTAAAACAAGATTTTATAAAGAATAAGAGGGGTAGCTGAAAATAAGCTTTAAAGAAAAGTTATTCGGTTCAATACCGAATATTAATCAAACTTCGAAGCCACCTTTGTGGAATACTATTTGCTTTGCACGGTCAATTGTGAGTGCTCGATTTTAAATCTTGATTCCTTTCATTAGTGCGAGGAATACAATGTCGGCATATTGCAACTCGCCAACACGGAATCTTGAGATGCGTAACCGAACTAGAAGAATATATAAGTGACAAATTAATGAGAAAAATGGTCCCAAAAAAAAAATTAATGAGAAAAATAGATTAATCGGGTGGACATCCAGTAGCACTCGGCTGAAGCCCATTATGGGCTGGATATCTTGATATCATCTAGCCTGAAGGATTATCAATGTGCTAAGAATTAAACCTTAACACCAATTACCCACCTTCGGCCCAAGTCCAATATTTCAGTCCCAACAGTTCTAAGAGAAAATTCATATCTTCATGTGATTTTTGTTTGGCTTTAATCGAAATGAATTATGAAAATGTGTCCTGTTGGTTGATTGTCAAAATCATTTCACTCCATATATTCTTCATGATCGTGTTACTATCTTGCAAAGCTTGAGGAGAAAGTAACTAACTATCGCGTTAGTGTCGTGCCCCTTCCACTCGTAGGTTGAAAAAAAATCGAGTATCAAAGCGCGGAAACAAAACTGCCTACTAGCATGTGCGTCTAGTTGATGAGTTTTGTAAGTCTTTATGTGCTCATTTCTATTAGTGTTATCCTGGCTTGGGAGCCCGAGAATTTTCTCAGTGGTGAATTTTGTCTCGCTAAATCCTATATCATGCGCACGTTTTATTTGTCTTTTAGGATATTTTGGTATGTGATGTGCATGCGAAAATTAAATTGAATTTGAATTTGAATTGGATTTTTAAGTTGAAACCTATTCACCCCTCTAAGTTAAACTAGTACCCATCCTAAAACATTCACAGATTTTGTAATGTCATTTACTTTGAAAAGAAGTTGCGCAAATAACACCCTGAATAAGCTCCCAAGAGTAATGTGACTCCATGCTATCCGTTAAATTAATAGGAATTTATATCACTAGTACAAGAGTTCTTTTTTAAGGACCATTTTGTAGTTCAAGCCTTCTGTGGCAGTTGTATCAGATTGGGGAGACAAAGTCCTAAGATTGGGAAGAATTTGAATCCGAAACATAGTGAAGTACGTGAATTCGTACTTCTTGAATCCCAACAATGACGGCTCTAAGTGGGCAGTCCAATTTTTATGAAGATCTTATGTATGACTATGAAGAATAAGACTTAGGGAACATAAAAACTCTGATTTACCATTTACAGTAAGACTTAGGAACTATGCATGAGCCGAAACCCAATAAACGTTGGGACAGAACAATGACACTACAACCAAATATCAATCTTCTATTAACGACAATTATATTTAACTCGCTAACACTTTTTTTCAAAAAGAAAGAAAAATCATATGGGTATTTCCATCTAATTACGCCCTAATTGTAATTTCAAAGGGCCGTTAGTTCGAACATCATATTGACATGGTTGCAATTAATCACAAGGTTCACAACGCAAAAGACATAAAAAAATTTGTCTGCCAATAGGAGCTTGGACCAAAATATGAAACGGTGGTTGTATATGCCAAAATATTTACGTTGTCATTTCTTGTAGTGACACTCGAATATTATTTTTCTAAATAAGCTTCTGAATTTAAATCTCATACACAACAATAAAAAGAAATAAAGTGTATGATGATACGTTTCATAAGAAAACACACAAATTGGAGCGATAGGTCTTTTTCATGACAGTAAGGGCATGTGTGCCTTGACAAAATCTACCATAACTGGATACTCATCTATAGCCTTGACATCCACGCCATTTCTCAGCAGCTGAGGGAAGAACAGCCAATTGGCTGTCACAGCCAAGAACCCCAACGTCAACGGCCCCGAAACCAACGGGTGAAACCGCCATCTCTCGGCCACCGCCTTCTTCACCTCCACCTCGATTGCCACGCACAACCCATGTAGCACAAAGAACCACGTCACTTCCCATGTAGGAGATACACGTGTGAGATAATAATAAATCACCTCATGCATTAGACCTGAGACTGCAAAAGCAGACATCAGAGCGAGAAATCGGGCCCACCGAAGCCCGACCACACGCTTCGAAATACGGAGCACTGGATCATACGTGGTAGGCCGTAGAATATTTGTGACCATGAGGTTCCATCTACGGCCCCAAAAGTCTTGAAGGGAAGTGGAAAGGTAAGGCTTGTTGGACTGCGGCTCGAGTTCAAACCTGAAAAGAGCTCGGGCTGGGGTCGCACACAGGGGCATTACAATTTCTAGCCCCAAGTACATGTGGCAGAAGTACAAGGCCAATATAACATAGGGGTGTAAACGTTGCCTGTAGTCGTATGACCTAACGACCAAAGCCAAAAGCAAGGCTTTTACAGCAAACAAAACCGACATTTTAGGCATGTTTGTAACAGTTTTACCAACTGGGTAATTTGGGTTCTCAGAGTTTGTGGGGTTTTGTATGATTTTGATGGGGAGGATAGCTATGGAGATGAACTGGAAAAGAGTTGGTGGGGGTGCACAGAGAGGACCAAGGTCAAAGGAGAAGAGGAGGAGCTTGAATATGCCAAACCAAACCAGGAAGAAGGTGGTGGGACCACCGAGGTGGAAGGAGTGGAGGTTGAAGGGGAGCATGATGAAGAGATAGAAGATGGGGAGGAGAGAGATGAGCCTGAGGATGCCCTTTGGGATTCTAGATGATATGTAGAAACAATAACACAGAGAAATGTTGGTTAAGATCCATACCTTGATGAAGTTGTTGGTTTCACTCTCCATTTCTCTAGTCTCCTTTTAAAATTCTATTCCCCTTCCCCTTAGCTTCCCCTGCTCTGGTCTCTTTTTCTTTCTAGAATTATATTCCCCTCTTTCCTTGGCTCTTTCTTTGGATCTGGCTTCTCTGCCCTCTCACTTTTCATAGGCTCTCATCTTCTTTTATTTGTGCGATTACAATTAAACTACAACAACATTTTATGTTACTATGATTTTGTCTTATTATCTCTATAAAAAATCAATATAAAATATTAACGTGGTTTAACCGTACAAAATAAAAAGGGCTGAGAATGTATGGGAAGTGGGAGAGTAGAGAAGCCGGATCCCTTTCTTTGGGCTGTCTCTAAGCCATGTTTGTTGGACCGGATTAGCTAGATAGGACAAGTCTAATCCAAATGGACACCTTAAATAAGAGGATTAAAAGAAAATTCATCTCCAATCACACGCTTATCCCGCTCATAGGAGCTCTTAATCCTAAAATTAGAGAGTAACAAAAGCTCCTGAGAGCTGCTGGCATTACTACTTTTGCTTTAACAGTATTAGATTAGAGAATAAGGTTTTGGTTGGAGATGCTCTAACAGCGGAGAATCTTGATTGTAACTAGAGATAATTAACCCATGTGAGCGTCTCATATATCACGTGATGCAGAGATATATAACTCATGTGAACATCTCATACATCACGTTATGCAAATATATCTTCGGTAACAAGGCAAACTCACTCATTCAGCCAAAACAAGAAAGAAAAATAGGATGGAACAACAAACTAGTAAAATATCATACGTTTCCGTTCAAGGAACAAAAAACTAATGAAGTGGCATGAAGTACAAAGTTGCGAAAACACTAGTATATAATATACACCAACATTTATTACTCTTAGGCACAAAAGGGAAAACACACTGATCAAATGGTACATGCTTTTACTCATTCAACCAACCTGCTGAATTTTGGTTCGAATAGCTTTGGTGAGGACCGGGAGCAAAACCCATGGAACCACCATGTTGACCGGGGCGGGGTGCCCTGGGATCAAAAGTGCCGTTGCTGCTGAACATGTGCGGTTCGTATCCTAAAGCAGGTTCAGATCCTAAGCCACCCATCCTCGTGTGGTTCAGTTCATCCAACCGAGGTGCATACCGCTGCATGGCGGACGTGTTCATCCTGTAAGATGACTCGGCTGTCGGACCAAGATGACTATGGCTGTAAGGAGATGAATACGATCCCATCTGTGCACTTACAGAATCCTGACCCACTAGATAATTACTTCTCAAAGGACCAAAATCTTGCTGACCATAAAGCCGAATCTGAGAACGTACGTCAGACTCCCTCCTAAATGGATCTTCTACCTCATTCAAGCATGGTCTATATCCAAGGGTATCCGATCTGTCTCTCATGTGGCCCACAAACGGTTCCTCCAAGTTTGTAGCCCTATAACCAGAACTGGGACCAGCGGACCATCTATGAGTCAGACTCAAGTAAGGCTCATCACTGCTCCTGGATAAGCTTCTTCTACCTCTGTCATCAGCTATGTTAACCTTTGTCCCACCATAAGTAGTTCCGTACTTCACGCTTGAACCAGAATTGCTAGGCTCAGAGTGCTGATCTCCTTTTTCAGCAGGCTCAATGCGTGGCAGAATTTCCCTGCATGTCTCATCAATGTTGTTACCATCCCCAGGACTCTCGTTGCCACCTATGTCACCACTGTTCTCACAGGAGCTTTCTCTGTGTTCCTCATTCACAACAACCCCACCTTCAACATCTTTGGGACTATCGGTTTTTATGCCATCATCATCAATCAGCATAGGTGCTTCACCATACTGATCATTATTACCTATTGACCGACCGTGATTTAGAGAGTCAGAATGCTCTTTCATATACCCTTGTGATGCAGACATGTGACCATGCTTTTGAGCTATAGCCTTGATGTCAGCAGACCAATCAGGACGACTCCAGAGATAGAGTGGTGGCGGCGTTACATTCCATTGATCCATTTGTTTGTCATTCACATCAACAGACCCCGGGAGATAAAAAGACTGAAAGGATACAAGTCACCAATTAACTCCCAATGTAAAATTTCTATTCAGATAATTAAGATTCAGCCTCTTGGACAAACACATACCTTTCCAGACAGAAACTGGTTATCCTCCCAAATTAGATCATATGGCGATTTCTTTTCATTTAACCTGATGAAAGACACAAATGTAAGGAACTATATACAAATGGAATTCCAGTTCAAAGGCATGGCCACATTGATGTATGCCTCTGTGTGTGAGAGAGAGAGATGAACAACAGCTAGCAGCTACCTTTGAGTTTCTGGTGGAACAATAAGAATAAGGAGCTTTGGATCGAACTCAAGAGCCTTGTCAATAAACTTGTTTGCCAGAGCTGCTTTAACTCCGAAAGGAGGGTTCAACCCCATGATCTGCTCAAGAAGCAAAGTTGCGGAGAGTGAAATTAACATAAAGGTTCAGAAATTCAAATGTCTTGATCAAATACAAACAAGCACCAAGTTCCTACCAATTGTGACCCTTTTGGTAACTCCTTTGGTTGTACTTTCATCCAATCTCTCTTCTCAAAACAGAAATCGTTCTGCCAAATGAAAATCCACATAAAACAATCAGTTTCCCAGTTTTTAAGTTTTAAGCCTGTAAAAATGCACGCACAACAGCCTTTAACCCAGCATTGGGATTGACAAATAGACACGATACAAGAGACAAAATTAATCACAATATCTTTTTTACTTAAAATGCGGATGAAAAAAGCAAGAATGAGCAATATAACTCCCGGTGCAGGTGATTTGAATTGCATTCTGCAGGAATTACAAACCTCATAAAAGCTAAGTCTGAAATACAGTAGGCATTAACAGTGGAAGCACAAATATGTTTGGCACTTGCATTTATCCCGTAGACAGCAAGCCTTTTCAGAACTCTTAATTTTCACTAATCACAATCTTACAGTTGAACATAGAAAAACAGAACTATTCATAAGCTTCAATCGATCCCCAATAGACCCCGTTGCACAGAATCAAAGCCTCTAACAAAAGGATAATGAGCCCCTCAACTACAAAAAATATATTATAAAATATATTGACCCTTAACTGACAAGGTATATGGTGAACAATGCAACCATGTATGCACATGTCATTGATAATATTACTTGTGGGGATTGACCAACATTAAGGACTTATATGAATGACTATTACCTTCGGTTGAATTAAGTCATAGTTTTTATAAAAGCAGTTCTTCCCCGTCTCTTCAAGCTTTTTCTTCATTACGATGCTGAAATCATTGGCACCACAACAGAAGTCCACTATCTGTTCATTGGAACCATAAGTAATCAGGTACTAACCAATCAACATTATTTTGAAGGCAAGGTAAGGAACATTGGAAAAAACAAATATGTAATAATAAAGAAACCAAGGCCAATCCTGCCTAACAACCTAAGCTTATGATCCAACATTAGTATCCCATTTAATAAGGAATCACAACAACCTCAATTCTCTTTCTTAACCATATAATATGCACTTTAGAACAAGAAGACAGTCATCCAACAAACAACTAGCTTATGACTTCTGTGGTGAATATATTTAGTACAGGTTCAACTGTGTAAAGTCAAACAAAAGTTCATAAACATCATCGTGATAAATTCTTCAGCAATAGATGTTTCTGTTGCAGTCTTGCAGGAAAAAAAAAAAAAAAATATGGTTCAATATTTCTTCTACGAAAAAAACAATTTTATTGATTCTAGAATCAGCACAAAATACCTTGGACCGCGTAGCCCCACTAAATAAAATACATCTAAAACAGCCAAAGTGGAAACTTTTAACTAACAGAAACGCAAAAGGCTGAATAGAAATATCTCCAGCCCAGCCAAGGAATAGTCCTCTGAAGTACACTAGATCATCCTTTTCCAAAAAAAAAAAAAAAAAAAAAAATTCTCTAAGAAGTGCAGCAATGTTCTTTAGTTTCCTAAATTAAGTAATTTCGTTGTTATATAGTTCCTTATCGTGATTACTGTACAAAGGGCTTGTCATCAATTTCGAAGCAAAACAATATTGTCCTAGATCACCTAAGAAAAGAAAGTGGGGAGTAAACCATTAATCTCCTTAAATTTTTCTTCTTCAAAAATAAATTTCCATGCTTCTGCTATCATAAAGATGTCAGGTCCTAGAAGTAGTTTCTGAAAAAACTCTGTTGATAAAAATAAGCTGCAAGCCTGCAACAGTTTCAATCATCATCATAATCCATGTCATCACAAACTTAGATGCTGAATATAGTATAATGATCTGTAGTTGAGTTGACCTCTAGGTGGACGGTCAAATAAAGCATTCAGGTGCTATGAAGCTTCTAAGGAAAAAAATAGACACCCAGGAAAAAAAGCCAGTCATGCAAATAAACAATTACGCATATAGTACCAAATAACATTTGAATTCAATTCAGATGCGCTTAATTAATTGATTCAATTCAGATCATTAAATATCACTAAGACAAACGAGAGTATCATCAAGGGCATAACTCAAAGAAACATCCAAAAGATATTTCATGTTAAAAGATATACAATGCACTCATATATACTATGTATTAAAATTATTCTCACAGATATAAGCATATAGATCCTTACCGTATCTCCATCTTTTACGTACCAATGCAGCCTATCAGCAATCTGTACATTAAAATCAAGCTTTTAGAATTCTTCAAGGATTCATGAAGCTCATAATACACGCTCAACGGCTCAAGATTAATGAAGTAAATGTGTGCAGACGAGATAAAAGGTAAAGCTATGTGAACGAGTAAAGCAAAAATGAACAACCATATAGTATATACAAACAGAGTTTAATTCGCAAAATGATTTGTGAAAGCACGAGTAAACCAAAATCCACAGCACTGAATTTTTTGGTGGGTGATATTCTTGTTCTTTTGTCTAACTGGTGGACCTATTGTCCAATAGTGGAGATTATTTTGCAACTTCTTGACTTTGTCTACTGATAAAATTTACCTTTCTTCTAAACAGAAAACAAACTCAAGAAAGAAATCCAAATGTCAATGTGGATCTAATTATCTTTAAAACTGGAGAAACCAAAACAAAACCACAAGTTTTTCAATGTCAAGATTATCTTAAGCATAAGCGACCATACCAAACATGAGTGGGGTGGACATGTTCATAAACGCAAGTTTCCACTGTTTTAATAATTCATTAAAACCCAAGCTGAGAAGAAAGTAGACGCAATAATAAGTTAGCAAGAGCGCTTTACAACTTTGAAATAGAAATAACTGAACACAACCAAATTACCTCTTCTAATTTGTCCACCTTTGTAAAATGACGACCAAAGGACGTGTAGCGCATTCCGTGCAAAAAAGGTGCAAGATATACTCTCAGCTTGTTCTGCATCAAAAATAAATCAACAAACTAATGGGAAACTGTACAACACAACCGTTTTCTGATGAACCTTTAGTACACATATTACGTGAATATAAAATCACATAACAAACTCAACCACAAAGAGAAAGAGAAAACAGGTAACAAAGAAAAATTAAGATGAGAGAGAGAGACAGAGAGAGAGATGCTACAAATATAGCACTTAGTATAGAGTGTGAGCACAAGGGATGCTACAAAAAGCTCACCGTTACACATTTTACATTTCAAGTGAACACAAGGACAGACTTGATGTTTCCTTAACATTTAAAAATGTAAAATGTCACAAACTTTGCTACAATGTATAGAATTCATTTGTGAATGGGTCTGTAAACATGTACCAATTACCAAATGACCAAATAGGCTTCCTTATCAAAGTGTGGACTGAAAGTAAACCAACTTTTTGTTAGAATTTGGTTTGTCATTTGTCAGAGTCCTATTTTGTGTAGGATTGTATTAGGAATGCTAAAGGTACACAGATTCTTGTACTCCAAGGATTAGGAGAGAATAACTTTCTTGTAAAATTAGATTGGGAATTCTGGAAGCAGAAATAGAGTAGGAATGCAAGTATTCTTCCTATCCCAACTAGAATAGGAGTCCTATAGGGTGCCTGGGTGCGGCAAGGGGCAAAAACACAAGAGAACAGAGAGACAACCGAGAGAGAGAGGGATTGGTTCTAGGGTTTACAAGAGTAATTTTTTCTCTATTATTAATTCAAAAAAGCCATGATTGCTCCACCCAGAGAAATCGCAATTGACATAGACAAAATTTCTGCCAAACTATTATAATCTTGTATATTTCTAGTTATTCATTCAAAAAAGCCTTGATTTCTCGACCCGAGTCAGAATTATAACACTTTGCCTACCCTAGAATAATGTGCATGAAGAATAATAGCTTACGCCAACCTTGTAAGGTTCAGTCAGCTCTGTACAGCTCAAGTTCTTAAATGTTCTTGGCTCGTTTGAGCTTGGCTTGTAAAGAAACTAGCCACTCAAATAAAATACTAAAGCTTGCTAGAAAATACAAGCCAAGCTAGTAAAAGATAGTGTCTAACTCAGATTTCATCACAAGGCAACTCTCTTTGAGTTGAGGTTGCCTCATGTATTTGTGCTACAGGTGTGAGGTCCGTATCCTTCATTTCTCTATTTAAAATTTATATTTGTTACATGATTCTTTATTTCTTTATTCACTTATGTATCTATATTTTCCTAGGGTCATTAAGTCAAGTCACACTTTAAGCTCATGTCCCGCATATGAGCCAAATTCAAGTTCAGCTTAAACTCATCCAAGCCAACCCCGTGCCTGGAACCAACATCCGACATCGTACTTAGAGCCCAGTTAGTCAAGCTAAGCTAAAACCCAGCAAATTACGTTTGAGCACTACAATACTCAGTTTAACTTGGCTAGGTTACAACCCTATACCTGAGCCACAAACCATCCGAATTAAAAGAATAGGCAAATAGCTGAGATGTGTAAGTGTAGTATACAAGGCACACAGACAACAAACATTAAAGCAGGAAACCTATTACTTAATACAATAAGAAGATGAATAATCTTTGCCTAATCATAAGTTGTAGGATAGTGAGACTGGAATAGGAAACCACCTTCCACTTGTAAATCTGGTGAACCACCTCAGGAGCGCAAACAGCCTCAGAATCTTCAGTACTGCATCCTTCCTCTAGTTTCCGTAACGCTGTTCGAACAGCCTAAAATACAGTGGATACATTACCAAGTGCATGATAAGAGAAATCATCAAAAGTTCACACTTGGTGCAGTGCAAAATAACAGTTAAGATTTTCCCATGGATGTACCTCAACTGAGCCTTCTACCTTTCCCAGTGTAATGTTCCTATCCACAGCATTTTTGGACGAGGATTGATGAGTTGATGGAACTGTGCGCTGCCGCTTTCTTATAACATCTTCCAGAGTTATTGAAGATGCGGCATCTTTCATTAAAGCCAGTAATCTGAATTGCAAGAAATAAATCAAAGAACTACACAAACTTTAAATTAAGATTGTCTGCAACTGTGGTAAATCCTTGAAAACTATCCAAACATATATGCGTGTGTGTGTGTGTGTGCATGCATGTGTAGAGAGGATAGAGAGGAGAAAGAGGGAGTAATACACACACACTCTCAAATATACTATCCCCTTAGAACTCGGTCACACATATTGGCATAAGCCAATTGATGGTTTTTGTTATTTTTATAAAAACTTGAAGAAAAACTAATGAGATGGAGATGATGGTACTAATGTTGGGGAAACCACTAGCCCAACCAAGATGGGTTTTTATGCACAATATTTTAACTTACTTTGGCTTTTCAAATTCTTGTTAGTTATTTACTACATTACCCCCATTATATTTAATAGTCTTTTAGAAAGTTGAATAGGGGAAGTTTTGGTATTTTGAATTGTCAACTTCAAGGCATTCTCCCTTATATATTGAATGAAGGAGGTAAAAGGGTGATCTCAAGCCAACAAGGCTCCCCGCTTTGCAGGGTTCGCGCGGGGGATGGGGTGGAACATCTATCGTACGCAGCCGTACTAGAGGTTGTTTCCACGACTCGAACCCTTGACCTTTCAGTCACAAAGGAGCAACCTATCCCTTGCGCCAAGGCTCACCCTCATATTAAATGAAAGATGTAATGCTATAAAAAATTGCAGTAACAAGTTACAATGTATAAACAAAACAGAATTGGTAAATAATTTAAATGAAGTTACCTCCTCTCTGTAGCTGCATCTAAAGATGGTGGTGCACTGATCAACGTTTTTGAGGCAGGATTACCTATTGCCAAACCACACTCCCCATCAGGTTTGCCCTGCTTACCTGACTTCACTTGATTAGACCTATTCATATAGGCATATAACTGATCACCCAATGAGGTCTTTTGTTCCTCAGCCACAGAAATCTTAGTTTCCTTTTTCAAAGCACTATTCGCTTTCACCTTTCTTGATGTATCTAACCCAGAAGGTAGTTTTTTACTAATTCTGTTACCACCCACTTTTGCAGCAGAAGATGACTTCAGCTTCTCTTTAGATATCGTAGGAGCAGTTTGGCCCCTACAGAATTCTTCAGCGGAAAGGCTTCTCTTATTTTTCACAGATTTTTCTCTATCTTGAAGGGATTCTAATGTCCGTTTTTTCTTTTTCCCTACAAAATCAGTCTTCTTTCGAACAAAACTGGTCCTCTTTTCTCCAACATCAGGGAATGTTACATGGTCCCTTATTGGCGTTCCAATGTCTTTAATTATCTCATGTTTTCTAATCCAAGGAAAAAGAAAAAAGCATTCAGAAAAATTAAAACAAACAAAATAATTAACAAAGCAGCTCACAAAAATAGTACTTACGTGCAATATATTAGTACACGGTTTGGTAATAGTCCTTCCCAAGCCCTTGGTGTTGTACCTTCATCCTCTTCGTCTTCCTCCTCATCTTCCTCTGTTTTCTCTGTTTTCTCAAATACAATATCCCTGGTACAAGCAATTCAAGCATAAACCAGCTATACACAGATAATAGACCAAAGCATGGTCTCCTAAAAGCATATTAAAAATAAAAACAAAATAGAACAATTAAGAAGATTACTCCGGCAAGCATTTCTTGTGGTAGGATTTGGGACAACGCCGACACACAGCAAACCGCAACTGAGGATTCTTCTTGTTCTCTCCTTGTTTACAAATGCAGCATTTATGAATCGGACATGTAAAAGATTCACCCATAGCAATTTTTTTCTCCAGTTCTTCAGCAGTGACTCCATTGTCTTTATAAATGAGTTTTGCAATGCAACGTGGATGGTAAAATTGACCACAGGTTGCAGAAACACAGGGGAAGACCTAACAGAAATGATAACAATGATTTACGTATACCAAACATAAGAATAATACTCTGATGACGACAATGACCGATGCTGACAATACAAAAAGCAGGAAAGGCAGAATAATACTCTGATGATAATGATGATATATGTATCTGTATGTAAATGAGTCCCTTCTATTGAGGGATCACTCGCATAATCTTATCAGAGGGACACCTCGAATCCCCCACTCCGGATTATATCTTAATGATTCAGAGTATTTTTCTTTCATAGATCATACTTGAAACAAAAGACAAACACTGCTCCAAGAAAACAATAAAATGACGACATTTAAATGAGTGGTTAAGCTACTTCCAATTTGGGTGTTTCATTGCAACGATGTTTTTTTGAGGACATAAAATTTAGACAGTTTGGATCATTGAAATATAATGCGGGGTGGGCACTACACAGGCATCCTCAATTAAGCTTATTTAACATATGACTAATCCTCCCAGATAGAATAAACAACGAAATGTTACAATGCCAGACCCACAAAAAAACAAATTGCTTTACTAAACCCTGTTTAACCAGTGGGTTCTTGAATGCAAAGGTGGTATTTGAAATGATTAATTTGCGTTGAGTTTGCACCTGATCGCTTTGCATTGTTGGAAATTGACTCATGAGGTTTGGTCAAAGTAAAAGAGCCCAAATAGTACATATGTGCATTGTGATTACCATTATAAGCATACCACGGATGCAGAGAGCCAAGTATTTCAAAGAAACTGTATTTCAGATAAAAGTACATGTTTTAGCTTCTCTTTAGGTTTCCACTTCCCAAGAGTTTAAAGTGGTACCACTCTCTCTATGATGAAGAACTACAAGGATAATTATTCATATTTTTATTCATCCAGATGATGTAAGGATAATTATCATTCTATGTGTCTCAAGTTTCCTATTACTAAAACACATTTCTTACTACAAAAACAACAACCAAGCTTCAAAGAACAAAAAAATTTAACCAGGAAAATAAATGGGTAAAGAACTCTTACTAAAACGACCATACTAAAATTGGTATCAGCACCAGGGAGATTCACTTAATTAACGCTGCGCAAGATGGAAAATGCTGGGAAAACAAAAGGGTACCCTAGTAGCAAGACTACACTGAGTAGAATGAAAATCAAGAAGGAGAAGAAAGCATAATATAAAAAATTAAAACAAATTCCAACAAGAAATGATGCTCAAAAGATGAAGAACTACAAGCACAAGATGAATGTCCTAACCTAAGATAGCATCATAAAAAGCACAACAAAAAGACATAAAAGGAAGTATGACCAAAGAAAAAGATCAACAGAGTGTAGCGGAATATTTTGAGCGAGTATACCTAACACTAGAAAATGAGCTCAAGCAGCTAAATGCAGAACAATATATCATGGTACCACACATACAAAGGAAAGAAAAAAAAAACCGCAGCACCCTTCCCCAAAATGAAAGGAACAAACAAAATAAGAAAACTGTAGACCAGTATTGCTTTGCTACTAACAATGTAGAAAAACTAAAACGTCCCTGGTTCTGAATTTATATACTTAAACTAATCAAGCTAGCATGTCCACAGCTATGAAGAAAAAATTCATACCTCAGCACCTGAAGATTTATCAGAGGAGCCTAGCTTCCCACAAGCATAGCACTGATGCTGTTTATACTGACAGTTCTTGCAGAAGAAGTTCTGAATCGCCTGCCAAGATCAAAACAGAGAATAAAAATAATCATAATATCAGTAACAAAAAGAAACAATCAAATGGAAATAAAAAAGTTAAAAAAAAGGGGATTCACAACAAAAGTGAGTAAGAAGAGCATACGTCTACTTCATCCTGGGTAAAGCCAAGGGTTTCACACATAGAATCCTCACCATCCTCTACAGTTGCGTGAAATGACCTTAGGCATCTCCCTTCACAACTACAGAGCAAAAAATATATATTTATGCAGTAACTTCTAGGAAATGAAGTTATTTAAAATATGCCGATATCATGACTATTGTCATAAGAAAGCCAACAGAGCATACCACAAAAGATCGCCACCATTATCACAAAACGCACAAACAGAATCAAACAGGTTATCATCGTCACTGGACTCGTCTTCAGCATCAATCATATCTTCTTCCATATCATCAACTATAAATCCAGGTTTTGTTGTAGCTTGAATGTCCTGAAAATCCAATGAGTTCACTGGCTCAAACACTATATCATGAAACTAAAAGAAACTTTAAAGAATTAAAGGATAAAAGTGTGCTAATGAAAGACAAAAACAAGTAAACGCTAGAAAATTACCTCATCATGCAGTTTCCTCTTGGTGGGCTTCTCTTCAAGAAAGTTGACCAAAAACTGTTCAAAACACAGTTTGTAATTTTAATTAACAATGCATAAACATAAAGACGGTTTGTAGTTCGTACAGAAGAATAAGAACAGGAAATAATATAAAGTGAAAACACAATGAAGCCAAAATTAAGTGAAAGAAGAGCAAGTACAGAGAAAGCTTGAATCTTAATAAAATTCAAATAGCAGAAAGTTTGCTTCGCCGTCTAAGGTTCACACATTCAGTTAATGAATAAGCAGGTAGTCCAGCTCAACATGTTCACACAAAGCTTCACAAATATAAGTTTCAATTTTGCATTTAAAACAAGAAGGGGGGAGGATGAAAGAGTAGTGGTTTGCCTGCTCCAAATTTCAGATTGAAAACCTATATTGAAGAATATCAACCATAACCACTGAGATAGCACATCTGAATAAAAAAAATATACAGTTACATTGATAAGAAAAGAAGCTAAACAGAACCTTGCACCTTGCTAATGCATCATCCCGTTTAACAGCTTCACTAATTAGGGGAATATAATTCACCAGGTCATTCTGAGAAGGCCTGACCTCATACGAGCTGCAAAATGAGGGAAACCGTCAAACCTCAGTTTAAGAAAATGAGCGAAAACAGAAGAGATGTTTAGAAGATCGAAAGATACCTGAAAACTTTAGATAAGTGATCCCACAGAGATTTGCCGGATGTCTCAGGATTTCTCCTCACATAGTGAAGGCACTGCACTGTTAGCAAGATTGACCTTATTACTTCCTCGAAACTCTTCCTCGGCTTCTGAAGCTTGAGCCAGTTATTTTCCTTAGAGAGCACCGCTATCTCAGGATCGACATTGGAAAGATCAAACCGCCATGCGATAACATGCTTATACAGTTTCTGAAGCCCATTATCGGCAGTGCCACGCACAAATATGTCCAGTTTCCTCCCATCTTGCCTCTCACCCTCACTCCACTGAATTGGCAAAACATGAAATGAGATGGGTTCGTCCTTGTCATCTACAAAATGGTAATTCGAAACGGATTGTGGCACCGCCTCTGCCTCATCGTCTGACGATTCCATGCCCCTATTCAACTCACACTACAATTTACACCTAAACATGTAATCAAACAATGAACTTTAAAAATGCAGAGCACTAACAGAGAGAAATCACAGTGCAAAAATCAACATGCGGTAGAGGGAGATAAAAGGTACAGAATCAAATTGGGATTTGGGTTCTAGGGCTAGGAGAATTATCTGGAATTCTTGAAACCAAAGTCGAAATTGGATTAACGAATTTGATAATATTGCTTTTAATTTGAAACCTAAAAAGCAAAATTAGAAAAAAAGAAACTGGGAACTGAAGAATTGTGAACCTGATCGGATTGACAGAAAGAAAGAAAACCCTAACTTCCTCCTCAAACGCTCTCAAATCCTCAATCAGCTTCCCCAATTTGCTTGCGATGAGGAAAATTATGAATGGGAAATCATGAACGAATCAGTTTACTCCGGGCTCAGTCTAGCGCAACGACATGTCGTTTAGAAATGATGAGGGATGAGGCTGATGACGCACGTAGTCCTTTAAGGTAGCGTTTGGTACGCGGGACGGGACGGAACAGAGTAGGACGAGGCGTTCCGTCCCACGTTTGGTGCGCCTAAAATGAGTGGAACGTGCTGTTCCACGGAACAGATTTTGGATGATTTTTTGTTCCACACCCCCACCATGGAACGGGTTGTTCCACGTCTGTGGGACAGAAATTTCCAATATTTTTAGACAAAAATGCCCTTGGTCTTTTTCAAAATTTACAACTTCAAAATCAGTTAACAAACCCTAAAAACAAAATCTCTTCTTCTCAGCCGTTTCTCTTCACCTCTGCATCCCTTTTCCCTTCGCAACCTTCCTGCTCATCTTCATCCCTTTCCCCTTCGCAACCTTCCTGCTCATCTGCCGCCAAACCCTAACCACAAAACCCGCCTCCACTGCCTCCGACTTCGTCCGCACCCTTTCCACCGCCGCCGCCGTCGCCGAAACCTACGACGACCCAGATGGAGTTTCAATGAAGGGAATCAGGAAGAACCTTGATATGGTTGTGGTGAATGGTAGCGAGGAGAGACGTTACCCCGGAAATTTGAGTCTTTCGTTTGCTTATGTGGAAGGGGAGAGCTTGTTGATGGGGTTGAAGGAAGTGGCGGTGTCGAGTGGGAGTGCCTGTACCAGTGCGAGTTTGGAGCCCTCATACGTGTTGAGGGCTTTGGGGGTGGATGAGGACATGGCTCATACTTCTATTCGGTTTGGGATTGGGCGGTTCACAACGGAGGAGGAGATTGACCGGGCGGTTCAGCTGACGGTGCAGCAGGTGAAGAAGTTGAGGGAGTTGAGCCCGCTTTATGAGATGGTGAAAGAAGGGATTGATATCAAGAGTATTCAGTGGTCTCAGCATTAAGGAATTTGGTAGAGGAACTGGGTGAAGCAACGACTCCATTTTACAAGTTCAATAAAATTCTTGTCGACTCCATTTAACTTGAAATGATACCAAATTCTATCATTCAAATTTATCACATAAGACTTATTCACGTCAAACTTATTATCCAGAACCAAATGTTTTCACATCTGAGACAGAGATGACAACATGGAGAAGGGAGAGAGAGAGAGAGAGAGGGTAGGGGGGGTGTTGAAGAAGAAGAGGGTCCACATATTGGTTTCGAAGAATGGCTCTCAGACAGGCTTTGGGAGTGGGACTGGAGTGCACGTTTTTAGGGTGTAGAGAGAGTGCGAGAGACGAGAATTGAATTGGGGTAGGGACTAAAAATTGAATTGGGGTGTGGGTTTTGTAATTTGCACAATAAAATTTGATGGGTTTGTGGTGAAAATTCGAATGGAGGTGTAGAAAACGGGAAAAATTACAAATTTTAAAGGGGTTTGCATGTGAAACACAACATATACCTATTAAAATTTGGACCAAGAAAAACAAATAATGGATAATAGTGTTCAAATTTGAACAACTTAAAAAAAAAAAAAAGAGTCATGTCCCGTTCCGCCCATAAAATTGTACCAAACAACAGCGGAACATGGGTATTTTAGTCATTTTAATCTTTTGGTTCCGTTCCGTCCATGTGCTACCAAACGCAGGACGGAACAACCGTCTTGTTCCGTCCTGCGCGTACCAAACATAACACAGAACATCTGTTCCGTCCCGTCCCGTCCCGTTCCATCCCGTCCCGTCCCGTCCCGTCCCGTCTGCGTACCAAACGCTACCTAAACGCACGACTCATGACGCACGTAGTCTTTAAACGCACGACTCATGACGCATATATGAAAATAAATATGTACTTTTAAAAATGTTATTTTTGTCACTTAATTGTACTATCATTTTCTTTTTTAGTGATGTTATTTTCATTCCAATATTTTATCTTTCTACTCACTTTTTAATGAATTTTTAAGTACAAATTTGTCCATTTGCAAAATGAATAATAAGAACATTAATTATCTTGTTTTGCTTAATTTAACAAAAAAAAAAAAAAAGTTAGGCATAGGAGACAATTTGTCTACCTTAAACCCTAACTCATATTTTTATCTCTTTTCATTCAAATAAAGTAAAAAAATATCAATGGACTTAGAAGACGACTTTTTTATTGAACAAATGGAAGATGACGCTTTTACGGAAGAAGTAGAAGATTATGTTTCCATTGAAAAGGTGGAAGAATAATTTGCGTATTGTATTTTTGAATTTGTCGTTGTCGAATTCTTTTGAATTTGGATATCTTTGTCATTTCCATTTAAATTTGCAGATTTTACTAGTTTTCATTTACATATTATTTGTTATATTTTTTTAAGAGACAATTTTATAATTTCATAAGTATGTATGTATTAAAGGTTATTTTGGGAATAACAGTGCGTGGCGAAATAGCATTTTAAATTTTTAACTTTTTAACGTGGGTGGGATTACAACGTGAGTGAGAAAATAAGACAATAGTGTGAGTCTAGTAGCTCTCTTCTTTTTTTTTGCAATCTTTTTAAATTCTTATACCATCTCCAAGTTTAACCCTTAAAACCTAAAATTTTTAATCCAGAAATATGTTTTCTACACGGCTATCACAACGATCCGTCGGTCCCTCAATTCACTCCACCACCAGCCTAAAAGAGCCCTAATGAAGAAAAAAAACGAAAATGACGGGATACTTCGGGGAATTACATCGCTCTTTGATTTGAAGAATAAGGCCTACGAGCTCTCCAACCCTTTTAAGTTAAAATTTTAGTCCAAAATTATTAAAGAATGAATTTAGGATTAGTAACTTATTAAAAAAAAAAAAAAAATTATGTAGGCAATCCAAATTTAATTTTATGAACATTTTGACCTAAAAATATTTAAATTGTTCGATAAATATTAAAAAATCACTAAACCGACACTATGAAACTCATGGAACACTATAAAAGAATATGAAACACATGAAAGAATTCTTTTCTTTAATTATTTTAACCGTTGGATTTAAATTTGGATCGTTAAATTTTTTATTTATCGTTAGATTTGATCATATTGGATCTTAGCCGTTGAATTCAATAAATATATAAATTTTAAATTTTAAAAATATATATACATATATGGTGGGCCAACCCACTAACCCAGGTAAAGTTATGGTTTAAATTTACCCCAACAAATGAGTTTGGGGTTAAAACTCATATTTGGCCCAAGGATTGGAGCAAGTTGAGGTAAGTTTAGAACCTAAAATTTTAGTTTTACTCCAAGGATTTGAAGTTCCATTATAAAATGATTTGTCAAATCTAGAGAGTATTTCAATTACTTATAAGTCTAAATTTGATTTAGTTGCATTCCTTGTAACTATCGTCATTGCATCATCATCGTCCATCTTTGATCTTTGATATCCCTTAAGTGCCTTAGAGCATCCCTGATTTGGAGCCTCGTGTCATCGTCGATGCCATTTTCGACGACCGGAGTCGGGAGATAGAGACATCGAGTTGGGATGAACAAGAAGGATGGGGACAAAGGATGAGCTTGACTGGTTGCACCGCTGCCAAACCCAGACTCTGAGATTAAGATTCAGAGAAAGAGAAGGTTACTGAACGAGTAAAGTATAGAACAGGTCGGTTCGGGGACTCGGGTTCTAAACTTATGGAACCGCCCCGCCTCGCCCCGAACCCACTCCGAATCGACAATACCCGCCCAGACCACGGGTTTTGTACTCGTTTGCCCAGCCGTTGATCTTTCACCCTCACTTTAAGGGGGGCAAAGAATAGCAAAGAGAGCAAACCCTAGCCTCTATCTCCATGTACATTGTAACCCTCAATTTACATAGTGAAACTGAATCGACACTGGTGCAGACGTAGCCCCATCTTGGGTGAACCACGATATATCTTTGTATTCTTGTGTATTTGTGTGATTCACGATCGGATTTACGTTAGTCCAAGATCGACCCGATTTTATGCATCAACATATTTCTTGCAGAAGGCTTAAGGTGTGATATCGGCTTTGAAAAGTTACATATGGTTCAATAGAATAGCCAATGGATCAGAAAATGAGAATAAAATCCGAGGTGAAAATAAAACAAAGATAAAAACAGTTGAATCAAATTATTTTAAGCAACAAAAATTAGGCTAATCTTTATTGTGGTGGTCTACGTTGTTGGCAACTAGCTGGATGGTGGAGTCTAAAGTAAACTAGGAAATTTTTTAATTTTATCCCAAATATGATTTAGGCAATAACTACTGTGACCAAGCAAGCATTCATTCTCAACAGCCGATGTCCATTACATATCCTAAGTTATCTAAAAGATAGGTAAGGATATGAAATGCTAAAACAATGACTAATTACATGTTACAACTAAAAATGATAATGGAGGAAGCTAAACATACCTTGCACCTCGCTAAGGCACCATTCCGTTTAATAGAATCCTTTATTAAAGGTGTGTGATCCGCCAGATCATTCGGAGAATGCTTGACGTCATATAAGAACAGTCAAACTTTGCGCTAAAAGTAGCAAAACAGAGGTAGCAAACGGTGGTTGTTGTGAAAGCTACCTGAAAACTTTAGACAATTGAACCTACAACGATTTGTAGGATGCTTTAGGCTTACAAATAAAGGTGAATAGCACTAGACCGTAGTACTAAGTGACCACATTCAACTCTATTGTTTAAAGTAAATAAAATCTAAGTAAGATGTATATTGCAAATTTTAAAAACGACATTGATTGATCTTCAACATCTAAGATGTGTCAATTTCATGGACCATTTTTTATTAAAAAAGAGTTATAAAAATAATGTGCATGCCACCTTAAATCAGTAATCTCATGCCCTCCAAATCAGGAATTTGATCAACTATGGGACTAAGGAACTAAGAATGAAAACTTGATCAACTAAGTTTCCTACTACCTCGATTCCTCATTCTTGATAAGTAAACATGTCGTTAGCGCCCTCGAATGAGGTTAAAGTTCTCATTAACGCAAACGGGTTTGATATAAGCACTTTATCGATACGAAAGAGCCAAACTTACAACAAAATTCAACTGTCATTCTTCCAGATTAGTAACAAAAAGTTCTCCAACATATGCTCTTTTCTTTTACATTTCATTTCACCTCTTGCACTTCACTCTCTTTTATTTTCTTTCCATTTTTTACCTCACCCACCAATCAAAAAAAATATCTTGTGAATTACATCGTCTCTGGAATGACGTAATTACTGTAAAAAGAAAGTTACTATCTACATAGTGGAAGTAATTTACAATGTCGTCCTTTTTTTTTTATTTTCTTTCAACCTGTGACTCTAACTCTGTTTACAACCAAACATATTTTTATGGAGCTCTCTTAAGTCTATTTACGCCTTTCCTTCAACCTACTTAACAGCTATGCACCCTCCTTCCCCTTCCACCCCGATCCCGCCTCCCAGAGGAGTGTTGCTGCCATCATTCTCAACCTGTGTAGTGTCTGAGGCAGTGTCGTCGATGCTCAAGTTTGAAATTTCACCGCCAAGGGAAGAACAGCTTTCATCCTCTCCGCTAATAGATGTTGCCGGTGACACGTCAACAGGGGATGGCAATCTTTCTGTGTCATCAACTGGTAGTTGCAGACTCCAAAACATAATGCTGGCTGTTAGTGTCAAAAGCATCTTCTGATTCACCTGCAATAACATCACAATAATGACTCGATGTTAGTTGAAACTGCAGTTTATGAAGTTATATGAAACCCAAAAGTTGTGCTTGTCTATAAAGTTCAAGGGCACGTCGGTATTTTTTTCTCTAAAACGCAAAACTTCAAAATATTCGGCCACAAACCATACTCGATTAAAATGGTGTGACAATATCATTCTAATAAACCATGCACGCCATCAAAATGATGAGAAGGTGTCACTACTTTAGTCTCTAAGTATTAAATGAGGTAAATCAACAAAAGAAACATTGCAGTTGGAGTCATTCGTTACCTCCATGATGTCCTCAGGCAACAAGAATATGGAACAGCCAAGCTTCCGTGCAACGCTGACTATGTATGTAGCATTCAACTTCTTTTCATCAGCTATCATGGCACCCAAAAAAGCACTTTTTCTCATTAGTACTTTACTCAAACTTGGCCAATTGGTCAAAGGCCATTTCTTGCTCAGCTGAAAACGATGTTGCAAAGAAGCTTACCACTTTCACCCTTAGTAACAAGGTTCCAATTGACAACTCTAGGCTCCACAGCACTGAGAAGCTCGAGAAAGAAAATCCCGTTTGACAGGCTCTTATCCTGGAAAAAAATCCCAGGTTTCAGGATACAACATAGAAACATCTCTAGAATTATGACTGCGCTTAAACTTAAAAATGAAAACAGGTTTAGTCTGTTTGAACCTTAAAACTCTCCATTTGAGAAGTTCTGCCTGTGCTTCTGACTTTGTTGTTAGCCCACTTTAAAATATCAGTGTCCGTCATCTCCTTTCCTTGGGAGTGAGATCTTAGATTTTTCAAAAGTTGAAGCATATTAAACCTCATCAACTGCCATAGGAATGCTGAAAAAAAAGGAAAACAAACTTTAGTATTTAACAACAAATTCTCAATAAACAAAGAGATGACGAATAATCCAATTCAACAAAAGGAGAAAACATTTTATTTATTTATTAACTGCAAGTAGCAAACAACTAGACATCATTTTATTCTTGAGAATAGAAAACGAAGAAGTTTAACATAAAGTCAGATTGTCACCCTCTGAAAACAGATTTATGTACTTTATTAATAAACTACATCATGCAACTCCATTGCAGAACTCAAATAAAACTGAGGTAGTCAGTGAAATCAATAGAAGATAACAAGAGCCAGCAACGAATAAAATTCAATGTAGTATTTATCCAGTTGCTGCTAAGCTCAAAAGCAAAGGGACTAGGAAGGTGCACACAAGGACATATTGATGAGTGAAAATTACCAAGTATGAGTTTCTTGTTTCCCTGCACAATATCATTTCCAGCTACATTCACCAGCGAGAATTTCAGTTGCTTTCCAATCCTTACAACTTGATTGCAATTCTCCACTTTTCTAAACGGCATTCTAATTGGAGGCTTTGATGCTTGCTTCCAGTTAACTGAACCTGGTGAAACCTTATCGAGTACTTCTAATAGTATCCATCTGCATACAAGAGTTATAAAAGTAAATCCCACATATAAGAGGCTTGAGAAAGCGAAAATCATAAATTACTCAGGAAAAAGCAATGTAACTATCTCTGTCAATTGTCAAATAAACTAAATAATTTTGGCGACATGCAACTCTTCTCGCATGTTTTAATCATAATCAACAACTTTTTGAAATATAGAAAACTTTTCAAGTTAATGACTGTTTCTTACCCATTTCTCACATCCTCAAACACATTATTAACATAACTACCAATGCCTAGACTGTTGATCCACAGCCGGAAGCATCTCTCTTCTCTTGATGTTTGCACATCGTCTGTCATCATCTCTGCAAAAGAAATTTTCTTGCTGTCTGTAGAGAGGCCATTCCTGCACACGGACATGGTATATTCAAACAAAATACCAAAATTATCAAGTAAACACACGCACACACACCCAGAGACAGAGACACGGAGCAGGGAGGGTAGGGAGGGGAGAGGGAGGGAGGGAGTATGACAAGACCAAAATCTAGGCTACTAGAAGGACGTGATTCCATCAAATTCTTTTGACAACATATCATATGCAGAATTGTATGCCTATGCTTATCCTCAAAATTCTCTACCTAATTAGTTCCATCCCATATAATACGTCTTTCGTAAAACAAAACAAAAATAATACAAAGTTACTTTCTGACTATAAAAGATAGTGATAGTTCATTTCCAACCTTTCATGGAATATTTGTGCCACAAATGCCAGATTTAAGTTTGAAGAACCCTCGAGAATGTCTTTTGGAGTCAAGTATCTTTTGCAGTTCATTCTCTCAGCATGATCAAGAACCAACTTTGCCCTTTCATTGGGTTTGGCATCCAATGTAGCGGGATTGCAGTGTTCTGGAGCAAGAACATTAAGTAGGTAAGCATAAGCTTCTCCATCCTGTGCTTGGATTACAAATCATGGAAAAATAATCAGATGGTTTAAAGGTCAATTCAAATTGTGAGAAACCAATAATGAAACAGCGGTAGTAAGCAGTGAACTGCAAGTTCTGATTGAATGAATTATGAAGGGGCTAAGTGAGGAAAGAGGATATCACTTGCAAATATTTAAACCAGAACAAATCTCATTAACAATACTAGTCCTTCACTCTCTTCTATACCAGGACAAATATATTCTGCGTTATATTACCTGTTCTATAAATCAATCAGATCATTTCTTTTCCAAGTTAGTTTGCGTTGGAGAAATAACCAATCGTATTAAGAATGCTAAATTCCTTACCACCTACCCGCAAAAAGAGAGAGAGAGAAAAAAACCACAAGAGGAATAATTATGGCACTGCTACTGTGCTAGATGTTCCTAGATATACAAGAGGAATGATAAAATACCTTCACGTCAGAAGAAAAGTTTGAAACAGGTTTCTTGTAGCCTGCTTTTTCGAGGTGAAAATTCATCCATTTCAACAAGACCTTCTCAGGGGGTAAACTCAAAAGCTCTTCAACATCCTGTGACATAATAATACAAGAGAAAGAAAGTCCTTAACAAATTCTTCTTTTCCAAGAACTTATTAACTACAAAGTTTTCAAAGATAAGACTACGTGAAAAAATTCCAAACTGGATAACCTTGCTATCATCCACCAATTCTACAAGCTGAGGTGTCTTCTTAAGATTAAGATCTGCCAACAGTTGGATCTGAAGTTTCCATATTGGTTTCATGCAAAAAAAAAAAAAGTGGAAAGAGTCAACTATATGAATCAGTACTCCAACTTGCTTAATTTCTCTGTGGTTATGCTAAATTTAGTGTCAAAAATAAACTTTAGTTACCTACCTTTATAATTTGCGAAATCAACCCCAATACCAGATGAGGCTGCAAATAAAAATAACCAAAACAAAAATTTAGTATCCAAAAATACACACCAAACTAGTTTCAGAACCAAAATTTTAAACGTACTCTTCCTTCAATCAGGTCCTGTGTGCCAATGTTAACCACTGTGCAGCCAATGGCCTTGGCAGAGTTGAGGCAAAGAGTATGGTTCTCATTCCTCTCCCATGGGTTGAGAACCCTTTTGGTGTTAATTGCTCGTTCATCTATTGTCCCAGGCACAGCAACATTTATAAGCTTGCTGCATTTGATCAATTACATGAATTTAAAAAAAAAGAATTAAAAACAGCTTTAACTGACATAACTGCATAGACATTAATAAACTGAACCCTGCTTAAATACCAGAGGAGAACTCCATCTTTTGCAAGGTGGAATAGGTCATTTGTAGCTGGGTCTAATGGGAGAAACTGCTTTAGAAATGGGTCATCCCCAAGATAGCTGTTTATGTGAGCCACATAAGATGCTCTCTCAGATTCACTTATTGTATGAAGGAGGGTGGTTGTAGTGGCCTTCAAGAATGATGAAGAGTTCTTTGAACCACCCGATTTTGCTGTTGTTTGCCCTTGCAAAATTAAGAATGCCTGTGCAATTTGTGCAAAAATTAATATGTGAAATCCTATAAATTCCCTTGTAAATGTAGCAAATTACATGCAACGGCTTACACACCTAACTACACAATAAGCAGAATGAAAACATAAAAAAACATTTCTTCTGATCTGGGACTTCTTTCGATTAAAAAGGGTGGTATAGTACTATGATACAACAAACTGCCACACTTATTCGAATCTAGAGAGGGCAACACACATATGCAGCCCTGCCCCTGCATCAAGCAAGCTGTTTCTGCAATTTGAAGTTTTAAACCAACGACCTCCAATCGTTATGCTTATACCTACTTTGTTCAGCACTACGATTAACTCAGTAACATGCATGGGGGAGTGAGTGTGTGAATGTGCGTGTGTGCGTGTGAGAGAGAGAGAGAGAAAGAGAGAGGGGGGGGGGGGGGGGAAGAAAACAAAGAAACAATATGAATCACCTTAAGGAAGGATTCAAAATCAATCTCGTCGCTGAAGTCAGACTCCAACCCGCTTAAGCTACCTCTGATCTCCTCCTCAGAATACATTTCTCTAAATGCCTTTAATTTCATCATTAAAGGTGGCAAATCTCCAGCCAAAACTTTACCATTCTGATTCTTCACTGAATTAAACTGAAAAGAAAGCCACATATTAAAGAAAAACCATCACATAACATCCAAAAATCCCAAACGATATCAAAATTCAGACTCTTGTACACTTTAAACATCAACTGGCTAGGGAACAAATTATACATACTTTGGATTCTAGACTGCGAAGCTCAACCTGCGTGAACTGGCTTTGAAGCGATTGATCCATAATGTGAACACCCACATAACTTGACATCTCCACCAATTACCAAGTGGAGAAGAAAACGATTTCTCAGTTTTTGAAATCTTCCTCAGATTTCACTGCTGGAGAAAAATCTAGTATGAATATATCAAGCAACAATTCATTAGTCTCCAGAATCAGAAACACAAAGCAAGGCAGCCTAAATTGTGCTCTATAAAATCACCAACCTATCCTACTCTGTCAAATCCATCATGATGAATATGCCAAATTAAGGCATAAACTTAATTACTGAACCAACGGAATAACGATGAAAATGACAAATCGGAAATCTAAATCCGAATCAGAAATATATTTTCTGCATTGAAGCACCAAATCTAATAAAACAGTAAAACAAACAACATCAACATGTTAAAACATCCAGTGGAGTACAATTCTGAGTCTGTTCATCCTCTGACATGCTAATCATGAACAAAAACAAAGAAAGGTAAGGATTTTGAATCAAACCCAATAAACAAAACGCAGAAGTGATCAAAACCCGAAGTCCAAGTACCAGTAAATATCAAACGCAGAAGTGCTTCTGTTCTTAAAAGTGCTTTTTCAAGAACAAAGTTTGCAAACGAATCAAAACCCAATAAAGAAAACGTGAAATCTACGGCAACCCAGAATTCCATACCTCCAGAAAATCAAGAACATGCACTGAAACCAATGCCCAAATGGATCAATTACTTAGTTCCCCTCAGAACATCGGTGCCCGAGAACCATCCAACACGTATAATGCAGAAAACAGAGAGATGAGTTTGAGAGAGAGACAGGATCGATTTTCCTTCGTGGGGGAGCAAAGTGCGAGAGAGAGAGAGAGAGAGAGGTGTATGGTAACAAGGACGGACCCGCTGAGAGTCCATACCAAGACAGCCGAGAGTTTACTGTCTCCGAGAACCCGAATCACGCAGCGATTTGCGTACGCGCGCGTGTACGTTTTGGTTTGGTGGACTCGCTCGTTCTGTTTTACAACGCAGCGCGTGGGTGTACACCTGTTTGGTGTCTTCTTAAACCACTTTTGGAGACTTTTTGGACTCTCTCTCTAATTTCTGTATTTTTATTTATTTATTTTTCATTTTTATCCTTTTCTGTTTTTTTTCTTATCACAGAATTTTGGTGACACATAACACACATGTGTCCATCAAATACCAAAGCATGCCATTTTTGAAGATCAGGTTGGGGCAGGGATCCTAGGCATGTTGTTGTTGTTATGGTTGTAATTGTTTTTTTTTTTTTTTTTTTTAAAAGATGACAACCGGTAGCAACTTATGGTTATTCATTTCTCTTGAGGATCGGAAAGACTTATAGAAACATTTCAACCTCGTTCTAACCACAAATCTGTCTTTCTAGGCATGTTGTTGGATTGATATAGATTAGAAAAATATACACGGAACGCATGACTTATCTTTTATTTAGACGTTAATGTATAACGTTTTAAGTTAACATATATTTGTGTTTTTTGGTACTCACTGTAGGTCAGGTAGAAAAAATTATGTTGAGCAGTCATAAGACTCATAACAGGTCGATTTATATGCCAACGGCTACGAATCCAAACAAAACCTGTGACTCTGTGAGTTAACGTCGGAATAAGGGAATTTTGGTAGTGACAAAAGTTTCATATTAAGGACTTAAATTGAGAGGGAAATGTTAGGACATTTATTTATTATTGTATTAATTGGCGCAAGTATTGAATCAAAGGCTTTGTATGGGTAGTTGAATTGGCACTTCTTTTGGTAATTGGCATGACTATAACTTTGTGTTGAGACTTGGGAGTTCGGAACCACGTTAACTGGTATAGCGGTAAGAGCGTGAACTATGGCTTTTTAATAAATAAGAAAATGTGGGAGGTTCTAAGTTTAATGTTCCGAGCTGGTGATCTTCTTGATTGTAGCTACGGACAATGTGAAATTCTCCATGATCTCTCTGGGCCCGGAAGAGATGGATAAATGTAGTTTACCACCAATTGTCCTTTTTTTCTTGAAAAAAAAGACTTGGGAGTTTGGTGCTATGGATTTTATGTTTACGTATTAAAATTATAATTAAATACTCATATTGAAAATACAAAGCGAGATCTAGAATTATCAATAACAACATGCAAAATTTGTCAGCTGAATATGCTTCTAGAAAATAATTAATCTATGAGACTATTTTGTCTCAAAAGAAAACAATTCTAGAGTTACCAAAAAATTAATTTTGGGTGATTGAAGTACTAATTAAGAGAGTTTTTATTTTTAGTATGAAATATTTTTTTGTGTATTTTTCTCTTTGTATTTGTGTATTCATGTAAGATACCACATCGCCCAAGGGAGTGAATCTTGTAAGTCGTATATGTATATTCTCATCTCTACCTAGCATGAGGCCTTTTGGGAGCTCACTGGCTTCGGGTTCCATGGGAACTCTGAAGTAAAGCAAGTAGCGCGCAAGAGCACTCCTATGATGGGTGACCCACTGGGAAGTTCTCATGTGAGTTCTCAGAAACAAAAACCGTGAGGGCATGGTCGGGGCCCAAAGCAGACAATATCGTGCTATGGTGGAGTTAAGTCTGGGATGTGACAATTTTGTATCAGAGCCTAACCATGGTCGTGGTGTGCCGACAAGGAGTGGTCGGGGCCCAAAGCAGACAATATCGTGCTATGGTGGAGTTAAGCTCGAGGATGTGACAATTTGGTATCAGAGCCTAACCATGGTCGTGGTGTGCTGACAAGGACATCAGGCCCCTAAGGGGGTGGATTGTAAGATCCCACATCGCCCAGGGAAGTGGATCATGTAGGCCTTATATGTATATTTCCATCTCTACCTAACACGAGGCCTTTTGGGAGCTCACTGGCTTCGGGTTCCATAGGAACTCTGAAGTTAAGCGAGTAAAGCGCGAGAGCACTCCCATGATGGGTGACCCACTAGGAAGTTCTCGTGTGAGTTCCTAGAAACAAAAACCGTGAGAGCGTGGTCGGGGCCCAAAGCGGACAATATCGTGCTATGGTGGAGTTGAGCCCAGAATGTGGTGAGGGTTCGGGCCGGGATGTGACAATCCAAGAGTGAACAATGATTTTATTTAAAGTGCTAATAATAATTTCCGTAATTAATCAGGTAAAACACAATGGTATTGGTTATCATGATTCTAAAGGAAACTAGTTAGTGACTTCGCTGAAAAAACTCATAGAGACACATTTCAACCTCCTCACGACTGTTATTTTATGATTCACCAGTGCCAGGAATTAGTAATCATGATATGAATCTTGATTGTTATTCTTACTTGGTGACAAAGAAGTAATGGGTAGAGGGTTGAGCAAGGCAGATAGATACATCAAAAGTAGACCAAACGTAGATCTAGATGGTAAATAATTGAAGCTTTGTATAGTATAATTGTAAATTAATGTATTACCTGCCATTTTTCATGAATTGATTGATAAGTATAAAAATGGTTCACTGAAGGCCCCATGTTTGCATGTCAACTTTGTACAGATATTTGGTGTGTCCCAGCTCCTCCTTTGAAGTAAGTTACAATCCAATGAGAAAATATAACATAAAATATGGACCAGGAAAAGTGATCCTTTGGTGATTAAAATAGTAAACTCTTATAGGAAGTTCGTGGTCTCCACAACTTCTCTTCCCTTCAAGAGATTGGTTGCTAAGGATGTGTTATACACACTTTTTTTTTTTTTTTTCTCTTACTTCTGACGTATTTTTTTAATTTTTTATCGTCAGAACGAATAAATTAAAGAATATCAAATGACAAAAATTAATAAAAGATGTGTAAGAACTAAAAACGGGTGTATGAATATTACATTCTTTTTTAAATCTCTTTAGACAATGTACTTTTTCAAACTTTTTTATTTTGTGGTCACCAATTGTACAAGAGACGAACTTACCTACAATACAATATGTACGTTTTTCTCTTATTTCTCGTTTCGTGTGATAAATATGGGTGTACATTTAAATCAGTAAACAAGTATCAAGTGAGCCAACAAACTAAAGAAAAAATTGATTTCACCTAAATTGGTTGCTTATTTTCGGGTGTAGCAAATGGAGTCCACCCTTTTAATTTAGGAAGTTTTAACGAAATACTTCCGGTACTGTTCATTTTTAACGAAAAACTACATTTTTACCTTTCCCTAATACTATTCACTAAATATTTATTTGTCATTTTTCATTAAAATTAAAGTTTTTTTTTTTTTTTTTACTTTTCATTAGTTTTCCTTTTAATTTATAAGCACATTTCAAGCATGTTGTTCTCTTCATATAATAATAGCATTTGCCTACACACTTTGTATGTATGAACATATTTTTTTAGAAAATGAGAGAGGGAGAGAGAGAGGGAGAGAGAGAGAGAGAGAGAGAGAGAGAGAGAATGTGAGGGGAGTGAGAGGTTTTTGTTTTTGGTTTATTTATTTATTTATTTTAAATATTAGAGATATTTTAACAACACCTGTAGGTGAGACTTCAATA
Source organism: Pyrus x bretschneideri (assembly GCF_019419815.1). Taxonomy (NCBI): domain Eukaryota; kingdom Viridiplantae; phylum Streptophyta; class Magnoliopsida; order Rosales; family Rosaceae; genus Pyrus; species Pyrus x bretschneideri. The sequence continues at coordinate 738,169 of NW_025999805.1, read as the reverse complement.
AAAAACAGTAAAATTTAGACATGTGAAATTACATTATTGCCCATCATTTTTTTTGTGTGATAGAATACTAAATTGTCTTTTCACCCTCTTTTAGTTGGCAAAGAGATTTCATTAATTAATAAATATATACACCTTAAGCTTATTTGCTAAAGCAATTTTTTCACGTTATAATAACAGTTTAATTTGAAAAATAGACAAACTAAAGTTGATCAATAACGCATATGAAATTGTACACTAATTCACAGTAAAGACGAAGGAGGAGAGTTTAATTATGAGATGCAGTGAGTTAAAGATAAATATTTTAACTATGAGAGATGATATTGATTGATCAATCTCTCAAACTCAATAATAGTAGCGATTCTGCTCCCTCATGAAAAACGAAAAAAACAAAAAACAAAAAAAAAAAACCAAATAATAGTCCAGTCTTTTGATAAAATAAAATAATAGTCCAATCTTTGGATTAAAAAAATACAAATAATACTTGATAAAAATTTTGAGTCAATCAGTTGCTTCCATGTCTTTGGAGAAACGAATTATGTCACTGACAGTTTAACAACTTTAGGGCACTCTTAGTATTCATAGGAAAGTGTTATTGACATTCTAAAAATCTCATTCTATACTCGTCACAAATATATTTTTCTTTCCTAATATAGAACGTTTGAAGTGTAGAATGAGATTTTTGAAGTGCTAATAACAATTTCCTATCATATTGTATTTGGCTTAATTCTGTTGTTAGTTGTGCAAAAATAAAAGCCTCGCAGTTTGATAACTTCTTGTACTGAATGTCCTAGAGACATTTTTGTATAATTTTATTTTCCTTCTAAAAATAAAAGATTTTTTTTTTTTTTTTGGTCAGGTTACACTGACATTCATTCGTCCCCTTAATTAAGTAGTAGCCACCGCCCACGACCGACCGCTGCATCATTCCCATATTCCTGCTCATGTGCAAGCCACCACGGCATCCCAGTTTTTCTTTTTAAATGCAATCTTGGAGTTAATTCACTCCTTAGATTGAAATGAAATATGATGATACCAAAAAGATAAAAGAGTAAGGAGAAGAATGGTATCTTGCATAGTTGCATTGATGCATATATACACACAAAATGAACTCTAGTAGACAGCATGATATAATAGAACTTCGATATATTATAACTTCAATTGCAAGTGGCGTTTACTATAGTGATGGAAAAATGTTGAGTCCTTACCTGACGGTTTGAGTTTAAATTTCGTCGGTAACTAATTTAATATCTATTCTAATAAAGTTTATGTTTGACAAAATAAAAAATTAATAACTGTTGCAATCTTATTGGATTAGGAATGTGATTGTGTAAATCTAAGTATATATGTGAGTATCTAGTTTCTTCCTATTAGGAGTTGATTACCTATTAAGAGATGTAATTATAAAAGGGTAAGGATTTTACCTATCATACTACTATAAATAAAGGCATAAGGGGTGATACAACACACACCTCAAAATTAAATCTCTCTCTTCTCTCTTGTTGCCGCCAACCCCTCTCCCTTTTTGTCCTTTATATAGTTCAGTTAAATAGGCTTACAACATGTTATCAACACGCTATTGTCAGAAGCTAAGGAACTGAAGGATCGTAGGAGGAGGCTATCTTTTACAAATTCAAAGGTTTTCAATTGTTTTATGCCAATTAAGTTCTTCTAAAATAAATTAAGATATTTGAAAAAACCTTGAAGCATGAAAACATTACCCATGATGCATAAACCCCTTATATTTATATTTTCTTCCAATTATATATATCGTATATATGTTCATATATTTTGTCAATATATGTAATTGTTCATGCATCATGCATATATGCTATGTGAAATTGTGAGTCAAAGAATTAAAATTAATTAGAAGCAATTAGGTATTTTTAACTCTAAAATTCAAAAGAAAAAAAAAACCAAAATCTGAGCTTTTGTGACATTGCCACAGCACCATCGTGGCAGCCTGAAGCCCAGCTACAGACCTTGGGACGGCGTCTCTGACGCCCTGGACCTTGCGCACAGCCTTCTAGGCTTGCTGCTTCTATCGCAACTCAACAAGGCCTTGGCCTGGGTTGGCTACCATAAGGGCCTGCAACCCCAGTCTAAACCCGACCCAACTCGTATGCCAGAAGCATGCTAGGCCTATCCCTGACACGGTCATGAAACCCCGGCCCGTCTGCAGCAGCCTTCTTGGCTTGTTGGACTAGTTCTTAGTCTCGGCCCACGCTAGTAGCTTTGCTGCTGGACTTAGCCTCAGCCACGGCCCGTAATACCATCAGTTAGCCCATGAGGCTGGGCTTGTCCCTGCAACCCACACTTGAAACCCAGCTGCGGCTGAGGTTTCTTTGCATACCTGCACGCCTTTGGGCTTGCCCTGTGCGTCTGACCCAACCCATAAAATGCCAGCCTTTACGGTTGGGCTTACCCAAATCGGTTCATGACCTATAGCCATGATTTAGGCTACTCCTAACAGCCACCTAAGCCCATTAAACCCTATAGGGCCTTGCCCTACTCACGGCACCCATGCCGACCGTGTTTGGGCTATGGTTTTTCGAATCCAATGCTATTTTTTGGCATTTTAAATAATTTTAACTCGCATGTTATAATTATTTTTGCTTTTACGATTGATCCCGAATGGTCTCAATCTATTGAATTAATTAAAATAACCAGCAGTCCACTAATTTGACAATTAATCCAAAATTATTGGCCGGAAGCTCACTTTTTGGCATTAATGATTCAAGAAATTATTTCGTCTCTTTGAACCGTTGACTATCTTTCATAGTCCCAAAGCACTTACACTTGGGTTCCTGAAGCAATCCACAAGTCCACTACACTTCATTGTATATTGTATTTTGTGTTCTTGCATGTACCCTTATATATCAACTACATGTTCATAAATAAATCGAACCTATAGTTTCAAATTTAGTGCCCTTGAAACCTGAAGTTTTCATTCAAAACTTACCACATGAAACCTGTAGCTTTCATGCATAAATTAAACCAATACATGTCTATAAAACCTGAATGTTCTACGATATATGTCTATGGCTTTCCATATAACTAACCACGTTTTGTTGTACCCTTTGTTTAGGGACATGTCGAACTTAAACAAGCTCGATTTCATTGCCCTGGAAGTCTCCAGAAGAAACTACTTGAAGTGGGTTCAAGACATGAAGCTCCACCTTATTGCAAAAAGTCTTAGAGCTATCATCGAGGAACCACCCAATGATGCATCCGTTGACGAAGCTCAGAAAGCTACTACTATGATCTTCATTCAAAGACACATCCATGATGCACTGCATACCGAGTACCTCGCAGAGGAGGATCCCCGTACCCTCTGGCTCGCCCTGGCGGCTCGCTCTAATCACCAGAAAAACATCTTCTTGCCTGAAGCAAGACACGATTGGTAACACTTACGCTTCCAAGACTTTAAGTCTATGAATGAATGCAATTATGAAGTTTGTAGAATCTGGTCACTGCTTATGTTCTATAACGAGGACTTAACCGAACAGGATCTCTTGGAGAATACCTATTCGACTTTCAATGCCACTAATATTGTCCTGCAACTACAATATAGGGCACAGTAGTTCACCAAATTTTTGGATTTGATATCTATTCTACTTCTCGCTAAAAAGCAAAACCAGCTTTTGATGAAGAATCATCGAGCTCAATCTACTGGCTAGAACGCTGCGTCTGAAGCGCACACGACAACTTCTAGCAACCATAATCGACAGAGATCCCGTTGTGGCCATGGGAAAGGGTGGCAAGCCCCACCACAGGCCCAAGGTCCACTGAATAGAGGCTTATCTAAGGGAGGAAACTTGACCCAGAAACGCCAATGTAATATCTTGAAGAAAAAAAATTTAAGTATATGAAATTGATATTCATATTTATGAATATGTGGGCAAAGTAGGGAAATGAATCACTAAATGGTTAAGAATATTTCAGTGGGGAAATGTGAAATCCTATTCATTAGTTACGACATATTTATATTTACAGCGGATATTTGTTTGATAAGTGAAAAGATGAAAATGCCCTAGTTGGCTCAATGTAATTATATGATGACGTATTTGATTATATTCTTGATATATTTGGATAGAGGACGATCATGCGAGCGCGTAGGCAAAAACCGTTCGTCCATTGGAACGAGAAACGAAAAGTTAAGAACGTTAGAAGTTCTTAAAAAAATAAAAATTTAATATTTTTGAGTTCCCATTAAATTGGGAAGGGACCAATTAGAAAAAATAAAAATAAAAAAAATAAAAAGAAAAAGAGATGAACGGGAAGGAAAAAAAGAAAAGGGAAGAAGGAAGAAGAAGAGAGGCTGGCTAATCGAGGAGAAAGAGAAGAAGGAAGGACCAATGACAAGGAGGATAAAGGAGAGAAATGAGAGGGAAGGAACCCTAAGGGGGGGGTAACAACCCAGCCAAACCGGGTCATCCCTTAACCTAAGGCCCAACCCGGCGAAAGCCATGGTTTTCGACGTCTTTTCAGGTGATTTCTCCAGCGATTAGAAGCCACACACCACTTGGAATTGACCTAACACCCCTTCCTCTTCCAATTTCATCAAAAAAACTAAGTTAAATTGGTTTGATTTCGTGATAAACTCACCCGTAGGTTCGTGGGGTATACGGCTAAATTCCTCCATTTTTTAAGGTAGTACAGCCGACCACTGCCATCAAACTACTCCTCATGGGGTTTGGAACAAAGCCCAAACAACTATAGGGGCGGCGGAGCATCGGAGGTGACGAATTGAAGCCACCAATTTCTAGGGTTTTCAATGAGCTTGAGTGAAATTGGGACCTTTCCTTGCCAAATTGGACTTGGTCACATATATGAAACTTGCTTTACTCATTGAGATATACAATTATGTAAAATTTTATAATTTTTGGAGTTAGTTGAATTTTCAGGTGAGTCGAGACGGCCGACTGCCGTGTGCGGCAACGTGTGGGCTGAGGCACCCCTTAACCACCCTAAGCTAAATTTTGATGCCCTGATTCCATATTTGACATCCAATTAATGAAATTCCATTGTTTGAGTATAATTTCATTAAGGTTCGACACTTGAATATTATAGGGCCCATTTGTGAACTTGCATATTTGCGCCTAACCCATGGCACGAATCACCTTTCTTTCAGGTGGCACTACTTCATTTTCATGGCAGTCAATTCAAAAGTATATGATGGGCACAGAAACATGCTATCGAATTATTCATGCAGGTTTCTTATGTTTTTTTTTTAATATTTACCTCACCGTGATGATATGGAAAACACGGCTGGTTGATTAATACAAGAGTGCTTAATGTTTATGGGAAATGGGAAATGGGAAAGGGGGAACATCAGGAGAATTGTTTATGACTGATACAAGAGTGCTTATTGTTGGATCTGGATTCGCTTGGTAAGTCTCCACAAACTCACAGCCTTACAAAATTATATTTCATTTGCAATTTTTTTGAATTGCATTAACAGTGGGTATCATGCAGGCTCTTCATTATGAATGTAGAAGTTGCTCTAAACTCAACCATTCCAGAGTTGGTTTTTTTTTTGTTTTTTATGAGAAACAATAGAGTGGTATTTCATTGATTTTCACAAACATTACAGAGGTGGCCAATCGAGTACAAAAACTCTAATGATCAAGAATTGAGCTGGAGTAAATTTGCACGATGAAACAAACAACAGTAAACCCCATTTACAACTACCACAAGTATTAGCCTACCCTACAAAATGTCATCAATACAAATCTGTCACAAAAACCCAATAGATGCAACATACCTATATTGGCGACCATATAGGTCATCGTACAAATGCAAGGCCACATAAAGTCATCGCAATAGGCGAGACCACAAAAGTCATCGTTGAAAGACGATACCACAAACTCATCGCTTAAATCGAAGACAACATCCAACTACAGCAAACACGCAACCACAACATTGATAGGGCTAGGCAACAAAATTAAACACTACTTTGATAAAGGGACCACTTATCAGCTCATTTTAGTGAGCAGGACACGGACCAAGACCACAATTTCACTGCACTAGTGAGCTCTGCTGCATCTATGAGTAGATCAGGTTGCACAAGGGTGAAGTTAACTCATATGGATCCAGCGACGCCAACATATTGAACACCCAAGATGGCAGGTTCACCGGATCTGAGCATGTAAGAATGTGCAACCACCAAATCAGTTGAGGAAAACATCATTACCATGGAAATAAGCTGATGGAAGTGAAACCAACCACCAACAACCATGAAACCATTCTTGACCACATATCTAGCCCTAAATTATGAAAGGACCTTGAAATGGGCAAGGCTCGGATATGGGAGAGGCACAAAGCCATGGACGAGCTGCTCACAAAATGGTGGGAAAAAACTACAGAGGAAGGAGATGAGGCCCAATAGAACTAAGAGAGGGTAAGAGGGGACGCGGAAGAGAGGGAAGGGAAGGGAATAACAGACATGGATGTGTTGGTTGAGGGTTAAAAAGGGAGAGAGATGCTAGGAAGGAGGTGGGGAGTGGCTGCCGCCAATCATCAGCACGATCTCATTAAAAGGAATTGGGTGACAGCCTGCATCATCCCTATTTGTTGGCTAAAATGGGAATCCCCTCCTTAAAAGCATGTATTACTATATATCTTTTAAGGTCTTAATGGTCATTTTACAAATAAACAAACTTGTAATTAAAGCTTTCATTAAAAAATGGATAGGAAGATAAGGCAGTGTTGTGAAAACAACACTAATTTTTGGGAAGAGATCCCTTCGAATCTCTCCCACCAAGTCATAGGGATTCACAGATCCGGACCCTTAAAATTTGATTCAACGACTACAATTATTATAACTTTTAGAGGAGCATCTTGTTTTAGCCGTTAGATCAAATTTCAAGAGCCCGGATCTACGGATCCTTAGGATTTGGTGGAAGAGATCCGGAGGGGATCTCTTCTCCTAATTTTTTTACTTGAAAAGACACATGGCGAACTGTGAATGGATGAGATACACCACATCAGCATTGTAGAATTTGAAACAGGTCACCGCCTGACCACTAGGAGGGCAGTTTGGTCATTTGAAATCCAAAAACCCAAGAGAGAGAAAGAGATAAGCTCTCAACAGCACTCGGCAGAAAGAGAAAGAGAGAGGAGAGAGAATCAGAATGGTGACAGAACAAGAGATATCGCAAGAGTTACAAGCCCTAATCCACGACTCCACTTCCAACCCAAACACCACCACCCCGACCTTCAACACCCTAAATGACGTCGTCCGGCAGCTCGAGTCCAGGCTCGGCCTCGACCTCTCCCACAAGACCGACTTCATTCGTGCCCAGATCCACTACCTCTTCCGATCCCACCCACCCACTCCCCAACCTCAACCCCAGCCCCAACCCCAACAAATTCCTCAGCCTCAGCACGCCAAAGACCATTTTGCCCTCCACCAACCCCCTAATTACCACCATCCCGCCCCCTCCGCCTTCCAGACCTTCTCCTCCCAGCCCCCGCCTCCACTCCTGAAGCCAGAGCCCGGCACCAACGCTCCTGCGCCCGTTTCAGGCTCTAACACGCCCAAGGACAGGTTCGTTTCCTTTCTTTTATTTTTGAATAATTTCTGTTTGGTTTCTGAGAAAATTGAGGGATGGGAATAATGCAATATGGCTTGTCATGTTGTATTGTGTTTGGTTAATTCTACTATGTCTCAGCTTGCTTACCGCGAAATTGGTATTCCCCTGGCCAATTTGTGTGTTCGGGGAAATTAGGGTTTAAGGAAATTGGTATTCACATTTAGTTTCCCAACTTTCCTTCATATTTTTGAGCCGTTGTTTGGCTTTCAATAAAATTTGAGCAACAGCGAGAAAATGGATAGTATGCTTTGCAGAAGTCAAAATTTTCCGTTATTTGGGGAATGAAATTTGACCAATGGCAAGAAAATGGATAGTATGCTTTGTAGAAGTTAGAGAATTTCCCTAGCTTTATGTTATTTGGGGAATGGGAAATCGAGAAACTAAAATTTGAGAAGTGCGAAGAGAAAAAGAAGTTCAACTGCTCTCTCGCGCGCTATCCCTTAGCATTCGGGGTATATAGGCGTACTGTAGAATGCTGTTTCCAATTGTATCGGTGTTGGCGGGGTATATGTAAGGTGTATTTGTTTGCAGAAGCTATTTGGAATGTCATGCATCAAGTTTTATTTATTTAATTCTTGGTTTGCAAGCAATTAATAGGGAAAACTGCTTACATGATGTAGTTGTTCTAGTAAGTTGAGTGCGTAATGGTAGTTTGATGTTTGGGCTTATATTTATGTGCGTTTATCATTTATAAGCAGTGCTAAACCTAAAGCTAAGAGAAAAGGTGGCCCGGGAGGTCTAAACAAACTTTGTGGTGTTTCGCCTGAGCTTCAGGCCATTGTTGGCCACCCAACTCTCCCAAGGACTGAGGTTTGTGCTCATCCATTTGTGCTATTCGTAAAAGTTGATTTATTATCTGCCGGGATGGTTTTTATTTTATTTTGTTTTATATTTAATGTTGAGTTCAGATTGTTAAACAACTGTGGGCTTACATAAGGAAGAACAATCTCCAAGATCCCGGTAACAAGAGGAAAATTATTTGCAATGATGAGCTGCGAGTGGTTTTTGAGACAGACTGTACTGACATGTTTAAGATGAACAAGTTGCTTGCTAAACATATTATTACACTCGAACCATCAAGTATGTATTTGGTGTAACAGTTCCCTCTATCTGGGTGTATGGGGCCACGATATTCCTGTGTGTTTTGTGGTATGGGTATAAAATATAATACATGCCTAAGGAGATGTTTTGGTGCTCTCAGAACCAGCAGTTCCCAAGAAGCCCAAGGTGCCTAAGAATGCCGTGGAGTCTGCAACGAAAAGTACAGAACCGAGTCCTTCCCTGATAATATCTGAAGCACTTGCAAATTTTTTTGGTGCTGGTGTAAGGGAGATGATCCAATCAGACGTTATAATGCGTATCTGGGAGTACATAAAGGCCCACCATCTGGAGGTAGGTTGAATCCGACTCCACATTCTCAAAATAAATAAAGAAATAAATAGAAAATTATAAATTTATTTTGATTCAGCGACTCTTAAATTGAAGTTTTCTAGCACAAATGTAAATCGAACTTCAGAAACCAATTATACTAACGTTTAAATACATCTCCAGGATCCTCAAAATCAAATGGCTATACATTGTGATGCAAAGCTTCAAGAAATCTTTGGTTGTGAAACCATCAATGCATTGGAAATACCAGATATTTTGGAACGTCATCACATATTCAGGAGATGATAATAGGTTTGTAGGCTTTGTTTTCATAATCCGTTTTTGTTTTCTTGTTTACAAGTAGGTTCGTGGATATTAAATTTATCACTCTGCTGTTTAGTTGTAATGTTCCTTCTTTATCTCTTAATTGTACTAACCGTTGTAGTTCTCGTTAGATTCATTTTGACCGTTCATCTACATCATTGCTTCCATTCTTCTTTTCTTTTAGTTAGGTATTAAATCTCCGTCCATAAGTTTTGATGGAATGTTGGTCATTTATTGCAGTTGCAGAGCACAGGTGCAATAACTTTGTGCGCTAAACCTTCATGAGAAATTGATGTATTTCCTTGTAATTCGAACGGTTATGTAGCATATTTTTACTTGAGGTCATGTTTGTAGGTAGAGTGATGGTATGAAAATGTACAAAGGTTCATGGCAGGTCTTATTTTGCCGATGGCGCTATGGTTTGTCTGACTAGGCCTGTTAGGTTTAGAATGAGCAGCTTCTGGAGTTTCTAACGCCTGTAAAATAGCACACTAGAAAAAACAGAACCAAATGTAAGCACATGTTCTTTAACTCATTTCAGTTAATGAATGTATTTATTTAGTCGATATCGGAGTTTACCTTTACTGTTTTACCCATTTATTTAGTTGAATTTTATCTTCGTATCTAGCTTAGATAAATTTAGTGTAATATCTTATCGTTCGTTTAAAATATTATTTGAAAGTTCCAATTGTTTATTAATGGTTGGGCGTCCCGTGACTTGGTTCCTACCAACTTGTTCACATGACAAGCCCAGAATTTGACACAAAATTATACACAATCCTCATCTCTCCACTATAAATCTACTCCCAAATACAAGAACAAAATGTGCTCCTTTTGAGTGATAGGAAGAGATCCAATGGCAAGGACAAACAGCGTAGCGTCGTGGCTACCTGTGATTTTGTTGATCGCACTTGGTGGAGCCACGGCAGTCTCCGTATGCAACATTTAATCCGCCCAACTGAGGAGTGCCACCCGGCCGTGATCGCCAAATCACCAAAACCACCAACCAAGAAATGTTGCAGTGTTGTCCGCCAAGCCAACTCACCCTGCCTCTGCAACATCACCCTGTGTTATCCCTGTTTGGTTATTACCTCAATATACACATAATAATATGAACACAGTCCATGAATTTATTCCGCAGCCTCGATGATTCATTCCGCCCTGTAACAAAAGTAACATCGAATCCCTCCCCGTAATGAAAGTAAAATCGAACCCCTCGAATTCACATTTTACGGTGTTAGTAATCATCGTAGCATTGACGGGATCCAATGTGACACCAGAATATGTGAACTTCACAAGTGAAAAGCAGTCCAAGTGTCGCACAATGACAGACACTACCATATGCATCAATATCAAGTTTAAATCCTTTCCTAATAGATGAATAAAAAGATTACTAGCATACATGCTAACCTGGTTCTTGAATGAAATTAACGCTGATATCTCATCCTGTCTGTTTGCACCTAAAATGTACCCAATTTTACTCATTTGGGCTATTTGGGCTAAATATGGTATTTGGAGAATCATTGTGCAAGAAGGCTAACTTGGAAAGATATTTGATTGCAAGTGAGATAGTTTAACATTATAATATTGCTTCTCCCTTTTGTTTTGGTGGTGGAGATGTACCAAGAGCTTTCTTTAATCAAAACAATTGTATGCTTTCAAGTGGATTGGAAGGCACACGGACATTTGGATATCTTATGAAAGAAGCCAACTTGCTTCTTTTAATTATTAGTTTATTGCAAGTGGTGGCGACATGTGGTGAAAACAAGTGGTGGAAATACAAGTTGCTCTTTTTAATATCATTTCACATGCAAGTTATCAGAGAAGTTTCTTTCGAGCAAACTCAATGTTCTCAGCAAAAGGCTCTCTTAGATCTCTATATAAAGAAGTAGAGGCACAAGGATTATGGACACTCAACCAATCAAACAAACAAACATACAAACTCTGCTCTCAAGCCAGATTTGCATCCAAAAGTTATAATCAGCCCAGATTCAGTCTTTTTTAGAAATAGATTCCTTAGAAAAGCTATCTTTTGTCTAGTTTATTAGCTATGCTACTCACTCGGTGGTATCGATCTCATTTCTAGTTTATGTACAACTCATTTCTAGTCATTTAGTTCACAATCAATCTACAATATCAGTCATTTACTTTCCTCTGTCATTTACATTTCCAGCTACCTTGTCATTTACATGCTACATTTCTCCACATAAGTAAGGGCATATGCTGCCACAAGTCCAAACTGAAAATAAAAGACGAAACCAATTTGAGATCGCAGATAAGTGAGCTTAGTATTCTGAATAATACTTAAGCGATATTATATCACCATTGTCGGTCCAACGGTAAACTTACTGCAATTCCGAGAGCAGTGCTTGTAAAGAATAAGTATAGGAAATCTCCAATGACACGAAGTCCAGTCGCGCCCTTAAGCTTACTAACGTCAATCTTTTGAACTGCATTGAACAGAACAACTGATGTTGCATCATTCACCGCTCCTTCCCCAAAGACCAGGCTGTACAGCAAAGGAGTAACATCTTGATGAAGAATCTACATAAAGTGGATATAATATCTCAGAACATCCAATTAGAGGAGCGGCTTGCCCAAATTAAATGAAAAAGAAAATCCAAAACATGACAAACCTGCAGTGTACACACTGTATTAGTTGACGAAAAAATTGTTCCCACAGCTATTTCAAAACAAAAGATTGATGTAAACCAAAAGTTATCAACACGATTATACTGTTACATAGCATAAAGGTGGCAGTTCGTTTGATACAAATAGCCAATGGTTTCATCGAAAAGGTTCTCGGTTCTAACCGAGATAGGCTCGTACATTCAGGCCACCAAATCCCAACTTCGGGAACAGCCACCAGGTGCCTAAGCCAAAAAAGTGACATGCAGACATTTTCAGTTCTACAGAAATCTGTAACAGCTAGCACAATGCAAAATCAAACGATGGAAAAGAAATAAGGAATCGAAATAAAACTAGTATAAAATACGTAAAGAACAACAGATTAAAGTGTTACCAACTGTTATGATGAATACTGAAATGAAAACACATCATGATGGTTAAGAAGTTCTTTTCTTCTTGACCTGAAATCTGCGTTGGTCGTAAAATTAACTAGGTAAGTGAATTCGTCTCCTGAGTTTCTACGAATCCGGCAAGCAAATTAATTAAAACAGGATTATTATAATCGATACGGAAGCTGAATTACCCAGCATTGAATATTATAGGTGGGAGGAGATATATAAAGAACAACTCTTCATTAAATCGCAGGATGTGAGAACTCTTTCCTTTGCTCACAAGCAAGATTATTGTTCCAGTTACGCATCCCTGTTTGAAAAAAATAAGGGAAAAAAGAAACACTTTAGACAATGGAAATGATTAGGCAGGCACCGAACTTATCAATCTTCCAAATGCAAATTAAATATCCCCAATATAATTTTGTCCTTTTTTTTTGGGTAGTAAAAGGACAAAATTACCCTTGAGGCACACCGAAATTTATACGTGCGAGCAATGGACAATCATGCCTCAATCAAGTCAAAAGTGCCCAAATAGGTATTTATTTACAACCTATTTCATCCATCCTTATCATATCTTCTCCATAAGGTAACCCCCAAATCCTTCCTCTTTTATTATAATAATTAGCTAATTAACCACAAATTAAGAACCTAACCCATAAAACCATCCAGGTGGCGGTCCATCTCCTCCCAAGGTGGCCGGCCACATCCCTATATAAGCCCTCTCATTCTCTCCAAAACTCAATTCCAACTCTCTTGCTAAACTCTCTAAATTCTCTAAACACTTTTCCTTCAATATTCTAACTTTGGCATTAGAGGTTCTTCAGCCAAAGTCCCCCCCAACCCAATTCATCATGGGTGTGTGAGGCTCTTGGCCTTAACCTAAGGTGTTATTTGTTTTGTAGGTAGCAATTTTGTCCAAAAGTAAGGAAGAAGAAATTTGCATCTGCAAATTGGTGCTTTCATTGAGGGTTGAGTCCCACACTCGTAGAAAACTCTCGCATCCAAGGTTTTCTATTTTCTTGTCCATTTGTAGATTTTTCATACGTTCTTATTTTTAGAATTGTTTTATTTGCAAAAGTAATTTGGTAAAACGTAAAAGAAAAGTACAATGGCAAGAAATTTGGAAACTTTAACGAATGAAAATTCCAATGTTCAAAAGATGGGACAACGGCAATCCACGAGGCTAAACATGACAATAAGTGGAGCGGCACTACCACCACAAGGCTCCACCATGGCAACCACCGCGGTGGCCACCATGGTAGCCATCCACGGTGAGGTCTATGGCGCCACCACCACAGCCCAAGCTGTGTCATCCAAGCTTGTGGTAGCCCACACGGGCCCAAGCCCAAGGCGAGACGGCTCCAGCCACTTAAACACGACGCGAACCTAACGCATTGCCAAGCCAAGCCCTAGCCTCGCACCCACGTGCACCACACGTTGAGCAGCCTACTCTCACGGCCCAGCCTGCTCATGTGGCCTTCTAAGTAGCCCAAATCGGTCTAAGATTAGTTTAACTGTCCTGGCTCCAAATTTCCTAACCGATGATCTACGGATTTGACATTTCCTAACTTAAATCTCGATCTCAGAGTCGACCACACTTCCGCTGCTCAAGGAGATACATTCATTCCAAGCTCTTCCAACCCAAATTGAGAACAACACTTGTCTTGACAAGTCATAGAGTTGACGACCACCTTCACACAGCAGACGACCTTGGTGAACTAGCTCTTGTAACGCATCGAGATGCAACGTGCCCCAGACGAGGTGTCCCAAAGTAAGACAATGGCAGATGAAGAACCTCTCCAGCAGTGTTCCAGAAAATAGCCACTCAACCAGCCACGAATCGAGCGTTCGAGTAATTTACACTCTAGATTGGGCCCTCGAGATAGCGTATACTCCTGTCTTAGCATGCGGAGGAACGTGCACTCTCGACTAGGCCCACGGACGAGCATATATTCACGGTTGGGATCACACTCTGATATTCAACATCAGCAACCTTCCAGGCGAAGCCCGCAAGGGGCATCCTCCACCTAACATCGGAGTAGGCAGCATGACGGATGAAGAGAAGCAGTCACTCAATCCAGCTCAAGTTCAATCGGCAGCTTATGAGAAATTTGCTCGTCTGCGAAGAATGTACCACATGCACAGCAGCCACGGCATAGACAAGCCGAATACATGGAAAAACAGCCTAGACCAGCAGGTCATGACTAGGGCAACGAAGAGCTCCTCTACCCCCAACAAGGACAAATTCAGGAAAAATGTATAGAGACTCTTGACCAAGCGATTGCGTGATTTCCAACGCAACGAGGTCACCAACGAGGCACTACGACTGGACGTGACTAACATAAGAAGGTTACCCTTCACAGACGAGATCGAACAAGCAAAGCAGCATTCCAAAAAGGACTTCTAGCAGACCACCTGCTGTTCAGAAAATTAATCATCTAACTCTGGCAGACTCTTTCACTTTGACAGACAAGCATGCACTTGGGGACAAGGCTCGCCGATCAAGATGCAAGGACTTGAAAAAGAACCTTACATCACCTCCTTACTATCCAAACCAGAAGTAGCGGAAAACCTATTCGTATGTTTGACGGTATCTGAAGCAGCTATAAGCTCTACCATCATACTAGACGACTTGAGGCCTGACTACTTGTATTCCACAGTTTCAAAGCTCAACTTGATGCTACCAGAAATTTAAAAGCTAACTTTGGCGATAGTTGTTGCAACTCGGAAGCTCAAGTTTTACCTTCAGACGCATGTAGTCATCCTCATGATGCATTATTCCGCCCAATCTAAATGAAAGACGATAAAGGTGTAGACACTAGCAGATGCAAAGTTTTCTGGCGAACGTAACAACTCGGCCCAAAAGGCGCGCCAAGGGCAGACGAACACTAGAAGGACACACTCGGAAGCAAGTTTTGTCCTAGTCGGCCCAAAATATTCTACATAGGAGTAACATGTACCAGCAGTTGAACACCACTTCTTGCTACGTGTCACACTGCCCCAGCCGATCCTTGCTCTATAATTCAACTCTAGAGTGGTCCAATACCAGCAGTTGAGCATCTCCTGCTGTGTGTAACGTGGCCCCAACTCCACGACTCTCTACCACGTCTTCACAACGCAACAGGGTGACCCAACGATGGCTTCACGGCTTCCTACTGCACCTTCACGCCTAACCTAGGCGACGCAATAGAGCAGCCTAACGACACCTCAGAGGTAGCCTAGCACGCCCACTACTACAAAATGGACTTATTGTGTCACTAGGTGATGTCGCTTTAATATAATATAGTGGCGGACAAGACATTTGCGACATTTACTGAACATGACGTCGGGTTTACTGTCACTTGTAAGCGTAATAAACTGTCTATGTCACTTTTAACCGGCGTAAACATTTAATGTCGTTTATAACCAACATACATTTTAATAATTTTTAAATAATTGTGTCGCTTTAAAAAAAATAGTGTCGCTTTTAAGCGACATAAAGTACTGGTGTCGCTTCTATCCGACACTAATTATTGTTTTTAAATATCTTAAAGCTTGCATCGGTTCTAAGCGACATAGATTTTATTTTTTTAATATTTTGAAACCTGGTGTCGGTTGTAAGCGACAGATTGATGGTCTTTATATGCTATCCCCCGTGTTTTCTTCTTCCTCTCTTGCATCTTTCTTAAGGATGAGTTTATGAGGTGGCACGCAACTAGGCCTGGCAAACGGGTCGTGTCTATCATTTTCATGTAACACCTGTTATCTTAACGGGTCTTGTCATGTCTCACCCATTATCTTAACGGGTCCTTAACAGATGACCCGTTATGAACTGTTAAGAAAAATATTTTTTTTTCTTAAATTTGCACATACCACACATTGCCACATAAATATTACTTCAAAACATTAAAACACATTTGTCGTTTAAGTACTACATCTACACTCGAAAATAAGAGCTTAATAAACAAACATCTATACACTACTACTCTATTACAAAATGTTAAATGTGCAAGGATATGAAAAATGAAAGAGTTTTTGTTTTCAAGGTTGTGAAGCGTTTCTCAAAAGTTTAAACCTTGCCAATGGAACTTAAAGTTTGCATGTTATTCATTTTACAAAATCCTCAAATTTCATTAATCATCATGACAAAAGATTTTGTGGTATCCACTTCTGTAAATATTTTAAATTGATGACCAAATTAGTTCATTGTATTCGGATCAAGGAGTGTAGCTGTAAAAAATCATCAAAATTGGAGTTAAATTAACCGTTAAATCGTGATTTTTCGTTTATAACCGTCGAAAAGTTTTGTCTTGTTACTTGATCTCTAAATGTTTGTTTTTTGCAATTTTTGGCGTATGCAATCTCGAAGCATATATAAACAAGTTTGACGGTTTGATCGTTGAAATTAGTTCCGTAGGATGCGTATCCTATCAAAACGATAAATTCACTAACACTTAGAGTTTATTTATTCTTTCATTAAGTATAACATAAGATTTTGTGGTATCCACTAGTGTAAATATTTTAAATTGAAGATCGAATTCATTCATTGTATTTCTATAGGGTCAAGGAGTGTAGTTGTAAAAAATCATCAAAATCGGAGTTAAAATAACCGTTAAATTGTAATTTTTCGTTTATAACCATTGAAAAGTTTTGTCCCATTACTTGATCTTTGAATTTTTTTTTTTTGTGATTTTTGGCGTATGCGATCTCGAAGCATATATAAACAAGTTTGACGGTTGGATCATTGAAATTAGTTTCGTAGAATGTGTATCCCATCAAAACGATAGATTCACTAACAGTTATAGTTGATTTATACTTTCATTAAATATAATATAAGATTTTGTGTTATCCACTAGTGTAAATATTTTAAATTGAAGATCGAATTCATATAGGGTCAAGGAGTGTAGTTATAAAAAAATCATCAAAATTGAAGTTAAAATCACCGTTAAATCGTAATTTTTCGTTTATAACCGTTGAAAAGTTTTGTCCCGTTACTTGATCTCTGAATGTTTGTTTTTTGCGATTTTTGACATATGCGATCTCAAAGCATATATAAACAATTTGACGGTTAGATCGTTGAAATTAGTTTTGTAGAATTCGTATCCCATCAAAACGATAGATTCACTATCACTTAGAGTTTATTTATACTTTCATTAAGTATAACATAAGATTTTGTGGTATCCACTAGTGTAAATATTTTAAATTGAAGATCGAATTCATTCATTGTATTCATATAGGGTCAAGGAGTGTAGTTGTAAAAAATCATCAAAATCGGAGTTAATGAAATTTTCACTAACACTTGATAATGAAAATTTTCATACAAGGGTTGGCATGGAAGAGACTCATTTTCTTGAATCATTACCGTTGCCTACCGAGTTCGTTAATCATGCAAATGCCGACGACGAGCTAACAGATGATAACAAGGAATAAATATATTAATTATTTTATGTATTAATCAGACTATGTTTCAATTCGTGTGTGATGATATCTTATCATAAAATTATATTTATGTTTTTTATTAAGTATTATATATAAATTAAAATTTATTTATTAAAATATTATATGAGATAACATAACTGTTTCTTTTTTAATTTTGGGTTAAACTTTTTATTTTTTTTGACGGGAATTTTCCCACTTGTTTCAATGCCACTTAGAATCACAGTTAAGTTTGTCAGGTTTATGTCAGTTTGAACCGATGCAACATTTTTTTATTTCCACGCAACTTGCAATCACTGTCATATCTATCAAGCTCGAGTCGGTTTGAACCGACGCAAAATTTTCTTATTTCGACGCCACTTTCATCAAGTCTGTCAGGCTCACGTTGATTTTAACCGACTCATTTTTTTCCTATTTCAACTCCACTTGCCTTTCAGTAAGTGTGTCAGACTACTTGACTTAATGTCAATTTTAACCGACGCGAAGTCCAAATATTTCGACGCCAAGTGCGTTTCAGTCAGTGTGTCAAAGAAAAGCAATAATAGAGCTCAATATATTGGGGTAACAATGCAATCCTTATTTCTCATCTCTAAACCCTTTTCAAAAACTTGTGTTTACGTAATTTTTTTTACAAAAATGCTTTTTCTTGAAATGGGCAGTGGCCGGAAGGGCAATATTCCCCAAAAGGTTCATTTCCCCCTTCTGTGTATAGAGCGTCATCTTTCAGCAGCTCAAAAACTTCCCGTGCTACCAGTTTTAGTTCGCCATCTTTCACGAAACCTTCCCATACCAGTTATGAGCCAAGTGTTCCCCCTTATTATAGAGATAGCAGTTCCATCGGTATAGCTCCACCTGCTCCCAGTTCTACCTATGATAATCAGGTATGCAAACTTCTCAGCTGCCACCTCTAAATACTGTTTTGATGGGTTTGTAGCGCTCTTATGGGTTAACAGTTTATATGGTGTTGAACAAGTTTGCCCCATTTGCCTAATAAATCCGAAAGACATTGCCTTTGGTTATGGGCATCAGGTACATTTTTGAACTATAGTTTTAAGATGAGTTGAGACGATCATATTTTCAATACCGAGTTCTTAGTGTTATGTTTTTCGGTGCAAACATGTTGTGAATACGGACAAGATCTTCAGTCATGTCCAATATGCCGAAGTGCAATCTAAACCCGGATAAAACTATATTAACGACGACGTGCTTTCATGCCGGAGTTGGCTGACATTGTGTGTATTTGTTTATTTTTTCAATCACATTCTTTGTAATCCATTGCTTCAGGTGGTCAGGAGGTTACTAGGTTTGGTAAATGGTTGGTCGAATCCAGCGTATGGTGATGATGATCCAGATGTGAGTGAATATTCTGGTGATTTTTTTGGTTGTTTAAGAAGAAAATGAAAAGGAAGGGAAGAGCTGGCCTCAAAAGAAGTGAAGTTCTGGTGATTTTATGGACAACAGCACCATAATTATTTTATTTATGGAGATGTTAGGTAATGTCGATTACGACCGACAGTAGATCGACTATTTTATTTATTTAACTTACGTGATGTCGGTTTGGATCAACAGTAAGTGTGATAATTTTATTGTTTATTTGTTACTTAATGTTTGTTTTGGCTGCCATCATATTAGATTCTCATGTCGCTTATAAACGACATGAGAGCCGATGTCGCTTTTAAGCGACATTGTTGTTCATTTTTATTTTATATTACTTTGCTTCTTAGTGGCGGATTAAGGGGCTAAGCGACGTCATTACCCTTTTGGTGACGGTAGTATTGGTGTCGGTTTCTCTATCCGACATTGCATGATTTAATGTCGGATTTTTACCAAAAATCAGACAGTAATTGGTGTTTCTTGTCAGTTTTACACCACCAGTGATATTCCCTTTTGTAGTAATGGTCCTAGTCGTGCCTACTTCACCCGATGGAGACTTCTAGCATTTGCATGTCAATAGCGCATCCAACTATAATGGTTCGGGATGAAGCGTGGTCCTTGTCACCCTAAATGGTTTGATGCCCAAGCAGTCGATCACTCTAGGCTTCAAAGCATCCAACTAGACGATCCTCGACTAGGGATGGGCAATGGTTATGGCGGGCGGGTAACCGCGGTTACTTACCCATAACCGTTTATGCTCATACCCGCATAACTGTTTACCCATTTAACCATAACCATTTACCCGTTTTGAACCCGTTTATCCTTTTTTTTACCCATTTACCCATTTTTTCACCCTTCTACATGTTTTTTTTTTTTTTTAGCAACTTGAAAATGACAAAAAAAATAAATTTTGTTTTCTGACAATTAAACACCATTATAGGTACATTTTAGCATACATTTCCCTATTTTAATCATTTAGGTTCTCATATAATTCTAATAATTGAAATAATAGTTTACGAATGATATTTTGCTGCTACACCCAAGCAAGTCTTTAATTATAATCCATATGATTACAAAGTAATGCTTCTAAAAACAAACATTTTTCTACACTAATACCGGTACTTTCTGTTAATCACAAGATAGATTATAAGCTTCAAGTCAGCTCTTTGATTTTTCTCCTTATTGGCTTCTTGTGCTTCAAACTTTTTGTATACGAAAAGTTTAGCAACAAATACATAAACGCGTTATAACCGTTAAAAATATTATAAATTTTACATATATTAAATTAAATGGTAAATGGATACCCGTTATAACTGCGTGCAATACCCATAACTAATGGTTACCTGTTATAACCGCGGGTAATACCCATAACCGCCCATTTAAATTTCACGGATAAACGGTTATACCCATAACCATTTGTTCATCTAAACGGTTACCCATAACCATAACCGTAAACTTTAAATGGGCGGGTAATCGCGGTTAACCAAACCCATAGGTATTTTTCCCATCCCTATTCTCGACTGCCTTAAGAAATCCCTCATTGACAAGAAGGGACAATGGCCAGACGAACTCCCCGGATGTATATGGGCATATTGCACCACCAAAAGACAAGTAACCGAACAGTAAGGAGATGGCCACAAGCTTAAATCTGGCAAAGAAGAAGCGCAAGTAGACCATCACCCGCATCGCAGCCCACCAGCAGCAGCTCCTCTCCAACTACAACAAAAGGGCCAAGATACGACAATTCCAACCTAGAAATGTAGTCCTAAGAAAAAACCTTCATCACTGCCCGCAGATAAGGCTCTAAAAAGATGGATCTCATCTGGGAAGGTCAGTAAAAGATCAGCAGAGTAGGCGGCAAGAGTAGCTGCACCTATGCCACCAAGAACGACAATGAGATCGAAAAGTAGTGGAGCTCCTACAATTTGAGGAAGTGCCATATACGACCTCCCGCAACACCAAAGCCTGAAAACTCAAGCAGCTCGACGAACACCACCTAACCAGCCGATGATTATCCAGTTGTTATGCAGTTCCTACCTTACAGTTAAAGTTCTCGTTCGTTTCACTCGTTTTTCAATGAGGAATTTAAAAGTAATCTACAACTTGGCTTGCCTGCATGCTTAGAACAACTGATCACTCATGCACTTCAAAATAAGATCGCACCCTTATTAGAGACTCATCGCAGGAATTGCACCCCCCGAGAGACCAACCATGCTCTCTAGTGTGAGAGGGTAAACCAATTCCCTGACATTTGCTCTCCAGTGTGAGAGGGTAAACTAATTGCTTTCCAGTGGATGAGGGTGCGATAGGGTAAATCAATTCCCCGACACCCACATAGGTTTGCTTTCTAGTGCGAGAGGATAAACTAATTGCTCTCCAGTCTAAGAGGGTAAACCAATTCCTTGACACCCACATGGGTTTGCTCTCCAAAGGGGGAGGATAACCTTACACTCGGGATATCCAGACGTGGATGAGCCAGACTGCCCTAGTATAACTAGGTGCACGATGGCTTGCATCGGGATTCCTAGAAGTTGCCACAATAGTCTTTTTCAAGGCTTAGTTAACGGAAGGATTTTGGGTCTTTTGGCCTAATCCGTGAGAAATCGGGCCTCAAAGACGGAGGAGGCACATTACATAGTACGCCCCATGGACAGCTGCCCTGGAACCCTAAAGCTGCTACCGAGTGCACTAAGGTAGTCTACGATTTCCGGAAGACTGCTTACGGCTTGCCCATCGAGCAGTAAAGCTGTGCTAGACTTATACAACCGCACATTCTTGTGAAAGGTTAAACAAGCTCGCGTGAATATACAAAGCTTTATCCACTGCCGACATGTTACGTAGTCAATAAGCTTCACCACTGCCAAGCACGGAACGATCTACACCAAGTCCTAAAATGTTGTGATACTTGCTACGCAACTTACGGAATTGGAGAAAGCCAAGGTTAACAGCCTAGTGGTCACGTGGACTTGTCTGCTTCTGTAAATAAGGTGTCCGGCTATCGACTTTATGGCTAACAACTTTGCAAAGTTCTACACCAACACCTACGGCTACATAGCAAACTCGGCCTGTCTGCTTATAGAAAAGTAGCACGCCTGCCACTGGTCCATAAAGTCTAAAGGTCAGGGCATGAACAAAAGAAGCGAAGATGGAGAAAAGTGAAGGAAACAAGTTTATTAAATTTTCTAGCAAAATTGATAAACGACTAACAAAGACCGAAAAAGTTTAAGCAAAGCAAAAGCAACAAGGAACACAAAGAAAACCCTAAAGACTACCTAAAAGACTATTCTTCAGCAACTTGGACACTCTACGACTACTCGGTTGCCACACCTTCAGCAGCCGCGACATTCTCAGCAGCAGCACCATCTAGCGTTTCACCCCCGGCTGCTCTAGCCTGGGCACCAATCTCTCCGTCTACTTCACCAATAGAAGCCTCAAAAGTAAAGGTAAGCAAGCCTTCTAGAGAAATAGAGAATAAACGTCCATGTCTTCAAGCAGATCTAATTTCAAAAACGCACAAATCTCAGTAGCCTCCCCAGAAACAGGCTTAATAGATTTCTCACAGTTGACCACTCGAGCAGTCTTATGCTTCCCAGCAAGCGAATCAATCTCAACAGCAAAAGAAGTGGGCCTTAACGCCACTTTAGTAGCAGAGTCCATCTGATCCCTCTTCATAATAGCAAACCTCTTTAAAGGTAAACATGACTTAGCTCCTAACGGACATCTTGGTACAAACTTTGACACTGGGGGCATGACAAACCTTTACGCTAAGCAATCCTATCAGCAATTGCACTAGCCATTCTCGACATGACAGGCGTTATAGGCTTAGATCTAGCAGCCTCATTTTTCTTCCCATTAGAAGAAGTCATGTCAATCATAGGCCTCTAGGCAGCAGGCGGACCGTCATGAGCAGCAGATGAAGTCTTCAGTTTTTTCTCAACCGGCATCTCTTAAGCAGGAGAGGAATGTCTATTATTTCCACCTTTATTCATAGTAGGCTCCACGAAAGCGATCAGGAGAGCCAATGCATCTGCCTTAATCCTTTTTACCTATTCTCTCGGAAGCAGCCCACATTTCTTCAGGCGAAGATAACTAAGCAGACAACGCCATTCACGGTACTCAGCAGGGGAACTCAACTTATACTGGCTTTTCCCTTATTTTTTTCTCTCGAACCAACGAGCGGGAGGCCTGTATACCCAGTATTCTAGCAGCTTATGAGGCCCGCGACCTCCTCATTTCTCTCAATCGCTAGCATGGCCCGTGTCAGGTCCAAGAGCCCAAAGAACATGAGCCATACGGCTCACCTAACATACACCCTATCACCTCAATCCATGGCCCCAGTCGCACAAGCTACCCTTGGCTCTAGCCAAGTCATGCAGCCTAAGTAGTGGTCCTTGCCACAACACCTCATCGGCCCATGCCGAGTTGACTCCTAGCCTTTGCCTATCGATGTGCCACAACACCCTAACGGCTGTCTACACTATCCAAGAAAAAGATGAGAAAAATTAAATTTTTCTTACTTCAGTGCGGCGCGGAAAAGACGAAGTAGGCAACGAAAGACGATCATTTGCAGGGACAAGATGTAGAAGATTTCTAGAGGAGAGGGAACAAATATCCTCTAAACTCTTTCTTTCTTGTAGGCTAAAATAAATCGCTCTCCAAATTTGATTTAATAATCCACTTAAGGTGGACTTAAATAGGTTTTGAGATAAATTTATCTCATTTTCCTAGAAGGATCTAATTTCCAATTAAAGAGGGAATCCACATCAAAATAGGAAACAATCTTATGTTTCCTCAAGCAAAAAGATCTCTACACCTGTTGCCCTTTCCTGCAAGCAACCCAACAGGTGTGGGGGCATTTGTGGAGCCAAAAATAATCAAGAGGCGATACATGGATTTTTGGGTATAAAAGGACAATTACCCTCGAGGTGCACCGGAACTTCTACGCGTCAGTAATGGATAATCATTCCTCAATCAAGTCAAAAGTGCCCAAATATGTATTTATTTACAACTCATTTCATCCATCCTTATCATATCTTCTCCATAAGGTAACCCCTAAATCCTTCCTCTTTTATTATAATAATTAGCTAATTAATTAAATAATTATTCCATTAATTAGCTAATTAACCACAAATCAAGAACCTAACCCACAAAACTATCCTAGTGGCCGGTCCATCTCCTCCCAAGATGGCCTGCCACATCCCTATATAAGCCCTCTCATTCTTTCCAAAACTCAATTCCAATTCTCTTGCTAAACTCTCTAAATTATCCAAATATTTTTCCCTCAAAATTCTAAATTTGGCATCGGAGGTTCTTCGGCCAAAGCTTTTCCTCCAACCAGGAGGCCAATCACAACGCGACACATGTCGGTATCAGATGCCAATCACAGTGCAACACATGTCGATATCAGAGGCCAATCACAACATGACACGTGTCAATGTCAGAACAAAGCTAAAAACTCTTTTCTATAAAAGGGGATCATTCTCCCATAATAATCCCTAATGTCATTTGTACTAAACTATTCACTAGAACTCATTGAAAGAGAGCTTGAATATATGTATTTGTGTAAACCCTTCACAACTAATGAGAACTCCTCTAATCTGTAAACGTAGCCAATCTGGGTGAACCACATACATCTTGTGTTGTTTGCTTCCCTGTCTCTATTCATTTACATACTTATCCACACTAATGAGCAGAGCAATCTAGCGAAGGTCACAAACCTAACACTTTCTGTTGTAACAAAGTCCTCGCCGATTTTGTGCATCAACACAATGTACTATTTAGTGTAAACTTAAAAGGACATAACTGATGATATGGCTAAATAACATAAGGAAAAACAATGAAAATGGAGGTTAATTAGAGTACATAGATTAACCTAATTATTAAGAACCATTGGAAACCAACACACACACACACGCAAATGAAATTGAAGAAGATGGGGTTAATAAAGTATGTAATTACGATGATAATGGCGGCGATGGATTTGTTAACCCATCGATTTTCTTCAAACAAATGGCCGATGACCATGCAAAGGCAGAGAACCGCCACATAGACTAAGACTGGTATCACTTGCGCATGCTCCCGCGCCAAGTTTCTTGCAAACTCATACGCTTCCACCTCAATTTCTCAGCCTTCAACCAAATATTAACCAGCTGTAGTGCTGGATTTTTAGATCGCCAGGTTCGCCCCACTCTAACGACACCGATATTGTCCCCAACTTAACCACCTGCCCAATCCGTTAAGTGTGAGATTTTATCACAAAAGACCTCGATATTAGTTAGAGTACGGTAATCATATTTAAACCCCTTTGGTTTTCTTGCACTTAGCTACTGTGCGACATTAACATGTAGTACATCTGCATTCCATCAGACGACGTCGTGCATATATATAAAAACTGCAGAATAATTACACACAAAGATGCGTGCCTGTGAGATAATTTGATCACTACTGTCTGTAAGAGAGAGAAAGAGAAGGATGAGCCTACGTGGTTGATGAGTGTTCGTAGTCAGGGTTAACACGTGGCTGAAATGCATGCGAGTGATACATGGCAGCAGCTTATTTTGTTGAGAGGTTTTCAAGGTGTCCGGAACACATGTCAGTGTATCATATGCATTATAAATTGAAGAAACACTTAAAACAGACATTTTCTCTATTTGTATAATAATAAATGATATACCGTATCTCGTATTCTGAACTAAAAAAATCTTTCATTCTATTAGTCCAGGGACTAGCATGTATTGGTGAAATTTTACTACCCTGTATGGAGTAGTCATTTTGTGAGTCGAGAGAATCACATGTACCATCATGTCCCTACTGATTAGTGATCATTGTCACTGTAAACTGCAAAGTTGTAGGCTTTTATTTAAGTTCGGAATAATTTTTTGTCTACCTTTCTCAAGATCGAGATGTTGGATCTTCTTGTCTTATCTTTTTGGTTTTTTTCATCTTGCATCGTTGTTTACTTGCTTGATGATCCGAATTGTGGAATCTCTAAGTCATTCTTTTAAGATAAACTTTAGAAAGGAAATCAAATTAAAAATTATTAACCGTTCGTTTTGACATTGTCAAAACTTTAATGTTTATCTAAGAAATATAATTTGTTTATTTATTGAATAATAGTTAGATGACTAAATGATTTCAATTTTAGTTAGGCTTTTACAAGGACTATAATGGTGACGCATAAAATAGTTCGCTCAACTATCTTGCAATATTTTACTGAATGAGATGGAGAGCCAAAGTATAATATAAAAATGATCAACTAAGAAGATTGCTAACATTCTCTATGTTGTAGTATGAAGTAATTGACTATCCAATAATACAAAACCTCACTATATTTATAGCAAACAACATTGGTAAAATCTAGGATTAGTTAGACTATCTTTCAACTTACATGAATATGCATTGGATCATTGATTGAATCAAGGTTTTTAGTTTACCTTGTCCTTGATTCAGTCATATTGGGCTACAACGTGGTTGTTCAATATTGTCTTGTCCTTTTCATGCATCAAGATTCAAGCATGTTGCCTGAGTGTGGCTTCCTAGTTTTGCATTCTTAGGGCACATTTATGCAAAGGTAATTGGAATCAAAATGGACAATTGAATTCTGATTATTGAAGACTTCAGTCTTTACTGAATATTAGAGAATTAAAAAGTTGGCGGGATCCATACGAAGTTTGGAATCCAACTCCAAACTTTAGAGAATTAAACTCCTACATTTGGATGGTATTTCAATTCCAAATTGTTCAAAGAATTAGATGAATTTTTTTCTCCATTATACCCTCACTTATTTATGAAATTCTAACATTGCCCTTCACAAGATTTTAATCCCTTTGGTCTTCCAAGAAAGTGAATTCGATTTGAGGGTCACCAACTAGTCTTTGGTCCAATGCTATTTGTCCCTATTTAATTAGAAAATGTTTGTATTTGACTTACATGAATGATAAAATTTAAAATTTATGATGAGCTTGATACATGATTGTGATGGTGTCACAACTTAAAAGACTAAGTGTCGTTTCGAAGTGTTTTTAAAATACTAAAAGCACTTTTGGTGAAAGTATTTTAGGGTCATGATCTAGATGCACAAATTGAGCTGTTGTTGAATTTAGTCCAGTTTTTTTTTTTTTTTTTTTCAACTTTAATTAATTATTTTTTATATTTTTATATCTTTACTCAAATTTTTAGTTGGAATATTTAAGTATTAAAATCTAAGAAAGTATTTTAGGGTCCTTTGATCTACGAAAATAAATAAACTTTAATAGGGCTGAAGTAAGGCGAATCAAAATACTGATACCTCAGAAGTCTGGTCATGGACTCAATAGCTTCTACTCATAAGCTTAATAAAGGGATCAGTGATGCCACCATTATCCTGTTCCTGAATCAGTGGGCAAAGTTCGGCGGCTTCGCTAAGATTGACTATATTTGCTCTGCAAGATACAGAAACCTAATACAGTGAGGAATCAACAAGTTTCCCATAATCTTGGAGGCTTATAATCTAAGGATTGATGTTCGTTGGAAGTGATCAACTCCTAAGAGGATGTAATATCTACTCTAAATATCTTCTGACATTTTCTCAGTGTAATTCGGACTCTAACATCCTAAAAGTCTCATTCTCAAATAAACATTATAGGATTCATTTATGGTAACGCAATAATAGCATACTTATTCTCTAGCTCATTGTTTCAATCGCATATTACTTACTAAATTGACTATCGAAGAGCCTTTGAGCAGCATCGCCCCTAGTCTTTGGCTAGCTCATGGTTTTTTGTTCTTTTACAAGTTACTCAAATTTGTGCATCTCCACTTCCTATGGAGGTGCGCGAATTTGGTTCGATCACCTATCATTCATGAAAATAGTTCAAATAAATTTCGTTTCCTATACATTTATAAATCCATACTAGTATATATATTGATAGATATAGTAAACGTAGTTAATCTGTGATGGAGGTGGAAGAAAAAATTGAGAGATGAATTAGAAGTAGGAAAAAGGAGAAACAATATTTAAATTTTATATTTAATCCTAAAATTCCGTAAAAGATAAACCTATAAATAAGAATGGCGGATCCATGACACCACTTTTTTTAGACAACTTTTGATAAGCGTTTTGTTGGGGCCCACTCTATAATGTATTTTAACGATCCAAAAGTCTATCTTTTAGACCATTATTCATAGATTATCGTTGCAAAAAATTTGACAAATCCAAAATCATTACGACATTTGTTTTGTAGTGAAGAAAAAATGTACAAATACGGTTTTACAAAGAACGCTGAACTCTTACTCCAACGATCATATAGTTTCAAATTTGAGTGATTTTTGTTAAACATGATTTTTGAGGGAAGTCCTAAAATGTAAAGTGTTTTGGTTCATTGAAGTATATTATGAAATCGGCCCTTAAAAAAAGTGTGTTAAAAGTTGTGTAAAAACAGTGGTGTCATGGATCCAATTCCCATAAATAAGAGATATGAAATTAATGAGTATATATCCAAAGAAAGAGCCTATCTGCCCATTTCTTCTTAGAATTAAATATTTTGAGATTTTTATTATTTTATAAATGCCCAATTTCCCCTTCATGTATGGTTACCTGATGCCATGGAAGGGCTTACCCCCATTTTGGCTCTTATACATGTCGCTACTATGGTAGCAGCATGAGTTTTTCTTGTAGCTTGGCTTCTTCCTCTTTTCTTAGTTATACCTTACATTCTACATCTAGGCCGACTACTTACTTTAGTATAGCTACACCTAAAAAAGTTTATTCCTACCCCCTTTTCTTCCCCTTTCTGTCAATGTTGCCAATTCTCAGAATACTTATAATGTACCCTCGCGCATACAATTGCCCAACAACTTTCTTCCTCCGACTTCTTTAGCCACTTCCGCATCTGTCGTCTTCGGGATCGGGAGAGCTTGCTTCGTGGCGGAGCATTTAGCAATTCCAGCAGCCTGGTGAGGGCTGGCTGTCTGAGGACAGGTTAAGGCTGGGCCTGCTGGGCTTGCTTCTCATGAGATTGGGTGAGGGAATCGGAAAGGGGCTCATAAACCGGGTGGGCGGGCTTTTGGGCACATGAAAAAGAGGAAGTGGATGGAGTGCTTTTTCAATCCAAATTGAAACGATATGATATAGAATGAATCAATAGTTTTATATTTAACTAGAATCAAAACAAAAGATAAATAAGCAGAGAATAGAAACCAAAGTATAAATGAGAGGAACAAAAGATTTTAGGGGAGGTTGTTCGTCTCCGAGTCCTTGACACAAGAAACAAGATCTGAAACCTCCTAGCCGCACCCTTTACTTCGACTTGGGGTTAGCGGCAGCCCGACTCCCACCTTTTTTATAGCCCTCACTCCCTCATTCCCTTCCTTCTCCACCCATTGCATGTTCCCTCTTTCCCCATCTTCCCCTCATCCTTCTCCATCTCTCTCAACATTTTATAGCCCCTCCTTCCCTTTTTCCCTTATCTTCTGCATTTTCCCTCTTCCCCCATCTTTCCCTCCTCCTTCCACTCAAAAGGTTTTTAATTTTATGCATTTTTTTTTTCTCTTTTGGCCTTTGTTTTGGCTTCTTTTAAGCTTTGTTCCTTGAACTTTGTCTCAATTCCCCTGAGCTTATCTCATAATTGGACTTTCATGGCCTTATCTTGCTTTAGTGTATTTTTCGTCGCACATCCGCAACCACCGACCTCTGCTACTCGACCCGTGTGCTTCTCCTCAGGTGTTGGGTGACTGTTAAAGTGCTTTTAGCACTACTTGGTAGGATTATGAAAGCGCTCACTGCGCAGGTGGCTCACTCACTCCCATTTTCCATTGATCCAGTTGTTTCATTGGTTCGTTCTCTTGGTGGTGGTGGTGGCCTTACCATGGAGGCGCAACTAGTGGTTGTTGGTTTTCATTCTAGTCTTAGGGTTTTTTGTTGTTGTTCAGCTGACCACTTTTGAGTCTTTTTATTGTATTTTCTTATTTGATGTTGGGCTTATATTTAGGTTGTGGGCTGTCTTTTGAGCTCTCTTTTTCTTGTATTAGTCTTTTTATTAATGAAAGTAATTTAGTTTGACAAAACCCAAAAAAAAAAAAAAAAAAAAAAAAAAAAAAAAGATGACATTTATCGCTATTTAATAATAAAAAAAAAAGATAATAAGAAAAAACTTAAATAGATAATCAATGAATGGACCTAACCCAAAGAGTGACTAAACCCAATAGTGACTCAAAGAATTTGACTTATATCAAGTTTACTCAAGTACTTTTGGATTCCAAAAACACTTGAAGTGTATTTCTGAATAAGCACTAGTTATGTGGTTCTACAAAATACTTTAAACAAGATTAAGTTTAATTCTCACTAAGAATTAGTTCTAAAAGCACTTTTTATTAAAAACGTTTTCAATGTAAAATCACTTTTAAACACTATGAAATAACTTAAGACAAAAACAAAATTCATTGATTAAGAAAATCTAACAATGAGCAGATCTCAGTATAGGCCGTGTGGACCAGGCACCCAAAAATTGAGAGCCGGCACCCAAAAGAAAGGTCTCAAAGTTAGTGCCATTCTGAAGTGAATGAATGGACAGTTGCTTGTTTGGGCTCGTCTTGGCCTGTTTTGTGTAGTGGATCTCCCTCTCACTTGAAAATTGCCTTTGTTTTTTTATATCTTGACTTTACTGTATATTTTCTTTGACATGTTGCCAAGCATTTCCCATATTTTGTTGTTGCCACAAGTAAGAAACGCTATGCCATCCACCAAAATATGTGAATTTTTTTCTTTTCAGTACAACGATATATTTTATACTAACGAATGAGGGAGTTTGGACTAAACTGCACAATGGGCAACCTAATCTGATATCGAATTCATCATCCACGAGTTTTGAACCTAAAATCTCTTACTTACAAGTGAAGATGCATACCACCAGACCCTAATATTAGGTATCGCAACATATGTGAATTCTAATCATGAGAAAATACAACTTTGATTTTCTTTTTTTTTTAATTTTTTAATTTTTTTTTGGTATTAAAAAAATTAAACAAGTGGAGTTTTGGGATGGCCAGATTGTTATTTATGAGAGCAATGATACTTACCATTTACCATACTCATTTGCATTTATCTGGTTGGCAGCATGCTTAAACATAATAATAGTACTGACTTGTAATAAATCATTCTGCCAAATACTGCATACATTCATTAACTTTGGGGCACAATATTTTCCCATCTGGCTCTACACACAACTGGTAGAAATTATTGAGAGTTTGGTCCACTCATGGCCAAAGGTCACTCACTTGAATTCCTATTTTTGGTTTCAAACAATTTTTCTTCAACAGTCGGGAGTCCTGGAAATAACAATGACGATTGTTTAAAGGGGTTTTTTGAAATGAGTCCGAAGTAACTAAAAATTGGACCTATTTCAAAATGTAGTCTATAAAATTGAACCTATTTCAAATTTTTCCTTGTTTAAAAAATTTGATTAGTTGATAAGCTGAACTACTGAAGACAAATTCGAATAAAAAACTGAGCACTTGAGTGTTAGAATTTGGGTTTTTTCATTGATGAAAAACAACAAAGATGCTGAGACAATTTTGGACCACCATATTGCCAATAATATCAATGTGTGGCTCACTCACTCCCATTTTCCATTGATCCAGTTGTTTCGTTGGTTCGTTCTCTTGGTGGTGGTGGTGGTGGCCTTACCATGGAGGCGCAACTAGTGGTTGTTGGTTTTCATTCCAGTCTTAGGGTTTTTTGTTGTTATTCAGCCGACCACTTTGGAGCCTTTCTATTGTATTTTCTTATTTGATGTTGGGCTTGTATTTAGGTTGTGGGCTGTCTTTTGAGCTCTCTTTTTCTTGTACTAGTCTTTTTATTAATGAAAGTAATTTAGTTTGACAAAAAAAAAAAATGACATTTATCGCTATTTAATAATAGAAAAAAAGATAATAAGAAAAAGCTTAAATGGATAATCAATGAATGGACCTAACCCAAAGAGTGACCCAATAGTGACTCACAGAATTGGACTTATATCAAGTTTACTCAAGTATTTTTGGGTTCCAAAAACACTTGAAGTGTACTTCTGAAGAAGCACTAGTTATGTGGTTCTACAAAATACTTTAAATGCTTTTTCAAGATTAAGTTTAATTCTCACTAAGAATTAGTTCTAAAAGCACTTTTTATTAAATACGTTTTCAATGTAAAATCACTTTCAAACAGTATGAAATAACTGTAAGACGAAAGCAAAATTCATTGATCAAGAAAATCTAACAATGAGCAAATCTCAGTACAGGCCGAGTGGACCAGGCATCCGAAAATTGAGAGCCAGGCCCAAAAGAAAGTCTCAAAGTTAGTGCCATTCTGAAGTGAATGAATTGACAGTTACTTGTTTGGGCTCGTCTTGGCCTGATTTGTGTAGTACATCTCCCTCTCACTTGAAAATTGCCTTTGTTTTTTTTCATCTTGACTTTACTGTATATTTTCTTTGACTTGTTGCCAAGCATTTCCCATATTTTGTTGTTGCCACAAGTGAGAAACGCTATGCCATCCACCAAAATATGTGAATTTTTTTCTTTTCAGTACAACGATATGTTTTATACTAACGAATGAAAGAGTTTAGCCAAACTACACAATGGGCAAACTAATATGATATCGAATTCATCATCCACGAGTTTCGAACCTAAAATCTCTTACTTACAAGTGAAGATGCATACCACCAGACCGTAATATTAGGTATCCCAAAATATGTGAATTCTAATCATGAGAAAATTACAACTTTGATTATTTTATTTTTTTTAATTTTGGTATTAAAAAAATTAAACAAGTGGAGTTTTGGGATGACCAAATTGTTATTTATGAGAGCAATGATGCTTACCATTTACCATACTCATTTGCATTTTATCTGGTTGGCAGCATGCTTAAACATAATAATAGTACTGACTTGTAATAAATCATTCTGTCAAATACTGCATACATTCATTAATTTTGGGGCACAATATTTTCCCATCTGGCTCTACACACAACTGGTAGAAATTATAGAGAGTTTGGTCCACTCATGGCCAAAGTTCACTCACTTGAATTCCTATTTTTGGTTTCAAACAACTTTTTCTTCAACAGTCCGGGACTCCTGGAAATAACAATGACGATTGTTTAAAAAATTTGATTAGTTGATAAGCTGAACTACCGAAGACAAATTTGAATAAAAAACTGAGCACTTGAGTTTTAGAATTTGGGTTTTTTCATTGATGAAAAACAACAAAGATGCTGAGACAATTTTGGACCACCATATTGCCAATAATATCAATGTGTGGGGCAAATCCTGTATAACAACTTATTCATAGAGGAATCTCTGGTCGAAGGAGCACCTCAGCCTTAGCCGGAAATTAGAGAGAAAAACAAAGTTGCTATAACTTTTCTTTATCTCCCAACATGTGTGAATGTGTTATCTAAATGTGACAGTTGATGATATTTTATTTTCATCTAAAAATAATGTGAAAACGAAATACAAATTAATCTACACCGCGAAAAAATGACTAGTACTTTTTCTATGTGAACTTGCAATCCACCACATGCTATGTTCTCCACGCATGGTTCATAAAATTGAATAAAAGATAAAAATACGCCAATTGCACATGAATTGTAAACTTCGTTGGAATTGTCAAATGAAAAAAATTTGAATACAATTTTTTTTTTCTTTGTTTCCAGAATGAAGGACAAAATTTGTTTAATTTGAATTACGAAGATGAAGATTCAAAATTCAATGGATGGGGAGAGCTAACACTCAGGTTTGTGAATTGCTTTTTCACTTCAATTAAAATTTGTTTCCAATGACCAACTTACGACTAGGTTAAGTTATTTTATGGTTAGAAAAATTATGTAACTGATTATAATACTTGCATGTAATTATACAATCATCTTCTTATTATATTAAATATATATATTCATATAAATTATATCATCGTCAAATAAAAAATTGGAAGAACTTTTGGGAACAAAAAATAGCAACGGTCGAGTCAATGTCCATTTGGAATAAATCAACACGCATACATTCACATCACATCCATTGAGTCAATGTTCCTTTCCCTTTATTAGACTCATTCCAACCCAAATTTCTTCCTATGTGCTACAAATTTCTAGTGACCTTCCTAAACAAAAAATAACCAAAAATAAATAAAGATGAAAAATAGGTTTTGGTCCACAACTCTTCTTGTCTTACTATTTGACTTCTGCTTCTAGTAAGGTTTATTATCACATGTTAATCTAAGATGGGTTAGTCAATCTAAGATGGGTTAGTCACTTAGTATTATGGTTTAATGATATTTCTTTTTATTTGTAAGTGAGAGATCTTAGGTTTGATTCTTGCGTAAAGATGAATTTGAACCATATTATTGCTAGCCCATTATGAGACTCAGCCTACTCCCCTACTCCCTTAGTATAGATAATATCGTTTGTTTAAAAAATTTAAGATGGATTAAGTGAGGTTTTGGACAAATAAAATCTTAAATTGTGCAATACTGCAATGCAATAGGAGGATCATAGATGATCATATGAAGAGGACATAGCTAGCTAGAGTTGAAAATCAGAGACCGACAATGTAAAACTAAGAAGAATGTTTTATTAATCGAAAACAGATAAACACTGCTGAGACGAATAATGGACTACATCTTGACACACTTGCTTCTCAAACTAAATTACAAGCTATATTTATAGCGATATAAACCTAAGAAGAATGTTTTATTAATCGGAAACAGATAAACACTGTTGAGACGGCTAATGGACTACATCTTGACACACTTACTTCTCAAACTAAATTACAAGCTATATTTATAGCGATATAAACCTAAGAAGAATGTTTTATTAATCGAAAACAGATAAACACTGTTGAGACGGCTAATGGACTACATCTTGACACACTTACTTCTCAAACTAAATTACAAGCTATATTTATAGCGATATAAATCTAAGAAACCCTAATACGTAAATGGCAAAAATACCCTAATACAAAATCAAGTCAATCAAATCTCTAATTAAATTCCTAAATAAACCTAATAAATTCCAACAGCTAGTTGTCACCTTAGTAATATATAATATTTTGTTTTAGAAGAAAGTTTGAATATGCATGAATTGTCATTGTTTGGAGATTTGGATCATCGATTATCATTGAGAGTTTTGGTTAGTTATGATCATATATAGGGAGGTATTTGGGATTACACCAAAGTGGTGACGGTAGCTGGATGTTTGAACTAGGATAAATTAGGTCAAGACTATGATTTTTAACTGTAACAAAGATATACTAATAGAAAGGTAAATTTTTAGTACGGCAATATAATAGAGATACTTCTATTTTAGTGGACATCAAATCTTATGAAAAATGACATTAAAAGTCCGTTTATATTCTACAATTCATATACTAAATATACTGCACATAGACGAGCTAGAATGCCTCTCTTTCATAATTTAAATTCTTATTGTTTTAAGAAAGCTCTAATTTAATCTGTCGCAGTCAGATGCTTGCTAATATGCAACTGAGAGTAATTACTAATTAAGTAAGTATTCACCTAAACAAAGATTGTTGGAAAGAAGGTATCTCTTTCCACTTTTCATTCAATTTTTTTTTTCTTTTCGGAAACACTTT
The DNA here is from genome assembly GCF_019419815.1 of Pyrus x bretschneideri. Taxonomy (NCBI): domain Eukaryota; kingdom Viridiplantae; phylum Streptophyta; class Magnoliopsida; order Rosales; family Rosaceae; genus Pyrus; species Pyrus x bretschneideri. The sequence continues at coordinate 702,481 of NW_025999805.1, read as the reverse complement.
TCATTCAATTTACAACAAAGGCACATGATCTTTGTAAGGCCTTTTTTTCATTCCTCTCACCAGTCACCACCACTCGAATGGCGAAAGTTCACAAAAATTAAAATTGAAATAAATTATAATTATATCTATACTTGTGAAAGTAACTTATACGAACTTGGTCACGGTTACATAGCGTCTAATTCAATAATTAAAATAAAAAACACTGTATAAGCATGAACCCGTTTCAACAAGGGATTTTGGTGATGCGTCCCACTTTGAAGATGAACCGCGTTGCGCGTTCCGTTCCGCTGACCTCATAGTTTGGCACCAAATGATTGTGCGCCACGTAGGTATTTGCCAGTTTGGTGATTGCCATGTTATGGACCCCAGATCTAGCTGTCTCCAATCAGCTAATCATCAAATTGGCGCACCCAATTCACAGGCTTCGGGTTGCCGGCTCGAGCCAGCCGTCATCCTAACCCTGTTGATTTGTTCATTGACCCGCCGGGGTTGATCTGCTGTGGCCTATTAATGCATATGGACCATGAACTTGTTTTATTGTGAAGTTACTTTAAATGCGATTGAATATCGATTTATACGACATAGGTACATCGTTACTGTAGTTTCTTGTGTTAATAAATAAACAACTTATTTTTTAGCTATATCTATTGAAATTCAATTTTGATCTTACTCTACTTTTGTAACTCAAAAGTCATCACTTTACTTCATGAAACTCAAAATTTATTCCATTTTGACTTGTGAACTCTCTCTTCTCCATGAAACTCAAAAGTAGCCCATGTGGAATATTGTGGGATCCATCATCCAATAAGACTATGACATATGTGCCAATGTATTTGATTATAAATCTCTACCAATGCGTTACATTCAACAATAACAAAAGATTAAGTTTAAAATAAAGAATTTTTTTGAAGGGAAAATACAATATTCATTGATAATAGTAAAAAACATACAAACTAAAGAATGGTGCATAACATGAGCCTCAATAACAACCTTGTCAATATTAAACCGGTCTAAAGAAAAAAGAACATCCCGCACCAATATAAAATTAAATTAAATTTTATCTTCTATAAGAATATTTAAAATAATATCTGAAGGGTTTTCAAGCCAAGCCACCTCAAGAACGGAGATGAGGCTAAACCTTGCAAGATGGTGTGCACTTTATTAGCCTCCCGTTTGCAGAAGCTAACGTTACCCTGAGAAGCATTCTCACAGTAATGAGTATATAACCGACTTATGTGAAAGTATTTGTCACGTTGCCCCGAATAAAGACAAAAATGGCTTGGACACACACAATAGGTTAGCAATTGGAATCAATGAGTCTTGAACAAAGTTAACTTCGACATCTAAGTTTATATAATAATCAGTGTCGGTAAAACATTTTCGATCGTTTAAACACCTTTATAAATCATGTTTTGTGATTAATCTATAGCTGTCATACATATCCATATCAGTTTCTAATTAACAAGTTAATTATTCGTTAAACAACACATAAAACCAATTGGAGATCAACAAGCCATCAGATGTGGATCCTCCCCTATGGAAATACCATTATTCTTAACAAGATAATATTATGAACTTAAGAACATTAGTGGAGTATGCTGCCGTTTGACTCTCAAAACTATGACCCCAATTAAATTTAGCTCTTGATTGAACTTTTTTTGGTAAATTAATTTCCTGAATTATTTGAAATTAATTAATTAACTTCTTATCGACAAATTGGATGAAATTTAATCGACATTATCGGCAAATACTGACACGTGATTAGCACTTGATTACTCTTGAGAGTAAAGTCATGCTAGTATCTGATGACAAAGTAAATGAAATTTTATTGAATATGTGAGGAGTTAATTGGCTTATTTTAAATTGATTTACAAAAAAATAGTTCATGAAGTCAAAATAGTTCATGAACAAATTTTTACCACTGAATCCACAAGCAGCGTGACGAACACCGACAATCCTCTCCGACAACACTGCTGCGAGAAGAAATTAATGAGAAAAAAATACACTTTTTCTTGCACGAGGGAGATCTCATCGATCGCTGCCATTGTTGCGCCATTCGAAAACTCCAAACTGGAGAACCCAAGGCCGCATCTCTTGGCCCCTCTTTCTCCGGATCGGTCATGGCCTCCAACCTACCGCTTTGAATCGACAGGAGCGTCAACGTCGCAAGTCCCACCCCAGACAAAGTCTCTATCGCCAGCAGCGTTGATTTGTCGACTGAAGATAGCAACGACGCCATTTCGAGGCATCATCTTCCTCGATTACTCTGCCTCCCTTAGTCTCGCTTGAAGCACTCATTGTTTTCTGGTTAGATCGATGACTTGCAGTCATCCTACACACACCGTTGCCCTTATCGTCGATGTCGGAGCAAACCCCAACAAGCTAAAATCCACGTGTTGTGGTTTAGTTCGCCATCAATAATGTAGAAATTTGAAGAGTTAGGGATTTTAGCTTGTTGGGTTTTTGATTTTTTGGTACGGCTGAGAAATTGGTGTTGCTTTTGCTTTGTTTGATGGATTAAGAGAAGGAAAGTAAGGATTTTTGTTTTTCTTGCTTCATTATGCATGTCTAAGCTAATAGTTTATAATTGGTGGGTGCTTTTTGGGTTGTTTGGGGGGGGGGGGGGGGGGGGAGGGCGGGGGGTTGGGGGGGAGGTGGAGGTGGGGGGGTAGGTCTTTGGATGGGAGGTGAAGAGAGATGATGAGAGGGAGGTGGTCGGGAGGGAACTGGATTTTTATTTATTTATTATTATTATTTTTAATAGGGTAAATTATTATAATATTTTTAATTTTTACCACGTGGCTCAAATTTGACAGTCACGTGGCACAAATGTGGCTGCCACGTCAACTCTTAACAGATCATTGGATGAAAAATATAACAGATGTATTATGTTGAAATAAAAGAGTACTTAAGGTATGAAAGTGAAATGTTTTGAAGATGTTGTATGAAATTATAATAGACCTCAAACCTGATGTGATAAAATGTAATTTACCAAAACAAAAAAAAGAGCATCCCGCACCAACATAAACTTAAATTAAATTTTATCTTCTACAAGAACATTTAAAATAATATGTGAAGGGTCTTCAAACCAAGCCACCTCAAGAACGGAGGTGAGGCTAAACCTTACAAGACGGTGTGCCACCTTATTAGCCTCCCGTTTGTAGAAGCTAACGTTACCCTGAGAAGCATTGCACAGTAAGCGTCGGACATCATCAAATGATGTGGGCAAATTAAGTGAAATTGGCGCTAGCCTCCTTTTGAGTACTTGCCACCACCATTAAGGCATCTCCTAGTTGCGGCTGGGCATCCCCAAGCTTCTCCGCAAACTTCCCCCTTGTGTCCCTCACCACCACTCCGCAGCCACCCATTTGACGACGCTCATCCCATGCCCCGTCAAAATTAATTTTCAGCCACGCTTGATCTGGTTTACACCACCTCTGAGGCTCTTTCATCTTGTAGCCAAGTTCACTACCATGCCACTTTTTATATTCTGTCTGCCACGACTGCACTCTGAAACGGATATCTCCTTGACTCGAGGCTACACCCCACCATAATAAAGAGTTTCGGTCAGTCCAAATGCCGCACACCGTGTACAACAGCAACTCAAAGCTATCTTTTGACAACGAAAGGGCCATCCTTGCGATCCAGTCCACGAACCCCTCACGCAAATCCCTAACCAATCCACAAGCTCAGTGCACTAGATAACCAAATTGCACTCGTCCTCGTAAAATAAAGAAATTAAGAATGAAATTTTTTTTTTTTGGGTTATTGTGCTTGAGTTGCAGAGAGGGAAAAATATAAAAATAAATTGACTATTTTGGTTTGGTGTATCCAAATCAAACTCACAAAACAAAATTAACAGAATAAAGGTAGCAACGTGAAACAAATTTTGAGTTTTATAGATTAAAATGACAAACTTTTGAGTTTTAAGAGGGCAATGGGATCAAAGTCGAGTGAATGTTAAGTTTCAAAGAGTAAAGTGACACTTTTAAGTACTGGGGGTAAAAGATTAAAAGTGAGTTTCAAAGAAGCGTATTTAAAAATAAGCCTAAATCAAGATATGCAATTAAGTTTTGTTCATATGTTCTTATTTCATTGACACGGAACACCAAGTAACGACCTAATCGTAATATGTAACTTATTCTCAATGTGGTGACTCTCTCGCTTTATTAACACATGATCACCTACGCCCCATCCTCATGTTCTATATCTCGAGAAAAAGTGTGGAGATTTCTGTTTTTGAGGCCAAAATGCTGTTGCTAATGATTTACAAATGAGTTTTGAGTGAGGATATTGACTATTATTCCAATAGAAGAGGCCAAATCAGATTCATTTTGTGTATAGTTTTCCTTTTATCCACCAGTAAAATTAAAGGAAACGCTAGTTAATGATCTGAGAGTATGGACATGGACATGGACGACGATCTGAAGGAAGTTAAAAAAAATTGACAAGAAATATGGCGATGGAGGGAGAAGGGAGGGAGGAAGAGGCAACGTGAGTGAATCCAACTTAAAATTAGGGTATAATTTATTTTCTCACTTTTTAATAAAATATTAATAAAACTTTTTTTAAAATCATTACGGGCACATATTAAGGACACTTTTGTTATTGTTAAAGACATTTTTGTAACCTAAAACTCTCATTAAGTGCGACTAACTTTTTGTTTTTTGTCCTTGTAATATAAAAATGTCATTAAGAATAAAGACGTTATCTGAGTACTCTTCGATGAAAAATGTTTTGGGGGGGACTTTTTATTACTTCTCCCAAATAAAATTTCAATTCCACCAACAAAGGTTAAGTGGAGGGATAGTTAATTACTAGGGTTGTAAATTAGCTCGAAATAGTTCGAACTCGCGCTGGGTTCGGCTCATGAAAGAATCAAGTCAAGCCTAGTTTGGCTCGAATAAGAAACAAACCTGAACATTGGTATGTTCAGCTCGTAAAACACGTGAGCAACTCGAGATTTTTGATGAAACAACTCGAGTTAAAATTGAGCTCGGCTCGATGTTCAAGCTTGACAAATAAGAATAAAATAAATGTCCTAAACTCTAGATTAAAAGTATTTTGTAAGAATGATATTATTATTATTTTTAATTTTTCATTTTGTACATTTTTGGTGGCTCAAGTTAAACTAATTCAATTACTTAAAAAAAAAAAAAAACTTAAAACGATAGTGTAATAGTGTTTCTTTTTTCTTGCAGAATTTGGTAGAAAGAGTAGTAATAGGTAAATCAAAATTTTAAATCAAATAATATGTCACAAATAAGAAATAAGTATGTTAATTCATATTTAATTAATAATCTAATTATTAACAACGTCATCAATTGGTTTATAAAACTTAATTTGTACGTTAATTAATATTATTTTTATTGTATCGCTTGTTTTTCTTATCAGCTAACCAAATTTCAGTTTACAGTGACAACCGTGTAATCGTACTAGCAAGAGCTCACGGCAAAACACGTAGGACCTTCCTCTTCAAATCCTTCTCTCTCCTCCAAACACATCTCCACTAAAAGCAAGGCCAAGTCACGACAAACACCAGTGGTGTGCACTATGCGCCCGGCTCACAAAAGCAGTCTCCGGAGCCCGCTTGCTCAATCTGTCAATCAACACCACGTGGAAGCGCGTATTAATTACTTCACACTTGGACCTTGGTTCTTCATTGATGTTAACATTTTCGTTTAATTAATTAAACCCACTAGACACAAACCAAATATTAATTAATTAATTAATTAATTTTGTTTAACAAATGATGTTATCTTTAGTAATTAATAAAACACTTATTATCAATCAAAATTTTATGAAATTACCATTTTAACCCTTTAATTAAAGCAAAACATAAATAAGAAATGTGATGCAAAAATGTAATTTCACACAACTAAATTTTTTTCAAAATCTCACCTACATATGATGTTAAAATACCTTAAATATTATAAAAAAAAAAAAATAAATAAGAATCAAAAACAAAAACCTTTCACTCCTCCCACGTTCTCTCTCTCCCTCTTCTCATTTTCTAAAAAAATGTGTTCATACACACAAAGTATGTAGGTAAATGCTAGTTTATATTAAGATGAGAGGTTGTGCTTAGTTTAACAATGAACTTGTAATAACATGGTTCAAATTTAGTTTTTACGAGAATTGAAACTACGATACCTTAGAAATACTAATAAACTATTGCACTAAGTGACAATTAATTAATTTAAATTAAAAAGTAAAAAATTAATTAATATATAAATAGAAACACTGAAAAGGTCCAGAGCCCATAGCTCTTTCTCTCTCTGGACTCACTACTCGCTCTCTTAGCTGAGAAAATCTCACACTTCCCGATAAGACCTGAACGGCACCGTCTGGAGACCGCCGGAAGTTGTCGAGCTCAGTAATTTTCCGGCTCGGCCTCTCCGGCAATGTGTAACTCACGCGCTCTGGTTGCACTTGTTCTGCTTCTTCACTCAGTAGTAGCTCTGGTCTCTGCGCAGGGATCTAGTAAATGGAAAACACTTAGCGGTAATCCTCTACAGCTCCGGCCTCTGTTTTGCTCCATGTATTATAAATCTTACTTGAATTTTTTGTTAATTTGTGTTTGGTTGCTGAGAAAATGGAGGAACGGGGATTTATTATGAGACTGAGGAAGTTAAAAATAGAAAGTCGTCGCTTAATTGCGTAGTATCTAGTGACTGTGCATGTTTAGTGGAATTAAGTGTATTGCTTGTTGAGTAGGAGGAGAAAGTTTGCAAATTCATAGACAAAGGAGAAGGAAAGTTTGTGATCTTCCTTTTTTGTACTGCTTTTTTCCCTGATTTCGATATTCCAAGCCGAAAAGCCGCTTAATTTATACAGACTGAAAGTGACACTGAGATTGAATTCGAATTCCGGCCAGGTCTTGGAGAATTGGTTTTTCCAGAGTATATTAATTTCCAGGGATTGTGAAACATGGGTTTCAAAATTCGAACGCTTTTAATCGCGTACGTCCTGAAGCGACGATCTTTTGGAAAGTTTTCATAAATTTCCAGTGATTTCAAATGGAAACATTTGCAAGAGTTTGCTTCTGCTGCCAATTGGGGCTCTAATATTTTTGTAGTACAACTTTTCCCCACTATATGTTCGGTGAGCTAACTGGATTGGTTCGGTTTGCAGGAGATCCGCCTAAGGTTGTAGCACGCGGAGGATTTTCAGGGCTCTTTCCGGGTTATAGTTCTGCGGCCTTCAGTTTGGCGTTGCTCACAAGTTTACAGGATGCAGTCTTATGGTGTGATGTTCAGTTGACGAAGGATGGAGCTGGAATTTGCTTTCCAGATCTCTTGCTGAATAATAATTCCAATATTGACATGGTCTTGCCAAAAAGGGATAAAAGTTACCTAGTTAATGGAGTTCCTACCAAAGGATGGTTTACTGTGGATTTTACTTTGGACGACCTAGCATCTGTTTCTGGTGAGTGCAAATTGTCTGAAACTTTTTCTGCTATATTGTTAATGGTCATGATTTTAACAAGGCTGTGCATATCCAAGTTATTTGAATATAGAGGTAGCAAAAAGGAATTTGCTTTTTTTACCCTCTTTTTATTTATGATTTATATGTTTTTATGTACGGTTGACTGTTGAATTTGAAGATTATGCCTTTTCATGTTCCGTTTTCAAGGGAATTTTTTCTTCTTATTTGCTTACGTGGGTGAATTAATTATGTTGCTGCCTCTACATGGTGAAACATAAAATTGAGTTGGAACAGCACAAAATAATAATGAAAATTTACAGCTAAACCCAACCCCATTTCAAACACCTCAAACTCACAATAAGAGTCCAAAATCACATCAAAAGATCGAAATTCAAATTTTAAAACTTTGCAATCCAAACATGTCATGTTTGATACATCGTACACCTATAACAATATATATTTTACTATGTTGTGTACGCTACATATGTACAATTTCATAAGTAATATTTACAATGTTACAAGTATATCTGAGATAACATGCTAGCTTGACCACCTCATATACTACTTCATGTATTTATGTGCATAGAATGTATATATCGCGATGAAAACAAAAGACAATGTGTATGTTAACTACTATTTTGTATTGTTGACAGAAACATTCATGTTGACTCCTATTATTTCTTACCGATTTCTTGTTACCCATACAGTTACTCAGGGGATATATTCTCGAACTAATAGGTTTGACGGCAATCAGTACCCAATTCTCCTTATCGAAGATGTTGCTACGCAATTCAAACCTCCAGGCTTATGGTTGAATATTCAGGTATAAGATAAACTATACCTTTCTCTTGTCTTTAGAACTGTGCACTCATGTTTTAACCTTTTTCCTTTAGATTTCTATATTTGTTTGAAGCAATGTCTTTTCTCTAATGCTTTTGCAGCATGATATCTTCTTCTCACAACACAACTTGAGTATGAGAAAGTATGTGCTTTCTGTATCTAAACAAGTGGTTATCAATTATATCTCATCACCGGAGGTGGCTTTCCTGAACAGTATCAAAGCACGGGTTAGTCCGAGTGCAACAAAGCTGGTCTTTCGGTTTTTGGGACAAGATGAGACGGAGCCTTCAACCAACCAAACTTATGGTTCTTTATTAAAGAATCTCACATTTATCAAGACATTTGCCTCCGGAATTCTAATTCCTAAAATTTACATATGGCCTTTCACCAAGGATAATTATTTAGAGCCTCACACTCCAGTTGTAACGGATGCTCATAAAGAAGGGCTAACAGTATTTGCGTCAGATTTTGTGAATGACTATCCATTAGCTTACAATTACAGTTATGATCCAGTGTCTGAGTACCTGCAATTTATTGACAATGTTGACTTCAGTGTTGATGGTGTGCTGTCTGACTTTCCAATGACAGCATCTGAGGCCATAGGTAATTTTCTTTTTCCTGTTCATAAGATTTAGTTCTTTTTAGTACGTAGCGCTATATCATTTGAAGGAAAGTTTTAATGCATCGTGGGATGCATATAAATGACCAAACAATCTAGGTACTGAAATCAATATAGCTCCTAATATGAACAAATTTTTTTTTTCTACTATGATCCCTTATAACTGATCTAAGTTGGTTATAAATGTTTCACAAGAGATCACAAGGAAAAACTCGTGGAAAGTTAATTTAAACGTTAATTATTTGTTGCTTATTTCAACTTAAAGAATTAAAGTTGTGCTTGATGATGTTGATTTCTCTTAACTACTGCAGATTGTTTTGCCCATCTTGGAAGTAATGCTTCAAGACAAGGTACATCATTGTTTGTCATGATAAGATTTAAAAAATTGACCCTTTCTTTCTGCTGAGTTGATATACATAAATTCTGACTTTTTATAGTGACATGCGCAAATACCTGAGCATTATTGCTAATCTATTCTTTCATCTATCTCATGATCCAGCCAAGCCATTGGTTATCTCGAAATACGGAGCAAGTGGAGACTTACCAAGTTGTACTGACTTGGCATATGAAAGAGCAATTGCAAATGGGGTAGATGTACTAGATTGTCCTGTACAAATATCCAAGGATGGAATACCATTCTGCGCAAGTTCTATAAATCTTATAGATAGCACGACAGTTGCTCAATCACCTTTTAACAGCCTCACAGCGTTTGTTCCAGAAATTAAGGCTGGCAGTGGAATATATACCTTTAGCCTAGCATGGAAAGACATTGAAGGCCTGACCCGTAAGTAGAGAAATAGAGTAGAGTCTCATTTGCTTGCTGATCACTGTGGCATTGAAATTTACTGTTTTATGTATTTATATGATCTCTTCACAAACCATAGAACCTTTAAGGCTATATGAGATTTCATTTTTAAGACATCCGTTTCATAGATTATGATATAACTCAGACTGGTGATGAACATTCCTTTTTTTTTTTCTTCCTTTTCTAAACAAGTCATTGGTAAAAGTTTCCAACTTTCTAATACACCTGTATTTCTTGAGTGCCACTGAGTTTTAATTTTACACATGACCACTTACCTTGATATCTTAAATTCTTATATGCCATGTAGTGAGACCCTTTTCAAGAATGTTTGTTACCTCATAAGAATTCATAAACAAGAAAACTTTTCGTGAACAATAATTTGACTCTCTGTATTATCTTTTTTTCTTATTTTAACTGTAGCAACAATATCAAATCCCTGGTCAAAGTTCACGTTGTTCCGGAATCCAATGTCCAAAACTGGTGGCAAGTACTTGACATTATCTGATTTCTTGGCCTTGGCAAAGAGGTCAAGTTCTCTTTCTGGTGTCTTGATCGACATAGAGGTGGGTATTTGCTTCATCTTTCACTGCTTGGCCTATGATATGATTTCATGCTTTGGTTGTTGGGAAGTTTCAGTAGTTATATTTCCTATTTGGGACTCCAAATACAGTTTCACCGTGTCATTATCATTCTCACTTCTTCCCCATCCTGCGCTTCTTTCCTTACAACTTTAAACCTGGCGTTGGGGATCTCGTTGATGGGTGGATATGAGAGAGCTAACTAATGGTTGCAAATATGGCTGGATAATATATCCTAGTGGAGTTAAATTGTAAATGACTCATCTACAGTCATTTGTTTTGGACATTGGGCTGGTTCAATGCCCAAGGTTCTGTTTCTCAATGGTCTGAAGTGACTTTTTTGTTCATTGTCACCCCAATTCGAACCTTTGTTATGGCGGTAACATTTTGTTCATTGTCACCCCAATGGTCTGAAGTGACTTTTTTGTTCATTGTCACCCCAATTCGAACCTTTGTTATGGCGGTAACATTTTGTACTGCTTTCTTTCAGTATGCAGCGTATCTTGCAGAGAAGCAGAAATTAAGTATAACTGATGCAGTCATGAATACCTTGAGCAAAGCAGGTTTTGATAGTCAGACAGCTTTAGATGTCAAGATTCAGTCCGCTAATAGTTCTGTTCTGATGAAATTCAAGGAGAAAACCAGTTATGAACTTGTTTACAAAATTGAAGAGGAAATTGGTGATGCCCCTAGTTCAACTATTGAGGACATCAAGAAGTTTGCCGATTCTGTGGTCATCAAGAAGGCCTCTATCTTTCCTGAAGTCGAGGCATTTACCACTGGTGTAACAGATGTTGTATCAAAACTACAAGCCGCTAAGCTTCCAGTTTATGTCGAACTCTTCAGCAACGAGTTTGTGAGTCAAGCATGGGACTTCTTCTCAGATCCAACTGTGGAGATCAATTCATTTGTCTCGGGGGCCAATATTGATGGTGTTATCACAGACTTCCCCAAAACGGCGGCGAGATACAAAAGTAAGTGTGTACTTGTATACAATCCTTTCAGGTCCGACTGATATTAGATACATCAGTGCTTTGGAGATTATTACCGGGAGGCAAGTCCATTTTAGCCGCTAAGATTACCAAATATACGTCAGCGATTAATATTTTGGTGCTTGATTGTTGCAGAGAACCGGTGTTTAGGTAAAAAAGAAATACCTAACTACATGAGTCCTATTCAGCCAGCCAGTCTGATACAAGTTGTTACCTCTGCGTATTTGCCTCCTGCTGAGGCTCCAAATCCACCCCTGAGGGAGAGTGATGTGATTGAGCCACCTTTGCCTTCCGTTAACGCCCAGGCTCCTGCGCCAACTGGTGGATCTTCAGTGGCAGCTTCACCTAAACCTTCCGGGCAGCCTAGGATTGCCGCATGCTTCTTCCTCTCGTATCTGGCTATGGCGATTGCCGCTCTTTTTGTGTTCTGAAACTGTGAGGCAGTTGCTCATATATTGTAAGTTACCCATCTTATTGCTCTTGCTTTGGAGCATTTTGCTGAATGAATATACCGGGGCTAGCTAATCATTATTTTATTTTTAACTTGACTACGGAATAGCCGTGCATTCAGGCTTTTGATGTTGTAGGTAATTAAATTCCTCATTCTTCTCCTCGTAAATTTCTGGATATCTTCATGCTTATTTATGCCGTATTTTTTTTATTTGGTGGGTGTATTTGTACTCATGAATCATCATGTATTCTTTGGGTGTGAAAGAGTTTTTATCGTTCGTTTATAGCAAACCATTAGCCCCTAAATTCATCAAGTGGTTGGGGATAAATTTCAAGCTTGTATTCCACACGACACGTATTGGGTTCGGATAACTTGAGTGCCCTTGAAATGAAAAACCAGAAATTTGGCTTCTCCTAACTTCTTGAACTATTAACCACCAAATTTAAAGTAAAATAAAAACTCATATCCCATCAGTGTTCAAAATAAATCTATCTCCAATCTCCATACACCAAGAAAGGCCGTGGAAAGAAAGATGTATTTTCAGTTTTTTTTTTTTCCCGAAGTTTAGTAATGATGATCTAGCTCGGTTTAGTCTATAACTAGAGTTGTTGCTCGTGCGTTGCTGCGGGAATGTCAGATAGATTGTAAAAACACTGCATTAATGGATGCCCACTGAAGCCACAGAATTTCAAAACCGTCGCAACTGATGGAGCGCATAGACCATGCTAAGCCATTTAAAATCCAACCACGAAACATGATCAATACTAGTGGACAAGATGACCAGCCTCTGTGTCATGATTTAAAATGTAATTTGAGTAACAACTTGATATCCGGTATACATTTCATCTGATAATTGACTAGCACACGATAATGTGACTTAACGAATCCAACCAAAGATTAAACTGCATACAAGGAATCTAAACCATATATACTTTATAGGTCATCTGCAAATGTAAGGCATTACTTACATGAAACTCAAGCTCCACTGATCTGCAACATCGTTATTTAATTTGCAAATCAATGTATAAATTGTAATATGCACTTGAGAACAACCTTACTTAGTCAATGAATGCATATTACCACAAATTGTCTTTCTTTAACCTTTCCTTAACACATCAATAGCGATCTCAATGAAAGGTAGAACTAAGCATTGAAGCATTCAACAACTTGCTTAGCTTGTATGTATTAATAATCAATCAAGGCATCCAAATGATTGCAAGTCATAGGAAAATGTACACATACGCCAAATATTCATTCATGCAACTTAACATATTATTGTCTTCTGAGTCATGGTTTATTTCCAATTTCATCAATTTCATCAACCAAACCACGTATACACGAAAGACAGAAACGCTTGAATAGATTCATACAAGTTAACTTAATGCTCAAAATTTTCTAATCATGAACAATATGATTATAAAAGAATTTATACAGCTATCACAAATAAGTTAATGAGTGTGAAGCCCAATTTTCTTTCACTAATTCTCTCACTTGGGCAAACACCCATTAATATATTCTTCTAGAGAATGTACCAAATAAAATTGCTTCATATTTTAGACATAGTAGAGTAGATACCAAAACCAACATAAAGTTGTCAAACAGAATTTCAATAATAAGTTCAATTACTTTGGAATTTACCATAATTAGTTCATAACTTTAATTTTTACTAAAATTATACAGATCAAACTAGATATACTTATCTTCATATAATACTAGTATATGCCCACACAAAAAATGTGAAAATTTTCACTTTGGTTGTTAAAATTGAAGGAGAGAGGAAGAGATTTTTTTTTTTTAAATTTTAAATTAGAGATGATAAACTTACATGTGAGTGAGGTTTAAAAAAAAAGAGCAAAATTTTGTTTTGTAAAATTACGTTATTGTCCTTAACTTTTTTGTTGTGATAGAAAACAAAAATGTCTTTTCACCCTCTTTTAGTTAACAAAGAGAGTTTCATTAATGTAGTTTTAGATAAAAATATGGAGACGTTTTAGGTCCAAATCGGAAGACGCCGTAACAAGCGGCACAATAAGTCTTAAAGCACTTTTTAACGCAGAAGAAGCCCAAGCTTTTAGTTAGTTAAAAGAGGTGTACGGGGCGATACAACCAGCAGTAATAACAATCAAAGCCGTAGGTGGGTATTCAAATAAAGGGGAGCACCTTGCTATCATGAAAACGCCAGCTGTTACCATAGTCTTCTTAGAATTGATTTATCCGAATCTATAACCACATTCTCTCGTTCTCGACTTTTATACAAAGTGAAATCGGTTATTAAAATTAATGAATTACGCATATCGATGTACTGTGGGTTGCTGGCCCAGCTCAACGCTATGGTCAAATCCAGGTTGCAACCTTGAATCGGAGTTTTCATGCTCATACCAACCAAAATTCACTACGGGTAGGGTGAGAATAAGAAGGGTGGATAGCCTTGTAGATTTGTTCCCATGGTTCAATCCTTCCCAGTAAAACGCGGCGTGTTCGAATTCTGATCGCTTTTACGCGAGAAAGGGGGACACCCTCTAACCAGGGGCTGTTTTTCCGACAGGAGCGCTAAAGCCCTTGACTCCTCCGCAGGTAAGCTTGTTCTTCTTCGATATTTTCTTCTTCGTTTGTGTGGATGACTGATTGATGCTATGTGGATGTAGGTGAAATGAGTTTTTTTTTTTCAGTGATGTCTTTAGCCTTTGAGAAAGGAAGGCAAGGAAGCTAGCCTATGTGGAATGGAAGAAAGAAGTCAAGCCCGTAAAGCAGAAAAGTGGGCGCCGGCCGGTATTTCGACCAGATATCCCCCTAAAAACCGTAAAATCGGGGTGATAGCTCGACTTGGGAAATGGGAGAGAGATCAAACGGATATAGCACGTCCCATTTTTTTTATATGAAATCCACACTTTGACACTGTTGGGAACAGGTTTCGCCTTTCTCATCGGGCCTTGGCTTTAGGAGGTTTTTTGGAATGTTCTTGGTAGGTGGTTCCACTTGTTCAGCGCGGGGGGGGGGGGGGGGAGACCTGTTTGCTCAGAGTTCGGGGCGGAGATTGTTCGTTGACGGCTCGTCGAATGAAAGCGGAGCTAGAGGTCTTTTTACTTTCGTTTGGGCCATGGCGGCCAGTGCTCCTAAGATCATAGAAGCAATGCTGCAGAAAAAGAAGATTTGTTGCAATGTAGCCATAATTACAATTCATGGCAAACAATTAAGAAAATTTGTAGAACATTAGTAGACATAATATGTTGAACATATCAAAACTTGATTTCATTTGATGACCATTAGACGAGTTATTCGTCTGACTTAAATAAAGACACACAATCTACTAGAAAAATTTTGTGCATCTATCATGAATCTATATATTTATACCAAATTTAATTTCATATCACTTCAATTTCGAGGTCCACATGAAGCTCAAGAAGTCCAATTTCATCCTCTAAATAGATATCATAGCTCAAATTGAAAAAACTTACAAGCATAATACTCAAACAATGTGTACCTGAGCAATCCTTGAATAATCTTCATGGGTCCAATATTTTACATCAACAAGTCTCATGAAGAGACACAAAAATACAGCATGATGCAACCGATTTCCATGCCTCAAAACCACAAAGTATTATAGGGCTCTTAATGGAAATACTTGTAACTGAAGACATGGTACCTAATCCCCAATAAACTTCATGAAACTAGATTAATTTACACATGTGCTAAGAAAACTAATAAGTCAATAGTACTAGATTATATGTGACAAGAGTACCTTTATGGAAAATGTCAACACATGTAGGCAGATGAAGCTTACATAATTCTTGTGAGCTAGAACTCATATTATGCCATCGTAATTAAGCTAAAAGAAACAATTTGCACATGTGAGCAAGAAGATTACCCCTTCTATCCTAATTAAGATGCAATGTTGCTTGAAGTAACTTAAAACACATTTCCTGCATCAATTAAGCGGTTGTCGCTTGCTTAGTTGATACAAGACATTGATCAACTCCAGCCTAATTAAAACAATACAAAAGTCACATGGATTAATTAGTTGTAAGTGACTAAATTATGATAACCTGATTCAAGCTTTGAGTCAACAAATGACATTAATTTAATAGTCTTCTTCATGACTCCCTTTGATATTCAATTAATCACCTGAAACCTGACCGCATAAAGAGATTAATTACATATAGAACAAGTTGTATAAGAACTATAATATCACACTTTCACCATCAAGATGTCAATACTTATGAGAGAACATTATGGAGCTAATTGCTTAAAAATTGAAATACTTTCTGTTGCGAAAGAATAATACAATTGCTTTAATTCAAAAGTCAATTTGTGATATCACCTAAATGCTTTCTTAAGTCAAACGGGTTCCTTTTGTACCTTTCCTTCCATAGTACAAGACTAGTAAACATTAGCATTAAAAATCATACATTAGTTTTGTAAATAAAAGAACAAGCAAAATTCTTTTCTTCCAAAGGAAACATTTCCAATACATGCCATATATTAGCCTTGAATGATTACTCCTTCCCTTATGGCACATAGGAGTTGACTGATTAAAGCATTTTAAATTCTTTAGGCATAGAAAAAAACTAAAAAACCACAATACAAGTTTGAAAACTCATTCTTATCAATTAAGTCACATGCTTTGAATGAATTCCATACCTCATGTGCTTCATATGTTCACCACTTCTTTATAAACATATATATAATCAAATGACCAACCATAATTCTCAAATAAAAATAAATAAAATACAAATAAGAATTGTCACATAATTACTGCAAACTTGCCACTAGATGCTTTCTTACACATTCTTGAAATGAAATACCCATACCTGTAATGCTATACACGCTAACAAATGTAGTCGAAATTTATATTGACTTACTTTCATATATAGATACATATAAAACTTAGTATATACATTCCTGCAATGGAACTTTAATATATCTTACCCCAATCATATATATATATATATATATATATAGGCACAATATACCAACAATAGTATTGGGACAGTCTAAAAAGAACCAATTTCGTCTACTGTAGTGAGAAATACGTCAAGCAATATTTGAATTGTTATGCCTCTTTCTTAATTCCAATATTTAGGTTACAGTCAAATTGAGTTTGAATATTCAGTTGCTTATACCAGTTCGAAAACTTTCAATGCCATTGAAACAAGGAAAAAAACAAACTATTCCAGATAATAAGGAGATGTCACGGCATAGGTGAGTTCTGCAAGAAGCAATTAATTGCCTTACGAAGTCATCGCAAAATATTGTCAATAATCAACACCAAAAGGAAAAAAATTCTACCATAAACTGATAATCCAAATCGAAGTGATGAAACACAACGATCTGTTTTGGCAAATGATGGCTTGCTAAGTGGGAAGGCCGCATCAGTTTTCTAGTTGTAAATGGTAAAACATTCCAACCAAAAACATTAATTAGCATGAAAATTGAAATAGAAAATCTGAAATATGCCACGGTTTTCATTCGTAATTATCCAATGAAGTGAGTAATCAAATTTTCTTTATCATCCCTTTATCAGAACTGTTGCTGGCAATCAAATTTGACTAATCAAATTGGCTTTTGAAAAAAATTACATGTACTTGCTTGATCAAAATACCAGCGACCTCCAGACTTCGGTGGTTCAACCAAACCATATTATATGCAATAAAAATGCCTGCATGAAAATGCTATCAACAGAACCATATATATGCAGTTATAATAGGTATGGTTTGGAAAACTGTTGGAATTAGAAGCTTACTCCACGTTTGGATCCCACAGTAAAATATTTATATGATGCCACGATTTGTATATATGCTTCTCCGCATTATTATAGGATTTCATCATATAACTTGGCTTTGATACAAATTGTTAGCCTTATATGGCCGTATAATTAAAACACAAAGGAGTTGGCATTAAAACACAAAGAAGGAGTTGGCTGGCCTGATTCCAACGACAACCATGGAAGTCAAACATGAAAGGATGAAAGGTGCGGTAACACCAAATTAAGTCTTCTACAAACACCTAGCCGGATACAACCACTTTATGGGAAGCATTCTGTTGTGTGTGTCTAGGGCTTGCAGAGTATTTATAGGCAATAGGGTTCCGTCCATAAAGGAATCTCAAATCTCAAATTTTAAGTCGATCCGTTAGGTATCATAATTACATATAATTATGGACTCCATCAATCTTAATTGTATTCTAAGACTCCTAATATAAGATTGACACATAAGATATCAAATCACAACATCTACATTAATCTCCAATACTACATTTCTATTATATGTTGTAGATCATTTAAAGGTTGATTTGTATTTGAAAAAATCCAACATGTCAATGATATTGATTTAAGTTAGCGTTGTTGGAGGAGTGAAATAAACTTATCAGAGGCTGCACCGGAAAAGATCCTAAGTGTCATATATATGAGAAGAAAAGAGAAGAAAAGGGAAAATTTTCTTTGTTCCCTCACTTTCTTTGACTCAGTTTATTCTATCTTTCTCCTAATTATTCAGATGTTGCCATCGCGTAATGCTTTTGTATGAATGATGTCAGTAAACGGAGGTTTTCTAGTTATTTTTCTCATTAGTGACTTGAAAGTTGGTCTTAATCAAGATTTGTGGTACTGATTTATTCACATGACAAATGCAGTCCACCATATATGATTAGGTAATTGAACAGTAAATAGAAAGATCTCAGGATTAGGTATTTTTTTAATGCAAAATAAAATAAGAAATTAATTGTTAGTACCTAAATTATAAGCAAGAGCAATTTTGGTCACATTAGTTAAGCTTGAGTGTGATTTCTGTACATTTTTATTTATCTGTGTATTATGAAGTGAAGATAGAAAAGGAAATATTTTCCATGATATGGTTGTCACATTTCACCTAACCATTTTTCCATAAAATAGTTTTCAAATTTCGAACTATTTTCGCACCTTGGCAAACAATTCACTTTTTGGATGTTTCCATTTGCCAAAGAACGTTACTTTTTTTTTTCTGTGAAATTGGTTGGAAAGAAGTACATGTAAACTTCCTTTTGGCAAGACATATGACGTTCTTTTCAAAGTCATGTTCTTGTCTAATATGGCAACTAAAATTAGAAAAGTTAAGGGAAAAAACATGGGTGATGAACTCAATCGTCGTGAAAAAAACTAACACATGTATTTATTTTATTGGCACGAAACGTTATTATAGCGGTATATCCATACCATGTAAATCTTTATCCTATGTATGGGCTGGTTTAAACGAGTACACATCTTGATAATTAGTATTAAGCATTGCATTAAGCTAGACCCACTGGAGACTATTTTGTAGACTATTTTGTAGAAAACATTTTTACTAAGAGCACATTGTTGTAAACTAACCTAGAAAAGTAAGTGTGTGTGTGTGTGTGTGTGTGTGAGAGAGAGAGAGAGAGAGAGAGAGAGAAGGCTCATGTGTATGAGACTTGTATGTTCACCCATGGCCTTGTATCTTTATTTATACTAATTATAATAAGCTTTCTTGCCTACCAATTAATACAAAACTAATTGGGATTTTACTTTAAGTTTACATATTCACATTCTTAATTGATAATACCGTGTTTACAGGACACTTACAAATTTGATTGATAAGTCAAGTACTTTTTAGAAAAGAACTAGAAGTGCTTTATAAAGAAGTACCTAACTGGTTTTTCTTCATAGTGCTTTTTAAGATTTTTTCTAAACGCTGTCAAAAACAATTTTTGCAGTGAGATGCGTTTTAACCCTTCAGAAACAACTCCAAGGTTTATGGACCACGGCCCTACTGGCTTGTTCAATTTTCTTGTCTCATATCATAATTCAGTTTATTTCATCAGATGTTTTCGTATAACATTGAGTATGAAATATGAGTTATACACACACATATAAGGTCAGAATCAAGAGACATTTTTAGGGTCCACTCCATATGTGTTTGAACGATCTACTTGTTTATCTTTTAGATCATTCCACAATGATCATCCTTATCAAAGTTAATCCGAATTTAAAATCATATGACCGATGTAAGTCATTTTTGTGTTACTTTGTAAAACCATATTCATTCGTTTCTTCATTACAAATGAAATGTCTTAATTGTTTTAGATTTTTTTAATTTTTGACAAGAATGGTAATGATGAATTGAAATATAAACAATTTGGATCCTTGAAAAAAAGTTACGCAAGGAACCAGCGTAAAACATGTGTCCTTGGTCTATACCTATATATATAAGGTTAGGATCCAAAGACATATGTTTTTTATACACATTTTAACAAATGTTTTTGTTGGGCCCAAAATCGTAATGTAATTCAAAGATTCAGTCATCGACCTTTTATCTCTGACCTCAAAGATCATGTCTACCAAAAATTTCAATGTTTCTTTGTAGAACTGTATTCGTCCATTTCCTTCTCTTAATATGGGGTTTGCATCTAGAGATACATATTTTTGACACACATTTTTGTGGGCCTACTCCGTAATGTATTTCAACAATTCGAACATCATCTATCTTTTATGTCATCCCTCAAATATCATGTCTTCTAAAAATCACCCAAATCCAAAATCATGTGACTGTTGGCTTAATTTTAGTGTTTCCTTGTAGAATTGTATCTGTCAATTTTCTTCTACAAATGGATGTCTTCACGGTTTTGAATTTGTGTCTTTTTTTTTTTTTTTTTTTTGTAAAGATAATCTATTAATGATAAATGAAGACTATTAAAAAAAAATTTAAATGATAGTAGCCATAAAAGCATATGTCAAAATGTGTGTTTCCAAATCCTAATCATATCCATGCAATTATATGATCATAATTCATAAAGCAAATAATGCAGCCTCAAGTTCAATGAAAGAAACAGAATCATCTCGTAGGAAGGTTCTTTAATGGAAAGACAAAATATCTGGCCATGGTTTATTTGGGAAGCAACATCAAAGATTGTTCCCAGAAATTGCGTGTCCCCCACAACATATCCAACTATCCAACGCATGCATAAGCATGACCCAGGGACCCCATAAGCCATTAGCCTTTTCGTTCTTTTTCCATCAAACGCTAAAATAGTGGCATTGACGTTTGACCATATCATGAGGCGTGGCACTCGTGTAAAACAGCTATTAAGGTTCCCAAAACCTCAACACTACCCCCACAACGTCACCACAACGTCCTGCAGACGTCATATATATAGAGAGGTGTATCATGTAGTCCCTGGAGCTCAAGCAAAGTTGTGGCCTTAGTGGCAGCCAATCAAAATTCACTTTGACCTTCAAAAATTACACCAACTCTTCTCTCTCTCTCTCTCTCTCTCTCTCTCTCAGATTACTATATATACATCTGCAAATATCTTCATTTTTCTCACATTATTTGGCAGAGAAGCTTTCAAATTTCAAGCCAACCTTTTAAAGACTGATAAAATATGCCTGAGAAAGATATTTCAAGTGTCCTGAAAAAACCTCGTCTTGTGGTGAGGAACTTCTTGGCCAGGCCTCAGCATGAAGGAGTTGGAGCCATTGTTAGAAGGAGCATAGGGAGGTACGTAATATATTGATCACTGAGTTGTAAAGCCAGATCGAACCTTTCTGCCTGTTTTTTAACTAACATAAATGGAATGCTGAGATATTTGAGATGGCTGAGTCAATGGGTGGTTGTGTTTTTTGCAGGTTCGAGCTGAAATACTTTGATCCTTTCCTTGTTTTGGATGAGTTCTCAGGTGGGTTCTCTTTCCTTTATTATGTTTCTTTATTGAATACAGGAATTCATTTCCACTAGTAAGTAGGATGTTTCAGATTCGATTATCATGAATCACGAGTTTGATACTTAATAGGCTTTGCCTAGCCATCCCCAATATCGTTCTGCAAAAGAAAGTTGTTATTATTTTCTAATATTGCTGTTGCAATTGCAGTTACTGCTCCTGCTGGTTTTCCGGATCATCCACACAGAGGATTTGAGACAGTGACCTACATGTTGCAGGTATAGAAACCATTTATAATCATTTTTTATTTGCTGGAGAGCGGTATCATTTACATTTCTAGCTAACCCATTTCTTATAATTTATCCCAGAATTAACTTTATTAAAAAAGTCCCTCTCATCTGAATAAATTTAATCAGTGAAATAACTAGCTATTGTTTTGATAATTAACGGGTGAACTTAATTAATTACCTTATTTAACCGCAATTTCATGTGTTTTGGGGTGATTAGGGAGCTGTGACACATGAAGATTTTGAAGGGCACAAAGGGACAATAGGAGCTGGTGACTTGCAATGGATGACCGCAGGAAGAGGTATCCTTCACTCAGAAATGCCTGCCGCCCAGGGAACCCAAAAGGGTTTACAATTATGGATAAACCTCTCCTCCTCGCAAAAAATGTATGTATCCCTACCTTAATTATCAATTCATTTAGACACATTGACCATGCATTCAAAACTTGTAAATGGGTTGGCTGCGTGACATATACTTGATGTCATCTAAGCGTCATGCATTTTAGGCATCATACTAATTTCATAGCATATAGTCTCGCAACATAAGATGAAGATTATGTTACACACTGAACTTATAAATAATTTTTTAAGTGAATTTACGTAAAAATGAGTTCAAATGCAACATAAACATAGTTTGATAATATAAGTATCGTAAGAGAACATTATACACATAGATATAGGATATTCTCAAGGAGATTGGTCATCATAGGATTATCCTTTTTTAAAAGTGCTTTATAGATACTGTGAAACTATGGGCCTTTTTACTCGTATTCCACGGTACTTAGGAATATTGAATAAGCTTTGACAGATAATAAGAGTTGAGACTTTTATTATGGTTGGTTTTATGTTTGGTCAATAAATGAAGTCTGAATAACATTATTTATTGTTTAATCGAGAAATAATTTGGGTAAATTAACACAGGATTGAGCCAAAGTACCAAGAAATACTGAGCAAAGACATTGCAGAGGCTTCAAAAGATGGGATCACAGTTAGGGTAATAGCTGGAGAAGCCTTGGAAACAAAGTCACCAATTTACACAAGGACCCCAACCATGTACTTGGACTTCACCCTGAAACCAGGAGCGCACTTGCAACAGCCAATACCAACATCCTGGAATGCATTTGTCTACGTGTTGGAGGGGGAGGGTACTTTTGGAAGTCCACAATCTTTGCCTGTGACAGCCCACCACCTTCTTCTTCTTGGAATTTCTGGGGATGGCCTGGAGACATGGAACAAGTCATCCAAAACCCTAAGATTTATCTTAGTTGGTGGTGAGCCTCTGGGGGAGCCTATTACGCAATTTGGACCCTTTGTGATGAACAGTCAAGAAGAGATTGATCAGACCATTGAGGATTTTGAAAATTGTGTCAATGGATTTGAGAAGGCTAGACATTGGAGTTCTGGAGATCCACTTAATTAACCCTGAGTTTTAGTTCCTGTATTATTTGAGAATTTATTTGTTGCTTTAATTAAATCAAATTCTGGGCCACAAAATTGTTCAAGACTGAGGAAATATGAACTTAAGTGCTTCTAGCATTCATCTGGGAAGCTTAACTGATTCACTAGTATTATTGCCCCTTGTATTTGTTAATAAAGGAGGCCTAAAAGCTGTTGTTTACACTTTACATGCAATTGTATTATACAAAATGCTAGACTCATGTTCAGGATTCCATTGTGAATCTAGTGAAATATTTCTTTTTGCATGGTTGTAGCTTCAAACTTATTAATCATACCAATATTGCTTTGATATCCAAGGTGGATTGTACTCTGAAATTGTTGATCAATTAGACCTATTAACTTATGTAATGTTAGTTATAAAATAATTAAAAAAATCATTGTTAGCAGATTGAATCCAATTTTAAATGATTGATCAATGAGCATTGCCCTTGGGAAGTCTGTATACACGAAAATATTCTTTATTGCTCATGAGTTGTTCACTCAGTCCAAATCAAAGAAAGGAAGGATCAGATCAATGGCGGTGAAATTTGATTTGGAAAAAGCTTATGATCCATTAGATTGGAACTATATTAAATCAATTCTTTCTAAATTTGATTTAGTGCTAGATGGATTGATTTGATTATGGAGTGTATTATTTCTGCTTCTTTCTCTTGATTTAACTAATGGTGAGGAAAAATGTTTTTCTACCCTTCAAAGGGTATTAAACAGGGTGATTTCCTCTCACCGTTTATCCTTCATTTTATGCGTGGAGCCTTTTATTAAGCAGCTTAATAACTTGGCTTCAAAAGAACAGGGTGATTTTCCCTCACCTTTTATTAAGCAGCTTAATAATAGCTAAAAATCATGTTGGTATCTTATCTTCTCCCCATGGTTTTTAGAATTTCTAATTTGTTTTTGCCGATGATTGCTTGATTTTCAGTAAAGCCTCTACTAAAGCTGCTAGAAGAATTTTGGGTATTCTAAATCAATTTTTCGCTGCCTCCGGTCAGAAGATGATTAACTTCCACAAATCTCCCCTTTATTTTTAGAGTAATACACTAACAACTTGAGAAATGATATTGTGGCTACTTTATAAATTCAACACAGAACTACTACGAAAATGTTAGGGAAACCAAAATTATTTATTTATTTTTTTTTTTGGAAAGATTCCGTTAACTCCAAGGAACTTTCATTAAGAATTCAGAAAAAGTATGCAAATTGGAAAGTCAATACCCTTTCTTGTGCATGGAAGTTAATTCTTATTAAATTTGATTTGGCTATATGTTGAACCATGTTATGGCGTGTTTTAAATGCCCAAGCAAAGTTGTAATTACAACTAACAAAGAAAATAAAAAGTTTTTGTGGGGTAAAGCGTCCCCTAGTACTTGGAGAGACGTTTGCTTACCTAAATCTATTGGGGGAGGGATGGGGATTAGAAATGTTGGGCATTTTTTAACAATGTTTATTTGGCCAAGCTTGCTTCGAAGACTAATGAAAATAGTTGGTGGGTGTAAGTTGTGAGACACAAATTTGAGAGATGAGCATTTCCTTACAACGAAATTCCGGCAAAACCTTTCTTTGGCCTACAAAGGAATCTTTTTTTTCTTCTCTAGAAATGTACTCTACAAAGGGATGATGTGGGTTGTGGAAAGGGAACTTTAACGAAAACTTCCGGTACTGTTTACTTTAACAAAAAATCACATTTTTACACTAAAAAGTCAATCCTGATACTATTCACTTTACCTTTTATTTTGTCCTTATCGTTAAAACTCAAAGTTTTCAAGTTCTTTTTTTATCAGTTTTCCTAAAAGAGAACTTTAACCGGGTTTTACACTAATGGTCAAAACATTATGTTTTGGACCCATTTTTCCTTCATATCCTAGAAGCACAGATGTTATAAATATCAACTGGAACTTTAAAGTTAATGATGTCTAATGAATAGAAGATGGGACAAACAATTGATTTGTCTCTTGTTTCCACTGATGTTGTAAGTAAAATATGTATTATTACTCTTCCTTTGCAGGATAAGCCTGATGAGTTTGTGTAGGGACCTTCTGCTAAAGGTGTTTTCTAAGTCAAAACTGCTACTTGATTCCAAGTTGAGGAAAGTAGAAATGCTCCCTATTGTATATAAGTAGGCATTGTTTTGTAACTTTTGTTCCTATTCATATTACTTTGTATTGTTTTGCCATAGAATATTGTATCCATATGCATTTTTGGTACATACTATATAGGTTATTTACAATTTTTTTTACACTACGGATTCATTCATTTGACTTTTATTGTTTCAAAGTTCTATGGTTACATTGTCTTTTTCTACCCATTTATTCAATGAAAATTTTCTTTTTCTAGTGTAGCCATTTCTAATTTATATACCATGCAATATGAGATTTTAAATCCCTTAACATGTCAAGTAATAAATGTCAAATATATGATATGCATATTAATAGTAATAATGAGGTGTACAAAGTGAAGGACTTTGATTAAAAATTGAGAACATTAAGGTTTCAATCAAAGCATGTGCATGAATAGGAACCAGATCCCTAGTCTCCCTTTTATTTTTAGTGATTGTGAATTTGTGGTATGGGATTGAATGAAAAATTTAACTGAGTACTATTTTTGTTTTGGATGATCACATGTGTTGTTGAATTTGCACAAGAGATAGAAGTATAAAGAAATAGCATAGCCGCAAGTTTGATGAATGCATCAAGCTAGACTATTTTTACACTGAACAACTTTACATATTTAATCTTTTTGAAGTTTGTATTATATAGTTGAGGGTATTTCAATTAACTCAAAAATATTATAACGTTATTATATATTTGATGGTTAGCTACTTTATTTCAATGAAGTAATTTTGTCGTAATAATTATTTAGTATTGTGGCTAGATAAAGTAAGGCAGGGATTATAAGAAAATATATATGTAACAAATTCACCAATATTTTATGTTTTTAACTACCTAATTAAATTACTAATACATCAGTAACATAACATGTCTTTTTTTGTTTTTTTTAATTATTATTAGTAAGAGTAGGATTACAAACCTTGGTTGCATGGGTAGAAGTTTAATACACAGCAGTTTTATATAAAAGTTTACCAAATACTTTGATAATGTTTTTTGTTTTTCAAAAAATGATAATGTTCTTTTTTGCTAAAAATATTTTTAACAATATAGTTAGCCAAACACAACTATTTTTGCCACTTAATACTAAGGTCTATGATATTTCTCTTCACTTGTAAGTGAGAGATCTTAGCCTCAATTGACATTATACTAGACCATTGTGAGGATAAGTCTGAAGGGAAAATATGAGATTTATGTGGGATTTCTAGTGACTAGCATGCATATACAATTCAAAATTTATATACGAAAGCAACGGAAGCATGTCATACATTTTATCAAAGCTATAGTCATGCAAATCCCCTTCAAGATGCATAGGTTTATATAAGATGCATCAAAAACAATTTATTGAAGAACAAAGTTTAGGAGTAGTTTTGTACCTCTTGATCTAGATCTAAGACCGAGGATTGACCACCTCCAAGCTCTTTGCTCCTTGAACTCCTTGAGCCTAGCCTCCCTCCTTGCCTCCTCCACTTTGTTGAGAATGAGTGCTCCTAGGTCCTCTTCAAGTTTCCAAAGATATGAAAACCTCTAAAGATCCTCACCCACTTTGTAATGAGAAAGATGAAGGAATTAACCAAAGGGTGATAAGATGATTAGCTAGAATTCCCTTTGGTGGCCGGCCCTTTGAAGTTTTTAGAGAGAATAATTCTCATTTCTTTTGTGTATCATGAACCACCTAACACACTCACACACACTTTCATTATATTATGTTCCTTTTATTTCTTAAAGAAACAAATCAACAATTGACTTACTTTCTCTCCCTTCTCATATGGCCGGCCTATTGTGTTTAATTTGGGCTTTGGGCTTTTAATTATTTCAAGTCATCCAATGCTTGAATAAAAGCCCAATGGGTTTTGGCCCAATGGGCCCGATTAAACCCGAACGTTTCTTTAAGCCCAAAACGATCTTTATCGCTTTTATGATTTCTTTAGACTTTCTAAATTAATCAAAACACTTAATTAATCCAATTAATTATTTCCTTCATCCATTAGTTACTCACTACAAGAGTGTATCGGTGAACAATCTTTTAGGTTCTAATTAGCAAGGCAGTGAGGTGATTGGCACCAATCCAATTGATTATCCAATCACTTAGTGATTTAAAACTTACTTTTAATTCACCTTCCTTTTAATGACTACATTTAATCATCTAGAAGAACTCACAAGCCATGAGTGACATCTAATCATATATCATGGCTACCCAAGCTAATGTAGAAGTTATTCGGAGAACCTATTCAGTTGGAATTACAATGTAATTCGATCCTTCTCTAAAACAATACTCTCAATCACATTACTAGGGTATGGATTTATAATGTCAAACCCCTAATGTGATTATTCCTTCTTATACGATTCATTTGAGACGTATAGGAACGCTTTCCTTTATTACGCTCGATACTTCGGCCGAAGATTCTCGAATCATATCTTAGAGTATTCATCCTCTCTTATCGAAGATTAGAGATTCCTTGTTGCGCATTCACTTGCCTTCATGGCTAAGTGGCTTAACCCCAACGATGCCTTGGACACTCTCGAATGGAATGACTTTAACATAATCAAAGATTAAGTACTTAACCACAAGACAACGAGATGCCTCAGGTCAAAGGATTACTTACATTATTCCAACCATTAGAGTTACTTGCTTGACATGTGAGTAGACCTCCATGCAAGTACTCTCGTTCGATTGTGTTCAGTGAACTCATTCCCTTAATGAGCACCTACATGCTTGTCTTAGTGTCGCTACACGAATGGGATGAGACTTTCCATCCTTCCAATTGAAGCGGACATAGTATGTACCAGTCTATGGATTGTCAGTATCCCTCCGACAATCCTTATGACCAGGAACCTTTTTGGACATGATGGTTATGAGAAGAAGGTCTCTGTAACCTAACATCATTAGGTTACTTCTTCCATCGATCCATTGTCCATGGATTCACTATTTAGGACATATTTCGTTCATTGAGATAGTCCCAATTAGTATCTTTGCCTTCCGATGTATAAGAGTCATATATATACATCAATTCATTGTCCTGAAAGGTTTCTTCCAAAGATTGACTTTCAGGGCATATTTCCAACAATCTCCCACTTGCACTAAAGTCAATCACTAGTGTATCTTATACATCCAACAATCTCCTTCTCTTATGCTCGTAGGTTAACTTGGTTATGTATTTAATCGCCTTTTATTTTAAAAGGGATTTACTTATCAAATGTTTCTAAAACATTTTGATGATGTCTCTTTCTTGTGTTCGAATACTTTGATGAGACCTTGATTCCATGGCTTGAGCTATCGCCCCATTACGTCGTAGTATCCTACTAACGACCTTATGGTTTGGATTCAATCATTGGTTCTAAAAGAACCCCTTCCATTCAAAACACCTTTTGAAGCAGTTTCTAAAACAATATATCGATATATATATTTCGTTTGTATACTTTATACAAACTTTGCTCCAACCTTGAGACCATTGTAGTACGATACTAACAATACATTCATATGATTAGTACTTCATCCATTATGAAGTTCCATTTGTTAAAATGGGTTATTTTCACTTTGGTTCGTAACTTAAGTGAATGCACGCTTCCAAAGTCCCACTTTGATGTTCCTTTCTTAAAGGCAATAATACTCTATCAGTTGCTTTGGTTCTGATCCTGGGATATAGTAATATCTTAAAGTGATAACCCATGGTCTTTCACTTTTGGATATCTACTCACAAGTCCATACATGTGTCCCTTTTGTGATTTTATGACACATATGAAAAAGATTTTCTATCATATAAGAAAATTTTATGATTTGAACCATGAGGTGACGAATTTGAATTGTCTTGTTGTTAAACTATATGTTGTGACTCATTTTGAAACTATTCCCTTTTGTTTCATCAACTTGTCCATATGCTTTGTTATTAGCTTGTTCTCGTAAAAGAGAATGATGGACAACTTCCAACATATAACCATTTTATGCTAGGTTGACGAAACCAACATTCAAAGACTATTCTTTAGAATGTTACACAACATAGATTTTTAACGTTTTGAAGAGCTTGAGTCTTTTAACAATTAAAATTTCAAACTCTTAATAATAGTCAAATACTATTATTATTCAGACAACTATAAACCAATCATATTCAAGTTTATATCCATTTTAACACCTCCCACTATTTCTTATGACTTTAATGAGAAATTATTTCATACATTCAAAAATGTATAAACGTGGAATGTACGAGTAGAGGACATTGTGTAGTAGTTTTAAAACCTTTCAAGCTCATCTGTTTCAACCTTCATTAAGTTGATGCCTTGTTATTAAGTGATTAAAATCTTTAAACCTTTTATAGATTTAGACACTTCTTTCTTGGTTTTAATCACTAACACACTTAACATTTTAAAACAATTTTAAGAATGCCCAATTAGTTGTTCAAAACTACTAATTGAATCAAGAGTGACCTTGATTATTGTGTTTTAAGTGATAACCCTAGAAAACGTTTTTCTTATTACTTATATCATTATAATGTGATATAAATCTTGTATCTCAACTAGGATACAACAAGACAATATTCAATTCATAACACTACTTTAAGGAAATAATATATTAGAAGGCATTCATCACATTACATTAATATGATAACACAAACATTCACAATGTTTTAACTTAAAAGGAATTAGCTCTAAACATTTAGAGACTTATTTAAGTACCTTCAAACATTTAGGCATTAATAGTGGTCTTCCATCATATGAAGCCACATAATAAGTTCTTAACATAATAAGAAAGTTTAAAGACAATCTTTAAATGCCTAAACAAACTTCCCAAGTAGTAAGCAAAATCATGGTGACCGAACCCTTCTTCACTCTTTTATTTGCTTGTTCCTCTTCTACTTAGCTCCTCCACCTATATACATTTATACAAGTGATTAGCACTTTATATCAAATATAAATATTTAGAAGATCTAACAATTAGAATTGAAGATGAGAACATAAACCATACCTTGTGGCTTGTCCTTAAGAGTTGCAAGGTAAAACTTGCAATTCCTCCTCCAATGCCCCTCCTTTCCACAGTGGTGGCAAGTCCCCTTGGGCTCCATTTCCTTTTTCTTTTTCTTCACTCCTCCTTTTGGCTTAGGAGTGGGAGACTTTATCTCCTTCCCCTTTCCTTTGCCATACGGCTTAGGATTGGAAGAGGATGGCTTGTTATAGGCTACTGCAACAGTCCCTACAACGTTCTCTTTCATAGTCTTCTCAGCAGTTACTAACATGTTTAGTAACTCAGAGAGAGTACTATCTATTTTATTCATATTGTAGTTCATTACGAACTGTGAGAATGAATCAGAAAGAGAAGCCAATATAAAGTCCTGGGCCAATTCCCCGTCAAGTGGAGTACCTAGGTTCTCCAGTTGTTCAATGAATCCTATCATCTTCAGTGCATGTTGATGCACTGGAGCCCCTTTGACCATCTTGGTCTTCACAAGTTCACAAACAGTGTTAAAGCGACGGTTGCGCGTCCCTTCACCATATAACTCCGTAAGATGGAGTATTATGGAAAATGCACTGTCCATGCCCTCGTGCTGTCTCTGTAGCTCCTCATTCATGGAGGCCAACAGATAGCACTTGGCTTGTGTATCATCCTCAACGTGCTTGTCATACTTAGCACGTTCATCCTCTGTGGCCTCAGGGCCAAGAGGTATGTCAGGAAGAGGCTTATCAAGTACGTAAATAATCTTCTCCAACGTTAGGAGAATCTTGACATTACGATACCATGATGGGAAATTGTGCCCCTCTAGGCAATGTTTGTCGAGTATTTTCGCGAATGTGCTTCCAACCATATCTAAATACATAAACAATAAAATAAATTAGTTTGATTGTTGTTTAAGTCACACGATTCGGGTCTTTAAACCGAATGACACCACCCACCATTTTTGGCAAATTCCATATCCCTCAAGATGGAATCCGGGAGATTTCAAAGAAAGCTCCTAGCAGGTTATAGGAGGCTCACTATTACCAAGCCCACCTCACGATGATACGATGTTGGCTAGCAAAAATAATAATGAGAGGGTACACTTACCCATTTACAACTCTTGTAATTACCCATCTAGTTTGGCCTCTAGAGAATGTTGCCTCACGATGATACGATGTTGGCATTATTGCACTTAGTTAAGTTATTCCCACCATGCTTAGTTCATGTAGGGGTTCAAGAATAACCTCACGATGATACGATGTTGGCTATCCTCGTTGCCTACACTTACCTCATCATATGTTCATGGACTCCTCCTGAGTGTAAGCATGCACTTTGTACTCCCCCATGATAGGGTGAAGCCGGTGTACAAGTCACAAACGATTGGAGCCCACCACGGTGGAAGGCCTACGAAGAAATGTTCAAAAAACATCTCTCGTTTATCAACTTAATATTCGTTTGTTGAGGGATTTTAAGGTCTCATCAATTTTATTTATTTAAACATATTCAAATAAATTGTCCTATTACAACTACTAGTCCAAAGTTAATGAAATTAGTAGCATATGATATCCCCACTATTCGTTTTCATAAAACAAATCAATATCAAAACATTTTTCAAAATATTGGAGATATATATAACTACTAATTGAAATCATTATAGTTTAGTAGCGTATGATACTCCCACTATTTGTTTTGAGAAAAACAAATCAATATCAAAAACGAATTTTTCAAATATTGGAAGTAACTACTACTACTACGGGTTTTGCAATCCTTTGAAATTGGACTTTATAGTTATCTTAGGCTCTTGGATGACCATGGACTTATTGGGTTATTGCAACAACGAGCCAACATTGTTGAATAAGATCTCGGGGAGGTTGTGTCAATTTAATTACGTGCTTTTCAATCCAATTAAAACATTTTCATTGAGCCATTAGAAATGAAAGACAATCATTCATTGCTTATTAGGGCGTTGGACCCATTTAATCTTGAATCTCATGTCAAAACCCTCTTTTAGTTATGTCTCCTTACCAATAGTTAAAGAAACTCTAGTCTAGCACTAGAGGGAATCAACTAACTAAAAGAGATTAAGAAGTAATAAGAATTACAAACCGATTTGTACAAATTCCTACAAATTACATATACTAAGAGGGAGAGATAGATTAATGTCGAAACGTGACAAGGTCCAATTGAAACAGTAATTAAAACACATTCCCAAGGTTCAAACAATTTGATTTTAGCGCCTTATCTCATAGCTCAATTATCGTTTAAGGCATAAGTCCATAGTCACCCATTTACTAATTACTCAATCATATTAAATAATCAAATGGAATGCAACATATAAACAATTAGATTTAGTGCATATGGGCATAATTCAATGATGAGTTTAAACATTAAATAAAATTAAAATCAAACATTTCAATTTTTAAATAGTAGGGGTCTAAATGCAAATATGAAAAAGTTAGGGGTCAAACCATAAATACTAAAAGTAATACCAAACTTTTCATGATTACAAAAGGACCCTCAAGTGGGTAAACCATTGAGGATGGCCGGCCATATTAAGGGGAAGGTGGGTAGGTCTCACCCACCTTGCATTATTTCAACTTAAAGAAGAAAAAATCTTGTTTGCCACTTAGTTTTGTTTTAAGGACTTTAAGAAAAAGAATGATTGAAATATATATCTAGACAATTCTAGGTATTAATTTAAATTTTGGTGTAGGCTATGGATGGTATGTACATCATCCATAACCACAAAACAATGCATGTAAAACCATTTTCACCAAAAACCAAACCATGAACACCAAGAACAAAACCATGAACATATTTTCAAGATTTGTATGTTCTTGGTGATTTTTCAAACCCAAAAAACAAAAGTGACAAGATCACTACTTTCTAGCTTCAAAGTGTGTGTGTGAGGTTCAAAACAAAACACAAACACTAACAAAAAATCCCCATTTAGCCGAACCCCCTTTGAAGAACAAAACCCCAAAATTTTTGTTTCTAAACCCTCTTTTCATTCATGCATCCAAAACATTTTTGCATACATATCTTTCTCAACTATTGATACACCTTTTCAACATTTGAAAAAGACAAAAGATAAACATATTTTGAATGAAAAACAATTTAAACTCAAACTTCATTCATGCATCAAAAACACTTTTCTTGCATATCCTTTTTCAACTTTTGATTTACAATTTTTCAACAATTTGAAAAAAACAAAAGATAAACATATTTTGAATGAAGCAATAATATGACATACATAAAATTAAAACCCATATGCATAAAATCTAAAAGGACACATCATACATAAACCTTTGGCTCTGATACCACTTGAAGGGAAAATATGAGATTTATGTGGGATTTCTAGTGACTAGCATGCATATACAATTCAAAATTTATATACGAAAGCAACGGAAGCATGTCATACATTTTATCAAAGCTATAGTCATGCAAATCCCCTTCAAGATGCATAGGTTTATATAAGATGCATCAAAAACAATTTATTGAAGAACAAAGTTTAGGAGTAGTTTTGTACCTCTTGATCTAGATCTAAGACCGAGGATTGACCACCTCCAAGCTCTTTGCTCCTTGAACTCCTTGAGCCTAGCCTCCCTCCTTGCCTCCTCCACTTTGTTGAGAATGAGTGCTCCTAGGTCCTCTTCAAGTTTCCAAAGATATGAAAACCTCTAAAGATCCTCACCCACTTTGTAATGAGAAAGATGAAGGAATTAACCAAAGGGTGATAAGATGATTAGCTAGAATTCCCTTTGGTGGCCGGCCCTTTGAAGTTTTTAGAGAGAATAATTCTCATTTCTTTTGTGTATCATGAACCACCTAACACACTCACACACACTTTCATTATATTATGTTCCTTTTATTTCTTAAAGAAACAAATCAACAATTGACTTACTTTCTCTCCCTTCTCATATGGCCGGCCTATTGTGTTTAATTTGGGCTTTGGGCTTTTAATTATTTCAAGTCATCCAATGCTTGAATAAAAGCCCAATGGGTTTTGGCCCAATGGGCCCGATTAAACCCGAACGTTTCTTTAAGCCCAAAACGATCTTTATCGCTTTTATGATTTCTTTAGACTTTCTAAATTAATCAAAACACTTAATTAATCCAATTAATTATTTCCTTCATCCATTAGTTACTCACTACAAGAGTGTATCGGTGAACAATCTTTTAGGTTCTAATTAGCAAGGCAGTGAGGTGATTGGCACCAATCCAATTGATTATCCAATCACTTAGTGATTTAAAACTTACTTTTAATTCACCTTCCTTTTAATGACTACATTTAATCATCTAGAAGAACTCACAAGCCATGAGTGACATCTAATCATATATCATGGCTACCCAAGCTAATGTAGAAGTTATTCGGAGAACCTATTCAGTTGGAATTACAATGTAATTCGATCCTTCTCTAAAACAATACTCTCAATCACATTACTAGGGTATGGATTTATAATGTCAAACCCCTAATGTGATTATTCCTTCTTATACGATTCATTTGAGACGTATAGGAACGCTTTCCTTTATTACGCTCGATACTTCGGCCGAAGATTCTCGAATCATATCTTAGAGTATTCATCCTCTCTTATCGAAGATTAGAGATTCCTTGTTGCGCATTCACTTGCCTTCATGGCTAAGTGGCTTAACCCCAACGATGCCTTGGACACTCTCGAATGGAATGACTTTAACATAATCAAAGATTAAGTACTTAACCACAAGACAACGAGATGCCTCAGGTCAAAGGATTACTTACATTATTCCAACCATTAGAGTTACTTGCTTGACATGTGAGTAGACCTCCATGCAAGTACTCTCGTTCGATTGTGTTCAGTGAACTCATTCCCTTAATGAGCACCTACATGCTTGTCTTAGTGTCGCTACACGAATGGGATGAGACTTTCCATCCTTCCAATTGAAGCGGACATAGTATGTACCAGTCTATGGATTGTCAGTATCCCTCCGACAATCCTTATGACCAGGAACCTTTTTGGACATGATGGTTATGAGAAGAAGGTCTCTGTAACCTAACATCATTAGGTTACTTCTTCCATCGATCCATTGTCCATGGATTCACTATTTAGGACATATTTCGTTCATTGAGATAGTCCCAATTAGTATCTTTGCCTTCCGATGTATAAGAGTCATATATATACATCAATTCATTGTCCTGAAAGGTTTCTTCCAAAGATTGACTTTCAGGGCATATTTCCAACAAAGTCAACTTTCTCCTTCGTACTATAAATAATATCATTTGGGGTAAATTACATAAAACTACCTCAACTATTAGGTCAATCACAGTTTCATACCTCATCTTTAAAAAATGTCAATGTCATACCTCATCTTACGAATTTGTTACAATTTCATAACTTCCGTTAGTTTGTCCGTCAATTCTTTCGTTAAATAGTGACGTGGCTTAAAAAAATTAATTAAATATTAAAAACTAAAAATAAATAAAACCTTTTTTTATGCATGGGGGACCCATCCCTTATCCCCCTCACCTTTCTTCCCCGCTTCTATCTTCCCCTACCCCAAACCCAGATCCAACCTGCTCCTGTCTTCCCCCAACCCACCCGGCCCTCCACCCGAGCAAAACGCTCATCGATGCCTAGCTCGCCACTGGGAAGCTCGATCCGGAGGAATCGAATCTCGTTGAAATTCTTCAAGACTTGGGTCGGGGAGTGGTGGGTGATGCCGGATTGACATTCCTTCCTTCCATATAAAGTGAAGAAGTTACCTTGTATTAAGCTCAACAATTGGCGCCATTTTGTCTTCTACTGTCCTGAGCAATGAAAAAAATGGAACCTTCAAAATATCAAAAAAATCATTTCCTTTCTCCCACATTTTCCGAGCAACCAAACAAAGCAAAACCATTCAATTTTTCCCAAAAAAAAAAAAAAAAAAAAAAAAAAAAAACAAAACAAAACCCCAAGTTGTATTCACAAGAGAGTGCCGACCTACCTCAAAGTCTCATTAACTTCGGTCCTAAAACCTCTTATTCTCAACGTGCATCTGACATTTACAGCAGGCTGAAATTCCCAAATCCCCCACAAATCAAAATTTACAAACCCTTAAAATCCCAACAAATTTACGAGTTCGTGGAGAGGGATTCAAACCCCACGAAACTTTCATAGCCGTTGGACCAAAACACTAAACTATTTCTCGGCCTGAGAAAATCAAGATCTAATTTTTAATTTAAACCCGTGATGTTTTGGGGGAAAAGATTTGTGGGTATTGGAGAAGGGGACAAAAAAGGTTGAAACTTGCAATTAGAAATGATAAAAGGGGGTTCCGAAATAGAGACAGCGGTGGAGGAAGAGAAGAGAGGCACCTGGTGGGAATGGGAGTGGCCGGTTACTGCTAGAGCTGCTGTTGCTGCTTTTGTTTCTTCTCTGTGTAGGCTTTCGGGAGGGGGCAGGCGTGGTCTCCTGAATTGAGGTGGAGCCTTGGTGGTGGTCCAAAACCAATAACTTCTTTTAGTTTTAAAATTTTGATGCTCATGGAATAACTTGAATACCTGGGTTTGGGGTGGGATCTGGGTTTGGGTTGGGGGAAGAAAGGTGAGGGGGATAAGGGGTGGGTCCCCTACGCAAAAAAAAGAAAAAAAGATTTTATTTTTTTTAGTTTTTAATATTTAATTAATATTTTTATTTTTTATTTTTTTAAGCTACGTCACAATTTAACAGAAGAATTGACAGACAAATTGATGAAATGTATGAAATTGTAACAAATTCGTAAGATGAGATATGACATTGACATTTTTTAAAGATGAGATATGACATTGACATTTTTTAAAGATGAGATATGAAAATGCGACTGACTCAATAGTTGAGGTAGTTTTATGTAATTTACCTATCATTTGTTAAAAAAAAAAATAAAGGTAAATATTAGTTTACTACCCTCAAGTTTCATGGTTTTCAACATTTGGTACATAAAGTTTTTTTCATCCCAAAGTCATACCTAAAGTGTTAATTTTGGAATAGTCTCATACATCCATTAGTCTGGCTGTTAAATAGCCATTAACTGATGACGTGGTGCCCATGTGGAGAATAAATGGGCACCACGTGTTAATATGGGTCCATGTGAATATTAAAAATAAAAAATTAGAATTTTAAAAATATAAAAAATTGAAAAAAAAAATTATGGGCGTTCATTCACCCCTCCCGACCCCTTCCCTCCTTCTCTCTCCCTTCTCTTCCCTGCACCCAACCTCCTCACACACCAACCCATTCCCCTCCTACATCCACCCATTCCCCTCATTCTCCCTCCCTTCTCTCCTTTGCACTCCACTTCCACTTTCCTAAACAGCGAGTTCCCGGTCACAACCACCACTGACACCGTCGTCGCGAAAACCTACCATCGCCAGCCGACTCGACAGGATCTCGAAATCCTAGCTCTTCTTCAAGCTCTCAATGTACTCCGACAGTGTCACGAAGAACGACGACGTCGTTTCGTCCTTCGTCTTTATCACCCTAGCAGTGGGTGCCCTGCCCTCCTCGTCCATCTCGAGGCGCATCTTTTTCAGCGCTACCAATTGGCTGGTGGCTTTGTCCTTTGCCTTGTAGACCTTGCCTTACGTACCTTTGCCGACCTTCTCGAGCTTCTCATACTTCTCCATTTCTGAGAGATCGGGAAACGGAAACCCTAGAAATTTGAATTTCTAGTTCTCCCTCTTGTTTTTCTGGATCGAAATCGGTGGGTGTGCAAGTGGGTGAGTGTGTGGGGGGGAGGGTGAGTGCAGAGGAGAGAAGGGAGGGAGAATGAGGGGAATGGGTGGGTGTGCAGGGAGGTTGGGTGCAGGGAAGAGAACGGAGGTTAGGAGGGGCGAACGAATGCCCATAAATTTTTTTTTTTAATTTTTTTAATATTTTTAATATTTTAATATTCACGTGGGTCCCATATTGACACGTGGTGCCCAATTATTGTCCACATGGGCACCACATCATCAGTTAACAGCTAATTTAACAGCCGGACTAACAAATGTATAAGATTGTCCCACAATTAACACTTTAGGTATCTCTGGGATGAAAAAAACTTCATGTACCAAATGTTGAAAACCACGAAACTTGAAAGTAATAAACTGATATTTACCCAAAAAATAAACACCTTACTATTTTTTTTCATAACTTTTGATTTTCACCGCAGCAAAAGCAATTTTGGAAAGAGAGAAACAAAAGATTGCAAATCCAACGATGATCTTCCCAAAACAACCGTGCAGAAGAATGTAAAACTCGCAAGCAACAACACTTGCCGAACTTTAATTGGTCCCCGCACTCTAACAACCGCAGTTTGCCCTTCTTCCTGCAACGCCAGAAATTCAACGGTACAGACTGATCACCTTTCAGAGCGAGAGAGAGAGCGCGCCATGAACAGAAGGAACTTGCTTCTGCTCAAGATCCTTCTGTTTCTATTTGCCCTAAACTCCCTCTCTCTCCTCCTCTACTTCACTTCCAACTCCAGAACGCTTACTCCAACACAAACCCTAACCCACCACTTTTTCTCCCTCAGCCGCCTCCCCTTAACCGATCAGAACCGCCTCCTCCCGCACCGCTACTTGAAGCCATGGCCGATTTTACCCTCCTACCTCCCCTGGTCCCAGACAACCCAGGTCCCCTTTCGCTCCTGCGAGGCCTATTTCGGCAATGGCTTCACTACCGTGGTCGATCTCTTGAAACCCAAGAAAGATTTGAGCTCGAATCGCATGGGTTGGTTCAGGTGCTGGTTCAGTGATACCTTGAGGAGCTCAGTGTGCGAAGGAGGGGGGCTCCGGATGTACCCAGAAAAGATTAAGATGTCTAGGGGAGGTGAGGTTTTGGAGGAGGTGATTGGAAGAGGAGAAAAAGAGGAGCTGCCGGAGTATGAAGACGGTGCGTTTGAGATTGATGGAGGAGATGGGGTTGATGGAGGAGGGGGTCAGAAGCTTGTGACCCAAGAACTTCTTGACCGGTATGTGCCTAAGGGTCAGATTGATCAGCACACTATGAGAGAACTGATTGGATCGATTCGGATCGTGCCCAGTGCAGAGTTTCAATGCAATGAGGTTAGTTGGGTTCTGTTAGTTTCTATTTTTGGATTTGGCTGTTGATTGTGATTTGCAGGATTTAATTTGTTTTAGGGATTCGTTGTTAATGAGATTTTGGTATATGGGGTTTTAAATTATCGAGTTTTATCTAAGGAACTTGAGATTTTCTAGTTTCTCTGTGTGAGTTTACTGATGATCAATGTGGTTTTCGCTATGGGAGTTTCCAAGTTTGGAAATTTTTAATAAGGGTCTGTAAAAGATGTGAGGTTCTTTAATGGGTTGGGATGATCTGGTGTCAGAAATCTGCTTGTGAATATCCAAATAATGGGAAGATTGCTTATGGAAAAGTGGATGAAGATTAATTGTCTGCTAAATTTTGTTGTTGGAATAATTCAAACAAAGAACGAAGAAAGTTGTGAGAATGATTATAACTCGGCTCTTCTTCTTACTGTTGTTATTTAATGTTCTATGATGACTGTAGTATTATTTGCTTCTTTTCTAAATCTGCTACGAAAGTCCGAATTTGCAGTGGATTGAGGAGCCAACACTTCTGGTGACACGCTTTGAGTATGCAAATCTTTTCCACACATTCACAGATTGGTATAGCGCTTATGTAGCTTCAAGAGTCATTGGCTTACCAAATCGACCTCATTTGGTCTTTGTAGATGGCCACTGTATGGTATGTGGGTTTGATTTTCTTGTTTGAGTTATCGTTTCTTCTCAAAAATAAAATCTTGTTTGAGTTATCTTTCCTTTTGTGACATTTTTTAGTTTATGTGCACACAATGCTAGTGGTGTAGATTAACTTGTGATTTCATCAGTTGAGGCATATTGAAAGGAAGAAACATGCAAATTTAATCTTTTTAGTTGTTTAGTGATAAGAAGTAGCTTTCAATTTTTCTTTTAACAACTTAAAAGTTCATCTTTTTTTATTTTTTTATTTTTCTTTTTGTTTTTTTTTCGGGTGACGGCAGTTGATGTCTTACCATACAAATGTTATATGTAATTGATGACTTTTCGGATAATCCTCTTTATACTCCTGGGTTCGTCTGACTAGTTTTCTGTTTAAAAATCATCCAAACTTGTTTTGGAACCAAAAACAACCCTTAGAAAGGTCATGACGATTGAGAGAAAAACCAAATATGATGTCCACAAATTTTGGCTGGATAAGTCATAACGAGGAATGAGATCATTCAATATATGTAACTAGATGGGATGAAAATGTGTTAGTGGCCAAGAAGAGGGACAGTATAGGTGAGCTGACTATCGACTTCTGTTGTTAATCAGTAATCCAGTATAGGTAACAGGGTAACCGAAAAGTAAAAATGTTTTAATAATATTGTTCTTACTAAACATTGATCAAGGACTGACTTCTGCCCACGATGAAAGCAGTTAGGATGCCCTCTTTAGGATAGAGGAGAATCCTTTGTCGCTTTTCCTGACATTTGTAGCTCTTTTTTTATTTTATTTTTATATTTTGATTCTGCTTCCTCCTAAGTTTCAAGATTACCATTTGTAGAGGTATAGTGTAAGTTTATCAATTTTCATTTTTATAGCTGAAAGGATCTGTTGTTTCCACTTAAGTGCTGGTTCACAAGTGTCCTGTTACTGATATCTCTTACCTTTGGGTGGTTATTTTCAGACATCTTTGGAAGAAACGTGGAAAGCATTATTTTCTAGCCTTCGATATGCTAAAAACTTTAGTGGTCCTGTATGTTTTCGTCATGCTATTCTCTCTCCTTTGGGATATGAAACTCCACTTTTTAAGGGGTTGAGTGAAACTATAAATTGTCATGGTGCATTGGCACCTGATCTATGGCAACACCCTGATGACCAGAAAACAGCGCGAATGTCAGAGTTTGGAGAAATGATTAAAGCCTCTTTTGGATTTCCAGTACATAGACATCGTTTTGAGAAGCCAACTTCAGGTCATAACGTTCTTTTTGTTCGACGTGAAGATTATCTAGCCCATCCACGCCACCGTGGTAAGGTTGAGTCAAGGCTAAGCAATGAACAAGAAGTGTTTGATGCCTTGCAGAACTGGGCATCTAATCACAAGGAATGCAAAATAAACCTTGTGAATGGATTGTTTGCACACATGTCGATGAAAGAGCAAGTCCGGGCCATTCAAGATGCTTCTGTTATTATAGGTGCTCATGGTGCAGGTCTTACACACATGGTATCCGCAATGCCAAAGACCGTGATTCTGGAGATTATTAGCAGTCAGTATAGACGCCCACATTTTGCATTAATTGCTCAGTGGAAAGGGTTGGAATATCATGCCATTAATCTTGACGGCTCATTTGCCAGTCCACCAGTTGTTATTGACAGGCTTAACGGCATAATTAGAAGCCTTGGGTGCTAAAAATTATTTGGTTTTTGCTGAAACCTATTCATCTCAATGCTGCTAGTGGAAGTGACAGAGAATCCTTCTTCCTGGTAGAGTAGATAGTTGTGAAACATGGAATGAAGCTACCGAAGCAACGGTATGGGACAGTTCAAGTTGTTGGCCTTGCTTTGCAAAATGATATGGCATTGTGCAAGATTGGTTGACAATCATCAGAGGGACATAAACATTTTCTGGACTGCGTTGTCTCTGCGTATGGTATGTTTCCTCGACACCCAATACCATCATATTTGTCAGTTTTTTTCTTCAGGTAAATGGCCTGGCTGCTTGAGTCATTGTGTTGCTTGTATACTAATTCTTTCTTACATATGCTTGTATGCTTGTATCGAGTTTTAGTCAGAAATTTTGTTATAAACTAATAAAATGGCTACATTTTCGTTGTTAGATTGAGATCGATGTTGTTGCATTACATGTGCCTTGAGCAATTTAATCTCATATCGTCTTCGAGGGTGATATGGATGGTGCATGACATACCATTGCCATTTTATCATGAGCTGCCCATGTATAAAACACCAGATGAGCAGTTTTTGCCTTGTGATTTTCATTGAGTTGAGAAGTGAATAAAATTAATGTAATCGGTCTGGTTCAGTTTTTTCCGACTTTCTTTCAGCTTGGTTTGATTCGGTTCAACGGTTCACCGGTACACTGGTTTACCGGCAGAAGCAAAAAGTTTCTGGTGTCAACGTAGTACAAACAAGTTAATGTGGCAAATTGAAAAAATGATCGTCGCATGACTCCATTTTAAACAGAAAGCGGTACAATCGCCTAAAATGTAAATAAATAATTAGCGGTAAAATGTGAGTGAAATACGTTGATGATCAAGAAAAATGATCGTCGCATGATTTTTCTTAAAGATGACCTCCAAATGAAGATTTATAAACCAAATTGTTCGTATTATGAAACTTACATAGCAAAAATACGATATTCAGGAATAAATTTGTGCATTTCTCATTGTGAAAAACGTTGGTATTACTATTATCCAACTTTTTTTAACTAAAAATAAAATAATTATCAAACGAGACGCAATATGGCCACCCAATGAGTTTCATGCTCATCCCGCCATCTCCGTCGAACAAAAGCCTTTCGCTGCGTTCCCAACTCACTTGTAGCCGCGGAGTTTTAAAAGCGCAACCTTCTGAGGTATGGTTTCGCTTCGCCTATACCCAACGGCTAGCATGCTAGTATCTTGCTAACAGTCGTCTATAATTACTCTGTTATATGCTTTTAGCTTAACCAAAATCCACCAATCAATCCTAATCATGCATGTCGAAACCGAGAATTTGCGGTATTTGAGAAATGCCTTCCAACTGTATGATGAAATGCCACACAGAGCTGTTTGCTCTGAAAACTCATTTCTTTCATGTTGGTTTTTTTCCCCAGTGATTCTGCTTTGTTATTTACATTTTATTTGATGACATTTTTGCGATAAATTGTGTGCATCCTCTTTGTTTAAAGCATATAACAATTTGCAAACGAGGATGGTGGGTTGCTTCCCCTCCACGCCCAAGAGGTTGGCTATCACAGTTGGATGCTTCATTTCTGCGGCTGCTCTTTTTTCTTTTGGCGTGCATCTCTCGTATGTCAATGTTGCTCCTCAACAAGCTCGAACCAAAGCTCGAAATGAATTTGT
Source organism: Pyrus x bretschneideri (assembly GCF_019419815.1). NCBI lineage: Eukaryota > Viridiplantae > Streptophyta > Magnoliopsida > Rosales > Rosaceae > Pyrus > Pyrus x bretschneideri. Next base: position 659,281 of record NW_025999805.1, on the reverse strand, counting down.
GAGAGAGCGGCTGAAACACAAGTACGGCAGCAAGTGATACAACACGCATCATTTCCATGTATCAGTTCAGTTTTCGGATTGCATCCTGTTAGGGGAAAAAAGTTCTGAGTTGTGAATTTATGATCCATCCCCTGTGAGAACTCTTTCAGGCATCGAAATCCTACTGTTTCTGTGGTGGTTTCAGTTTTTTGTTTGTTCAATATTTGATGTATCAGTATTACAAGTATTAACGAGGATGATAGACAATTCTTGCTGGCATAATTTGATTGCCATGAACATGAAATGAAAGCAAACTCTCACAACAGAAGAAAACGGTAGTGCAAAACTAGATCCGGTCAAGTTGGCTAGTGTGACCCTTTGCACCCAAGTTCGAATTTCCCTCCCCGTAGTTTTAGCAGATTCAGAACAATATGGTCCATTGTTCTCTCAGAAAGCGGCTCCAACAAGGGAGAAATTCTAAGGTACATACTCGGACCACTTGGCAATCTGACCGCAAAGAACCCCCACACCCACACACTTGTGTCTGGTGCCCGCCCTACATGGGTGTCCAGACACAACTTTTATTGTCCTAAGCAGCCGTCTGGACAGGAAGAACTCCTAACAAAGGTATATACATTGGGTCATTAGACAATTTGTAGAACGCACATATCACTAGAGCACCAGATACTCAGTAGGGACTCGTGAGAGGCGGGACTAGGGCAAAGAGAAAAACTGTACAAATTTACTCTCCAGTATTGCTAAACAAATCACTCGAGGCATCCAAACAGTAAGCGTTTATGATTGCCAAAATAGGATTACTGATTAAATCAACCATAAAAACATTGTTTGGAGTAAAGCAAGTTCCAACTTCAAACTCAAATAAAGTGAAATGCTTTAGAAAGTAGGAAAGGAGAATAGTGATGACATATTCTGAGTCTACAAAGACTAAGTACCAGTAACAAAAATTTAAGCCGCAGCTCCCTTCCCCTTCTTCCTCTGGAGCTTCTTCATGTAAAACTCCAGCTCCCTGCCCTCCAAGATATATCTGCAAAACATTACATATGAACGAACATCAGATGTGATACACCACTTTGCAACAAGAAGCGAAAAACAATTGTTATCATCCATGCTTCCAACTCTAGCAGAACTGCAAATAAACCAAGAGAGGAAGATAAAGTCACATACCCATCACAACGGCCACACTGACCGGGTCGTGATGAAATACAAGCCAACAGACGACCACCACCAAATTGTTCCTCAATATGCTGGTCCAAGGTGCGAGTCTGTTGACGCTTCTCCAGCTTTCTGGCTACATGGTTGCTCTTCTTTGCCTCCTCAGGAGCAGCAGCAGGTGCTTCACCATCCTATAAGAGCACAAAACATGTCAGCAATGACCATCAATTCTACTAATCTTGAACACCTAAATCCTTCATCTCAAAGAGTACAAAAATATTATCTTCCTTTCTGCAATCAGCATCCATACGTATACCAAAATATAATTCTTTCAACCAAGTGAGCACATTAAAGACTATATAGACCATAACATTTTTTTTCCTCTGGAAGAAAGAGCAATAAACATTCTACAAATACGTAAAACACAAGTCCATACTTAACGCATTGGACAAAGCTTAAATCATTGGCAACAAGAAATGAAGAGGCACCACTTCTAAATTCACGAAACAAGAGATAATAGACCCCTACCTCTGCTTCTTTCTTGGCAGCTGCCGCAGTTTTCTTCTTGCGGCCAATTTCAACTCCATAGTGCTGGAGATACCACTGCTTGAATGGTGCAGCATCAACCTGAACAATGGCACTTTTCACCAAAGTTTGAGTACGGACCAACTCATTGTTGGATGCATTGTACACAACATCAAGAAGACGGGTTTTGCGGGTCACGGCCTCACTACCCCAGGAGAAGTTTCCAGTATCAAGCCTCAGAGCACGCCACTTGACATTCCCACCTCGAACCCTGATCCTCCTCACTGTCTTGTTGCTTGACAACTTGGTGTTAGCAGGTTGCCTTCCAAGCTCGTACCTGCAAACAAAAAGTGCAAACTAAATCAATTCTCAAATCATCAAGGCTTTAAAGTAACATCATTTTACACAAATGTGAAAGTCCATTGTAATTACAGATATCAATCATTAATTAAACCTAAACCAACGGGCAGTATAGACCTTGTCGCCACAATACTGTGCAAAAACTTTGCACACGGTTAATTAATAAGTTAAACAACAACGCTCACAATCTAAGAAATAGAGGATTGGTTCCATATGTTGCATAAATTAAAACAATCCCTTCAATTGAGACATAAGACAGTGAATTACATCTAGTCAAAAAATCAAATAAAAGAAACAAACAGAACACAAAATTTCGAAGCAATTAAAGTTCTTTCAACAGCTAATAGACTCCGTCCTAAGTCATCTGATAACCGAAAACAAATAAAAAAAACAAAAGGGTTTTCTAAATACATGGAAAGGGGATTAATTTCTTCAAAACAAGCAAATCATTGATTTACTCATCAAATAAACAGGAGAAGCACATTATTCAAAAGTAAGATAACTTGCGCAGAGAAAAACATCAAAAATCAAAACAAAAAGAGGGAAATATTACTTTCGCTTCTTCCTCCAAGCCTTCTTCTTGCCTCCAGTGGCACGTCTCTTGTGCATGGAATCACGAGAAATACCTACAAAAAAATCACACATAAACGCAAGATTTAGCACAACAATTCACAAATGCGATATAAAAAAAATCGAAACTCCAGATGAACAAATTCAGAGGTACCCATCACAAACGAAGTTGGAAAAGCAGAAAATGGATCCGAGATCGAGAAGTAAGAGTGATTAGAGAGTTACCCATTTTGGCGTTCTAGGGCTCTGCTGCTCCTGGAGAGTCTGCGGCAACGCGGCTAGGGTTTGAGACGAGTGAATGAAGGCGAGCTAGGTTTTTAGTACCAACGTGACTTCACAAATTTACTTTATTGTCCCTCAGTGTCTGGAGATATAACTGTATGGCCCAAACAAACTCTATACTTTAGGGCTGCTTTGGGTTGGGCTTTTCTGAGAATCTGCACCCCGTCTCTATTAAGTTTGGGTTGAAGTCACGTTTAGATATTGATGGGCCGAAGAGCAACTTTGGAGGCCCAAAGTTTATCCTTTTACCATTTTAATTTGAGGAATTCTGTTAAGGGTGCCTCTGTTAGCACCCAACTTTTAAGTTTTTTGTTTTTTGTAATAAACGATATTATCTGCATTAAGGTTATTTCCAAATGAAAGGGTTAAATTTAGCCTGGTTCAGAATTATAACATGCAAAATATTATTTTTAAATGAACAATGGTCATACATGTACCATCCCCAACCAAAGCGGCTAAACATAACCCCTCAATAATTTATTAATTTTAAGTTCATACTTTAAATTTATTAGTTAATTTAATTAAACTAACTTTGGATGTTTTCAAATCTTATCGTTGAATTTGAATATATCATTACAACTAAGAAGCTAGGGCCCAAAAAAAGGGCTAAAATGAGAGTTACATTTGGCCAACCTGATGCCTCTTGGCCAAATAATGGCATGGTGGGCTCCATGTAATTATACCCCAACCTTTAGTTAGAGATGAGTTTTTTGGCAAATTAAGCTATTTTTTAGCTTTTGGTCTGTTAGCCCTCTCAATTAGAGATGACCTAAGGGGCGGGTGGGCTAATTATGATGTGTAAGTTTTGTTTCCAAAATGATTATGTATCAATTGCAAGGGGCGCCATCAAATGACTCTTCCATGACTTGAGTAGTAAGCAACACTCAGCTCATAGACATTAGGGCAGCCTAGAAGAGAGGAGACCCTAATGAGGTGAGTAGTATCTACCAATCCATGACATGAGTAGTATCTACTGATTCGATTGCACTTCCTTTAATTCCATGATTTTCGTCGACCTGTTTATTTGTTGGCGTTTGGAGCCCTTACGCTGGAATACACTCATTTGTTGCACTATATTGTTCTGCATAATCATGGGTTGTCTAGAATGATGCACAGATGTGCATTGGTGCCCCTGAGCAACAAATGTCATTTTTTTCTGTCAATGTGAAGATGCATTATTTGTAGGGATGATTTTCAAACGAAGATTAAACAATTGCACAGTTAGGATTATAAATTTTTACGGTGAAGATACGTTATTTATAAGTAGATGAATGAGTTCATTTCTAATGAGAGTTTTATTATATAAAAACAAATGAACAATACTTGCTTGTCTCATCCCTGTGGAATCTCCTCATTCCACCATTTTCATTTAACGTATTGTTTTTTATTCTATGTATCTGGAGAACCATCTATATCAACCACAGATATTAAAATTAAAATTATAGCCTTTATATGCTAATGAGATACTTGTTGCAAAAGCATGGGTGTTATAGTAATTGTATTTTTTTACATCACTTTCTCACCCCTCACTCCCTACTTTTTTTTTTCGCTTTATTATTTGTTACTAGAATAGAGCACACATTTTGTATGTGTGAACAATTTCTCTTAATAAGTGCATATTTTTTTTTAATATTACATAATTATTGTTTTGTCCTCCTTGTGTAACTATTGTGTATCAAAAGTGAGGGTAAAATTGAAAAAATAAGTATATGATTGTCATTTTCTCAAAAAAAAAAAAAATAGAGAGGGTAAAATAGGAAAATGATTGTCATTTTGTCAAAGGGTACAAAATTACTATTTTGCCCTCCTTTTGTCAATAGTGTGTATCAAAAGTGAGGGCAAAATAAGAAAAAAAAGGGAAAAAAGTTGACAATGAGAGTTCTCTTAATAATATAGATATAGATAATAACTCGCTCCAAATTCCAATAGAATAATTTAATAAAAATTATCCTCCTAATTAAGCACATGCATAGCATTAGGTCTGGCAAACGTATCTTGTTTGTCGTGTTCATAGTTATTTTCGTGTTATACCTGTTATTTTAACAGGTCGTGTTTTGTCAAACTAGTTATCTTAACAGTGACTTGATAATGACCCGATTCGATGACGGGTCATGGCGTTTCATGTCTGGTTAACAGGTCTTGTAAGAAATTTTCATGCCTAATATCTGGCAAACAACATATTATCAAGTTCTTAATGGGTGACCCGATAACAATTCGACTCGATAATGGGTTCTTAACAGATGACACGATAATGACCCGACTCGTGAACAAGTTGACCCAAAACCTTATTTTCGTGTCAGGACAACGAGTCATGCAAGAAATTACCAAGCCAACATAACATGTGTACAAGTATGTCATAATCAGAACAATCCATCTCTTAAATCATCATTTCAATATCAGCTACGCAAAAATATAAACAAAGTAGTGATAGTTTTAGTCTTCCATATGCATAAAAAATATGTTGTGTCGATAACAACTAAATCATCATGGTTAGCCATCCATTTAGTTTATACATTTGAATGACCAAATGATATCGACTTTATTTGATTCGGAATGGAATGATGGCCGTAGGAAGGAACACAAATTTCTTGACTGATGGGTTGCATATGCATATAGGACTGGAATATCACAATGGGTTATCTCACAGTCATACTAAACCATCACTTGAACCGTGTATCTGAAAACGTTTCTTGATCTCCAAGGAATGTCGAATCTCGAAGCACTCTATATGGTTGCCTCTAGTGCACTGGAGAGCGATTAGAAAAGTAGGGGCAGGCGATAAAACATGAGCTTCCAATCATATAAAACTTGAACTTACAATCAAATTTTCATATTTCTGATTGCTATTATATTTGACTGGAATATCAACATTTACTATAAAGTAGTGGGAAAAAAAACATACAGGACATACAGCACGCGACTTGGGTCTCACTTTGATTCATGCCTCATAATGTGGCATGCACCGGTCGATGCCAGCCAACACAGTAATTCGAGCATAGATGATCATGAGAGTTGTAAATTCCCTCGTGGTTTCTAAATCGGACATCACAAACATATGTGCACAATGATCCAACAGATTTTTTTACAAAGAACCAAATTCATAACTTGCATTCAGAATTTCAACTAAAAAATTTACATAGCACATGATAACCTGTCATACTAAGGAAAAGAAAAAGGTAGAGAAAGAGGACCACTTGATTGAAGACCGAAAAGCATAAAAAGCAATGATGAGACAAAATTTCTTAGGCTGTGTGAGAACTGCCCTTCTTGCGATTCTTCAAGGAATTGCAAAAGGAAGTGAAACCTGCTTTTAGTTCGCCCGGAAGTGAAAGTTGAAGGGGGAGTACCAAGCGAGAGACTTGCTCACTTTTCTTCCTCACAGAAAATGGTTGCGCTAAAGCTGGCTGCTGCTTGTTTAGGCCTTCAATAACAAATGAGAATGCCCCAAAAGTGAGACAGCTTTGTAGAAGAGCCTGCGGTGCACCTGCAAATCAAATAAGGTAATCTAAATTAAAGATGTGATATACAGTACGGAAACTGCTTTAATTGATTAGTGCGGAAAAGACTTGCCTGTTGGTGACAAGCCAAAAATGAATAAGACCAAAAGTCGGGATTTCTGTAGATATTAATGATTTTAATTTTAAAAGTGAAGTCAATGTGTTTATTGCTAATTTATAAACTATTGTAACTCTGTAACATGATGGATACCTGGAAAACTAAGAGCAAGACCAGTGCAACAGCCAGCTACTCCAGCATTAATAACTGCACAGGGAAGAGAGCATGAACACAATATAATGAATGAATAATATAAAAGTACCATTTCTGCATTCAAGTTCCCATACCATCATCCTTTCCTCGCAGCCTCTTCAAAATGCAGACAACCAAACTGTGCACTCCGGACAAAACTGCAAATGTCTGAAAGAGGAAAATATAAAAGTGAACCTTAACAACTGAATGCAAAGAAACATACGACATTGTAAATAGCATTTCATAAGAAACTAAATTAATTACACTAAGATTTCGAAACTATCAATTAATAATAGGAATTTTCATACCTTAGCATAAGATCCTGCCTCTCCAAAGGATCCTTTAAAGCCTTTTTTCTTGACCAACCCCGCACCTGAAACACATCCAGGCAAAGGTAAAACAAAAATCTCAGTCCGAATGACTTCAAGTAAACGAAAAAAAGATAAATTGGGGTTTATTTGAGTAGTAGATTGCTGAAGCAGGGTTTGCTTTGCTCATCTAATAATTCACTAATAAACTTGATATCAAGCCAAATCTCAAATGTCTAGCTGTATTTACAAGTATAAAATTCAGGGCAAGCTGAACAACTAAATATCAAGCCAAGTTTGAGTAGCATGGTTTGTTCTACATCGCCTCGTTATGTGAACACAGGACACAGAAATGACCGGCATTATCCAAACATGGTGGCCTAATTGCTGAATAAACCTTAATAATCACAGACAATCAGAATTCTCTCATAACAGCTTCTACCCGCTAGTTAGACGCAATGAACATAAACAGGAACCGAGAAAATAGCAGTATAAAGCTCAGAACGAACTATGTATAAGGCTGTGAAGCCTCGATATCTGGGAGTAAAATACCGATAAAGCATAGACCATGTACCCTGCTCCAAGTCTATCCACAAGCTTACAGTACACTATTCAATCCCAGACCCTTAAATTATCAACTTAAACCCAATTTAATTACTGTCTTATCAGTTCCAGCAGGAAATTGCAGAAATTACACTCTCTATTACAATCAAGAACGAAATTATCCATATAAACCACAATTTCACATCTCAAAACACTAGCATACCTTAACAATAAGCAATTCTGCGAAAAACCACGAAAAATTCAGAAAAAAATCCAATCTTTTTCTAAACCCTACAAACTCATTGAATAAAAGCACATTTTCGCAAAAATTCCAAATCCCTCAAGACCACCACTCAAATTCCCATAACAAACACCACAATCATGCAATAAAAAGCTTCACGACACAGACACATGTATATACGCACACATACATATATGTATATATACACAGAGAGGAGAGAGAGAGAGAGAGGGGGAGGACCATAGCCAAAAACGGAGCCCATGAACGCGCCGCCAGCAGAGTCTCCGGCGAACTTGAGGAGGCAGACAGCAGGGGCATTGGGGGAGGCAGGCACTAACGAGTTCGAAGAATTAGGGTTTGGATTGGTATCGAGCTCAGTGTTGGTGTCCATCTCAGTGTTTGGAGAATCAACCGACGTCGTCGACATGGCCGCTGCTACTCTCTGTGTCTATTCAATCTCCAAAAGCAGAAATGGACAAAAATCCTGAACTGACACTACAATACAATCGGAAGAGAAAATTTTCATTATAACCCAGTACATATCACCTATTTTTATAGAGGCAGTGAAAATTTTAATTGTTATGTTATTAACTTTTTAACATAGTATATCTTACCATTTGTATAATGACACGTAGTATACGATTTCATTATCGGTCACACTGAAAAACTTCTTCAATACGACATCTTGTGTTTTTCGTATTTTAGAAGGGCAATACTCATTTCTACCACTACGATAGAGGACCACTTGTGTTTTCCGTATTTTATTTGGTTAGTAATTCTTTAAGATTTGTTAAAAATAGGCCCAAACGACGTCGCACTGACATTGTTATATTTAGGGGTGGTTAAGGTCGGGATCACAAACCAAAAAGCATAACCTAGGGGGGGTTTTGGTAAGATTACCGTACCAAAACCTCTGTACCGGTTATCATACCAAATATTTGATACGGCAAAATCTATTACCATTACCGTACTAAACTTTCGGTATACCAAATATTTTGGTTGGTGCGGTATGCCAATGGTAATTGCCACTTAGTTAGGCCAAAATCTAAAATTTTTCTAATCTAATTCAAGGCCTAGAAAATATACACAGTTAATGTATTGGTCTTTACAAATCAATGAAAACCACGAAAACATAAACATGGTAATGAAGCTTTACAGTTTCAAGTGAGATTAACACAAAACTCACAAAACTGTCGTTGCTGATCAACAAACAGCAGAAGGCAGCAGTAGTATCTTCAACCTCGAGCTTCGATAGACATCCAATTATACAAATGTAAACAAAAGCTACAAAGCTAGCCTAGTACTACTCACTAAATAATTCAGCTGCACATCATCATCAATGTTTCTTTTGCTGCATTTTACAAAAAATAAGCATAATAATAATACTGCTGCATAACTACTTTTACTACTTACCATGACATGTGAGATCCAAAGTATAACTATAACACGCGTTCCCAATCCATAGAAGTTACAAGCCAAATCAAATAGAAGTTAAGTATACAAACTAAATGAAAATTGGAAATTCGAATAGAAGTTAACATTTCAAACTAAATCAACCTAAAACTTTATAAAGTAAAAATGCATTGATTAATTCTTCAAGACTTGAGATGTAGATGCATTTAGAGGAGGCATTGAACTTGTAAAAGATTGAGGTTGAGCTGGTGTCAAGCCTACATTACAAAGTACATACATATATATGTAGATGCATTTAGAGGAGGCATTGAACTTGTAAAAGATTGAGGTTGAGCTGGTGTCAAGCCTACATTACAAAGTACATACATATATATATATATAATTCTTCAAGCCTTGAGATGTAGATGCATTTAGATGAGGCATTGAACTTGTAAAAGATTGAGGTTAAGCTTGTGTCAAGCTGAGCTTGTGTCAAGCCTACATTACAAAGTACATATATATATATATATATATATATATATTAATAAGATTTAGAATAAGAATAAAAGTTGAATATTTAATAACAAATTTACTAAATAAATTAAAACATGTCGTACTTGTTTCCACTTCTTCCATTTCTTTGTAGAATTGAAGCATATCTTTCGTTGGTTCTTTGTAGAAGTTTACTTCATCCGCCCTTAAGCCAATCATTAGTACACCCGTTTGAGACCAAGTTCACCTGTTGTGAAAAGTAAGGGTAACAATGATGCCCTCCATTCTAAAAAGTTGTAACGCTCTGACCCAAAAATTTTATTTCGGAAACTAATTTCGGTGATGGGCCAAAATTAAGCTCTAATTTAACTAACTACCGTTAATCACAATTCTTTATGTATATTTCTTAATCACTCACAAAATCTATAACTAAAATCTACTTATCAAAAACATAAGATTTTTAGTTTTCAATTAAATCACCATAATTTCTTTTCTTCCCTCAAATTTCCAACAAAAGGTTAATCTCAATTATTTAAGGCTACATCTAACCCTTGTTAGACTGTCTACGTACTCTTAAGCGGGATCAAGCCTTTCGTAGTTCACCATTCACCATTTCCAGTGACGGTTAATGTTTTACTTTGCGAACTTACAAATCCAATTCGGGAAGATCCGTAAATCGGATTCCTGGTCCGTAAGTTCCTATAGTTCTCAAATATTACATACTATCATGTATTAAAGTTTGGTGTTGATCCAAAAGTTATATCGTCAATTCATATAATGATCAAGTGGCGGATCTTAACGAAATTATACTCAAACGATAGAATTCTGTTAATTGGATGTCAAATATGGAATTGGGGTATCAAATTTAGCCTAGGAACGTCAGGTGGGGTCTCAGCCCACGCGCCACCACATGCGGCGACCGGCCGTCCCAACTCGCCGAAAAATTCAACTAATTCCAAAAATTCTCAAATTTCACAGAAATGAAGACCTTAATGAGTAGAGCAGGTTTTATACCTATGACCAAGTCCAATTTGGTCGGGAAACGCTCCAATTTCCCTCAAACCCGCCTGAATCCCTAGAAATAGATGGCTTCGATCCATCACCTCCGGTGCTCCGCCGCTCCTACAGTTGTTTGGGTTTTGTTCCCTACCTCACCAGGAGTCGAACCAAGGTGGTAGTCGACCATGTTTCTTTCCCAAATGGCGGAATCATCGTTGTGCACCCCGTACACCCACCGGTGCATTTCCCATGAAACCAATACCAAATTAGCTTGGATTTTTGATAGAATTTAGAGATGGGAGGTTGAAAACACTTTTCTAGGTAACAACTTGAAGAAACTCATCGAGAATCGGATGGAAAACTGTTGAAAACTGTCATGGGAGCCAGCTAATTAGGTTGGGTTCATCAGTCCAGAGTGATCCGGTGTTCTCCCCTTCTCTCATTTTTCCTCCCGGTTCTCCCCACCATTGGTCCACCATTTCCCTCCTTTTCTCTCCTGCAACCCTATCTTCCTCACAGCCACACACGTGGTATCATCCTATTGCTCCAGATTTTCTAGAGCCTTTCAAATTAATGATAAAATGTCTATTTTGCCCTCCATTTCAATCAATAATAACTTCTTCGTTATAACTCCGTTTCATGAACGGTTTATGCCTACGCGTTCGTGAGATCGAGCTCTATTCAAACATATAAATTGTGATCTCAAAAGCTTTACAGATTTTAGATAATTAATTTCCAAACTTCAAACTTCGTAACTAGTTTAATTTAAAACTAAATTCAAACAAATTAATATAAATTCTCGAAAAATAATATAAAATCTCAATAATACAAATACGAAAATTATAATAATTACCGGAAACAAAATTTTTACAATTTCTCAATTCAATTTTCATAATCATAAATTGATTTATTTTCGATTTTCTCCGCATATTCATAATTATGAATATCTAATTCATAGATTTAAAATTTTAGGGTATTACAAAAGTTATCTCTAGCAATCCACCAAAGCAAGGGCAAGTGGTGGGCCATCCACTACATGCCCAAAAGCCCATGCATCTCAAACCCGATCTTGTGCCAATGGCAGACTTACGTCAACATGATGTCAGCCAAACATCTACATAAAGATTAGAAAGCTTGGGAAGACGCCATCCAAAAAGGGGAAAGAATTTATCGAAGTGGCGATAATCTAGCCAATGTAGGTAAGAATATTTTATTATTAATTTATATACTATTATTTAGGCTTTGTTATGTAAATTTTTAGAACTTAGTAGAATAGACGTCTGGTTTTGTGGAAATGAACTACGAATCGTTTGATCCTTATTTGAGGGTACGTAGGCAGTCTAACGAGGAGGTTAGATGCAGCCATAAGGTAAACGAAAGATTTCTTTGCAATTTGATTCTCGAATTGTGATTGCCATATTCCTGAGGCGGGGTATGTGAGTTATACGAGCATTTAGGTGACGTTACGTTTCGATCTTGGACGTATGTCCGGATTGGGGCGTGACAGAGGTGTTGGACATGATTCCCCGATCCTTCTCCTCTTACCTTTCTTGCCAAATTTAACTCCCTTTCTCTCGCCTTTGCTTCATCTCTAGACTTGTCTTGCTTATATCTGTAACATGTCTCGTTCCATATTGAATGCATGTTGCCGGGCTAATTTGTCAATTATTTTTTAATATTATTCGAGAACTCCCTCTTGCAGCTCTTTTCTTAGCAACCTTCTTACCAATAAGCCTCAAGGTTTCTTAGGTCTCCAATGGCGACTCTTCAGTCGTTGGCTTGTGCAATGGAGTGTCATTGAACTCAACTTGTGAACCATTAGGCAGAACTTTGTTCTTCGGAGTATGCTTCATAATGTTCCAACATTTGTGCCTTGTGAATGATTTCTTGTTATCAAGATTGAACCACATTTGTACTTGTAGTTACTGGAAAAAATTATGAAACAACATACATATTTACATAGCAAAAGTAAATATATATATATATATATTAATTCCATTTTTAAGTTATTAATGATAATTTCATACCACATCGGCTAGATTAACGTCACTAACATAAATTCCTTCTGCTATTGTAATGGCTTCTTGCCAAGCTTTCAAATCTTTATATAGATGTTTGTCTCAATAGAGAATGCTCGGTCCACTATGTGCCTTGTATCACCTCGATAAGTTGTGCATGAATCTTCTTCCACATATGTTGCACCCTCATCTCATTTTCAATCATCAGGTCAATCAGTAACACACACCCACCTGTCAAGCAAAGCAAGATCTTCTGCGATCGATCGTATTGCATTCTCACCCATTTTTTGAAAAAAAAACAAAGAATTTGGAAAGTGGAAAACAAATATAAAAAATTGTAGTAAATAAATATTGAGTTGTGATGAAATGAAGAATATGGTTGAGTATTTATAGAAAAACAATACAAATGATTTTTTTTCTAATTTTTTTAACTGTTGGATTAATCATGGCCATTGATTTTCAAACTGATAGAGGCACCCGATTATGCCATGTGTCGCAACGTTAACAATTTCAATTTTTTTTAATCGTTGAAAATCTAACGGTCCAAATCATCTGGCCGTTGGAAAGCCAATGACCCATAAAGCACCATGTCAGCAATTCGTTATAGAGTTGTCTGTTTTATGTTGCAGCAGGCCCCATAGCTGCAGCTTTTGTCCGGCCACACGCACCTAATAGAAAAAAATAAATTAAAATATGTGATGGCGGCAACATAAAGTTATGCTGATGTTCGCTTGTTTGCTTGCACAAGGTTGGCTTTTGAACGATACCGAAAATTTGCAAAAGAAATGTTTATAATTCTAGGAATTAAAAAACACAAACAAAATTATTTTAAATGTTTTAAAAACTCTAAGACCATCTCCAATGAATATGTCAAATTTTAAACGATAAAATTTAAATTTGAAGGTTTATATGGCACATTGAACTTTTTCTAAATTTTGTTCTCCAATTGACATGTCAAATTTAAACTATTATTTATTACATTATTTACTTTTTATAGTTATAATTAGTATTTTAAAACAAAAGATAAGTATAAAAACTATAAAAAAAACATTTATTAATTACTAAAAATAGATTTGAAGTTGTTGTCAAAGTTGACATCAATTCTCTCTGCTGCCTTTTCATGTTATGTCACATAAGAATTGTCAAAAAATTAATAATATTTGTTTTTACCGTTATTGTTGACGTGAACATTTTGATATATCTTTTAGAGATGCTCTAAAAAATAAATCATTAAAAGCATTATGATAAAAGAAATAATAAAAGAACCCTAGAAAATATACCCAATTATATTTCTGGATTTAGAGAAATAGAGTACATGAATCGAGTGAAATTCAACCCGAGACGCTGTCGTTGTGTACCCCCTTAATATTAACCCTTCCATTCTTCTTCGCCATCTGTTCTGTAGTCTGCTCAGCCGCCGCCTTCTGCACTCTGCAGTCTGATCTGCTCAGCCAGTGCTCTCTCTCCGCAAATCTCTTCACTTCGTTGCTGCTTACCTTCTTCAACTTCATTGGGTTTTCTGGATTGGCTCAGGTACCACGTCTGCGTAGCACCTCGTTTTTTCGTTTAATTTGAATTGGGTTTTCTTCTGCAGGATTGCACAGTCTGAATCCTTCACGAATAGCGTTGAAAGAACATATTTCACGTTGCGCGTGCCATTTCAATTTGTCTGGAAGTGAAATTGCTCAATGAAATTTTGGATACTTTATTTTGGTCTATTTCTGATTATAAATTGTGCAAGTAGAGTAAATAAATGGCAACATTTTTTTTTTATTTTTTTTTATTTTTTTTGGTATAATTAGGAATAGAAAGCTTCTAATTACTTGGGAACTGAGAAAAAAGCCAGACTTTTATGGGTGTGGTAATGATAGTTTGGTTGCAACTTTAAACAACTTTGTGCAGAAATGAGAAACCCCAAATGAAATGCTGCTACTTTTGTGGCTGGTATGTACGAATTAAGTGCAGGAATGTAACCTATTTTTCTAGTTGTTCTAGATATACTTTTCAATATTTCAAATTTTTGTATGTTACTTCACAGCTAACCACTCCAACTACACAGCTAAGAGGTTTAAAGATCACAGCAATACCTTTTTGTTTCTAACAGAGCCTTCCTTTGGGTGCATGACATTTGAGGCTTGGATTTTGCGCAGAGAAGGATGGGGAGAATGATATTGAATAATGCATTGAGATCGATAGTGAATGCGGAGAGAAGGGGGAAAGATACGGTGGAGTTGAAACCTATATCCACAGTAATGTCATCATTCCTCAAAATCATGAAAGATCGAGGTAAAACCCTACAGTCTCCTCCTTTATTATATAGATTTTGATAACAAATACTAACTATTTATTATGTACTTTCGGAATATGGAATTCTGTAAGGTTAATTTGTTGAGAGGGTTTTGAAAGAGGTGAACTTGTAGTGAATAAGGACCTACAGAACTGAGTTCAGTTAGCTGGTATGGGCTCTAGGAATTTGGCTTTAGTCAACAGAGATTTATTTATTTTTTATTTTCATTATTTCACCGTAAACAAGAAAAATGGTATCCAGGACAGGCTGACTAGTTTTAGGGCTTTATTGTCTTTATTTTTTTCACCTGAACTTACCTACGATGTCAGTTTATGAATTTCATAACACCATTTTCATTCTGATGCATGGCATTATCAGGCATCCTTGAATAAGGTAAGTAAAATAATAAGAATGTTCGAGGATATATTGCTTCAAATAATTTGGTGATGGTTTTAATACTGGGTATTGGAGGACTAGCATTATAGCAACTTGTAAGTAATTATGGGATCCTTTGGTTACATTGTTGTTTTAATTGGAGACGGGATATTCTTTTCGTTTAAATAATATTAATATATATTTTCTTTCTCTGCTTATGAAGTAGTTTGTGAATGCCCTACCGAAAAGTTTAGTTTTCTAAAATAAGCTAATGTTGGGATGTCTTTCAAGTTTCAACAGTTAATTAAGTATAAGTCTGTCTTCAAATTCACTGTATTGCTAGAAGGGAGCTCTGTTTTGTAGTTGTATTGAACATACAGAAGAAAGAGGAGCAATTTTTTTTATTTGTACCAAATGCATTGCACTTCTTGTTCGTTTCTTTGAAGCAGGAGAGGGTGAATACAAAAGTATATATCAGCTCCAAATGTTATTGTCAATTTGTTGCATGCTTATGTTTTAATGTCCCTGACCGTGGTATGTTCTCTTTAGGTTACATCAAGGATTTTCAGATCTTTGATCCTCATAGAGTGGGGAGGATAACAGTTCAACTACAAGGCAGGGTTAACGATTGTAAAGCTCTTACTTACAGGCAGGATGTAAAGGCAAGAGATATTGAAGAGTACAAAAAGCAAACGCTTCCGACTAAACAGGTTTGTTAACCTCCTGATGTCGAAAGATCTGTTAAAAGTTCTTTTTGTGTCTTATTATTTAAAGGTGCCTGTGTGGGAAGGTCTGGATTTTTCTGTTAACGGGCTTCTCTCTCGTCATGCAGTGGGGTTATGTTGTGATTACTACTCCCGAAGGTGTGTTGGATCACGAAGAGGCTGTTAAGCGTAATGTTGGGGGCCAGGTTCTTGGCTATTTTCATTAGATGGGAAGGGAGAAATGTTCACCTATATGACAACATCCCGACTTCACCGACATGAATTGTAGTTTTGTTTGCCTCAATTTCAACCGGTGTGAATCTTGTGTCATCTTATGATTTAGATAAATGGTGGAACAGGATCACTCCTCTTGAAACCGCGGTCTTGTTTGTTACAAAAAATGTAGCAGCATTTACGAAACCAGTGTATTACTCTTTTAAACCTAATTTGAAGCATATCTTCCTCGGGTCGGGGTTTTCTGGTTTTGACTTATGTATCGTTACTGAAAGACTTGATTACTTATGTAGCGTATCCATGGTTAGAATTCGACGGACCAAGATTGTCTGCCCTCACTTTCCATCCCCTTTCATTCCTTCCTATTTATCTAGCCATTGATTTCATGTTGAGTTAATTTAATGCTCCAGATTTTGCTACCTCACACATTTTTCACTCTCCTTTCTTCCTCTTCGCTTCTGCTGCTACATTCACAGACGAAGAAACATTTTCAGCTGCACAACAACAACATCCTCCACCAAGAATGCCATTGAATTACAATTGATGGCTTATCTTCGTTCTGTGCATGAATGCACCGTACACATGGTCCACAACATAATGGAGCATTCCCAGATTCAGAGTCATCATTTTTCAAAGAAACCCAAAAATTCAAACACCAAATTTTTACAAAAGATGGTTTTTATTTTTATTTTTAAATCAATTAAAAAAAAAAAAAAACCAGATGGGATTATATGCAAATTTTCAGAAACAGAGAGGAACCTAGAATCTAGAATGTTGGAAAAATTAAGAATTTATGAATTTAATACTCGGAAACTGTGTGATTGTGAATCAAGAGGCGTAGGCGGTGAAGAAATCAATGGGAGACTGAGAAGAAGAAATCCATGAGATAGAAGGAGATGAGAGGAGAAGGGATGGTGAGAGAGCTGAGGAGATCCATAATGGGATGGCGAAGGGGGAAGAGAGAGAGAACAAATCAAACCAAAACAAAACAAAAACTGTGGGCTGAGAGTAAAAATGTTTCTTGGTCTGTGAATGCAGCAACATAAGTGAAGAGGAAGAAAGTATAGTGAAAATGTGTAAGGTGGCAAAATCTAGAGTATTAAATTAACTCAACATGAAATCAATGGCTAGAAAAATAGAAAGGGATGGAAGGGGATGGAAAATGGGAGGGCAGACAATCTTGATCCGAATTTGACTCCAGGCATGCGTGATCAGATCTTTCTCAGCGGTCTTTGGAATTGCTACAGGATCAGAGACATGGCCTTTATAGGTCAACAAAGTTTTGTGTGTTGATGGAAAGGTGTATTAGTTTGCAATGGGCAAGTGGAACACGCCTACGAGAAAAAGTACACTCAGATGCAAGCCTAGGGCCTCAAGCAATAGTGCCGGGCAAGGGCCTTCAACAATGTCTTAGTCGTATGGTTTCTGCCGAAGTTGGGCATCAATACAACTGAGTAAGAATGCACTTGTCTTCAACCATAGCAGTGACTAGTGCATGACTGAGTTTTCAAAATGTATGTAATTCTTCCTGGTAGATTTCAACTTTCGACCATTCAGTAATGCTCTTGATAAAACGCTCCTTAGTTAAATGATCAGTGTCGACAACCATCTGAGCTTCTCAGGAAACATAACGATTATCGCTTCAAAACAAACACTGAAACATATGGTTGAAATTAAAAGAATGAATTCATAACATTGTATGTTAAAGTTTTGTTGAGGCATACATGAAAAGAAAATCAAATGAAAGAATTCATAATATTGTTGCCTATTGCATGAACCCAAGTGGGGTCTCATTCAGATAAATCGGTAGTTCACTCAAATGTCTGGCTTCAAATTCCGACCAGTCAGTAATGCTCTTGATATATAGCTCCGAATTCTGCTCTCCATGCCTGATCATCGTCTGTGTTGTGCGGAATGACAGAGTCTTCCCGGTATAGTGGTTGCAAAGCGGACTCTGGCAGTTTACTATCTGCCATGTACTGCTTCATGGTGATCATCTCCATCTTGTGCTTTCTTTTAAGCTTCTCCATTTGCTTCTTCAACTTTTCGTTTTCTTGATGCACATTCATAAAGTTCTCCTGCGTTTATGGAAGACAGATGACAAAAACAATTAGTGAGACAAACGAACTTGGAAGAACCAACTTAAGTGGTTCTCTTTGTGAAGTACTCGATGGCAAAAATGCCAAATGTTAGGTTTTCATTTGTGTTTAAGGGCAAAATATGAGTTACCTCTGCAACTGATGCGGAATGTTCAGCTTCTCTAAGCCTAACAAGGAGTTCTCCGGCAGCATGAACAGCTTCTGCAGTATCTCTCAGTTGAATCTTGAGACTCTTGTTCTCCTTCTTCAACAGCTCCCTCTCCCTCTCTCTTTCCACTCTCAAAACTGAGAGCTCTGTTGCCAGGGATTTCGAAAAGCGAGATCCACGACCTTTTGCTCCTGCTTTTGCCGCTGCCCTCTTCACTTCTGCTATTCCTGCCATGATTGCACGGTACTTTGCAACCAAGTCATTATATTTATCTTGTAGTTCAACATAGTGTTCAACCATGCGAGCATGCCCAAGGACAGATCTTTGAAGCACATCATCCAACTCTTCAGTTTTTTGCTTTTCCAATTTCAATTCCATCTCCACTCTCTCTGCTCGCCTGCGGATGGATTCAAGATCTACTCGCAAGTCATCAGTTAAGGAAATCCAATCACTCTCCATTTCTGTCCATCTCTGTCTTTCCTTCTCCAGCTCTTCCTCGCTGTTATCTCGAAATGTGCTACTTTTTCGCAGTTGGATGGATCGTGACAATAAAGAGGATCTCAGTCTCTCAGCGGACTTGTTGGGTGATGCATCAGTACGTGACTGCAATTTGGCCCTTAACATCTGAACTTCCTTAAGTAGTGCTTCCTTCTCATCCATATCAAAATCTGCATTCCCATCCCCAAGATCGAACTGATTCTGAACTTCCTGTATTTCACATTTCTCCTTTATAGTCTCTGGTTGGTGAATATCAACAGAACTGCCCCTCACGAGCTACAGAAATCACCAATAACATGTAAGAGAACTTTAAATATGCAAAATTGAGGAAGTTAATATCAGAATATGAAAAGGTTAAAAAACATAAACAGCTCCGACCTACCTTCTTTCCATCTTTGAACTCCTCATATGGTATCATTTCTTTACCATTATCTGCACAACTTTTGAATTGCTCTATCTAAAAAAAGAATAAAATTCTCTGAAACGTAAGACACATATATATGGAGAAGAAATAGTTCGTTGAGGTCGAAACAGAAAGAGAAAATGTTACCAGTTGATTTAACTGCTCAATTTTAGCTGCTTGCTCCTTGCAACGATTCTGAAGCTCCTCCTTTTTAGCTTCTTCCACTACATCCTGTTTAGAAGAAAAAAAGTAAATTAACAAGGCATTCCCGAGTTCATTCCTGAGTTTACAGCAAGTAAACTTAACGTACCTCGGTTATTTGGTTAGGCTTTCCTGCTTCATCAGCTGCTACAGTCCATGTCTTCAAGCTGTCCGAGACCTCATTCGTATCATCTTCATACACTCTTCTTTTGCATGATGCACAAAGGAACGAAGAAGATGGCCCATCTATGGATGGCCTTGTTTCTGGTAATGTTTGAGATGAAGAATTAGCTTTAACAGGTTTCAGTGCCAAGTGCTCAAAGGAGAACGAGACTGCGGATTTTCTTGATTCAGAGTTCTGCTGGTGGTAGTCAATTATCTGCAAGCCCCTCTGGAGGCTGGCAGCCAATGACTCAGTGGGGCCTGGAAATATTTTGCTTGAGCGCAAAGAGGATTGGATGTTTTCACTTTGATTCAGTGACTGTCTCAATACATCTGGCTTGAACTTGGAACTGTCTGATACGTTGTTCTGACTAACTGAACCGCCTGGTGCAAAAGTGACGCTCTTTCTTTGTGCATTTCCAAGTTTTGGAGACTCGGACAACGTTGGGTCTTGGAGGACTGGGGACCGACAGCATAAACTGATTGAAACACTGCTTCTGTTTACTGAACCAGTGGTGGTAGGAGAAATCTCTTCTGCCAATTCGAAGTTGTCCTTGGGAGGTAGCTCATTCTGAGAAAATTCCAGATCAATTTCTTCAAATACCTCATTGTCCTTTTCGTCTGAACTATGAAAGTCATCTTCACTTATCGAGTCTGTATAACAACTTCCACCCAACTGAGCAGAATCTCTATTGACAGAATTGTCCCCAATATCATGTTCATAAGAATTATGCAGCTCATCTAGCTGCTCACGTAGTTCCCTTACATCATGTTCATCCATATTTACCTCTTCATCAGAATCATTATCGATGCTGGGTAAAATCAAAGATCGATTCAGGCTCACCCGCAATTGATTCAAGCTTTCACGTACATTTCTCCCTTGAAAATATCCATTCTTAATCACAAGTGAGCCACTAGACTTTGTTCTTATAAGTTCTTCCTGCAAAACACACATTTCACAAACCTCAAATTTCTATCACCTTCAGCCTTTGTGACAGAAATCCAGATAGAACTACAAAGAACTTAGTACCTTTAACTGGCGAATTTGATCACTCAGATCATTAACATCATCCTCTGTTATTTCATTTATTACTGGTTCATTCCTAACAGATTTCGCTCGTTCTCCAAACCTTAAAGTTCGCAGTATCTCGCCATTATGTCTGCATTTGACAAGCATAATGAATGTTTCAGAGGATTTACAATACAATGTATGAATGCTATGCAATTATGATGTAAATAAATGTATCCGAGCATACTAATAATAAATCAAACTTCATAGCAAAAAAGCAATTAGCAGAGAGGAGTCAAATACTTGTTGTCTGGGGAAACTGCACAGATGACTGTAAGTTTTGAGTTGCCACCAATTAATTCTCGCAGTAAATGTGTTAAGCAGGAAGACTTATATGAAACATCTTCAGATTTTTCAGACTGGGGCGCTTTTGCAAGAGTATTTACCAAAAGCCTGCACCAAAATAACAACATTAACAGTTAAAAAAATGCACTGATCAGAGACAAATGATCCACAAAGTTTAGAAATACACAAAAGCTTGGTAATGTTTCCATAAAATGCATCCTTGCGCACGAACAATAATTTAATGCAGAAGAACGTAAAAGTGATAGCAAACTATTTTTCTGATTTTGTCATCAGGAGTGTATTCTGCATATTGTAACCCATCCTGTAAGTCATTTACAATAAGGCGCCTGATGGAATGATTATGAAAAGATATGGAATCAGACATGAAGGTTACAGAACCATACCCAAGCCGTGACAAGGACTTCTTCACATATTTGTCTTCCCTCGCACATTGTCTACCTGTGTCATCATCACCTTTATTTCTGTCCAGGCCAGCAAGATCAACAAAACTCATCCTGCTTGTTTTTGAGCTACCAAAGCACTTGGATGAGCTTTCCTGTAGAATCAAGTAAATAAGCACCATACTCGAGTGATAGACACGAAAGTAATAACTAAACCACCTTTTATTCAACAAAAATATAATATCCCATTAATAGATCGAAAATTTCAATGTGCAATGTTACCTTACACCATGACTCAATGATGAATGTACAAACAATATGGGATCTAGAGCTCTTGGAGTTCATGCTAGTTGCTCCAACTTTTCTACTTGAAAGCCCCTGCTCCATGTACAGAAACGTTGATGAGTATGCGAAGCCGAAAACAAGAAAAAAACAGACATTTGACTGCAATAGTAAATAGAAAATTGCGCTTATGTAGCACACCTTGATCAGAATTTGTGTCACATCCTCATAGCTAGTCACATACTCCTCAGTCAGATTCTCAACATAAAATCCATTTTTGGGGTCATCCTTGATCTAAAACAGATTAAAGTAAAACCAGTGAGTATCTTAAGCATTTACTAATGAACTAAAAAAATCGAAAAACAAGCATCAGTAGAAGAACTTGATAACAAAGAGAAACTCCACCTCAAGGTTCCGCAGGGTCGGATCAAGTAAATCTCCAATTTGTTCGTTATATATCTGTGGCAGAGAAAAATTTACAAAACCATTACTATATAAGGATCCTTGACGATATATAGTACAGAGAATTTTGAAGAGTAACAAGAGGTATACCTCAAGAAATGAACAACGGAACTGGTAATTCAACTGTTTCCCTTCGGAGTTCTCTTGCTCCTACATGTACCAATCCCAAAATAACATTAATAAATACATATCCATACACACCTGCTTAGTGCTTTCGTAACTTTCCAGCTATAAAACTAAACAAGAAACCAAAGACATACCTTTTGAATCTCAGAAAACAGCATTTGGAAGATGCGTGGAACAATGCCCTGGCAACTTCCAGGAGAGGCATCCTCAACCATGGCACTTGGTGGACCCCATAGTGTGTATGTCTTACCACTTCCGCTCTACAGAAAATTCAATTGAAGATATTCACAAAACAAATACAAAATTGTCCAAGTTGAATTGACCGTTCATTGAAGCATATGAATTCGTACCTGTCCATAGGACAAGATTGAAGTAGTTGTAACCGGCTAAGGCATTCTTAACCACAGGTACACCAACCGTCTGAAAAACATCCTCCTGGTACGCACCAAAAAGTAACCATGTGTCAAATTCCGCCTGAATTTAGTTTTCAAAGCTAAGAAGAAGATTAACAAAAACCCAATTCCTCACTCCTCATATTGTTCAGGTTTCACCCACTCAGAGTTCAAAAATGTAATTCCATTCAAATGTAGACTAATCAAACAATCATACCTGTCCGGATTTCGAATCAAAAACCGAATCAAATGAAAATGTACGGTCCCCAACGGATAAACTGCACGGCGAGACCTTCTTAACAGTCCGATCCCCCCAATTTGCACCATCTTTAGTTGGTCTGATTCTCACCACGACCTATACAAATTTCAAAACTCAAAAAAAAAAAAAATATAAGAAAACAGAAAGTAATGATACAATAAATAAATAAATAAATAAACAAAACTCAAATTTCAATTACCTTCACTGATGGGTCTAGAGGTGGCAGGAGTTCTCCCTGACCGTCGGATTGATCAATCTCACTCTAAAATTTAAGCCATTTCAAAATTAGGCTTCTAATGTTTGATTTTCAAGTTACTTAAAATTCTTAAGTCTCAGATTCCGAAATTAGACAATAATAAATACCTTCACCACCGGCAATGCTTGTTTCTGGCCGTCCGGTTCTGTGATCTTAGATTTGGAATCGGAGAGTTCAGGCTTGATTGGTGAAGCGGAGGAGTCATCGTCGGCATGGTGATTGATCTGGATGTTGGGACTGAGTGGAGGGGTATTTTCGGAATTATGGTTTCGTAGGTTGAAGATGGATTTGCTGTTCTTAGTGGACATGGATCTGGGAAGGAGCTTTCGAAACGATGAAGTTGAAATGGTTCCTAAGAATCCAGATTCGCTGGCGCTGTTGGTGTTGCTGTTCTTCGTCCTCATTGTTCTCAGATCGCAAGCAATCTAGAGAGCGAGAGAGAGAGGGAGCTATACAGAGAGTTTGAATTCGAAAATGTTGGAGAGAGAGAGAGAGGGAAGAGAGCGTTGTTTTTTAGTGCAGGAGGAGAGGGATTATGACCGTTGATTTTTTAGGGTTTTTAATTTTAACTTCATTTGAAACGAATTGGTCCCGTCCAAAAATAATAATTCAAATCTGGGTTCAATGACTATATTGCCCCTTAGGAAAGTGACTGAGAACAAAAGTGCGTAGACTGATTTTGATATTTCAACTGTAGAAATGAATGTTCATTTATCATCTGTTGACTTGAAAATGGAATTGTATATATTATAGATCGCATATAACAAAAATTGGTAATATTTATAAACTCATCAATAAAATAGAATACAAATTTCTTTCGAATTTATTTTACATTTTTTTATTTTATTTTAAAAGAGAAACAATTGGTAGTAAGTTACATTTATCCATTCTTTTCGATGGCTGAAAAAACTCACAGAGGCATTTCAGCTTCCCTCTGGCCACAAATCTGGCTTCCACACCAGTAGTAGGATTCGAACCTGAGACATTTAGCTTTTAATTTGAAAGAAGTTTCGCAATCCGCCCTTTATTACTGGACCACCAGCTCGTGGTTGAATTTATTTTACTTTACTATAAATGAATGGTTTTCTTCTCTTATCTTCAGTTTGGAAAAAAAAAAACACTAATTATTATTATTATTTTTTAACTAAGTCAATATAATATTGAAATAGAGCTCAACTTTAAGGACAGATTAGTCAATGTGCCAGATAGTTCAAATTAGTAGCCGTTATGGCCGGTGGAGCAAATGTTGGAGCTGATTACAACAGCTCAGGGGAAGGAAAAGGCTTGGATCGGATTAACAGGCCTGCCTAGTCCTGCCCAAATTAAGGAAACGGATTGGGCTTCTGTAACCGAAAAGAAGTGAACAAGTATTAACCTATTCATTTACATTGGCCCAATATTATATGTGACTAACAAATTATTTTTTCTTGATGATCAAATAAAATATCATTTTTACAAAAATGAATTCAAATTAGAGATCATTTAGTTATCTATATGTATCAATTAAATGAGTTGTTCATTATGAATTACCCAACACCCCTATTTATCAATGTTCTAAAAAACGCCCTAGGCGGCGCCTAGACGCTAGGCGCCTTGGAACCGAGGCGATTTTGTTCAAAACGGCTGGAAAAATCGGGGTGGCTCTAGGTGGCCCTAGGCGGCCTAGACGGTGCTAGGAGGCTGGGTGGTGTTTTTTTTTTTTTTTTTGTGAAATTTGTTTAAAGTCTAAGTTCTAATTATACCTTGAAATTTTGTTAATTTTATAAAATAAATGTGTTGTGTATCAACTTAAATTCTGGGATGCTAAAGATAAGCAGCTTACATTACTAAATTTCCTTATTTTCCTCCTAGTTTCCATTTTATGTTGTTTTAAATTGTGAACTTGTTGTACATGTGTCATCCTACAACACTCCTCACTATGGTTGTATGATATATATGCTTAATATGTTTTTAAATTTTGGACTTGTTGGATATTCTTTTTGCATTTTATCATTCTTTTATTATCTTATCCATGGATTTCATACAAGTATAATTTTTTGTAAGTGTCAATATGCACTTATTTACAAGATATACAAGAAATTTACCTAAATCCACCTAGGCCACCTAGGTGTTGCCTAGCCGTCTAGACGCTAGGCGTTAGCCCACCGTCCGACTAGCACCTATCGTTTTTTAGAACCTTGCTATTTATTCTATAAACATAGATGACTAAATGATCTTTGATTTAATGACATTTTACAGAGATCTTCAATTGAGAGTTTGAAAAAATGAACGATTTTTTATTATGAATTATGTACAATAAAAATACATTAATTATAAGGGGTGGACAAGGTGGTGCACGGTACACCTCATCTAATACAATTATTTTCGTAAAAGGATGGGGGTCGATTAAAGTAGAGGGAATCAAAGGAAATGAAGAGCAGCACTCAAGCAATTTGATTCGTGCTAGAATCGCCAAAATGCTGTTAATTCAACCTTTAGTTTTCTTTCGCCCAAAAGTTGGTCCCTAAACTTTTGGAAGTGTCGGTTACATATAGTTGAGCATGACCATGTTTTGAATGGCACTTTGTAACGCATATATTCTTTTCCCACAATGTACTTCTCTACTAGAACGTGACTGCTTGGGTCAAGGTGCATTCATGCTTAATATGAAACAAAAGGTATACGTTAGAAAAGGAGTGTGAATGCCCACTGGAAAAATAATGTGAATGAAGACCTTAAAAGATGATTAAAGTTTACTATTTACTTGATGACTTTGGTTTCCATTAGTATATTTTTTTTTACAAGATGAGTTTGTTAGGTCCTGACTTTTGCCCATAAAAGATTGAAGAATAAAGGAAAGAAATGAGGTGAGAAACATAAGGAGGAAAGGAAAAAACAAGAGGATAGGAAGAGAGAAGAAAAAAAAGAGATGAAAGAAAATTTAAGTGAGCTAGGCTAGAGAGAAGAGAGAAAATAATGAGAATTATTTTGTATTTCTATTATTTCAGATAATGAAAGAAAGTACTATTGCTGCCTCGAGGACGTATGCACATTTGTCAAACCTCGTAATATTGTGTTTTATTTACTTTATTCCACTACACACGTATAGTCAATCTCACAATATCCCTTTTCTTTGTCTCTTATCTTTCTCTTCGATCTTCAAAAGTTATGATAGTTTGGTATTGGGTTGAAAAAGTGTCTTGTTGGCCTAATGAGAATACAATATATATATATATATATATATATATATATATATATGTATGTATGTATGTATGTGTATATATATAAAACAAAATCAAGAGCTGAAAGCGAAATTATCATCAAACGACTTCTACAGATTATAATATTATCTCAACAATGTAGGCATTTGTGCAGTTCATGTGAAAGGTGACACACATACGTGGGACAGTAGAAAATAGCGTAGAAATTATGACATGAACTCGTAGTCGTTATATACATATACACACACAAGTAACTTAAAGCATTCGCAACCAAAACGATATAAAATGATAGTGAGTTGTTCAGTCTTCCTCATCAATTTGATCTTGTCTTCCTCATCAATGACATGAACGCCGCAAAGCAAAGAGCCAAAAGTATAGCCGTTAGTGCAGCACTTAGTCTAAAAAGAATGATGATTATGCGAATATTGCTTGCATGCGTATATAGTGCAACAACTTGTTTAATCAGTAATCAGGAATGTGCGATTAGGCGAGTATAATCTGCTGCGTACCACGTCAACTCTAAAGTCAAACAGCAGCCGTTCATAGGGACACCAGTATTCCACAATATCAACTACATGGACTTGACTAATTTATATTTCTGTTTAGTAGTATTCTTTTTAACTAATAGACGAAAAATCTCAATTTTGACTCTCATATATGACGATGGTGTATTATATTTATGATGAATTTAATACATTGTTAATAGTTGATCAATGTGTGTCCCAATTCCTAACTCAACTCCTCATCTTACACTAGTATATCCCTATCCCCTAGAATATCATTATATAAAAAAAAACTAAAATGACTTGCATAGAATGAGAGTCATGTTGCGTTCCAATCCAAGAGCAAATTATTATATATAATTATTTTTTACATGATAATATATTATTGGACCAAAATGATATAGCAACAAGGGCCGCATAATTCAAAATAAGTGGTCCTTAAACTCTGGAAACAAAGATTCGGAGAGAACATCTCAATTCCTAGAAACCCTAGCTAGATAATATATATTTTTATTGGATTTAAGTTAAAGAAGAGTCAAGATTTGCTGACATTAATTTGTTTGAAGACAACATACAGAGGAGAAGAATAGAAGCTCCTGAAAGCAGCTCCAGTGTACGCTGGAGCCCGATGGACATGCCACTTTGAAGACCCACACCTCTAGGCCAGGCAGGCGATTGGGGAAGGAGGGCGCCCAAGTGAGAGGCCCAATGTGAATTGGTGGATTGAGAGCCCGAGGGCTAGATGAAGCAACACTAACGTCAGGGTGGTGTCAGCCACTTTTTTATTATTTTTGCATCAGGCGTTTGCATAACATGCGCGTGTGGGGACGCATCTCTACAACATTTCAGAACCTTGGGGTTCGCGATGCAGACAACAGAATGTTACAGTTGGTGGCCACATGGCTTTTCTTCGTCTGTTGGATTTCAACGGTTACTTGTTTTGGACCATTGGATTTCCAACGGTAAAAAAGATTTGAAATCTACCTAAACATCAATCGTTGGATTTGAGATCAACGGTCCATGTTATTCGCCTTTATAAATAAAAAAAAATCACATTTAAAAATCATGAAATGTTATCGTTGTGCCATGTGGCACAATCTGGAGGGTTGGATTTCAATTTTTTTTTTAATCCAACGACATAAATTAAATAAGTTAATAAAAAATGTTAAAAATTAATAAAAAGATATGAATTTTTTTTTTAAAATTAAAAAAAAAATTTGATTGTACTTTTCTTTAAATACATTCTCATTATCTTCTACGTTATTCCAATCTTTCTCTCAAATGCTTTCAACCATATTTTCTCAAAGTTTCAACCATAATTTCATATTTTCTTAAAGTTTCAACCACAATTTCATATTTTCTCAAATACTTTCAATCATATTCCAATCTTTCTCTCAAAGTTTCAATCCAATTCGTTTCCAACAAAATGACTAATGATGTAGGTACGAATTGAACACTTATTGAAGATGTTACATTGTGTTCTAGCTGGGTTGAAGTTACTCATGATCCAATTACGGGTAATGTTATGTAGTTGCGAGAAATGTGGAGTCTTATTCATACCAATTATCTTGAGAAAATTGGTGGGAAAAGAACCAAAGAATCGATATTCAGTCGTTGGAGAATGCTCAGCCAATCGTTTAGTGTTTGGAGAGACGCCTTGGCATAAGATCTTCGAAGTGGGGAAAATTTAGCGGATCAGGTAACAATATATTATTTATTTGTTTATACTATACCCAAATTTAGATTAGCTACTTTGATTATAATTAGTTCTTTTCCCACATTGTGTAGACACTTCAAACACAAGCTTGGTATAATGCCAAAACCAAAAACAAATCATTCACCTGGTGGGAATGTTGGAATATTGTCAAAGATTGTCCTAAATTCAGAGTTGTACCTGTCAATCCAGAAGTTGTCATGAACATCACCCCTCTACTACTCTACGTTCGTTCATGACTCGCATGTTCATGAAACCAAAACAGAAGAAGTGCCGGAAACGCCCCTTGAACAAGCATTAGGGTCGACCCGATATCCAATTAGGCCTCCAGGTAAGAAGGCTTCAAAGAGAAAAAAGAGTTCTTCCAAGAATGATTATGGAAAATATATGGAAGAACTTGCTTGCCAAGGTGGATTGACTGTGGCGCGGGAAATGGTTAAATTTGAGGCTGATAAGGCTAGAGATGAGGCAAAAGCTACAACTGCTGAGAGATTATTTCAAGCAAATGAGAGAGAAAGAGAGCTACTTAGGCAAGAAAAGGAAGAGATTAAAGAAGAAAGAAGGGCTCAACAAGATCGTGACATTATGAAGGAGCCTGTAGAAGGGAAGTCACCGAATTCTAAATATTTTTGAAATTTGGAGAAAGCGGATGTGGTGTGAATGAGGTGTGCAAGGGAAGTGAGAGCAAAAGGAGATGGTCCTAGCACCACAAGAGGAGATGATCCTAGCACCACAAATTGGTTAGGTGATGATTTTCCATTCACGAGGGACTACGAAATTTGTTTTTAATCAGAGCCCATAATTTTCCAATCACTTTGGGTTGTAATTTCTTATTTATTGAATATAGTACTTTATATTGTTTTCAATTTATTGAATTTAGTACTTTATTTAAACTAAGAGTATATTTATTTAATTTGGTAATTTATTTAAACTAAGAGAATCTTTATTCAAAGGACATAAACACACCAAATAAAATTACATAAAAATACCAAATAAAACTACAAACACACCAAATAAAAAAAAAAACTCACTAAATGAACTTAAAAAACACACCAAATAAAATTAAATAAACACACTAAATGAACTTAAGTTTCTTTAGCTTGTTTCAATTCCCACTGGCGCTCTATCAAGTCAATTTGCCAGGCATGGTGCATATATGGATCCTAAAGTGCAGTATATCGTTGAATGAGCCTTTCATTGTAAAGTCCATCGCTTTGTAATAGCTCGTGTTGCACGGGTTCTTCGGTGGCGTCATGAGCACAATATATTTGTGTTCTGGAATTGTTCATCATGTATGGCTCTTATTCATCAATGACATCATAATCGCACTCATCTTCCACAATCATGTTATGAAGAATGATGCACGTCATCATGATGGATCATGATGGATCGAAGCGACTCTAAATCAAACATTATGGCAGCACTTCTGACAATTGCCCAACGAGCTTGGAGGATACCAAAACAACGCTTTACATCCTTCCTACACCCCTTTTGACAACTTGCAAAGTGTTTTTCCTTTGCACTTCAATGACATGGTAATGTTTTGACAAACGATGATCACCTAGGGTAAATGCCGTTTGCTAGGTAGTATGGCCCATGGTATTTACATTCGTTGACCTAGTACGTGACTCTTAGTGCTTTTCCTTGCAGGACATCGTTGAACACTAGGGATTGGGCAAAGACATTGAGGTCATTTTGAGCCCCCGGGACACCGAAAAAAGCGTGCTAAATCCATGTATTAAATGATGCCACCACCTCTTAAATGATACTTTTTGCTCTTTTTTTGTCCTCATAAGCTCCTTGCCATGCACTTGGACAGTTTTTCCACGTCCAGTGCATATAGTCGATGCTTCCAATCATCCCAAGAAAACCTCGCATCTCGGTCTTCTTCAGAAGTCTTTGCAAATCCATCTCAGTAGGTTTCGGAGGTACTCTACGATGTAGATAGATTCGATTGCGGAGCAAAACCTCATCAGAGACTCAAGAATGGTTGATTTCCCCATCCTCGCTATCTCATCCACTTGGTCTTCAGATGCTCCATATGCAAGCATTTGCAAGGCAACAATAATTTTTTGCCTAGGAAAGAGACCTAGAACACCAAAAGCATCATTCTTTTGCACAAAGTAAGAATCATGGTTGCAAACAGCAATCATGATTTTGTTGAACAAATGTCGTTCCATTCTAAAATGACGTCTAAAGTACATATCAGGGAATGTATTGTTAAGGAAAAAATAATCGTCCAAGAGATTCGTACCTCGTCTTTACCTGCTTCTGTCAAGGTTTACGGAATGGCTGGACCTGGAGATCTAAGCCACAGCTTAGATGACTCGACGGGAATGTGAGGCTCTTTGGCTTCTTGCTTCGTTATCTCTCTTTCTACGCTCCTCATTCTTTTCCTCTTCTTTCACATTTTTGCCCACCTGGAGATTGAACATTTTTTCCCCTTGCTTAAATAATTCTGTCTCTTGCTCATCGATTTCCCACAACATCCTTGAAGAAGACATTGTAAGAAGGAAACAGAAACTATGAACAATGATAGGGATTTTGATTTTGATGAGTGATTTCTTAGGATGGATGGTGGGTTATATGGAGGAAAAAGAAAGGATTAGGTTGTAGATAATGCCACGTGGCATGTCGTCATTTGTTAAAAATCTGATCGAAATCTATCCTCAAAGATTGTAAACAAATTGTGATACGTGGTGCGACGTGATTGGTTAAAAATTTTATTGGAAATCTATCCTCAATGATTTTGAAAAGGTAACAACACGTGGCTCTTTGGCATTGGATAAATATCTTATCGAAATACATCCTTAACGACGACATTGGATAAATATCTTATCGAAATCTATCCCCAAAAATTGTCTTTTCGGATAATGACATACGGCATAACGAGAACGATTAAAAATCTTATCCGAAATTACAAATAAAATTATTTTGTATTATTTTATAAAATAAAAAATAATAATATTTTATTGCCTATTGCCATGGCTATTCAGTGTAGAGGTGGAGATGCAAAATGCAGTTACTGTTCATTAAAGGCAATTATTGTTCATTGGAGGCTATTCAATAGTGACTTGCCCTAAAGGGCCTTTGCAACGCTGGAGTTGCTCTGATTGTCTTTCCCTTTTATTCTTCACTGTGACAAAGCACATAAGGAACTCCATCTGTGTGTCACTACTATAGCACTGTCAAGCGTCAAGAATTTATTTGTGTCACGATGCCACTCAATTTGTACCTAACCCAATTAGACTTTATAATTTTTGCATTTCTGTGCTGGTCCATTCAATTTTGTAAATACTACGACTTATTTAGGACTTGGCTCGAAACAATTTGGGCTTGCATCGGGTTTTGCTCGTGTTTGGCTTGTCAAAGCTCAGTTTTGCTTTACTATGTTTGGCTTGTAAAGCTCGTGAGCAGTTCGAAAAATTTTACAAGACAGCTCAAAGTAGGTTCAAGCTTAATTGTTCAAGCTTGACACGTAATAATATTTAAATAAAAACATGTGTCATCAACTCTTGATTAAATGTATTGTAAGAATATTGTTTTTCATTTCTTGCCTAACACGTATCTGGAGGCCCAAGTCAAATGAACCCAATTAATAATACAACTTGTTGCTAAAAGAAAACAAACAAATTACAAAATTTCAAAAAGCCTAAGTTCTATTGCCGACAGCCTGAAGTGTTCATTATTTTTAGTGCTAGTGTCTACTTCAAAACGTTTTAGAAATAAAATAATGCTAATTTTTTTTTATTCTACGCATGTCGATGAAATTTTTTATGCAAGGTATTCTTTTGAAATGAAGATTATGGGTTGAGATTTTTCTTTCCAAGCGTAAAGAAACTATGGGCTTGATGACATAGCCTCTCACTAGCTTGTAGTCATAAAGAATTTTTTTTTTTAATGTTCCTATCTTTAAGTAGCGTGTTTGAAAATTTGTGTTGCATTTTTTTATGTTTTATATATTTTATTATTGACATGCATCGTCAAGAAATAGTTGTGGGAGAATAGGATCTCATATCTAGTATATGAAAAAAGAATATTCAACTTATATATGTGATGTTGCACTCCTAGTATCACTGAGACTCTTGTGATAAAACTCAATATTTAGCAATAGATGGTTAAGTTGAGACAATATATCTACGACCCCTTCCTAATTTTATTGTATTTTATGCCTGTAAAAGGGCTAAGTGAAATTCTTACGTGTCTACTTCAAAACGTCTTAGAAATAAAATACTACTATAAATTTTTTTTCTATGCATGTCGATGAAAATTTTTTATGCAAGATATTTTTTTGAAATGAAAATTATGTGTTGAGATTTTCTTTCGAAGCATAAAGAAACTATAGGGGTGATGACCTAGCCTCTCACTAGCTTATAGTCGTAAAGAATATTTTTTCTAACGTTCCTATCTTTAAGTAGAAAATTTTGGGTTGCATTTTTTTATGTTTTATATATTTTATTATTGACATGCATCATCAAGAAATAGTTGTGAGAGAATAGGATCCCATATCAAGTATATGAAAAAAGAATATTCAACTTATATATGTGATGTTGCACTCCTAGTATCCTTGAGACCTTTGTGATAAAATCCAACATTTAACAATAAATGGTTAAGTTGAGACAATATGTGTACGACCCCTTCCTAATTTTATTGTATTTTATGCCAGTAAAAGGGCTAAGTGGAATTCTTACTCGTCTACTTCAAAATGTCTTAGAAATAAAATACTGCTATAAATTTTTCTTCTACGCATGTCGAAGAAATTTTTTATGCAAGATATATTTTTTTGAAATGAAGATTATGTGTTGAGATTTTTCTTTTGAAGCATAAAGGATTTATAGGTGTGATGACCTAGCCTCTCACTAGCTTATAGTCATAAAGAAAAAAAAGTATAATGTTCCTATCTCAAAAAATAGTTGTGGGAGAATAGGATCCCATATCTAGTATATGAAAAATGAATATTCAACTTATATATGTGATGTTGCACTTATAGTATCACTGAGGTCTTTGTGATAAAATCCAACATTTAACAATAGGTGGTTAAGTTAAGACAATATATGTACGACCCGTCCCTAATTTTATGGTATTTTATGCATGTAAAAGGGCTAAGTGGAAATTTTACGTGGATATTTGAGCTCATTTCATATTTTGAATCTCCTTTCTTGCCATTTTTAGTAGTACTTGTCGATACGACACTTGAGCTGTAATAACCCGTCCCTAATTTTACGATTTTATTAATTTTAAAAGAGTGAATTAACGAGAATGCCTCTAGTGGCGAGATTGTTGACTTTCGTTGACCGTCATTTCGTGATGCGTACGAGCTACTATTTTACTGTATTCGTGTAGTACTCGTTACTATAAACACGTAGGTGCAACCATAATCGAAATTGGAGTTACGGTTAAAATTTGTTGGAGATATGAACGTGAGGGTACTTTAGTAATTTTGTATTTTGAATTTTGGTACTTGATTATTTAAATATTTTTTGTGGGATATTTTATTATTTTAATAAATTTTTAGGCTTGGGGACCCACACCTCACCCAAGCACTCTTACCCATTTCTGCCAAGTGTCTTCCTTTTTCCCCAACACTCCCAGACCTCTCTCTCTTCACTTACCCTCTCTCTTGCTGCCACCCGAGGCACCACCTTGCCTCGCCACTCCGGCAAACTCATCCACCACCAGCCATCACCATCATCCCTGCACTTTCCCCTTCCCCTCGTCGCAAATCCATTTAGTGAATTCCTAAGTTTTAACGTAGTTGACCTGCTCGAAGTTTCGGTTGATTTTTTAGGGTTGATCGTTGACTTTTTACGAAAATTGTCCGGCATCCTTCTTAGAGTATTTTGACACTTTGATTCCAAATACGTGCTCGATTTTCCCAAATTTAGTTGTCTCAATTGAGTTTTACTAATAGGTCCCAATATTATGCTTAGGTGCGATTACTATCGGAGACTCCGACTTTCCTAGTTCAAATGGCTGCGACCTTGCAAGTATTTGTGAATGAGTCTTTTCTTTTATATAAATTAACACTTATAAGAAAGGTCGTATTGTTGAGAAATTATGAAATAATCCTACGAGATGATTGGTAAACTTACTATGAGAGGATGCCTTAATAGATTTATGACTATGAATAGTATTATGTTGACTAGAATTATCGAATTACTGCGGCATGACCATATTTACGTTATCAGCTCATCATGTGCTACACTGGTGTTCGTACTTACCGGGCCAGGGCCAGTCTTCAAGTTTATGTTCACATCGCACAGTACGCTTACTTTGGATCCATTGTAGGTGTCAATCCATTCCTAGATTGCTATAGGCAATTAGGATTAGTATGTGATGCGCATAGTGCCAGTCTTCACGTGATTGTAGTACTAACGCGTAAATCATTTCTTTACATCCAGTCATGTTCATGTCAGAATACCTCTGCATGAACTCGTGTGTCAACATATGTCGATGAGCATTCGA
Source organism: Pyrus x bretschneideri (assembly GCF_019419815.1). Taxonomy (NCBI): domain Eukaryota; kingdom Viridiplantae; phylum Streptophyta; class Magnoliopsida; order Rosales; family Rosaceae; genus Pyrus; species Pyrus x bretschneideri. The sequence continues at coordinate 624,127 of NW_025999805.1, read as the reverse complement.
TATGATATGTTTGTTTATGCTATATTGTGATTACCAAACATTATGTGTTTATTTACAAATTATTGTTAAGTATTGCATTCTTGAGATATTGATGGCTACAATAAGTATTTTCATATTATACGTAGTATGTTATATTTGGAAACTATACTTGTTTTACAGCGAGGGAATATTATGTTTTCAAAAAGCTTTTACAAATTTTTATTTTTAGGCCCACTCACCCTTGTTTTTCTCCCCTCCAGGTTTTAGTGGCAGAGCTTTCGTGTCAAACAGGATTCTTAGCAAATGTTGGTATAGGTGACTACCTTCGATGGTATAATTCTCATTCTACTTCTACTGTACTTTACTTATACTCTGACATCACGGGTAAAATGGGTTCATTCCCACTCACATGTGCAATGCACCATTCCATTTAGGCACTTTTAGGTTTAATTTATTCACATTTTCCACCTTACTACACTTTATGGCTCATTTTGGGCGTAGGCCAACAAAGCTCGATTCGGAGTCCAGTGGACATTTTGGGCCAGGGTATGTCATGAGCACAAGCGGAACATAAATTAGACGTGAATGAAGAAGTAACGCATGTTTTAAGGTCAAGGGCAATTTAGTAATTTTCTATCTATACAATTGGATGAAACCTTTCAGATTTTGCACATGGGCTTTATTTAATTATTTTCTATTTACTGTAATGTGTTGTTTATTCACCTTTTTCCTTCTAGGGAATCAGCTCACACTCTTTCTCCTTCATCATCTCTCCACAGACACTCTCTCTCTTCCTTACTTTGTCTTCACTCTCTCTTTCTCTCAACTCACTGTCACATTCCCTCTCCTTCATGTTGCAAACATGATGAGTCAATTTTATATTATACATGTTACCTTATTCTTTGATAGTTTGATTTATATTTCTAATATAGGACATGCAACTTACTCTTGAGCAAAAAGTAATCAAACGACCGAATTTTGGAGTGATTTCTATTGGAGGGTGTTCACAAATTTTCAACATGTTCGTGTCAAAGTTTTAGATTTTTTTACCAAGTGGTTAATTTATGGCGGACCAGTGCTTGAAGCTGTCAAAGTGACATTTTGGGCTAATTTGGGCTTTTTGCCGTCCAAGATGGTGTTTTTTGGTGATGGGCCATTTTGTAAATATGTTTAAGACATCTTAAGCTTTAAATTAAGTCGTTTTGGGCCTGATTGGAACTTTGATGGACTAGAAACGTGATAAATTACTTGTTGGACAAATTTCCTTTGTTGATTTAGATTGTGATTTTAAGTATCCTTTTATTATTTTGTTTCTTAGTTTTTAGAAGACCTTTTCTAGGGAGGATTAAAAATTGTAGTAGTATAAGACCTTTTCTGAGAGGGCCCCACGGAATCAGAGAGGGCTAAAATGCTGGAGGGCTGGCCAGAAAATATAGCATTCCTATCGGTTATAACCGACAGGATTGCTTAAAAAAAAATTTGAATACAATGGCTAGTTAGCTAGCTGTTGTATTCACCTTTTTTTTTTTTTTTTTTTTTTAAATTCTTAAAAATTCTAATTTTTTTTTCCTATAAATACCTAAACCATTCATTAAATTTAAGTTCTAATTTTTTTGGTTTTGGGCCAGTTATTGTTGTAGTTTTTAAATTTAAATTGTTGGATTTGAATTTAAGTTGTTGTAGTTTTTAAATTTAAATAATAAATTATGTTTGGCCTTATGGCCCTTTGGCCCTCAGTTAGAGACGGTTTTTCGTGACAGGGCTAAAACGAGCCATATGGCCCTCGGTTGGAGACGGAGGCAATTATAGCCCTGTACTGTTCATTAAAATATTAATATCTTAGAGAATCTTGGAGGGCCAGAGGGCTAAAATGAGCCTTGTGGCCAGCCATTGGTTGGAGATGGCCTAAATATAGCGAGCCATCAATTAGAATTATCTACGCACAACTTTGAAGAACATGGCTTAGAGAGCTTTTAATGATTCAACTTTATTTTTACAAGGTGTTTTCTATCCATGGTTTCAATAATATTTTACTTTTTAGTTATGAATATGATTAAGTAATCTCATTTTTTCTAGGGCGAGGTTATGAGCCTGTATCTTTTTCGTTTACTTTCACTTATTATCAATAAATTGGTGGACAAGGGACCAGCAGAGGGTTTCTGGGTGTAACGATCGTCACCCCTTCGAGGGAGGGTAGGTGCCTCGTACACAACCATTGTCGTAGAGCTAATCTCATCTAATCTTTATCCATTTGAAAAAAAAAAGAAAATACACACCTGAATAAAAAATATCGCAAGTGTTAATGATGATTGGATAGTAATTTCTATGGGTATTATAGTAAAAAGAGAATAAAAATGGCAAAGGGAGAAAAGAAGAACTTAAATATTCTAATCTCACTCCAACTAATATTGAGGCATTTTGTGATAAAACCTCACATGTGTTAGATTATGCAGTGGTAATTAACAAGTTAGGGACAATATTAGTATTGTTGGAAGTAGGTTTTTGGCTCGTCTCTCTGATGATTTGACATGGTATCAGAGCCAAAGAGCATGCTCGTACTACCAAGTAATGAGTGGGTCCTTTTGGCCCCGCTCGATGAGGGTGGATTCCTTGGCCTCACGTGTTGGGTGAGTCCTCTTGGCTTCACATGATGACCGATATGTGGATCTCTCAAGTCTGACCCAGTCATTGGGTCTCACGTGAGGTGGCGTGGTGAAATATTCTAGATTGACAAGATGAGGGAGAAAATAAGCGTTTAAATGTCCCAACTCCACTCCAACTAATACCAAGATCTTTGATGATAAAACCCCACACCCGTCAAACTTTGTAGATAATAATTAACAAGCTGAGACAATATAAGTGCTAATGAAAGTGGGTCTGGGCACCTCTCTGAGAATTTGACCGACGGTTATCGGAAGAGAGATGGAGTCCAAAACGTGGAATAGAAGAACAGTTCAACGTCTATTTGTTCTCGATTATCTAAAGAGTAAATTTCTTGCTCTCTTTTTATTTAATCTGGCGGGTTTTTCACTCAAGAATTTATTGCTAAACTACCAATCTTACATTATTAAATTTTCAGTCTTTTTAATGGATGGTTTAGTTTTCTTCCCCTCTCCGTCTCCGTTCATATATTTTTCTGTAGAAGTATGACTGATGTCATATGCAGGTCTGCTAAACAGAATATGGCCATCTAATATAAGCAGAAAATTCAAGCATGTAGCTAGAGGCGGATGAAGTTGGTTTCTCAACGCTTCTTCAAAAAACAAATGCAGTCAAAGAGGTTGAGATAAATGCTAAAGGCTTTGTAGTGTTTTTTGCTGTGCTGTGAAAAAAGGGTTATTTTCAGAAACAGGGTTAGACTTACTTCTGTTTTTTGCTGTTTTGAATCCATAATTTTAATAAAAGATATTTTTTTTTTAATTTATCAAACACAACTTCAGCGTCAACTTTTTTGAAAAGTTACTTTTAAAATAATTTCAGCAATGCCAAATCAGCCATAATTCAAGAACATTACATAATTTATTAGTGTATAATATACTTTAATTAGCATCTTATTAAGCATTGTATGAACACTCTTCAAAAGCCTCATCATACGCCAATTACGGCATGGAATATTCTCCAAAAGCTAACAAAACTATTTGATTTAGGGTATAATGACAAACGAATAACACTTTAGTTCATAAAATTATATCCAAATCGCTAGCTCCTATCTCGTCATATCCATCCACATCGCCCTAGAAATTAAAAAAGACAAGGCCAAATACAAATGTCAATTGTGGAGAGAAACTATCTTGCATTCAATGTATTTCAGTGGCACACTATTACCACTGTAGATGATTGTTATGTATTTAAATAATATATTATACATTTGTTAAGTCATTGTCACGTGATGTCATCGGTTGCAAGAGAGAATCACTTCTCAATAAGAAGAATGACTTATAAGAAGCAAGTTTGCTGTAACGGTGATGTCAAATAATGAAATGTGTAAATTTTTCAACACATATTATTGTTTTAATTGTAATGCTATATGGCGGTGAATCATTTTCATGTGAATTGCTCTCTTCAATGAGAGGAAGAAAAAAATAGAGGAGAGATGTTGCTATCCATATATCTTTATCATGGGGAGACTCTCAATTTACTGGTCAAGCGTCAGACTGAGAGAAGGGAAAATGATGCTTCTTGGCAAGAGGTCTAGTAGCTCAATTTTCTACTAAAGTCTACTTTGGACGGGATCGTATACATTTGTCAAATAATAGGTTAAGGACCATGGAATACTAGTGATGATTTGGAGATCCTTCAATCCGTATTTGAATTCAAATCAAATGACCCTACCATAATTAGTAACTGATCTTTTGCACCTAAAGCTTTGGATGGTAACTTTAATTTGAATAATAATGAAATTAAATTTGAATAATAATGCAACTAAGGCCAATAATACTATGATTTTATTTTTCATTATTTGTTAGTAAGAAGTTCTAAGTTAGAGTTCTAGATTCCAGGTTTTGGTAAATTCGATGCTAAATTATGGCCCAGCCAATGTATGATTTAGCTTAAATCATCCCCCTTCACTATCGCATTATTACAAAAATAATGGAAATAAGGGCATGTTTGCAAGTATAAAAGCAATTTAAAATCAAAAGCACTCGTACTAATCTTGACCTAATCACTTCAGCTACAAATCAGCTCATGTGATTTCCTCTATATACAAGCAAATTCAAGAAAGCTAGTGCTCTCCCCACTAGCACGTTGAATTTTTGCTTAGTAAGTGGGAATTCTCCTAAGCTCTACTAACATGCTTCAAATTTAGGTTCTCATTTTGGCTTTTTTAATCATTGAGGAGGACATCAATGCCTAACCAATTTAGAATGTTTATTTTAAAATTAACTGGAAATAAAGTGATTAGTTAGATTTTTTGTAAGTACATGTAAGATTTCTTAATTATACGATGTGAAACTTTAATGTCACATTCTTACGATATAAAGTAATGCTATACTTACCATATGTGGGTCTCATCCCTATTATACAGATGATACAAATATATGGTAAAAATAACATTTTTACACAATATAACAAATCCCTTATGTCTATTTGGTCTGAGTCATGCTCGGATTTAAGTACTCGATCACATTTTCTTTACAATTATTTTATGTCTTATACTTTTCCTTCATTCCAATCCTTCCTCCAATCTCTGAACTTTTTCATTTTCTCAAGCTATATTTCTGCCTTTGACTTGAAGGACTTCGTTGTGATTTGCTCATGTGCTTTTGGCCGTCTTTGTCATCAAAACTTTCAGCAACTATTATATGCAGTTCGATTGGTAGAGACTGATTCTTCCCTAAGCCTCTACATGTTTATGATGAGATGTCGTGGTTTCTACAAGGGAGTGACTTCGACTCGTGGTGGTAGTTATTCTTTACGCTTATGATTTCATACAGGACATGCTAGAGTTATAGGAAAGCAATTTTTAGACGAATTATTGTACGTTTTTCTAGTTGTTTGTGCAAATTATATATGCATATGTGTTTTCATAAGCATAAAAATATTTAAAATTTGGCTTAATCTTCAAGAAGATTGACTAGTAGTGGTGGCTTCCGCTATTTACTACTAACAATGAGGTAATTTTGGTGTAAAACGAAAACGACAAATGAGATTTTGCAATTTTTATGATTTAAAAATGAGTTTGGCAGTTAATGGTGGATATGATGGTTGAGACGAGAGTTGTGTTGGTGGCAATGTCGGTTGTAGTGGCGGTAGCAGTGGTGACAACAGAAGTGTCAGTAGTGGTCAGATATAGGTGGTGGCAATAACGGGGTAGGAAGATATGCTAGAGGGAGTGGTGGTGGTGGTGGTGATGGTGATGGTGGCGGCAACTACGATGGTGGCAGAGGATGATTGTTTTAATAGTTGTTTTGAGGGATGATTGTGCTAATGGTGGTGATGATGATGGTAGAGATGGTGGAGGTGGTGGTGGCCATGGTGAGGGCAATCGGGTGAAAAATGTGGTGATGGTGGTGAGAGGTGGTGATGGTGACCACAATGGTAGATGGTAAAGATTTGTGATGTCCATGGTAGCGGGGTTTGGCAGTGGATAATATGGTGGCGGTGATGGTGTAAATGGTGGAGGTGGAGGTGCATGTTGTGGTGGTCACGGTGAGATAGTGGTAGCAGTGTCAGCTGTGGCTATGGAGAGACGGTGGAGATGGTGATGACCATGGTGGTGAGGGTGATGGTGTGGACGATATGATGGTGGAGGCAATAATGGTAGGAGGTGTCAAAGATGGTGGCAATGGTGGTGATGACGGTGAGATCGTTGAGAATGTTGTGGCGGTGGTGGCAGCGATGATGATGGTGGTGGTAGTGATGACATACATGATTGTATTTTTTTTATTAAAGATTGTTTTTTGCGATTTCTATTTTTTGAGTTTATTTTCACAAAACAATCTGCCAAACGTATTTTCACCCTTTCTGTATCTATAGAACGAGAAAAATATGTTTAGCAAAACGTTAACAAACATACCCTTAATTTGTTTATATATTTATTCCTGTTCAAGCTACCCTCCAACAAATGAGGGTTTTATTTATTTATTTATTTTGACAGTGGTGTCGTGATCACAGATATATTATTTTAGTCCCCATATTTGACAAAAGGTTAGTACAACACGACGATTATAAGTTTTTTTTATACAAAAACACGTCAAAATTTTAAATAGATAGAAAACAAAATTCATCATTTATCTACTTGTAAATTAGGATTTTTCGATGCTGTTCTCTCGTTACAAAGTAAATTGAATTTGTTGTCATTTTAAATTATTGAATTTGAAGTATTTTTGTAAATGTAATTTTATCAAAGCCTACAAGTGATTTTATATATTTTTTCTATTAGCACAGATAATAATAAAACAAATTAATTTTCTTATATAGAGTTAGAACGTTTTTTTAGCGTTACCCTGAGCCTCAAAATCTCAGAATTTACATTGTTGGCCCATTAAAATTGTTTGTGCAATCGTCTTACAATTCGTGTTTATACAATTGAGGCTTTTATTTCAGTAGAGATTTTTAATAAAACACAAGGTGATAACTGTGTGTTATAATAAAAGTGCACGACAAGGTAAACATGTGTTATTTGGATACATTTTTAATATCCCCTTCTATTATGACACGTAATATGCTGCTCCGGGACTCGGTTTGACTGAAAAATCTCTCTTATTCAAGAATGTCGTTGTTTTGTTCAAAAAACAAAAAGAGCACAAAAATGTTTCTCCTTTATTTTCTCTAGAGAAAAACCAATTTGCATCATAAGGTGGGACTGTTCCTTTTTCCTTTCCTTTAGTACAACCATTATGTAAATACAAGCCTAATCCATCTACATATTTTATTTAATTCTCTTGTCAATTAATCCTAATCAATCTCCTTGCTTAAAAACAAACTTGTATTTCTTTACTTAACAATAATTTACCTGCAGATTTTTACAAAATAATAATAATAATAATAATTTACCTGTAGATGGAGCCATTTGTTAGGTCGGTAGCATATTTTTCTTCCTTGTCCTTGTCCTTCCCCCCCCCCCCCCCCAACCCTATTTTCTTTTTTGGGATCTCCTTTTATGCACAAAGACAATTATTGTTTGGAGTGAATAGTAAAAACAATTTCATTGCTTGTGCCCTCTAATTACCTTTGCCTTCCACTAACAGGTGGAGATGCTCTTAGAGCTACTTAATAATTGATCTAATATATATGCTACGTACCTTAATGATTCAATATTGAAAACTCATAAATTTGTAGACACACAAAAAACTAAAATTAGTGTTCTTTTCCTAGATGCGATAGGGCTTTACAAATAAGTCTTTTGTAACATGATGATTGACTAATAATGCAGTGGCAGGAGAAAGGATAAGCACTTATGCTTTTCCTTCCTCTCCTTTGCCATTTCTATTTTATTTTTAGTATATTGTAGTGATAAAACTCCCTTTTGTGAAGACTTAGTCTTTGTCTATGCTGTTCTTAAATTTGAGTCCTGTTATAAATAGACAAAAGTTAGCGAGATAACCTTTGCTAGGGACAGGAGTGAAGCAGGTGCAATGTATCACATTGTTTAGTTTCGTCATTATAACACAAAATGATTGTAGGTAAAGAGAGGAAGGGAGGGATAGTGATATTATTACTTTCACTTCTTTTCTTTGCTATGTGTTGTGATCACACATGGAGTGCTCTTTACATAGAGCCACATCCGTGAAGAACTGAAAAAAGGAAATGATTGCTTTTTTGAAAAACATCATACAACAACAATTACACTACTATTCTCAAGTCTTTCTCACTTTTAGCTAAAGTATGTGGGCATTCATTCCCACAACTTTTACAACACTCCCGCTTGGATGTCCATATATCAACATCAGTTGCCTCGTTAAAACCTTTCTTGGAAAAAGCGCAGAGGGAAAAAACCATAACAAAGGAAAAATAGTGCAACTTTGCTTGGATTATTGATATAGTGTTAAGTATGATTATGTAGCCTCATTAAAACCTTGATAGTAAAAAACCAGTGGGAAAAATCCTAGTCGAAGGAAAAAGAGTACAATAGGCATGTATCATGGATGCTTCCCTTGATTTCGCATTCTTCAAATTTAACTGATTGGTAAGCCGACGTAATCTGATACCATGCACTAGCTTCTGAAACATGCACTTTGGTAGAGATTTGGTGAATAGGTTTGCCAAATTTTCATTGGAATGGATTTGTCTAACTTCAATAACTTTAGCCTTCTGAAGCTCATGTGCACTGAAAAACTTTGGAGATATGTGTTTAGTCTTATTGCCCTTGATGAATCCCTCCTTTGGAGATTTGGGTAACACAGACAACATTATCGTCATGAATGCCTGTTGGAGTGTCTGTCTTTGAAGGTAGATCATTGATATTAACCAAAAACATTCACGATTGGCTTTATGTAGAGCAGGTATTTTCAAGTGATTGGAAGATGTAGCGACTAACATTTCCTTTGTTGAGCACCATGAGATCGCCATATCTCTATTAATGAACACATATCCAATTTGTGAGCAGGTTTTATGTGGATCGGAGAGAAAACCATCATTTGCATATCTAACAAGGTTATGGTCGTTTGTGGACTTTCTTTGAGTAGAAAAAACCAATTTCTGTTGTCCCATGAAGTTATCGTAAAACATCTTTGATTCCCTTCCAATGACAAATTGTTGGAGCAAAGCTATACCTTGCTAACAAGTTGGCTGAAAAAGATATATCTGGTTTAGTACATTATGCTAAATACAATAAAGCACCTATTGCACTCAATATATGGTACTTCTGGACCAAGGACCATTTCATCATCTTCTTTTTGACGATATAGATCTTTCTTAATGTTAGGAGAACGAACGACCATTGGTGTGCTGAGTGGATAAGCATTGTCCATGCCAAATCACTTCTGGATTTTTTCAATGTAAGCTGACTAATGAACCAAAATTCCATTAGCATAATGCTCAATCTGCAAGCCGAGACAATATTTTGTTTTCCCAAGGTATTTCATTTCAAATATTTAGCAGTATTATTGAGCTCTTCAGGGGTTCCAACTAAGTTCGTATCCTCAACATATATTGCCACTATAGCAAATCCAAAATTGGATTTCTTAATGAACACACAAGGGAAAATGACATTGTTGGTATATTCGTCTTTGATCAAATACTCACTGAGACGATTATACCACATTTTTCCAGATTGATTGAGCCCATATAATGATCGCCTTAATTTGATTGAGAGCATACCTCGTGGTTTGTTAGTCGTTTTAGGTAACTTAAGTCCTTTTGGGACCTTCATATAAATGTCAATGTCTAATTTTCCATATAGATACGCAATGATGACATCCATAAGTCGCATGTCAAGTTTTTCAGAAACCACCAAACTTATTAAGTAATGGAACGTAATTGCATCTATTACATGAGAATATGTCTCCTCATAATTAATTCCAGGTCTTTGTGAAAAACCTTTTTCAACGAGTTGTGCTTTATATCTTGCCATCTCGTTTTTCTCATTTTCCTTTCTTGTGAATACCCATTTGTAACTGATGGGGTTTACACTTGGTGGGTTTAGACTACCGGTCCAAAAACACTTCGCTTTTCCAAGGAATTTAATTCTGTCTAGATTGTATATTTCTACTTAGGCCAATCTTGTCTCTGTTTGCATTCATCAACAGAGCGGGGCTCAATATCATCGCTTAATATGATTTCAGTGGCTACTGCGAATACGAACATGACGTCGATGATTATTTCATTTTGATCCCACAATTCGTTAGTACATGCATAATTTATGGAGGTTTCTTTGCTTTCATGTACTTCTGTCTCTTCAGGAACATGTGTCTAATTAAGGACATTTTCTTTTTCTAGAAGTACAGAATCATGAATTGTTGTTTTCTTTTCCTGAATGAATTCATTTGGATTCAGCTGCACCCTCATCTTTCTTTTTCGAGGGGCTAAATCTGTTGAACCTGGGGGTCTACCACGCTTCAAGCATGCACTGATTGAATCATTTGCTGCCACTTTATTTTTTCTAACAGGGACATCAATTCTTGCAGGCGCATTTGCAGCTGGTATATGTGATTTTGTCACTTTCGTAGCATCATTAAATGCATTTGACATTTGATTAGCAAGAAGATGAACGATCATTTTCACTTCATTTTCACATTAAGTGCTTCATGGATCAAAATGAGATAAGGTGGGTACAACCCATGTCAATTCTTGCCGTTATTTTGGAACGCTATTTTCTCCCACTAATGATGGGAAGACTGTCTCATCAAAGTCACAATCCGCAAACGAGCTGTAAAAATATCACCTGTCAAGGTCAAGGGTTCCAAATATCTAATGATAGATGTTGAATCAAAACCCACATAAATTCCCAATCTGAGCTGATGTCCCATTTTAGTGTGTTGTGGCAGTGCAAAAGGCACATAAACAGCACAACTAAAAACTCATAAATGTGAAATGTTTGGCTGATATCTAAACACGAGTTGTACTAAGGAGTATTGGTGGTCGGCTATAGGTCTCAATTGAACCAATGATGCATCATGTAAGATGACATGTCCCTATGCAGAAACTGACAATTTTGTTTTCATGAGCAGTGTGCGAGCTATTAATTGAAACCGCTTGATAAATGCTTCTGCTAAGCCATTTTAAGTATGAACATAAGAGACATGGTGTTCAACATCAATGCATAGTGTCATGCAGTAATCATCAAAGGTTTGAGACATAAATTCATCAGCATTATCAAGTTGGGTAAACATCAATGCTTGGTGCTCGCAACTTAATTATCTAAGCAAGAAGTCTCACAAAAGCTACATTTCGAGTAGACAAGAGGCAAACATGTAACCATCAGGTAGATGCATAAACCAAAACTATAAAATATCGAAATGGTCCACAAGGTGGTTGAATAGGCCCACAAATATCCCCTTGAATTCTTTGAAAAAATGATGGGGATTCAACATCAATCTTTAATTATGATGGTTTAATTACCAACTTTCCTTGAGAACAAGCCTTGCAAGGGTTACATTTGATATAGCAACATGTCTACTCAATAATGGATGTCCATTAGAGTTGTTAATGATTCTACGCATCATGATAGATCCTGGATGACCCAGATGGTCATGCCAAAGCATGTAAATTTTTGGATCAATGAACTTCTAGTTCATGACAGTATGTGTTTCAATTGTCTTTATGTATATATAATACAATCCACTTAATAAACCACACAATTTCTCCAGTATACGCTTCTGGGTACCATTGGAAGTAATGCATAGATACTCCACATTTTCTGCACTTTTTGTTTCAATGAGGTATCCATTTAAACATATATCTTTAAAACTCAACAAATTTCGAGTAGATCGAGTAGATACAATGTATTTTGTATGGACAATATTGTTCCATTTGGTAACATGATCTGGGCTTTTCCTAAGCCTTCAATTACATTTGATTGGCCTGATATTGTTGTTACCTTTACTTTTGTAAACATCAAGCTTGAAATTTTTTTTTTATCTCAAAGTATTGTATGCGTGGTTACGTTGTTTGCAAGACAAATATCTCTACCATTGCTCTTGTTTTGAGAATAACCATAGTTTTTATCCATGCTCTCTAAGTAAGGGAATCATAGTCAAAAGCATTTTATTCATAATAAAAGGAAGTTGAAATGCAAGCTTAAACTACAAGTTCAAATAATAAGAGTACATCAAACAAAAATGATTCAATTGGACCGATACACTTCATTCCCTCTTTCCACAATGAAGTCTGAAACATCCAAGTGGGTTGTGTTCAATTGCCCTGATAAATCAAACATCGGATCATGTATATTCATTGGTTTAGCCAGGTCGATGAAATTGGTTTTGACACCCTTCTTCTTGAGGGAGACTTGATGCAAGTCCACCAATTATTCTGGGGTACGACAAGTATACACCTAGTGCCCATTGCTATCACACCTATGTCATACTCCTTTAAGATTTCTAGGAATGTTATTCATATGAGCTTTACCCTTGTGACGGTTTACATTTTTGAAGCTCGGGCCTGAATTATGCCTTGGACCCTGGTTGTAAAACTGGACACCATTATTCTTGCCTTTCTTGTTCTACAAGCCTCGCCTATGGCCACATCCTTGTTTGTAATTATTGCCACGAGAGGATGTAGTGTTCACTTCAAGGGAAGCAACATTCATTTCTGGAAATGGCACCGAACCAGTGGGTTGGGACCAAGGATTGAAATATCGGCCGATACACCGATATATCGATATTTTCAACTGTTGATACCGATACTAGGGGGTAAGGCCATATTTTCCCCTATATCGACGATATATCCCCAATAAATGCGATATCTTCGATATTTTGCCAATATTCTCGGTATTTCTCGATACCTATAACAAAACCCAGAAAAATTAATAAGTTTTGAAGCAAATTGAAACCCTAAAGATTTTTTGGAGGTATGTGGGCAGTGATTAGATATGTGTGAAGGCTTTTGGCAATATCCAATTCAAAAGATTTTATGGAGTATCCATTAATTATTACTATAAAGAATCTATGCACAATGAATTGAGGGGACATACGTGTCTTATTTGAAGAGAAAGAAATACACAAATCCAAATATTAAACTTTTGGTCAAATATACCTTTAATACCCGCAAGAAAATGATGCACATATGTATGAGCTTCTTGTGGAACTCTTTATCATTTAATATTTGTTTTGTTTTTTGGATGTTTCTTTTTCACTTTTTGAAGTCAGGCAATTGGCAATATGCAATGCACTGCCCATATACCTCCAAAAAAATCTGACTACCTTTATTTCCATCAAAGCCAGAGAATCATCCAAATGGAATCCATAAAATAAAGTCTGCAAAGCCTATATACCATTGTCCCCCAACCCCCAAAACTTCCCATTGTTATCACAAGAGAAGCCTTCTTTAAATCAGAGGTTGTTTTACTTTTTTGGGGCACCAAATCTTCACTTCTCTTCTTTCTCTGCGAGCTTTTCAAATTTTATTTAGTCTGTGAGCTTCTTTCCTTGTTTGCAAGTTCTCTTTGACTGCTATTTCAGGTATGTGGCTCTCCCTCATGGTCTGTATTATTTTTGTGATAGATTTGATATTGCAAGTTAATTTAATATATTTAAGTGTGATAGATTAAAAATGGCAAGTAGTAGTAGACCGAGTGGAGCTAGTGTGCCTGGTGGTCTTGATGTGGCATGGAAATATGATCGTCCAATAGAAGGCAATAAGCATGGCACAATATGCACATTTTGTGAATCCACATTTCAAAGTGGTGGAATTACACGGTTAAAGTATCATTTGGCCAGATTTGATCCACATTAAGAGTGTAAAGAAGTGCAAAGAAGTACCACCAGATATTAAGAATGAGGTAATTGCATGGATAAAGGATAAAGAGTCTAGCAAACAATATAAGAAATTTGTTGAAGAAAACATAAGATCTACAGCAAGAGGGGGATACATGGGCAATAAAAGAAGCAATCCTGTTGATGATGATGATGATGAAGATGGATATGCATATCCTCCAGACATGCACCCTGCGGAGAAAGAAGATTACCTTGCTGCCATTAGAGCGTCAAAGGAAGAATAATGGTTTAGACAAGGAGGAGTTTACGGAATGGGAAGCAAACGATTTGCAAGGGGAGCAAGTGGTAGTAGTCAACCACAATACCGTTGCACTTAAAGCCTTCGAGACCCACTCCGATCTCCTCTGGTACCAATGCCACACAAGAACACCAGAGCAAAACAGAGAACAATCAAAGGCATGATTAGAAACTTAGCAGAGGTACTTGGAAGATACTGTAGCAAATTCTTCATACTTGAGAATGTGGCTCCTCAAAAAGCAAGTTCCCCTCATTTCAAGAACATGATTGCTGCAGCCCAACAAGCAGGTTTTGCTTTATTCCTTATGACTTTCCTTTCTTGAACTTAAATATTCTAAACACACCAATTGCTAATATGAGTTCGATTATATTAGGTCAAGGCATAACCACACCATCGCCGTATGAAATAAAGCATAAGTACTTAGATATGGAACACACAGATATGCAAGCCTATGTGGAAAAGGTAAAGGAAGATTGGGGCATGTATGGATGCACCATCATGAGTGATAGATGGACTGGCCCGACGAGGTTGTCCATAATAAATTTCATGGTTTACTCAAACGAGAAAATAATTTTTTTGAAATCAATGGATGCTTCAAATAAAACCAAGGATGCAAAGTACATTGCCAAATTGTTGAAGGATGTCATAAAAGAGGTTGGGCCGTTGAATGTTGTTCATATTGTCACCGGCAATGGTTCAGCCTTTGTTAAAGCTGGAGAGATAATGATGGAGCGGTATCTTATTTATTGGACTCCTTATGCTGCACATTGCATTGATCTAATATTTGAAGATATTAGGAAGCAAGAGTCGGTGGCTATGTCATAAATAAAGCCAGGAAATTAACCAACTACATTTACAATCATGGTTGGCTATTGGCTCAGATGAGGATCTTCTGTCAAGGAGATTTGGTCCGACCCAGTGTAACTTGGTTTGCGACAAACTAAATCACCATCAATAACATCTTAAATAAGAAAGCTGGGCTGAGGCAACTTTTTACAAGTGAAGAATGGTATAATAGTCGATTCAGTGAATCAGAAGAAGGGAAGAGAATTGAAAGTCGATTCCTTGATCATAGATTCTGGGATGCCATGGAAGGAGTGCAATCCATCTATGAGCCTTTGTATAGCATCCTACGAATTGTTGACACAGAGGTAGTTCCTAAAATGCCTATCTTATATGATATGTTTCATATAATGAAAGAGAAGATTTCTAAGTTGAAGGGAAAAAAATGGATTCTCAAAATCATCAATCACAGATAGGATGTCACATTATCTCGTCCATTACATCAAGTTGGTATGTTTTAATCTCTTAGTAAAAATGTGCATCAATTTTTAAATTTATACAACGGGCATTAACTAATCTTCATATTTGTAGCCCACTACTTGAACCCTAGATATCAATATGAAACAAGGGTTGGCCACAATAAAGAGTTACTTTCAGAACTCCAACTCGTATTTGAAAGGTTGAATCCAACTGGGGATAGAGGTTTGCAAGCATTTGGGGCCGAGGGAAGTGAACACAAAACAATGTCTTCCTTATTAAGTTTAGTTTTATGCATACTGAACACAAAACATTGTGAATCCAAGTGATAAATTTTAGAGACTATAGAAAGACATTTCACACCGAGATGGCCGTCAAATCAAGAAAATCGATCCCCCCAGCAGAATGGTGGAATCTTCATGGTGATTCTGCCCCGAACTTGCAAAAAATTGCTATGCGTATATTGTCACAGACAGCATCATCATTGGCATGTGAGCGAAATTGGAGTACATTTACTCTTATTCACACGAAACAAAGGAACCGTGTCGCATATACTAGGCAGGAAAAGATTGCCTTTTGCTATTATAATATGAAACTTAAGCTACGTGATGAAGAGGCCGAAATGAACAAGGTTGCAGAAAATGACTACTTAGACCTTCTTGACATTGCAGGGAAACCATCTAATGATGATAATAATCCAATTCAACAATGGATTATGACAACTCACTTGGATGATGAACAAGGCAACCCTGATGTCGTTATAGCATAACATGCTGCCCAAGAAGGAGTTGATGTTGATAGAGTCATATCCGAAGATGTTAGGAGTAGAAATACTTCATCATTTAAAAGGGATATGCTTGGCATTCGGCAAGGTCAAAGACGTCCATTGAGAGATGATGTCAGTACTAGTAGAAAGGAAAGTTCATCCAATTCATTAGATAATGATGAAGGAAGTAATGCTGGATCAGAGGTAATGAAGAAGGAAGACAATAAAGCCCATTTACTATCGAGGCTGATTTTACTTATGCCACCTAAGATGAGGATCATGGATGCAAAGAAGCTGAACCAGGCATTGGCACAATTGGGAAGCAATACTCAGGGAAAAGAAGCCAACCAATCAATCCATCTAAAGATGACATGGCGATCAATTTTGGATCTATGAGCATAGGATAGTACTAACTCAAATGAATCTTATGATGGTTATGGGTATGTCATGTCTGATTATAGTGAAACTAGTTATGGAGCTCAAGATGATGAAACAGACTATGGACCTACTAGTTGGGTTAATCCTAACTATCCCATGTAGGCGAGGACAGTAGGGAGCTCAAGAGCGACATATATGCACCATGTTCAAACATGGCTTACAAACTGGTCGGGTTACATGACTTGGTATGACTATTGTATGAATCTAGATGGTTGTTCCTCATTGTTTGAACCTCATAGGAGCTCTTCATTTATGTAGTTGGACACTTATCTAAATTGTAATCTAATGTTTAAACAAACTATGGATTTATGCATGGTTTATTCATTCTAATAAACATTTTATTAGAAAACTTTTCGTTAACATGCATTACATACCACTTATATTTCATCATATGTATATCTTATTATTAGTAAATTTTGAGTTTTATTTGTTCAATACATTCATTGATAATGTACATGACATCTATGAAAGTTTCAGACCAAAATTATGTGTTTCAATGCCTATATCTGTCATTTTTGTTGATTTTTTCCCGATACCTAAAACGATAATGATATATCCCCCGAAATATCAATAAATTGGAGGCCCGATATTATTTGCACGGCCGATATTTTAATCCTTGGTCGGGATTAATGATTTTTCATCAAGAGCTCATTGTTTTGTTCAGCCACAAGGAGCACCGATATCAGTTGGCTGTACTTAGTAAAGCCTCGCTCTCTATACTGCTGCTGCAGGAGCACGTTGGAGGCATGAAATGTGTTGAAAGTCTTTTCCAGCATATCTTTCTCAGTGATGGTTTCCCCACCAAGCTTCATCTGGGAGCTAATTATGAACATTGCAGAGTTGTACTCATCAACCGACTTGAAATCTTAGATCCTCATGTGTGTCCACTCATAACGAGCCATTGGGAAAATCACCATTGGATCCTCATGAGATATGTAAGAACTTGCAATAATATGTATTATGGAGGAATGTAGTGTTAGAACTTTTGGTTCTTACAAATTTTTCATTTTGATCTTTAGACCAAAATGATAAGCACTCAAAACTTTAGGCTCGATATTTACATAATTAATGAGGAAGTCGATTGTACCGAACCACTCTCATTGAAACAATATAGCGTAGGATGAGCGATTATATCGCACCACTCAAGCAGCAGAAAAATTTAAATATGTAGAGCAAGGTGGGCGATTATACCGCACTGCCTAAAATTGCAGTAAAATTAAATCTGCAGTTGAAGATGGGCGATTGTACCGCACCGTCTTTGATCGTAGTAAAATTAAAATAAATAAACACTGAGTTAGTCATCAAGAGCTACACAAAACAAGAAAGCAAAAATATATGTAATTGTTATATTGAGAATTACGATAAGGCGTAGTGCTAGCAGATCTTGGCAAGGTACATCAAGCAGGTGAGGTAGAGGAGGAAGAAGAACAGTAAGATCCTTGAAGGAAGAATTTTTCAAAAGCAAAGGGAAATGAGAACTAGTTAGGGTTAGAAAGTCGTGTTGATAAGTGTGATATTTTTTTTGAACGAGATAATGTGTTATAGACATACAAAAGTTAGAGAGATAACCTTTACTAGGGGCAGGAGCGAAGCGTGTGCAATGTATCACACTGTTTAGTTTCATAACTATAACACAAAATGATTGCAGGTAAAGAGAGGAAGGGAGAGATATTGATATTATTGCTTTCACTTCTTTTATTTGATGTGTGTTGTGATCACACACAGAGTGCTCTTTATACAGAGCCACATCCGTGGAGAACCCAAAAAAAGGAAATGATTGCCTTTTTGAAAAACATCATTCAACAACAATTACACTACTATTCTCAAGTCATCCTCACTTTTAGCTAAATCATGTGGCCGTTCATTCCCACAACCTTTACAACAAAGCCACCATTATTTTTGTAATGTCATTTTTTCAATCCAATCATTTTCCCAAAACCCCTACTGAATCTTTATAATTTTCTCTAAGTTTTTTCACCTTGCTTATAAAGTTGGATCATTGGTGACCGACCTCAAGATCCACCCATTAATATATGATTGTTTCTTAAATAGTATGATTGAGTTGATGGCGTCGTTGATTCAATTTGTTTTTTTTTTTTTGTAACATATGATATTATCAATACTAAGGAGAAGATGTGGGCTTTGCTTTATAACGGGCTAGCAATAATGTGGTTCAACTTCGTCTTTGGCAAGAATCAAACCTAAGACGTCTCACTTATAAGTGAAAAGAAATACCACTAGACCGTAATATAAAGTGACTTGACTCAAATTGTTTTAGTGGTACTATTTTGGGTTTAGGTTGTTTTGAGTAGCCTAGGTAAGAGATTGTGAAGAAATTAAAATCTAACATTTAAAAAGTACGAAATTTCTTATTCTGCGGAACACTGTAAATTTCTCCGTCTAATTGAATGAGATTTTTTTAGAGATAAATCTCCAGTTTCTTGAGTTAACCAAAAGAAAAAGATTAATTACGTAAATTTAAAACTAAATTTTTTCTTAATAATCAGTTTTAGCTTTACTCC
Organism: Pyrus x bretschneideri; assembly: GCF_019419815.1. Classification (NCBI taxonomy): domain Eukaryota; kingdom Viridiplantae; phylum Streptophyta; class Magnoliopsida; order Rosales; family Rosaceae; genus Pyrus; species Pyrus x bretschneideri. The sequence continues at coordinate 605,047 of NW_025999805.1, read as the reverse complement.
CACCTTCAAAAAACTAAAGCATAAACATTTTTACAATTATTCCAATTTTCTAAAAAATAACTATCTCGATTTCATATATAAATAAATATAAAATATTTGTAGAAGACCTTCCTTCGTCAAAAGGAAAATACTCACATCTTCGGGATCTGATGCAACACAGCTCCTCAATACCACAGGAGAATTTTTTAACAAAAAAATTCATAGACTGATAGTTATGTATCATTTTCAGCTTGGAAGTGAGTGGAGGAGCAAAACAAAACAGAAGTGGAAAGCGTCGGCAATGACGCAGGAACACCAATAAGCGCGCACTCATCTCTTCTCTGATTGGTCTGCCTTTCCCCAACGCGTGGGACGGTGTTTCTGCATACCCCATCCCTCTGAATCATAAAAAAACAACATTAAAATCCCTCACTGTAGTGCCCAATGGCAAAAATACCTTAAAAGGAAAATAATACCCAAGGGATATTATATTTGAAATACTACCTACCTTCACAAAACATAAAGTAGCACATAACGTATTAACAATATATATGAAGTCAAACTAAAAAAATATATCATTTGTTCACTTATGTTATTACACATGGTATATTCACTTATGTTCTTAGTATATGAAAAATTTCTCCTTAGTTGGATTTTCCTGTTCTATCTTGTTGATTTTATTTTTTATACTATAACATTTCAAAATTGTTTACTTTTTAGTTTAACATTACAAAATGAGACTAAAAGGAAATTATGATACATGCTAGACCGACTTATGTTCTGAAAACATAGAAGAATCTCTCATTAGTTGGATTTTGTCATACTACTTTGTTGGTTTCATTTCTCATGCTAATATACTGTACAATAATCGGACTTGTTTATTTTCTCATTTATCATTACAAAAGGAAAATGAGAGCCGAAAAGGTAAAATGTGAACTCTCAAATGAGAAGACTGTATTTATGTTGTTATATATGCTCATGGAATACAAAACTTCATAAGCTTTCCAACAAGCTTCAACCCACACCCGAATTTCTCTAGATTATTATCCTTACCAATATTCCTTCTTTGTCCTTCAGAAAGTTTGGTTCTATAGCAGCAGCAGCAACAGTATAATCTCGATTGATGAACTGATTGTCTTTGGGTCTTGGACGGATCTTCAATTGGAGCCACATATTTCAAATTTTCAAGCAAATCGCTTTGACTTTGGAGCTAAAGAGCCAAAGGTGATGGGAAAAAAGAGCAAACCCATCTCAGATTTTTCTTTATTTTATTGTTGCTCTTTTGGGAACTCTTTGTCATTTTTTTGGTTCGTTTTATGTGACTTCTTTTTTTTTTTTTTGAACGCTTTTATGTGACTTTTTTGAGGCTTCAAAGGTCGAATTTTGTTTTTGGAATTCTTTGGCACGATCTTGGTTGCTGTGCTTACCTTTCCCTGTTTTGCTCCTTGGATTCGTTGGTAGAATATAATCTATCTGTGTAGAAAAGTAGGTAGCTTTATTGGACTGTGCAAATATCTTTGCATTAGTGTGAAAGGGTTTGCTTCTTATTAAGTTTGGAGGAGCTTACTGGAAAAGTGCTTTTCTGGGGTTTCTGGCTTGTTTTGGTTTATGTGACGGATTTCAAGGTTAAGATTTTCTGGATTTTGAGCTTTGTTCAAGTGGTTTTTGTTCTTTGAATTACAAGAAATTTTTGTTTAGTTTTACACCTTGCATTATTGGGCTTGCTTGTTTTTATGTTTTGGGTTGTGGGTTTTGGAGGAGCTTACCGGAAAAGTGCTTTTTTGGGGGGTTTTGGCTTCTGGGTTTTGCCTGTTTTTGGCTTAAGTGACGGATTTCAAGGTAAGGGTTTCTGGGTTTTGAGCTTGTTCGTGTGTGTTTTGATGTTCGAATTACAAGAAATATTTGTTTAATTTTATATTTTGCTGAAGTTACAGGTTTGTGTACTCTCAGTTTCTTGTGTTGCTTATTTTGGTTTGGGGAGGTTTAGGGATTGAGCGGTCCTTATGAAAGTTCCTTCGATGAATGTTTGGCTTCGAAATTCTATATTTTTGAGAATTGGTGTTTGTTGCTGGACATGCTAGGATTTAGTTATATTTGGGGGTCTCGTTTTAAGCATCATAGAACGTTACAATTTGTATTCAACTGACGCCTTGAATTTTGACTAAAACATTATGAGTTTCTAATTTATGCTGTAATGACGCCTTGGATTAACTAGAACTGTACGAATTTCTAATGTATTCCGTAAGGTGATCTATTTCGAATTGGCTTTATATGTTTTTAGTATAAAATTGTTCAGTTTAGCTAAATGCTAAATATCTGAGCTGAGTCTTTGGAATTAACTAGGTGGTACTTTCCAATTTTAGACCTTTAATTTTGGAGCGACTCGAGTTTTCTCAGAAGATCTTTGTTGTGCTTTGCCAGGTTAACTTCCTAGGTGTTTATTAGCATGGATTCTCCTCAATCTGTTGTGTCTCCATTCAAAAGCTCTGTTGCCGAGCCTGAGAAGCAGTTCATTTGTACCAATGGGCCTGTATCCAATGGAACTGATGCCAATATAGATAGTAACTCAGAGAACTTCATTGGTGTTCTCGAGGTTTACGTTCATCAGGCTAGGGACATCCAGAACATCTGCATATACCACAAGCAAGATGTCTATGCTAAGCTATGCCTGACGAGTGATCCTGAAAAAACAGTCTCCACCAAGACCATTAATGGTGGTGGTAGAAATCCAGTCTTCAATGACAATGTCCAGCTCAATGTTCGGACTGTTGATTCCTCCCTCAAATGCGAGATTTGGATGCTGAGCAGGGTCAAGAATTATCTTGAAGATCAGTTGCTGGGGTTTTCTTTGGTGCCTTTGTCAGGGGTCCTCGTTAAGAATGGGAAGTTAGAGAAAGAGTTCTCTCTTTCTTCAAATGATCTGTTTCATTCCCCATCAGGGTTTGTCCAGTTGTCCCTCTCATACACTGGAGATCTGCCAGAAGTAATGTCCCTGGCCTCAAATCCTATTGTGCAGGACTCGGAGATAGCTGAGTCATGTGAATTAGATAGGTTAGAGTTCCCAGATCCGAACATTGACAATGAAGACCAGAGGATGGTTTCAGAGTACATTAAGATCCCATCTTCTGAGTTTGAGTCTCAAAGCTCTGACAGCTTTGTCACGGCTGACACTGAAACTCAGCCTAGTTACAAAGTGGGTGTTCATGCTGTAGAAAGCTTGTCGACTGCTACTATTGAGTCTGCTCATGTTCGGAAGCTTGATTCTCCCCCAAGCAGTGTGTCAACTAATGGTGTATCATCTGCGTCGGGTCATACAAGCTCAGAGTCATATGATGCTCCATCAGCTTTGAAATCTCCAAATCAAGAACAAGTTTCAGCTTCGGAAGAGAAGAAAGTGGATAAAGATGGTGAGATTAATTCGTCTGATGCGGTGCCGAGTGATACATTTGAGAAGCCTACTGTCACAGTCACCGTTCCAGAGCATACGGCGGTGCAGCAGGATTTTGTAGACATGTACATGAAAAGCATGCAGCAATTCACTGAATCGTTGGCGAAAATGAAGCTTCCTTTGGACCTTGAATCACCAACCAGTTCAGGAAACTCGAGCACTGATCAGAAAATAGAGACACCAAAGAGCAGTGGTTCCCGTGTGTTTTACGGTAGTAGGGCGTTCTTCTGATCTTCCGTTTCACTTGTTCGGAGGGAAAAAAAACAGGTGACTCTAGATTTTAGATTCCTCGTACTTATGTATAATAATGCTCTATGTATTGTGTTGTTTCCCTTTGTATGTTGAGTTGCTTTAGATGACACGAGAATCTTGACGTACCGGTTACAAGCTTTTGTTCTATCACCAACCTTGTATTAGTAACTTCTGTTACATCTTTCCTCTTTGTATCTACTTTTAATTTTACCTTAATTATTGTGATATCGAATTCCGTCTAACTACGTGTTAATCATGTTTATAAACATGAGTTATGCTGTGTGATTAAGCTCAAAATTTTGAAAGGTGGCCAAAAGAATACAATTTGGTTAATCTTCCATTAAGTCATTCCATCTCCTTTACAAGTTGAAGTTTTTGTGCCCTTTGAAATTTAGGTGAAATCATAGGCTCTAATTATGATAGCGAAGGTAAAGTAGAATTCAATTACGTAATTAGTGTAATCTCTCTGACAACTGCTAATGTTAGTGAGAAATATTTCAAAAATCAAAGTATAGAAAAAATCCCTCGCGGTTATCAATCGTCAATATCAGGTGCAATAATAGTTGGGTCCCGTCCTGAGTTTCTTATCCTTCACGATGATGCTTCGAGCGATTTTTACTGTGAGCTTATATCGAAATTCTGGCATATAAACTTAGCAGCAGAAGCAAATGCTGCAAATAAAGGGAAATTTAGATGCATAATATCGAAAAATATGCATTACAACATCAAGGGAAATTTAGATGCATAATCTCAAAGTGGCACTTCAATTATTTCATGTGCTCTGAGGTTAATATGCCTCCTGCAGATCCATGCAATCTGACCGTCGTCTCTGTACCGCACTCTCCACAAACCAAACTTCTCGGCAATATCCTTTCCGGTTGAGCATTTCCGGTCCCTTAGGAAATCCAGAACCCATTGTTGTGCTGTTCTTTGATCTTGCTGGATGTCTCTTGAGCTTTCTGCAGCCCTACTTCTGTTCCTTCCCTGCCCAATTGCTGCAGCTCCCACTGCGCCAGCATGCAACTGCCCCTGCGGCTCCATAAAGGAGGGAAGAGTCAGCCAGGTGAGCGACTTCCCTGCTCAAATCTGGTATCATTTCTCCCATGCCAGCGGCTAGATGTGCTCCTATCTTGAGAGCAAATGTAAGCAGTTTCATGAACTTTGTGGTGTACGGTGCCAAAGACTTCACGGTCCTGTTGTCAACCTGCATCAGTTCACACCCCATTTGATCTTCAACAACATGCATTTCTCGTCGAAATTCACATAACATGTGCAGTCGAATAGCATTCATGCCAGGAACCATGTTGGTGATCAATCTCCTCGAGTAGTTTTCTGTTCTAACAAAGTAGAACATATTCGGCACTTTCCTCTCTTCAATTTGGACATTGTATGTCACAAGGTAATTCACTTTGCGATGAAGCTCCGCAAGGAGTCTGTGCTCGTAATATCTCAGCCCTTGGATCTCTTGCTTCAAGTCTCTGATTTCTTGCTCAATGATCTTCAGCCTCTGCAAAACCGCTTCAACCCCCTTGGCAATTCCACCGAAGGTTGGATCAACTTTGTCAGGCTCGTCACTTGTGGATAATGTGTTCTCTGGGTCGCTCTCAGGTGGTATCTGCAGTTCCTGAGCAAGGTTGTATAGGTCATGATATCTCCGATGGAGCACTTCACGGAAGTCATCATCTGATAGGAGGTCTCGGGCCAGATCAAAACCAGGTCCTAGAATTTGTCTTCCGGAGTCCGAGATTGGATCCCAGGTATGCTGGTAATCATACATGCTGTCTGCAGGAACAGAAAGTAATGCCTGTTTTAATTGTTGCAAGGGCGCAAATTGCGTCTTCCTGTATCTTGGAGGAGTGAGATTTTGCACGCATTCTGGCCGTATGACATTTTCAGTCAAGGTGATACCGTTACAGAGGCTATGAATTGCTGGAATTATAAGCTGCTGGATAACCCTCAGGGTTTCTGTCAGGTTCTTGGTGGAGCATGCAAGAATATCGACGTAGTAACCCAGCTGTCCTCCCAGTTCTACTCTGATATAGATTCCATTGATAGTTATCGAGATCAGGTACTTCTCAAGGCTGTAAGTCGCTCCATGTTGGTTTTTCAAGGCCATGATTCTGTTATGCAGATGCACCTGGGTTCACAAGCATACAAAGTTTGATAAGAACAGATACAACCAAGGGTAACTTGATGAATGTTCAGCACATTGTAACCGTGGAATCGCTAGTCACAAGGAACATTAACTGGTACTGGTTTTTATTGAGTAACGTGACTCATAAATCTAAAATAGTTTGAAGACAAAACTAAACAAGAATCGAAGAGCAAGTTAAAACAAGGATTAGGGAAATTCTTGCCTGTAATCGAGGAAAGAAGCCGGGTGTGAGGAACATGTGGCTGGAATCATCGCATTCAAGATGCCTCCCAGCATAAAGGGACTCCGGTCTGCTTAACTGCCATCGTTGTGGCTTTCCTCTTCCTTCTTCAAGAATGGAGGGGATCAACAGCAAAGAATTACGATCTGAAGGGTCTTGTTCGTAACATAGTTCCAGTTTAAGCATCATTCTCACAAGATCAGTTGCATCCAAGTTCTCAAATACCTTCGTACCCACTCCAGGAATTGGACTCTGCAAGCTTCCTCTTAGAATCTTCTCCAAATCTTTCTTGCTGATGAATCCATTGTTCTCATTTGAGCTTCGACTTCTTAAATCTAGTCTTATTAGTTGGCCAAGCACCTCGCCGCAGAACCACTCACAATCTAAGATCAGAAACCCGAGCTCATCAAAATAAATTACCTCTCCTATGTGGTGAAGGCAAGTAGCAACAACCCGCCTCCTCATTTCCACCTTCTCTTTGTTATCATGTCTTGATCGGACTCTTAATGATGGAACCTTAACTTGGCATAGCTCGTTGAACTCCTTCCACTGCATCGCTGGCTTGTTGTAGTTCTCTGATCTCCAATCTGATAATATTTGTGTCAGGTCATTGCAGAGCTGATAGATTCTTGGGACTCTTTGGAGAACTGTCTTGCTTGTCTTTAGAAGGTGATGAGTGAGCTTACTCACTGATGCCGATGATCTTGCATCAATTGTGAACACTGTTGGATAGAAGTCAACAAATCCCTGGAACTTGTCTCGCAATTTTTGAATCGAGTTCACTGCAACCTGTAAGTTTTGTGACGGTTGATTGATTTTGTCATAGTGCGTGAGTACAACCGTGACATTTGGTAGCATGCATTGCTGCACTGCTCTTCTAGAGTTTGAGACTATGAACCTGAGCCAGTACTGGAGGTCCTCTTCTATCTCCATTGAGTTTTTCGGTTCTCTGTTGTTCGTTTTCCTGAATAAACTGGATACGATGACAAAGAATGACGCACTGCCATGCCCCGGGAACATGAGATCATGGAGAGAATAGAATTCATGCTGACCAGCAAGATTCCATATTGAAATCTTTGTGCTGTCATCATCTTTGAAAGTCTTAATCTTCATTCCAACTGCTCGAACAGCTTGCTCAACCGGGTTCACTAAAGATCGTACTTGGTCCACATACGGAACCTTTGAAGAGGAGACACTCTGCAATATGGAATTGCACAATGTAGTCTTACCTGAAATCGAAACCCGAAATTTTTTATGAGATAAAATACACTTGAGCGAATACAACTTTATAAAATAGTTGATAAACTTTTAACTTTCACAATTACCTGCATATTCTTGCCCACAGAAGAACACTCTACAACTTTTTGGTACTGTAAGTGGCATGTCTTTAAGCAAATCCATTTCCGGTTCAGGCTTCCCATTCTGCCCGAGTCTTTGATAGACCCCATCCGTCTTTCCTGAATTCTGCAGCGGCGTTCTTGCAAGATCAATATTTTCAAGCCAAGGATTTACCTGCAGTGTCTCCATGATTGCCTGCAGAACCTGCTCTCCTTGAACGCCTTTGCAGCCCTGTAACGACAAGTGTCTCAAGCTGGCATTCTTCTCCAAGCTTTTGAAGAGTTTAACAAAATCATCGGGCCTTAAACTCTCATCATCGTATATCCCTAACCGCGTCAAACTTTCATTAGTTGTCAGCATCTGTAAAATTGCTGCAAGCCCCTCCCTTCCAATCTTGGTTCTTCCACCTCCAAGTGTTACCGATTTTAAAGTAATGTTTGCTTGATATTGCAAGGCAGAGAACCTGCTCAAAGGGCAGAGTAAATGCTCAACTCCGATACCTCCAAACGCGTTCCCATCTAAACACAAGCACTCCAAGCTCTGGTTCTTGAAGAGTCCAGCTGCTACATACACAACCCCCTTATCTTTCAGCCAAGTTTTAGACAAGTTTACCTCTTTGAGGGTCTGGTTCTGTTCCAAAACCCACCGAAACTCCTTAGCCCACCTTGATTTCAACCGCACTCCAGTAAGGTCGAGGGACTTAACCGTTGAGTTCCACCCGAGAGCACAGGCAACCCTGCAAGCGCCCGAAAGGTCGAGCCTGTAAATCCTAAGCGTGCTGTTTTCGGGTAGAAACTCAACCACCTTCGAGCTTCTCTCTCCGTTTTCTCCACTCCAAACATGGACTTCCATAGACCTATTCCTTGCTAAAACTGCAGAAATAAGTGGAGTTGCAGTGATCGAATTCGAGTCAAATATTGTCAACACCTTCAGTGTTGAGTTCACTTCAATCATCTTCGAGAGCTCCTCTGCGCCTTTCGACCCAATAGAGTCTTCCCATATCTGCAACTCCTCCAAGCTCTCATTGACCTTAAGCGCAGAAGCAAGAAACCCGGCTCCAGCAAACCCGATACCTGATTCCGAAAACATAATCTCTTTGATCACTCTATTCCTCTTCACGATCTCACACAACTCTGCCAAGCATTGTTTGTCAAATCTGTTTCTCCGAAACCCCACTTGCTTGATGCTCGAACTACTCTCAAGCAACGCCGAAAGATGGCGAAGCTGCTGCACGTCCCACTGAACCTGGTGAAACTCCAAGTTCATCAGAAGTTGGTTGGTTTTGGATGTTGCTAAAGCTGTGAGGAAGTGGGAGAAGAAAGAGAGGCTGTCGTTCGAAACGTTGATGTTGACGGAGTTTTCGGTTTCCTGGAAGCCGAAGGAAGAGGGTTGAGAGAGGTAGAAGGAGATGTTGTGGAGGCTGAGGCTTTCGGATTTGATGGCATCCAGAAGCCATTGGAGATCCTTGAGATTGTTCTGGCTTGTTGCCATTGCTAAACGAAACAAAAGGTCCAAAGATTTGTTTTGTGAAATTGTGATGATAATATCAGGATCAAGATCATATCAGTGACACTTTTGATAAATTGGTCGGTAAAATAATAAGAATTTGTAGTTAATTAATTGGCAAACCGCGTATTCTTTCGGTGTAAAAGTCCAGCTTTTGCCTTTTTATGGTTCATATTCTCAACTTCCATCTCAAGGTATGTAGCCTTTAAGCCACATTGTTTCAAAAGGAACAATATGAACATTTCTCTCCTTGTTTTGCACTCACTTTATTTCATTGGCACGGGATGCCACCGTAGCGGTATGCTTCTTTTCCATCTGCGGAGGTCAAGTCTGGTGTATATGATTGGACTTGATTGGATAACTTATTAGGTCCGTAGAAATGCAAACTAACTTCCAAATTTTGTCCAAGTTGAAGTTAGAAGGTGATTTAGTCACGAAGGAAACTAGGCACCACATTATGTCCCTTCCAGTCCTACCATTTTGTGGGATTTGGAAGCGATACATTTCTTTCATGACTAATCCATATAATTTGATCCTAGACACTAAACGTAACACGAGTCTTCTAAACCACATAACATGTGTTTGTATACACCGCAAGATCGATGCACTACGCTCCACTGATATGTTGATCAAAACAGTTTATACAATTATTTTTTGTTACATTAGATGATTTCGAACTCTGAACCTAACTTAGTCGTACGCATTATCTTACCGACTTCACCACTAGGCTAACCCCAATCATCAGTTTATACACTTCAGTGTGAAAAGTCTAGGCTGATCACTGGCCGCTTCAACAGAGGAAAAAGACAGGTTTTTAGGGTAAAAACAAATGGAGTAGTACACTTTATTGACATTTTGAGCTGTGAGCACTGAGCAATGCTCCTTTTCCTTCTTTTCCCATTGAAAAGAACAAGGGAATCCTATAAAGCACAAGAAAATGACAGTTGAGTGTTGGGGGACAGATAAAAATCTCCACATGGGATTTCCAATCATTGGGACTCTACCGTTTAGTTTGAATTATGATCATCAGGGCGAGAGCAATTTTCATGAAATGAATTAACCGTCAACATAGCATCACAGCTCAATAATGCGTTATCATGTGAAGGAAAACTCACACATGAGAATGCATTGTTGAACCAAAATGCCACGTGACAATGAACTTGTTTCAATGCCACATGAGTGCAAATGTACTCAATAAACTATTTACATTTTCCACATAATGTAGAAGAAGCAGAAAATAGCATGGGAAGAAAGATAAGAAAACAATGAACTTAAAAACAATGAATCTAAATGTTAACTTATTGATGGGGGTTTCACCAGTTGGGAGTCCTATTGTTTCACACGAGTAAATCAGAAACCTCACATACAATCTGAGAGAAAAACCAAATCCCAGAAGAAATATAACCACCAGCAACTTTGCCAGGCTTACAGAAACGAAATGAAATGGGAAGAAAAAAACACGAAAGTTAAAAAATCAATTGCTCTATCTCTCTCGACAGACTAACGCTGGCTCATCCCACTGGAGATGGAAGGTGCATTAATGAAACCGTCTTCCTGAGTATATATCCCGCGATCTGATACTACACCTCAATCGAATTTTAAGAAAGGAACCTAAATTTTCGAGGAAAAAAAGCAAATCCCAAACCTTGGCACAAATTTCCATGTAACTGCTTTCTCTCTGAATATGTATACTTCCAAATCAAGGAACCTCGTTAGAACTATATGATCAGTTTCCTTACAAGCTGAAAATCTTAATAAGGGAGACATAATATTCACAATCCTTCAATGCTTGACTGGTTTCGCTTCACCTCTTCATACCAAACAAATCACCTAAGCAGCAATTCCTGAAGTACATATTTATCCAGCAAAAAAGAGCAGAAAAAAATAAAGTGAATTCGATGAAATAACATTTAACTGTCACTCTGTCAGCATATAACTAATTTGACAAGTAAAAAGAGAAGCATTCGAAATTCTTTATATCTGTGACATATAATTTAGTTAACTTCAACGTGCATGACTTCTAGTTAATGAAAAGTCGATTAACACCATCCACGTCAACTTTCAACAATTTAGGTTGGGCTGCTGGAATGTTATCTCTTACATACATGAATGTGAACATAAAGTATGTCGTGGAATCAATGTTATTAGTATGATTGTAGAAAAGGGGGTGGTAGTTTTTCTATGTTGTGTTTAAACATGCATAACTTTCATATGAATTATTCGCAATCGAGAAAGATATAGCTTCAAATCAAGAATAAAAATAACTGAGCCATGGTATGCAGTCAAATCTTTCATATTCCAGAAAAGAGTTGTTCATTTGGAATTAATCTGTTCTCTTAATTCAGTTTTAAGGAGATAGTTACCTCTATTTGGTTGTCTACTGGTAACATTGTAACCTCCAATATAGCCACCAGAACTTTTGGCTGTGACGTCTGCAGGTAAATCGCCCAGCCCATAACCAAATGTGCTAGAACCATCTAGATCAGGACTGCTAGAGCGCCAAGTTGAGTCGCCATAAACTGAACCGTTCTGGTACAAGTCCCCATAAGACCCCTCATAACCAACAGTTGATCCATGAAATGATGATGTTGGGGCTACACAAGTGTCACCGTTTCTTCCATATCCTCCCCCTCCCAATCCAGAGCTGCTACTTCCACTTCCATAACCATTAGCACTATTATAGCCCGAAGCAATGCCTCTACTTTCAGTTGTAAAAGAATTAGCGCCCCAATTTGAGCCATTATTTCCAATCGCAACTTCAAAACCTCCATTTGAAGAGTTCAAGTAAGCCCCGATACTGGCAGGGTTCGAGTTATTGTTGATGCCATTATTTCCCCAGACATTCCGAGTAGTTGTGTTTAATACAGGACTGCTCCTCCCATTACCCACATTATATCCAATAGGGGTATTATACCTGTTTGAATTGCCATTATAGAAGGGGCTCAACAGTCGTGCATATCCTAGACTACTGCCAAAGTTGGAATTACCACCATACGTTGGTCTCAACCCCGGCTCCAGATTCATACCTAATCCATATCCAGAAGGGCCAAATGGAGACAACCCGCTACGACCGCTAGAGATTGGACTGAACCTGGTGTCCATACTGATGCCAAAACCTCCAATCGGGCTCATATTATAACTTTGAGCATAGCTGTTGAGGAAACTATTGGTCCTCCCTGGACTATAGTTGTGTCCTATCATAGGGCTCCGGCTGGGCCCTGGGGATAGCCCTTTAGGGACTGCCCTCTTGACCTCAACCATCTTACCATTGAGTTCATGAAATGTTTTATGCAGAACTCTGTCAACAGCCTCCTCCGAGTCATACGTAATAAATCCGAAGCCTCTTGGCCTTTGTGTGTTGTGATCATACATTACTACAACATCAGTGACTGTGCCAAATTGATCAAAGTACTTCTTAAAGTCACTCTCGGTGACTGTGGACGCTAAACCTCCAACAAAAATCTTTTTTTTGCTTCCAGGACTGGAGGAACCATTGACAACCCCAGTTCTGTTTAAAATGTGCTGATCCTCCTTAGGAACAGCCTTCTTTGCTTCCACCTAAAATTGGAAACAACAAACTTTACAAAACTATTGGTGCCATCCTAAATTTGCGTGTTGCAAACTCAAAATAACTAAGTCTATGAGAATATGATCCCTTCTAAAAATACAAGTCTATAGGATATATTGCAGCACTGCAACTAAAAATCTATAGCAGAATTGACATAAAGATCGATTAGATGCTTTACTCACTGTGCGGCAATCGATCATGTGCTTATCCATAACTACTCTTTCTGCAACAGCAGGATCCGCAAAGACAACAAACCCGAAACCACGAGCACGACCAGTTACACGATCCCTCATGATCACAGCCTCCACCACCTCTCCATACTTCCTGAAATATTCCTTGAGCCGTTCCTCATCTGTGTCCCAGGAAATCCCACCAATGAAGAGCTTCCCATGATCTGGTTCCATCTTTTTTCTGCAACAAAACATCACAAATCCAACAACCCAATTCAATTCAACTGAAAAAACACACTTAGGAATATATGCAATTCAATCTGAATTGAAAATCTGCCAAAGAAACTTCATAATTCAATAGTTAAAGGCAAACTTTTCATCGGGATTACATTAATAAATCCGAAAAGACTCCGATATTCAATCGAAAAATAGAAACAAAGAGATCAAAATGTGGATAAGCACAAGACATTACCTTGTCCAAAATTCAGACAGAACCCAGATAGTGCTCTGACTGAAACAACAATTAGGAAACGTCAAATCCAATCTTGGAACCTCCGATCTTCATGAACCAATCAGAACAACAAAGCGGATTTCCTAAACAAACAAAAAAACCCAACAAATAAAAAAATTGAGCAGAATTGTGGATCAGAAAATCAGAGAGACCCAACAATTCAAATAGCAAGATCAACCAAAAGAAAAAAATAAAATAAAAAGCTGAGAAATTTTACCATTTGAGGAGGACCCAGATGAGAAAAAAGATGAAAGCTAAGATCTAAGGAGTGGGATTGGAATATATGTAATGAAAAAAACAGAGGAGGATGTGGTGCTCATCCTCTCTATTTCTCTCTTTTGCTATTCTATGTTTCGTGGCTATCCCACTTCCTGTCTTATAAGTATATTTAAATTTAAATCTAATTTATAAAAAAGAAATGGGGAATTTGGAGGACTTTTTATATAAATAGACTGACAATCCACTGGTTTAAGAATATTTGGAGGAGCCAAAGGAGGATGATGACAGTGGATGTTTCTTTTGCTCGAAGAAATTAAAAACAAAACACAAACTAAAAGTTTCTCGATTTCCTTTCGAAGCAACATGTTGCATTGTTGTACTACTCACCACACGCTCTTACTACAAATTACAGACAATTCAAATACAGTTGCTTGACTTCTAAGTTTTTCTTTTGGAAAAAACGTATGATATTCATTTACGAGAAGAATGAAAAAGTACGGATTTGGTGCATTTATATGGGCTTGGGTAAAATTTTTGTTTGAAATTTTAACTCGGTCAAAGTGAAAAAAAAAATGTCATGCACTAAATTTTACAAGTTATGACCATCCTGAAATAATATATCATCAATTAACTCCTGAATACCTTGAACCAAATCAATTCATTTTCCACCGATAGTTCAAACCGTGCAGCCCCTAAGTTTTTTCAAAATTATTTTTGTCCATCTTAATTCTTAGATTGGATTGCAAACTTGCATGGAAGCACCAAACTAACATTAGACATTTGCGTTTTGGTGCCTTTAAAACATGCTCGTGTAATACAAGTTATAATTAAATTTAAGGTTTTGGGATTATAATGTGTATATGTTTGACAAGATTGCCAGTGTAAATTAAAATAAAAGCAAAAGACAAAAAGTACAACCAAAATACAATTCTGGTTAAGATTTCTATGGGATCTCAAACTGCTAAATTAAGTAATGTGGGCACTTTATGAGATTTATGGAGTTCCTAAAATAATCCACATATCCAAAAATTACCACGCAACAACAAGAAGTTTGATTATCACTGCATAAAGTATTTGATTTTTTTCAGAATTAGTTTACATCATTTTCCAAAACTAACTTTAATTATCGACACTCTAATTAGAATCATGAACGTGAGAACTACCAACCACCAAATCTCCATGTGACACTAATTCAATGAAGTTTTGCAGGTATATATCCATCTCTCAAAATTTCTTAATATAGTACCCAAAGTCGTGATGTATTTATTGGTTTATAGAACGGGGATATTATAATTTATACTCTAATTAATAAGCCACATTATATTAGTCATCATTAGTAATTAGATATTCAAAATACGTTGAATTTAAGACATTTTACTTATAAGCAGCAATAAATATCACTAGTCGCTTTGCATTATGATCGCATTATTACGAGACTGTAAATGCTGATTAGTCGCCTTCTATAATGATGAGGTGCTGTTGTGATACTCGCAACTTCTCAAACAGCCGACCCTAATAAAGAAAACATATGCAAACATGAATACTGTGGAGGTTGCACCCATCGTTATAAGCTTTAGAAATTTTCAAGAATGTCATTTTTTTGGGGTAAGAAAATGTCGTTTTCAAGTTATAGATCAAGGGAAGCTTGGAAATGTCCTTTACTTGTGGCCAATTTGTTCCTTTTCTTTTGTTCAATACTCGATAGAAGGCCTATTAATTTGTTCGTTAGTGAGTTATAGTACATGGAGGGATATATAGGACCACATGCATTCCATGTCTCCTGTGATTCTAAAAAAAAGAGAGATAAGAGCCAAAAACATTTGTTTATTTATGCATGGAATGGACGAAAGGATAAGAGTCGATGTGACCACACAGAAGATTAGCCTCACGATCGATATCAAAAACTGAAAATCCATGAAATTGCTTACAAACAGAAAGGTGGCATTTAAATGAAGGGTTAATAAAACGTACTTACGAAAAGAATTGAAACCATATGGTAACAAAACTATATTGTCGCCCATTAAAATCATCTATCTAAGCTTACCTATCGTGGTTACCACTCGTATTTTATCTCCCTCCTTATATGACCCAACATGTGAGAAGCAGATAAAGAAAAAGGTCCATAAGTTCGGTTCCAATTTGTTTGCTAGATCCTAAGAGACGTATGTATTATTGATTTTGTCTTACTATTATGTCGTTACAATTTTGAAGAAATGTTTCAAGCTAAAAGGCATATAGACATAAAAAAATACTTTTGAAATTATTTAAATTAGTATTAAAGATAAATAATTAAATGAAAACCAAGTATCGATGTGCATGTTAGCATGATCAAATGTTTGTTGACCTAAAAGATAAAAACAGCAGCAGCTTACCCCAACCAAATATATGAATAAGCTAACCTAAACCTCACACATAAATATTTTGGACTTACCCAAATAGTGAATAAATATTTCAATAGTTTTAGTGACATAAATTAAGAAATCAATTTCGACTTTTCCAACATAGTGCCAGTAGAAAGTAATATGTTTTTGGAAATTTCCGTATGTTTGTTTCTTTCACAGAAGATATTCCGGCAATGTAGTTCACCTAATTACATATAATTTAATTGTCACTTAGTATTACGGTTAAGTAGTATTCTTCAGTTGTAAGTGAGAACTCTTAGGTTCTATTCTCGCCAAAGACGAATTTGAATCATTTGCTAACCTATTATGAGGCTTAATCCACTTCCCTCCTCTGTATATAAAATAATTGACAAATATGATTTAATTCCAAAAAAAATGAAAAAAATATTATAATTCTTTCCTTTTTTTGGTCATATTGTTTTGGGGTTAGAGCTTTGATATAGAGTAATTTAAATTTGAATTACAAAAAAATGAAGAAAAAAAATTACAATCCTTTCCTTTTTCCGGTCATATTGTATTTTGTTTACAAGTTTAGTCTCCCTAACATTACTCCTCTATATATATATATATATATATATATATATATATAAGAGTAATGATAGGTGGACTAAATTTGTAGACAAAATTTACAAAATGATATGTCACCAATAGAAATGAGCACATTTAAAATCCTAATTAACTCTAATTCTCTTGGGTGTTGTGGCTTATTTTAATCTGATAGGGGGAGAGGGGCAGCACAGAGAGAGATATGTTTGTAGGATTGTGTAGAGGATGTGTTATTCCCCTATGCAGTGCCTTTATTTATAGTAATAAGGGAGGGAATAATCCTTCTCCTCTAAGGAATACAAGTTCTAATAGGGAGAATTAAATCTAATATAGGATTTACACAATCACACTTACATACAAAGTTTATAACATTCCACCTTGAGTGTGTAAATACTCAAGTAGATTAGGCATCATGTAGAGTTAAGGAAGTTGACTCGTCGACACTGATTCTAGGAACATGCTAGTCTCAAAGTAAAGTAGGAACTTGCATGGAACTAAGTCTCACAAAAAACTCTATGGCTATGGTAAAACCCAAGTAGGAACAAAACCCATAGTCTAAGGAAAATGCGTGAGAAAATGCAAAGTCAAATGAAACATCTATTGGATATCATCAGGGATATGATCAACCCAAAGTGTGTGCCTTGTCAAAACCTTGTTAGATAGCAAAAACCCAGTGGGAAAAATGCTCCTAATCGTAGGGGAAAAGAGTACATTAAGATCAAGCAAATATACTTCAAGATACTCCCCCTGAGTTTGACATAATTCCAAAGAGAACTAAGTATGTTACAACTCAGAAAGTTTACGCATACCAATTCCTTGAACAAGCTTATGAAACGTGGCATTCGGTAGTGATTTGGTGAAGAGGTTTGCCAGATTGTCTTGTGAACAGATTTGCATGACTTTAATCTTCTAATGCTCTTTCTGTTGATGTGCGAAGAAGAACTTCGGCATAATATGCTCGATGTTGTCTCCCTTGATGTAACCCTTCTTAAGCTGTTTAATGCATGCTACGTTATCTTCATAGATCATCGTCGGGACATCAACGACGGGGTAAAGATCGCAGGAGCTTCGAATATGGCCTACAACTGCTTTCAACCAAAGCATTCCCAAGTTGTTTCATGTAAGGCGACAATCTTAGCATGGTTAGACGAAGTGGCAAATAAGGTTTATTTAGTTGACCTCCAAGAGATTACAGTGCCTCCAAGAATAAAGACATAACTCGTTCGAAAATGCGCCTTGTGCAGATTATATAAGTATCTTGCATCAACATAACCAACAAGGCAAGAATCGACTCAAGATAAGGGGGTGCAACATCACTTGAGGATCCGTAGGGATAAAACAGGCCCAGATCCGTTGCACCCTTAAGGTAATGGAAAATGTCGCCAGTCCAGTGTTTACGTGTTAGTGCATTATTGTATCTTGCCAGAAGATTAACAACGAAAGAGATGTCGGGTCTAGTGCATTAAGCTAAGTACAATAAAGCGCCTATCGCACTTAGATAAGGAACTTCAGGCTCCAAAATATCTTCATCATCCTTCTTCAGATGGAAAGGGTCTCATTTTGCATCTAGCGATTGAACGACCATAGGAGTACTCGAAGGCTTCGCTTTATCCTCGTTAAAGCGGCGCAACACTTTCTGGGTGTAGTTCGATTGATGTACTAAGATTCCATCCGAATGATGCTCTATCTCAAGATCGAGACAGTATCGAGTCTTTCCTAGATCTTTCATCTCAAATTCTGACTTTAAGTGCGCGACAGTTCTCTTGAACTTTTCAGGAGTTTCGATGAGGTTTATGTAGTCGATGTAAACTGCAACAATTGTAAAACCGGAATATGACTTTTTAATTCACACACAATGGCATAGTTTGTTGTTCACATATCCCTGACTAGTTAAATATTCATTCAATGATTATACCACATTCTTTCGGATTGCTTCAAACTGTAGAGTGAACGCCTCAGCCGAATTGAGAGCGTGTTTCGAGGTTTGGGAATATTTGATTTAGTCAATGTAAGTCCTTCAGGAACTTTCATATAAATTTCCGTATCAAGATCCTATAAACTACATACTCAATTTTTTCGAAAACTACCAAACTGATAAGGTAGCGAAAAGTAATCACATCCATAATGGGTGAATAAGTTTTGTCATAGTCATCCCAGGGCGTAGTGAGAAGCCTTTCGCAATAAGATGAGCTTTGTAGCGCATAATTTTATTATTCTCATTACGCTTCTGAACGAAAACCCATTTGTAGCCAATGGGCTCACATGTAGAGAGTAAGAGCTACAGGTCCAAACACTTTATGTTTCGCAAGCGAATCGAGTTTGACTTGGATTCCTTGTTTTCAGTTTGAGCTATCAGTTCTACATTGACATTCATCAACTGGAACGGGGTTCAATGTCATCGCTCAACATGATCTTAGTAGTTACTACATATGCTAATGCATCGTCGATGATCATCTTATTTCTACACCAAACATCATCCAAGCTAACATAATGGACTGAAATCTCACGATTCTCGGGAGGTGGATTTGTCTCTTCAAGGACGTTTCGTACTCTAGAATTTCCTCATGAGTTTGATAGAATGAGTAAGCGACGGTCGAATTCCCAATAAGCTTAGTAAAAGCTTGTATCGTGGGTTTCCTTTTCTGAAGGTGTGAATCCTTTGAACCAAGTGGTCTGCCACACTTTTGTGTAGGGGCAGAGGATTGGCTAGCAGCTAATGTACGTGGATCGGTCAGAGTGGCATCTCGGGCCTCCATGAGGGAAGTCCATCGTACATTTGGTACATCCATCTTTGCAAGCACATTCGTAGCTGGAATATGTGATTTTATCACTCACGCTAGATCTGTGCAAGCATCTGGCATGCTCTGAGCTATGCTTTGAAGATCTAATGTGCATTGCACTTCAGTTTCAAACTGAGTAGTTCGGAGACAAAGTCGGAGTCATCCATAATAATTCGCGTCGTTCTTCAGGAACATTAACGTTCTTATCTCCCCCTAATGACTGGAAGACAGTCTCATAGAAGTGACAATCCGCAAAACAAGCGCTAAACAAATCACCTGTCAAAGGTTTTAAGTAACGAATAATTAAAGGAGAATCATATCTGACATAGATTCGATATTTCGCTGAGGCCCCATTTTTTGATGTAATGGTGGCGAAATCAGCACATAAACCACATAACCAAAAATCTGCAATCTGGTAACCAACTGAAGGGCGCTATATGGTTATGTTGCAACAGGCCTCACGCGAACCAATATGGTTGCGTGGAATATTGCATGGCCCTAAGCAGCGACCAGGAACTTGGTACGTATGACCAACAATCGAGTAATCATTTGTAAGCGCTTAATGAATGCCTCTGCCAGGCCGTTTTGGGTGTGAACATGGGGTACTGGATGTTCAACTTCAACCCTAACCGACATGCAATAATCATAAAAAGTTTTCGATGTGAATTCTCCAACATTATCCAATCAAATGGATTTGATCAACGTAAGCCAACAGTTTAGAGAATGTAACGTTCCTTGTGGACAACAAGCACGCATGTGACCAACGTGTGGAAGCATTAACCAAAACCATAAAATATCTAAATGGTCCGCAGTGAGGGTGAATCGGTCTATAAATGTCCTCCTGAATCCTTTGTAAAAAATAAGAGGATTCGAACGAATCTTGTCATAAAAAGGCCTAATAATAAACTTTTCCATGGAGCAGGTTTGACATGCGATTCCTTGAATCAAACCTAAACTTCAAGTTAGTGGATGCCCGTGTGATGATTTGAGGATACGACGCATCGTTATTTGTCCATGGTGTCCTAAATAATCATGCCAAAGTGTAATTTCGTGTGTGGTCCCAGAGGTAGGGCTGGTCACATAGTGGTTTTTTTATAGAACATATGTTGTAGTATATAGACTACTCGGGATACACTCCATCTTCTTTAGAATACGCTTCTGGCCATATTCGTAGGAAATGATGCATAGAAATTCAACACCATTTTCTACATAAGTTTCAACGTGGTAATTATTATCTCTAATATCCTTGAAACTCAAAAACGTTTTTGCAGAACGTGGAGAATAAAGTACCTCATCAATGGTCAAGATTATATCATTGGACAACATTATACGTGCCTTACCATATCCTTCAATCAAGTTAGATGGCCCTGAGAGGTTTGTCAGAAGTGCATTCTTAGGTATGAAGTTAGTGAAATAGATGTGTTCATGCAAAACGGTGTACGTGGTTACACTATATGCCAGACAACTAACTTTCCCACTAGTCATACCTAGAAATAAAAATTAATTGAACTAGTCACATGCATGAAAGTTCAAAAACTTAAATCCATTCAATTAATTTTTTTCAATAAAAGTTTATGAACTTCAGGTCATAGTACTTGCAAACAAACGCATATATATACAAAAATATGCAACAAATATATACGAGTAGGTCTTCGGGGCTATGATTATAATTGAATTAATTATTTAGACTTCGGGGCCAAAATTAAAGGTTGGATGAAAAATTATAAAACCCCAATTGTCTAAAAATAATAAACAATTAAACTAAGGGCCAAAAAACAAGGACCAAAAGCCCACAGTTGGGCTGAGCAGATTGGATTGTGTGGCCCATGCCCAAAAATTAAGCTAGATTGGGCTCAAGCCTAATATGTAGGCAGGCCCAGCATCACAAAATAAATGGGCTGCAAGCACAAGCCCAAAAGCAGGGGCCCAAAAAAGGCTCTGATTTGGTGCAATGTGTACACAGGTACACTAGTGCATGGGTTGAGATCCGGTGCAACGTGGAATAGGTGCACTGATACACTAGCAACAGGTTGGGATCAGGTGCGACGCGGATATAGGAATCGGGACAACCATACGGGGCTGGGTTCCTCTATACGAGACATGGAAACATCGTGGCCAAAGAGGGCCAGTGTTGGGTCGAGGGAAGCTTCAAAGCCCAAAGGGCTAAGTGGGTTTGGGTCCGTGATCCAAACACCTCAGCGCGAGCTGGGTGAATGTCGCTGGAGAAGAAAATCGGCTCCACTACTTTAGGCGGTTGTGTCGTGGCATAAAAATCACCACAAACGAATTGTGGGTTCATTGGTGGCCCATAAGAGTGGACTGATAGTGAAAACTCTCAACGTTCTAGAATCCCTAAAAAAATTTATCGAAATTTTGAAAAATCAGATGAGATTTAATGGAATCTCGGTCAATTGAGGTCAGTGGATGAGCTTCAGGCTGTCGTGACGGTGACCCAAGGTTAAGGTTGGGTTGCAGGCCCACTTGTGAGGGAGAAGACGCTATAGAAGATGTCGGGTGTTTTCTGGGTTTCAAACCAGGAGCCTATGGCTCCAACTTCGTGGTCTCGCAGCTCGGCTCAGCCACACAGGCTACGGGCTTGGTCCTGGTGGCTCAACGTGGCGCGGTTTAGGATCCAACAGCTGGTAGTGTGGGATGGTGACGGGATGGGTTTTGTGATAAACCCTAATTTTAATTTTTTTTCTTAATTCCTAGATTAATTCAATGCATTCAACATATAATTTAATGCATGAGTAGATATATGATGCAATTCATGGCAGTATCAATTCACATAATTCAACAATTATAGATATAATGCATGCACAATTTATGTAGAATCTAAAATTTGAAAAATGTAAAGTTGGGTCATGCATTATAGTGAATGTTCATGCTATCAGGGCTACAAAAATATTGAGGAAAAAACAATTGTTTTGAAAGAACCTGATTGCGTGACGATATTGATGAACTGGTTTGATGCAGAAGACTTCCATGTCAGATTTCTAAGCACATCGGTAAGAGCATGATGATAACATGTTGTGGCTTATTTTAATCTGACAGGGGATATAAGGTCGGCGACACAGAGAGAGAATAGAGAGAGATGTGTTTGTAGGGTTGTGTAGATGATGTGTTATTCCCCCTACGCAATGCCTTTATTTATAGTAGTAAGGGAGGAATAATCGTTCTCCTCCAAGGAAAGTCCTAATAGGAAAGAATAACAAGGATCAAATATAATCTAGAATTTACACAATCACACTTAAATACAAAGTTTATAACATTGGGTGCATTTTTGCTCACCCACACTAACTTTGGGCACCATACACCTTATTAGGTGCCATGTGTCCACCCTTTTAACCTTAGTTACTTGCTAATTAAATATGAGTGGTACTACGCCCACCCCATTGTCTTATTTTCCCACCCCATTTTATCTTTGCACCCACCAAAAGTGTTGTAAGAAGAAAACACTCTTTTCTCACACACCATCATTCCTAAAACACCCTAATGTGATTTCATCCCTCGACACCCCTACTCCGCTGGAATGCCGCACCAATTCCCAACACCCAACCCAGGTCCCCTAGCCATCAGAACACCACCATGGCAACAAAATTACCTTACCATCCATCTTCTTGTTCCTTACATAGTCTAGATATTTTATTTTTCCTATGAATGAATTTCAAGTATTGCAGATTGTAATGGAATTCAATGGGTGGGTTATGTATTTAAAGTTTTAGAAAGAAGGAAAATGAGATAGAAGAAAGGTGAGGTTTGGGTTGGGATTAGAACCAAAGAAGGGGCTG
The DNA here is from genome assembly GCF_019419815.1 of Pyrus x bretschneideri. Lineage (NCBI taxonomy): Eukaryota > Viridiplantae > Streptophyta > Magnoliopsida > Rosales > Rosaceae > Pyrus > Pyrus x bretschneideri. The sequence continues at coordinate 582,162 of NW_025999805.1, read as the reverse complement.
GGAGGACATAGAGTTTAAAGTCATGGATGTTATGAAGCAGTGATGGGTGATATATGATCGGTTGGTTCGTATTTGATTAGATCCTTGAAATTAAGGTTTTGGAGAAAGAAAAAATGGAAGTAGAAATACTTGTTTACAAGAGATGGGGATTTCATCCCAGAAATGCACAATAATTAAATTGAAAGAAGATTTTTCTTTTTTCTTTTACAGAGATGGTGAACGGGCATAAGGAAATGGGCAATCCGGCAATGTGCAGTTGGCATAAGAAAATTGGCAATCTGCAGTACGTTTTTGTTTTGATCCTTACATGTCATTTTACAAGGGTAAAATTGATATTAAATTTATACTAAAGTGTGGGTGAAAAATAAGACAATGGGGTGGATTTATCATCACCCTTAAATATATCATTTTCAATTTTTAAAACTAATTTTAAACATTAAAATAAAAAATAAAAAAATAAAAACTCAAACCCTTCAAGTTCCACACCCAGCCAAATCCCAGAAACAACTACCCACCCACACCACCCCTTCATAGCAGTTCCACCGGGGCTTGATAGCCCGGCACCCAGCCCCCCAAACAGCCCGGCACCTAGTCAATCCACTCCAGCCCAGCTTAAGCTGGTTTCCAGGCTAGCCCAGAATCGACAAAGGCATGAACTGGCCTATCTGACGCCAACGTGGCATTGGAAGGAAGCTGAAATTTGTTTTGGGCCAAGCGCGTGGCAAGCACTCGCGACTGGGAGCGCGTCACCGACAAGAATTCAGACATGGGGCTCGCATGTGCAACGCACTTAGTGAACATATGGGGAGGCCACGTGGCCCGTCCTGGGCCGTTGGATTTCCAACTGCTAGTTATCTGGACCGTTGGATTTCCAACGGTAAAAAAAAATTGAATTTGAATTTTGATCTTGACCATCCGATCATAAATCAACGGTCCACATTTTTCCCCCAAATTTTTTTTTTTTAAAAAAAAGGCACAACGGTCAGAATTATGACTGTTGGCCACGTGTCAACTTATAGGCTGTTGGATTTGAATATTTTTCAAATCCAATAGTCCAGATTGATTAACTAAATTAAAATTTATAAAAAAAAATTATGAAAAATTGTTAAAAAATACAGAAAAATTAAAAAAAAAATTTATAAATACTTAACCTTCATATTCCACCTTACACCACATTTCAATATTTTCTACGCTTTGAGAGAAAAAAATGACTACATGAAAGCTCATCGAAGATCTTAATTTGTGTGAATGCTGGGTTCACACTACTCATGACCTGATTACGGGTAATGAGATGGATAAGCGAGAAATGTGGAGTAAAATTACAAAAGCGTATTGCGATGTACATGGAAAAGATGCCAGAAGTAGTCAAGGTCTTCAAGGTCGTTGGAAAAAACTCAACGCATCCTTTACTTGTTGGAAAAATGCCATCTTTCATGCTTCCGGTAATCTGCGTAATGGGACAAGTTTAGCAGATTAGGTGACAATATTTTTATTTATTTATATGCATTCCACCCGCATCAATATTTTAATTTATTTATTTGTGTTACACCCGCATTTTATAATACTGTCTTATCCCACATTTATAGAAACTACAAGCACAAGCATTCTACAATGCGAAGAACCAGAACAAATCATTCAGTAGATGGGAATGTTGGCAAATTATCAAAGATTACCCCAGATACAAAATTGTGGCAACCGGTCCATAAGTTATCATGCACGGCATAGGTTTACACAGTTTGCCAAAGGTAGAGACAGTCGAACAAGAAGGCGACACATTTGAAAAGACAGAAGGGACGCTTAAAGAAGTGCTGGAGACCCAACCGACTCGTTAGTCCCTCAGGCCTCAAGGTTAAAAGGCATCAAAGAAAAAAGTTAGTTCTTCCAAAAATGACTACACTAAATATATGGATGAACTTGCTCGCCAAGGTGAACTGAACATGGCGTGAGAAGTGGCTAGAGATGAGGAAAAAGTTGCTGCTATGGCAGCAATATTAGCAGTTACTAAAAGACGTGATGCAACGTCTGAGAGACAAAGAGAAATAGTTAATCGAGAGAACGAGATGATTAGAGAAGCACTTAACCAAGAAAATGAGATGCTCAGAGAAGAAATGATGGCTTAAGCAGATCGTGACACTATGAACAAGCCTCTAGTAGGACTGTCTCCAAATTCAAAATATTTTTGGACTTCAGAAAAAAGAGACATGCTGTGAAAGAGGTGTGCAAGAGATGCGGAAATAAGTCGAAGGGGTTTTAGCTACACAGATCATAACAACGAAAATCCTAGCACCACATATCCTAGCTCCACAGACTTTGTATAATTTTGTATTTATTTGTAGTACTTTATTTAATTCCATATCCTAGCTCCTAGGGAAGCCTCGCATCTCACCCTTCCTGAGAAGCCTTCGCATTTCCCTTGGTGTGGGTTTCCGAAGGTACTCATTGGTGTAGAGGGCTTCAATTGCAGAGCAAAACCGCATCAGGGACTCCATAACAGTTGTTTTTCCCATCCTTGTGATCTCATCCACTTGATCTACAGATACTTCATATGCAAGCATTCATAAAGCAACCGTAATTTTTTACTTAGGAAGAAGACCTAGAACATGAAAAGCATCCTCTTTTTGCACAAAGTATGGATCATGTTTGCAAATAGCACTCATGATTTTGTCAAACCAACTTCATTGCATTCTAAAACGACATCTAAAAACATGATCAAGGAATACACTGTTGGGAATAAAATAATCTTCTAAGAGATCTTCACCTCGTCTTTCCCTTTTTCTATCAAAGTTTACGGCCCATTTGGGCTTGCCTATCTGACCCACAACTTCCATGACATGGCGGGAATGTGAGGCCCTCTACCTTCTATGGTCATCATCCTCATCCTTCTCCATTGTAAAAGCCTTATCTCCACCTCCATCTTCCTCGAGATTGACCAATTCTTCCTGTTGTGCCAACAATCTTTTTTGTTGCTCCGCAAACTGTTATACACTTTCCTTGAAGAAAACATTGTAAGAACTCAATATTTGAAAACGACGAAGAAGTATTTTGAGCTATAAAGAAGGATTGAGTTTGGTATGAGGATAGATGTAGGAATGTAGGGTTTATATGGACAAAAAAAGAAAGGATGAGGTTCTGAACAATGTCATGTGGCACTACGTGATTGGTTGAAAATGTTATTGAAATCTTGGCTAAATTATTTTAAACAGAAGTGACACGTGGTACATCGGGATTGGTTGAAAATCTTATCGGAAATCTATCCACAAAATAGTATGTTCGGATAATGACACGTGGCGTGACAAGATTAGTTGAAAATCTTATCGTAATCTTAGCTAAATTATTGTAAACAGATAGTGACACGTGGCGTGTCGGGATTGGTTGAAAATCTTAGTGGAAATCTATTCACAAAATAATACGTTCGGATAATGACATGTGGCGTGACAAGATTGGTTAAAAATCCTATCCGAAATTAAAACTATTTTATTTATTTATTTTTTTATAAAAAAATTTAAAATATTTTAAATGGGCTGAGTACCAGCGCAATTTGTTAGGGTGGAGATTGTTTGTGCCAAAGCATTTTTTAGACTTTGTGCCAGCGCATTTTTTTAGGAGTGGAACTAGTCTCAATTGATTCTTCAAAGTCTACCCCCACCCAGCCAATCTTCTTCGTGCCATGGTGAATCACCATGTGTCCGTTCTCTCCTTACACTGTAAGTCTAATTTTATTTTAATTTATAAAGAAACCCAACAAACTGTCCTCGCCAAGAAAATAATCCTAAATTGGAAAGTCAAATCTGTACGTGCACAGAAATATCCTCGCAAGAAAGAGAAAGGGTTGATTCTTTAGGTGATTTTGTTATCGAATTTCATGGCTTCAAAGGCGCAGCCGTTGTGGTGGTCTTCGGCTGTTGTTACGGTAGAAGAAAAATGAGGGAGGGCGGAGGACGAAGTCATGGCAGATTCGCCACGCTCCCGAAGAAGAAGATTGGCTGGGTGGGTGGGGAATGAAACACTGCTGGGCAGGGTTTGAGTTTTTATTATTTTTAAGTTCAATGTTTAAAATTAGTATTTATTTATTTATTTTTTTTTTTTGTTTTTTTAGCAAATTATATTATCTACATTAAGGGGAAAGGGGTTTACTAGCAATAATGTGGTTCAATTTCGTCTTTGGCAAAAATTGAACCTAAGACATGTCACTTACAAGTGAAGAGGAATATCACTATACCGTAATACTAAGTCACAATGTTTAAAATTAGTTTTAAAAAGGAATTGTTATTCGCACTCTAAAAATCTCATTTTGCACTACCAAACTTTCCATAATTAAAAAGAAACTTACACTTATGAGGAGTGTAGAATGAGATTTTTGGAATGCTAATAACAGTTTCTTGTAAAAATTGGGAATGATATATTTAATTAACAAGTAACTAGGGTTAGAAGAAATGACACATGACAGTTGATAAGATGTATGGTAAGCATACATCAAAATTAATTTGGGTAAGCAAAGAAGCACCCAAATCTCTTCCCTCTCCTCCTGATTTGTTGTTCCCACCACCATGAGGCTCTCTACTTTTTAATCACACGCCTCTTCTGTTTCTCTGGTAACTCCCTTCGCTTCAACACCACTTCTATTCCTCATGCTTGCTTCTATATAACTTTAGCCCCTAAAACTAAATTTTCTCTACATAAAACCCGACATAAGTTTTTTACTCAAATAAAACCTATTTACTAGATTCCACATCAGCAAATTATTAATTATGTTTGACTTAACACATTTAAATTTTTTTGAATGCCTAAAATACCCCTATTTGAATGTTTGATGTACACAATTAATGCCATGAGAATTATAAGGGAGAATTAATAATTTTACAAAAAAAAAAAAAAACATTTGTTATAAATTCATTGCCTAATATATAATAACAATAAAAATGTCTAATATATTGACATGCTTATTTAAGTCACTAAAATTATATTTTACATATTAATGTAGGTAAATTATTTCACACACATATACAAAAAAAATGACTAATATATGTAAAGCTTCATGCAAAATAATTTACCTAAAAAAATGTTATTTGATTCAAATAGGGCACCTACTACTAAAAATTTTAAAATGTCAGATTGCTCAAAATAATTTACCCAATTTATGTAAAATACATGAAAAATAATTTACCTACATACTAAACAAACCCAATATATGCAAAATAATTCACCTACATAATAAAGCAATATTATTTTATTTAATACTAATTTACCTACAAAATATATTATTTGCTAATCATAAATTTACAAATAGGTAAACTAATTACATATAATAATTTTTTAACATATATGTTAGTACTGCACATATATATATATATATATATATATATATTTGAACGTATAGTAGTACTATATACATATAGGTAAATTATATGTATATTGAACTTTTAGTAGTATGATATACTTTTGAATGTATTTATGTGTGTGTGTGTGTGTGTATTTATATATGTTAGGGGTAATAGTATGTGCAATAATTATTTGTTCATTATAATTAAGGTAAGTAATAAGATTTATTGATTTGATATGAATATTGTAGCACAAGTTGTAAATATTTTGTAATAATAGGTCAATTACTTTTCTATTTGGCAGTCTTTTTCAAATTTGGATTTTATTTTGATGTTTAGATTTAGGTGGATTTTTATCCAAGAAATAAGAGTTACAAGAGTCTATATTTAAAAAACCTATTTATAATTGGTTCACTTTGTTGGATTATTATCTTTTTTGAAAGGTGAAAACCTAAAGGGTGGGAGCTTGAAGGCATTCTTGTTGCAAAATAACGTGGCTTCAGTGAAACTTTAGAATCGGATTCTAAGGAAACTATTCTCGCATTACACAACTCTATTGAGAATGGCAGCTGAGAGTCTTTTCCTACACTAAGGATAATTTTGGAGGTTAGGGGTTCCTTCCAAGTGTGAAGTGTCTTAGGTTCCTCAATCAGCCAACAAGGTGGCAGACTCTTTGGCATTGCAGACAAGTGCAGAGATGAGCTATTCTACTTGGGTCGATAGACCACTGTAGACATCGAAATTTCAGTGAAATAAATGTTGACCAATGCATTAAAATTACAACCTTTATTCATTTCACCTACATCACACACTCATTTCACCTACAAACTACACTCATTTCACTTACAAACTCCACTCATTTGACTTACAACATCCACTCACTTCACCAAAAAGAATGGATGGTGGTGATTCATTCTCAAAGCCTATAAATAGGCTTCTCCATCAAGGATAAGGGGGGAGAAAAGACCAATTCACAGCACACCAAAACCTTGAAGCTTTGAAACTCTAAAGCTCTCAAGTAAATCTTGAATGATCAAGAAAGCCTTCTTCGTTCTTCGTCAAATCCTCCATCAAGATCAAGCCCCGACGGCCCTTGAAGAAACTTCCCTCAACCTTCAAGATCAAGCCCTGACGACCCTTAAAGAAAGTGTTCATCGTTCATCATTCGTTCATCCTAAGATCAAGTCCCAACAACCCTTTGGATCAACAACCTCAATAAATCCACACACCAGTTCTTTAAGATCAAGCCCAAAAGCCCTTGAAGATCTGTTTATCCTAAGATCAAGCCTCGACGACCCTTTGGATCAATAACATCAACAAATCCACACACCAGTTCTTCAAGATCAAGCCCAAAAGTCCTTGAAGATCTGTTCATCCTAAGATCAAGCATCGACGGCCTATTAGATCAACAACATCAACAAATCCACGTACTCGTTCTTCAAGATCAAGCCCAAAATCCTTTGAAGATCCATTCATCCTAAGATTAAGCCTCGACGGCCCTTTGGATCAACAACATCAACAAATCCACACAACTGTTCATCCTTAGATCAAGCCCCGATAACCCTTTAGATCAACAGCTCATTCACAAATCTACACCTTACAAAGATAGAATCAGAGGATCAAATTGTAAAAGAGATTGTAACCCAAAATCATTAATACAAAATATTATTTTGTACACGTGTTCTTGTTTCAGGAAAATTCGTGTTTACAAATTTGGCACACCGAGTGGGACAATCTCTACCTCTCATCTCTTTCTCCGTTAAGGAATCTGAACACACCTCAAAATCCATGGCATCAAGCAAGGGATAAGCCATTCTAACAACCACCAAGGGAAGGATCTTGAGCACTTCCAGTACGAACGGACAATCCATTTTCTCCATAACCGCTCCTCAACATGCCGCTTCAAAATTGGCGCCACTAAGGGAGCAAGGGGAGCATTAAAGGTGCCAGTCCATCATCAACCTGACCTCATTGGGGGCACCGAAGCATGCTGCTGAGGCGCACAAAATAACATCCCAAAACAGCCAACGGGGTTCTTAGTCAACACCTTGGATGTCTGAAGGAAAGTCGTGTTTATTGGTTGCACAAGTCATGACCATGGGCGTTACCTCCATTGAAGAACAACTAGCTCAAATGAGTGAAGCAATTGCAAGGCTTGCAAGGACCGCAGAGGAGAAAGACTTGCAAATCACTGCACTTATCAACTGCTTAGAGGCTCAACATGACAAAAAAGTTGACCGCAACCCAAAGGTTGATCCACTAAAGAAAGAAGCCGACGAAGAAGAGAAACCTCTGGTGGAGAAAGTCGAGGAGAAGCCAGACCAAGCAACAACACTCATAGGTTATTTTTCCATACAGCATATCCAGGACATGATTGCCAACACCGTCAGAACACAGGTAAGAGGCACTTCGTAGGATGCACTGATGTACTCAAAGCCATACACCAAGAGGGTTAATAGCTTGCGGATGCCGACAGGTTATCAGCCGCCAAAATTCATACAATTCAATGGAAAGGGAAACCCTAAGCAACATGTCGTCCATTTCATTGAAACTTGCAACAATGCTGGTACGGAGGGAGACTACCTCGTCAAGCAGTTCGTGCACTCACTAAAAGGTAACGCCTTTGACTGGTACACCGACCTTGAGCCCGAGTTTATCAACAGTTAGGATCAGCTAGAAAGGGAATTCCTCAACCGCTTTTACAACACTTGCCGCACTGTGAGCATGCTGGAGCTGACCAGTACGAAACAGTGGAATGATGAACCTGTCGTCGACTTCATCAATAGATGGCGTTCATTAAGTCTGGATTGCAAATATCGACTTTTTGAAACCTCCGCCATTGAGATGTGCGTTCAAGGCATGCAGTGGGGACTACACTACATCCTTTAAGGCATCAAATCACGAACCTTTGAAGAGTTAGCCACCCGTACCCATGATATGGAGTTAAGCATCACCCATCATGGGAAGAAAGAACCGATCACTGACTACAAGAATGACAAAGTTTTGGGGCCAAAGGTGGATAAGGCTGCGTGGAAACCCACCAAGGAAGCAATGACGATTAACACAATTCCAGTCAAAATCTCTACACGAGGCAAGGCGATTCAAACCGAAGCTTTTCGTGATCAAGAAGTTGGCTCAGAAATGAATCATCGAGCTAGATCTTGACGATGTGGTGAAGTCAAACTATACCATCATCACTTCTGGCTCTTTCAACTCAAAATCTTCACCTCAACCGCTGGGGGCATGCTCTAAAACCATGTCAGTCAAGTCAAGTGAAGTTAAAGGATGGACTCATGTCACTCTAAAGAAAATGCACAAGAAGCATACGTCTTATCCACAAGTTCACCAATCGGAAAAGGGGCAAAGCAACTATCGTCAACTTTCAAAGCTACACGAAAGTGTTGAGGATGATGAAATTGTGACACAAAGATCGTCCATTGCCATCACCATACGAGATTTCTTCCCCAAAGACTTCTTCAATCACTCGGTCAAGACTCCTTGCTATGAAGATTACAAGGAACGCCTTTCCAAGATCATTTGACAAATTCACAGAGCTCCTCGATCGCACGAGCCTAAAAGGCAACAACAAACGCTCCTTGCCTGCACAAGCTGAAACTGCAAACGGCACCAAAAGCTCATTGCCTGTACGAGCTGAAACTACAAATGGCACCAAACGCTCCTTGCCTGCATGAGCTGAAACTGCAAATGGCACCAAAAGCTCCTTACCTACACGAGTTGAACCTACACGAGATGAAACTGCAAACGGCACCAAGATGCTCCTTGCCTGCATGAGTTAAAACTGCAAACGGCACCAAGACGCTCCTAGCCCGCAAGAGCATAAACTGTGTAAGGAAAAATAAATGAAGATAAACAAAAAAAAAAACCATCACTCATTTGAACTATGTTATGACTTGATCTCTTCTTTGGAAGGGTACATAGGCAGCTTGACCATTCAACTTTGAGTTCAATCACATCAAAATAAAATAAAAAAATAAGGTTTTATTAAAGGCTCGACTAATGAAAGTCAATTTCATTACAAAGGCAATAAATATCTCTTTCTAAAAGAAATATATATATATATATATATATAAATAAAAATAAAAATAAATAAATAAAAAGATAAATAATAAATAAATAAAATACATAAAAAGAATCAGGCCCACTCCACCACCACAATGGTTTTTAGGCCAACAATAATCTCCAACCTCAACTCTGCCGAGTCGTTTCTCTCTCCTTGTCCACTTCAAGCTCGGGTCTAGTTCATCATCATCATCATCTGCCGGCCCAGTACTCATTGCTACCCACTAGAACTTCAAATCGAACTATCATCTGTTGGGGAGAGGGACGACATGATTGGCTTCATAGCCATCAACCATGACAAGCGTCACCATCTGCTCCGTTCTCCTCGTAGAATGCTTGGTCGGAATAAAGGGCAACAATTTCATCTTTCTCTTTGAGTCCACCAGTAATAAGCTCAACTCCCATGGCCCATCCTCACTCAACTTTAAGTTGGTCCAAATCCTCTCCCAAAGCCTCTGCCACCAAGGGCTCCAAGATCAGATGCCATGAATTGAAGCAGTTGTGACGGCGACGCCAGTCTCCTTCGTCCTCACTCCACCCAAACCCCACCTGCTACACATGGTGCGCACACCCAGGGCAAGTGGACCTCCAGGCTAACCTTCATTAGACACCTTCTTTTTCTGCTCCTTCGTCTTCTTCTTCTCATAGAAATGGCGGAGTCACCTACAAACAAAAGGAAGACCCGCAGATGCACAAGATATAGATGCAGAAGTGGTGTTTCTCTTTCTCTCTCAACAGAAATTGTTGGTGGGTCGCTAGACCGCAGGCGCATCAACGATGCGCTAGGCAAACACCTAGAAAGTCCACCTCATCCACGTTGAGAGCGCTTCAGGACTTTAAAGCTCTTTCTCTAATTCCTGCATCCCCTTTCTCGAGCTTTCAGGTTCGAGGTTGAGATCATCAAACGATTCCTACGACTCCACATCACATGCTTGGATCAATATTCACTCTCGGCTGGCGAAGAAATCCATCTCCTCTTGCTCAACAATTCACGCCATCTCCACAGCCATCTTTTTCTTCATCGCCATTGTTGGATGCAATTGCAGCCTACTCACTGCTCGATACGCTTAAAGTTATGGAGGCAGCGTCGAAGACATCGGCACCACCTGATTATCTTCATCCACATCAAAATCAACATCCTCATCATTATCGTCTCATCGTTATTGTCTCTACCTTCGTTCTCGAACAAGTACTCGAAGGCGGATTCCCCAAGCTCAAAAAAAAAAAACCAAAAAAAGAGTTTAATATGATGCTCCAATGTCTTTAATATCGGTCTAATTTCGCTTGCTGCCAAGTGTAAAATGTTGAAATCATTGGATTTACAGGGTTGCTATGTTGGGGATCAAGGCCGAGCTACTGAGGAATAAGCGGCAGCTGGTGATCCCTTTCGCCGCGATGGCAAGCAGTGCAACGGGTGTGCAGTGGTTGTGGTCAGTGGCTGTGCTCTGTGGTGATAGTGTTGGAGCTTCGGATTCTGGAGGTTTATTTTCCATGACAGAATAGGAAAAAGGGTTTCTTCCTTTATCTCTTCCTCGCGGCTGCCAACAACCTCGAGCTCGTCACTCTAGCTTGATCAAAATTGGCTAAGAACTTCAGTGAAATGACTAGTCGGTCGTGAAGCTCAATGCCTTGCAACAACCTCAAGCTCGTCATCCTGGCCACCATGATCGAAATTAGCGAAGAGCTTTAGTGACAGCTGTCAAACGACTAGCCGGTCGTGAAGCTCGACGCCTTACTCTGCCTCAAGCTCCAGCTGCTTCTGCAACTCCGCCATAGCTGCTGCCTTTGAATGTGATTAACAAAACCAAAGTTTGTCGACTCACACCTACTTGCCTTTATTGCTCTGCACTACCTCAAGCTGCCATGACACTCATCCTCACCTAAGCTGCCATACCCTCTGCAAACTTCTCCTATCCCGCTGCAGGTGGCTGCCTTTCATCCCATACAGCACATATATATATAAAATCATAAAAATAAAATAAATAAATAAAAAACTATTGGTGCAGTGACTGTGCAAATGATGGTCTCTAGATAAGCAAATGAAAATGGTTCGCATGTGGAGAGTGCAGTATAGCGAGGAAGCCCACTGAGGAACCCAGCCATGCCATCTTCAAGCCACTACTCACAAATGCATGCTACTGTTAGCAAGTCAAAAAGAAAGAAAAGAAAAAGGGCGGTGGCGACAAAATCATTGAAAGATAGAAAAAAAAAAAAATGGGGATGATGGTGCATTAGACACCATCTAAAAAATAAAAAAAAAAAAAAGAGAAAAGAAAGGTTATGGGATGGTGCACGGCATCATTAAAAAAAAAAAAAAAAAAAAGGAAGTAACACATCTTAATATGTTTTGTTTGTACTTAGCATAATACGCTGAATGAAATAAAGCATGTCTATTGATATCTATGAGAAATTACAAATGCGTACACAAAAAAAAAAAAAAAAGAAAAAAAAAAAGGGAGCCTTCACAAAGGTTGCTCACATGAAGCCCCACTACTTGGCGAAACCCCAAGAGCGGGAGGCATTGAAGAGAGATTATTCGAAGCCTCAATGCTTGATTGAACGCTAGGTGACGAAGGAAGCCACAAACCTCTGATGGTCACTTTGAATTTGACCTTCAGATTTTTGTAGCTGATCAAGCTTTCTCTTCATGCTCATCGAATAATTATTTGCAAGCATGTGCAAATCTCTATTCTCGCGCTTAAGCTGTCTGATCTCTTGTCTAAGATTTTTCATGAGTAGGCAATCTTCAAAGTGTGCATGCTGGATGTGATCGATACCTCTATAAAAGGAGAGGCAACACAGCCACCAATTCAAAAAAAAAAAAAAATCGAAGAGACACCACTTTTCGAATTTTAAAAGCCGGATTTTCCTGCGTAAAGTTCGTCAACACTTTTTAGACGCAATCTCAGCTTTTCAGATAACGCGTGCAACTTTGTCAAAGATCTCTGACAAAGTTGAAAACGCGTGGAGTTCACTATTCCAACTACCACACTTTTGCCGACAAGCATGGGTGACAAAGCCACACCCGCACCATTACTTGCTATTAAAATCCTTATATATGTCAACATTCATCCTCTATGGCAAGGCATACATCCAAAACGCATAACTCTTCTTCCTTGCCAAGAATGCAACTGCAACCAAACCTCTCAATATGCTCAGTTTTCTTCTTCCCTGAAAACACCTATTCAACCGAGTCTTCAAAAGCAAACGTATCTCATATCATCAGGGTCGAAAGCAAGAGTTTCTCATCGCATGTCTTCTCCCTGTCCTTTTCTTTGTTCTTGCTTTTCCCTGCAGGTCAAAGAAAAAGAGAGTAATCAACCGGCACTTAGAATCAACCTTCCAACTTGGAACTGACTGCCTGGAAACCCCTTCCCTAATTGCTTACCTAGCATTGCTCTCAAGTACTCATCTTCAACCGTTGATGTACTTCCAAAGAAGACACCACATCTGCCTGGAAAATAGATGAGGCAAGTGAAGATGACACATCGAAACATATAGAGACAAGCGCAACAAATACATGTGCTGATTCATCCGCTACTTCTTCAAAAGCAAACGTATCTCATATCATCAGGGTCAAAAGTAAAGGTATCTCATATCATGTTTTTCCTCTGTCTTTCCCTTTGCCCTTGTTCTTGCCTTCAGAACAAGAAGAGAGAAAGCAATCAGTCGGAACCTGAAATCAAACTTCCGATCTGGAACTGATTGCCCGGAAACTTTGCCTGGTTGCTTACCTAGCACCATTCTCGAGTGCTCGTCTTCAACTATTAATAGGTCTCGAATTCCCTCAGCGAATACTTCAGGACAGTTGACATGAAGTCGGCTCTTTACACTGAAGCTGCTAAGCATGGATGAGTCGTTGAGAAGTAATGCTCTGAAAGACCATTTCAGCTATGCAAAAGAAACAAACAGAGAAAAATGCAACATAATGAGCTAGAACAAATCACTGTAGCACGACGCCCTCCCCTGCAAAACCACATAATCCAGACAGAGGAGTTTAAGTCAAATCCAAGCTCGACATCATTGTTCTAATCAAAGAGCTCGAGAAGCCTCAACAACCTTCCGCTGACACTGTCGCCAAAGAGCAAAGCCTTATCGCGCGTCGCCATCAAAACGCCAAGACTTCTTCAAAAGCAAAAGTATCTCATATCTTTAAGGTCGAAAGCAAGAGTATCTCATATCAAGCTTTCTCCATGTCTTTTCCTTTGTCCTTGTTCTTACCTGCAGGGCAAGGAGAAAAAGAGCAATCAGCTTTCCAATCTGGAACCGATTGCCTGGAACCTCTTCCCTGATTGCTTACCTAGCATTGCTCTCGAGTAGTCGTTTTTAACGATTGATACACTTCCAGAGAAGATACCACATCTGCCTGGAGAACAGATAAGATGAGTGACAATGAAACATCAATCTTGTGGATCGTTAGCAAACGCAACAACTGCACATGCTGATTCATCCCTTAACCGTCTTCAATATGAATTGGAAAGATTGAACAAAGAAACAGGCCATCACCTCCACCTCGTGCTTGCCTGCCATGTGTCCGAATCTTAAAACTGTTTGTGGTCCTATTTTCATTCAAGATCAAGTCTCGATGGCCCTTGAAGAAATCACAAGTCTAATTCAAAATCAAGTGTTCACCACCCTTGAATCAAATTCAGCTCCAGATAAAAGAAGTAAGTTCAAACCTTTGGAGGAGACCAGAAAACCTTCCAGCCCAGTTCAAGATTAAGCCTATGAAAAATCAACGATTGAAGGAAACCAGAAAATCTTCTAGTCGAATTCAAGATCAAGCCCTGACGGCCCTTGAAGAAATTTCCAGCCCAATTAAAGATCAAACCTCGACGGCCCTTAGATCGACATCTATATTAAGGGACTTCATCTTCTACACGTGACAAGCACATGTATACGACGGCCTTGAAGTGGGGGCATTTGTAGACATCAAAATTTCAGTGAAATAAATGTTGACCAATGCATTAAAATTACAACCTTTATTCATTTCACCTACATCACACACTCATTTCACCTATAAACTACACTCATTTCACCTACAAACTCCACTCATTTCACCTACAACATCCACTCACTTCACCAAAAAGAATGGATGGTGGTGATTCATTCTCGAAGCCTATAAATAGGCTTCTCTATCAAGGGATAAAGGGGGAGAAAAGACAAATTCACATCACACAAAAACCTTGAAGCTTTGGAACTCTAAAGCTCTCAAGCAAATCCCGAAGGATCAAGAAAGCCCTTTTCGTTCTTCATCAAATCCTCCTTCAAGATCAAGCCCCGACGGCCCTTGAAGATTTGTTCATCCTAAGATCAAGCCTCGATGACCCTTTGGATCAACAACATCAACAAATCCACACAAATGCTCATCCCTAGATCAACCCCTGACAGCCCTTTAGATCAACAGCTTATTCACAAATCTACACCTTACGAAGACAGAATCAGAGGATCAAATTGTAAAAGAGATTGTAACCCAAAATCATTAATACAAAATATTATTTTGTACACGTGTTCTTGTTTCAGGAAAATTTGTGTTTACAACCACCATCTTCGCTTGTGCATATTCTCAACAAGGATCAATGGCTTGCCTTGTCCTTTAGCAAACCCAAGGTTGTAACGTATTTGTGGGGTGACGTTGCTCATGTTGCAACGGCTTAGCAACCCCTTTAGACTTGTGTTTTCTTAGAGCCATGCATGTAATTCTCCTTGTTAATCCTCTATTTGGACTTTCTTCGTAAGTTTTGGCTGTTTGCCCTTGGTGACGTAAATTCTAGTTCACCAAATACTTTAGATGCGGTCCCTAGTCACTAGTGTACGAGAATTTATCGTTTATAGCTAAAATTTAGCTCTTAAATTCATAAATGTCAATTTTTATAAAAACTTTCAAATTTACCCAAAACCTCATATTAATATACCAAAATACTTTCCTAATTACAAAACCACACACCAAAGAGGTGTTTTTTGTCACATCCCGGCCCGGGGGGACCACTTCCCGGGCCCACTCCACCACCGTAGCACGATATTGTCCGCTTTGGGCTTACGTGGGCCCGGGAAGTGGTCCCTCGGGCGAGATGTGAAAATTTGGTATTAGAGCCTAACCCTGATCGTGGTGTGCCGATGAGGACATCGGGCCCCTAAGGGGGGTGAATTGTGACATCCCACATCGCCCAGGGGAGTGATCCTTATATGTATATTCACATCCCTACCAAGCACGAGACCTTTTGGGAGCTCACTAGCTTCGGATTCCATGGGAACTCCGAAGTTAAGCGAGTAGCGCGCGAGAGCATTCCCAGCATGAGTTCCTAGAAACTAAACCGTGAGGGAATAGTAAGCCCAAAGCGGACAATATCGTGCTACGGTGATGGAGTGGGCCTGGGAAGTGGTCCCCCCGGGCGAGGATGTGACACTTTTTCTGTTCGTTCTTTTTTGTTCATTTTCAATTTAAGGTTCTATATTGTAATTCAAAAATATAGAAAAAAGATGGGGTATTTGTTCTGATGGAATTGAACCCATTATATTCTCAAGTTTATTTCATAATTGACAAACTTAGAACCAAGACCATGAAAAAAATTACACAAAAATACAATTTATGTATGTTTTTGTGTAAGATTCAATTGGTATTTTGCAGAAACTTTCATGGAAATTGCCATTAACGTTCTCATGGCATTCTGCACATTTGTTGGATCACCAAAATTAGATTAGCTATTTAATTAAGCGATGGATATTGAGCATGAAAGGCATGCCCAGTCCACCAATTATAACGTTTGGATCCTTTTGATTTAATGGCCGTTTCCATGGCTCTCATCTGTTCTACTAATCTAATTTATTCTTTGAACTTTATACTTGTGGTAGAGTTCTTCGAATTTTATACTTAGGATAGACAAGTAGAATGTGTTTCCATCTTCGCAATGGTGCAGCTGACGTACATCCATGGTGTCTTCCTTGTTCAACCATGGCTGTAACTAATATACATTCATGCGTGCCCAGTTTACCGCTCCCAAAACCTC
Organism: Pyrus x bretschneideri; assembly: GCF_019419815.1. NCBI lineage: Eukaryota > Viridiplantae > Streptophyta > Magnoliopsida > Rosales > Rosaceae > Pyrus > Pyrus x bretschneideri. The sequence goes on along the minus strand of NW_025999805.1, from coordinate 565,757 downwards.
ATTAACAATGACACAAGATTTGAAAGGATTTTGACGTAACTAGGTGTAAATTTTAAGGGCAATTAGGTCTATTCAAGTGGAATTTTGGCTATATTTGAAATATTTTATAAAAGCTGACATTTTTGAATTTGCATGTTAAATTTTGGCTATATACGATAAAATCTCCTAGTGTACATTGCTTAAAACCCTATTAGTTAAAAGATTTTAATCAAAGTCCTTTGACTTTGTAAATAAAATAAATCACCACATTTATGGAATATAAAGTCTCATAAGATTTGAAATTTAACGTTTATGGGATTACAAACTCCACCCTTAGAAAACCTTAAACCAATTAAAAATTGGTGATTAAAATGTGGAGAATAAGTTATGAAAATATTTTTTTTTTTTTATTGAATGTCATGATAAAAGATAAATGTTCCCTTAAGAATGTACCCATGTACAATTATAGTAATTCACAAGAATGTACTCATATACAATTTCAACATTAAAACCCACATGTGACAACAACAGCAAAAATAAATAAATAAATAAAAATGTGCCCATATAAATTCTTAATGTAAAAAATGATTAAAGGATAGAAAAATGGAAGCAAACCATATGACCAATTTACTTAAGGGTACATACTATATAAATCTTATAGGAAAAAGTTATACATATATGGGTACAAAATAATTTAGAAGGAAAAGTTACAATGGTAGTATAGATTAAACATTGAGTACGTGGATTAAGGAACAAGAGAAGAGAATGTATCCAATGAAATTAAAATTGTGTTCATAGCAATATAATGGTCATTTGTTATGATTTTGTTATATGATGGTCATGGAGAAAAAGTAAGTTTGAAATTAATTAGCAAAATTTAAATTTGAAGATACATATTCAATATAACAATGTTGAATTTGAATATGAACACAAATTTGAGTGAGAGAATTTTGAGATTTTTAATTACAAATGTGATAATGTGGTAGAAATTATAAATTAAAATTTGTATAAAAAATAAAAAGATGACATGAAAGTATTTTAATAGTAAAATGCTGAGGTGTACAAAGTCAAGAAACTTTGATCAAAAACTAAAAACCAATAAAGTTTCAGTTTATGAACATTGGTAACTAGGAACTGGATCCTAATTTTTCCAAAAAAAAAAAAAAAAAAGGCAAGAAAAGGAAACTGATTTCACATGAAATGTATGCAGTGCAGGACGTATTGGTATTGGCATCATAGTGGGCCAATAGTTCTACTTTAAAAATTAATGGCCTCATGCCTAATCCAAGCTGGAAGCCTGAGCCTCCGGGCAAAGCATGTTATGAAATGTGCTTTTAGAGAAAATAAAATCTAATTACACAAAATAGAAGACAAAATCTAGCTGTACATACTACATTGGATATCATGAGTTACAAGATCCTTCAAAGTTTGGGTACTTGTGTTTTTTTTTTTTTTTTTCTTTGGGTAACGAACCTAAGATAATCTATACTAAATTCATCTAAATTATGGGAAAGGAAAATGATTTGCACTCACATTGCATTAGAATAAAGAGGAGAGATTTTTTAACGTACATGAAATATAAAGGGGGGTACACTATGTGTTGAAATATAAGTAGAAGGATACTAGAAAATATACCAAAAAAATGAGACATATTAATCATGTCGTCTATTTATATTATAACACGTGATATACATTTATGTGTTATGAGTACAAAGAAAAATATCCTATATTTTAAACAAAAAAAACCTTATCCACTAGAATAATCCATTACTTACAAAGTTTGAGTACCGAACAGAACATATGTTGATAATCTGTGACCAATATATACAACACCTTAATTTCCGGTCACTAAATGAGAAATTATGATGTGGTCCATATTTCTCTCTGTACCTATTTTCTCCCAACTCCAACCATCTCTTAACTTCAACCCTTCTACAACAGAAAATTAAAAACACAAGAATTCGATTTACACCCAAAAAACTTCTCATTACATCCAAACTTTAATTGAGTTTTATGGTAGTTACACCCCTTTTTACAATTACTCAAATGGACTAGTCCTAAACACACACAAAAATTCTTTAAAATTAAAAAGAAAAAAAATCAACTAAATCTTACTCTATATAATGGCTGTCTTTCCAATGTTGACATATTAAACTCGACCTGGCAATGCAAATAAGTGACCAAATACAACCTAGAAAGTAAAGAAACGCCCCAACCATAATGGCTTGTTAGTCAAGATCATGGATGAGGAAATCTCACCCGATGATTCGACCTGCCTTCAGCCTTCTGCATCACATTAAGTGAAATTGGGACTTCTCTCCTGGCTTCTTGCACGTCCCTCTCAGTACATGCAATAAATCGTGGAAGAGGTTAGGTTTTCATTTTTATGATTTGATCAGTTACGTTAATTAAATAAACCAAAAAATTGAGGTCCCTTGATAACAATTTGTTTTTAATTTTTTTGCTAGATATGGTGGGGCAATACATGTGAGAACTAGGGATATAGTATTAGAAAAGTTGATGGATGATGAGAGAAATGCAGAAGCAAATATATAAAAACAAATGTACACAAAATTTATGTGCAAAAATACTTTTAGTTGGACTTAAGTGTTTTTTTTTTTTTCAACTAAGAAGCACTCTCAATTTTTTTTTTTTTTGCCAAACACTATCAAAAGTGCATTTGGTGATCTGATAGCTCTGTTAGTGTGCAGAACAGATGAAGTTAATAGAGTTTCGTATGGCAAGTGGTGGATTACGCGGATGGCGCTTTCCTGTTTAACCCACTGCATTCCAGATTCAAACTCTTCCTGTAATTTAGTATTTAAGTGTGTAATAAAACAAATTAATAGAGTTTTCATACGCTCTTCACCGATGTAATGGAACAGGTCACTTGGTAACTTCATTTGTAACTGAAAATAGAGGATCAAGTATGACTTTTCCAAAATGATTATTTAAAGTTCTAGCCAAGAATATAAACATCTAAATTCGAATGTAATAAAAATATACTATTGTTTGACAATAAAAAGTATGTGGACTATGGCATAGCATTTGTACCTATGAATTTCTTGCTAAGAGTGGGTGAGATTATTTGGATACTTTCCAATAGCATCTCTCTAGTTCATAAAATCTTGCTCCAATTTGAAGTTTCTCATGGTATGTGTAGTTTGGAGTATATGGTACGGGACTCCTAATATAGTATATGCGAGGGCCGCGAATTGATAGCTGAGCCACTTGTGTTCTACTTACCATTTTCAGAGGGATTCGTAAAGTTATCTTTTTCTTTAGTAGCATATAACTTGGACAAAATATAAAAAAAAATTCATCCAATTTTTCTTTCAAAATGGCTTCAATACAATGAACCCATCCTCTCTAACAAACTACGCCTTAATTTACAGAATTCATAGGTAACTAATAATACCAATGATGACATAAACCTTGTTAGTCGAATTGAAAGCATTATTTTCTTCTTTTTCCTATAAATGGTTATCTAATTAAACTGTTTCTCGAAATCATACACGGCTACTAGTCTCTGACATTTGTGATATATATCTATATATATATATATAATATATATGTGTATATATATGGATATGACTAGGATTGAAAGCCAAGTAATTACTAAGACAAGAAGAGATGCCTGATCATGAAACACAGCCCGACATGATATATATCATAAGTTTGTTGTACTCACTCTACCTAATAAGTAATAATACATCCGCTGCTGCCTTCTTTTATCTAACAACAGAAAATACACAGATCTTCTATCCTCAACGGGGCTAGTTCTTTATGTTCAATGTAGATAAAAAGCTTGTCGATCTAAAATCCGGTACAAAAGTACGCGAAACTGTGCACGTATAGAACCCTCAGTTAATAATTTAATAGTTTGATCCAGGAGTATCCCAGGTCTCAGGTATGATGGAGTGAAGCATACAGTAGTTGTCTTGGTAGCCACCACACTCAGTAGTAGAATACGATGAATTCGGAGTGTCATGTATAACCTCTTCAATCTTTTCGTAAACTTCTTCAACAGTAGGCCTGTTTGTAGGTGAAGCTGATACACACTTGAGGGCAATGTTGAGTAGAGGAAAGGCCCATTCTTTTGCAGCTTTAGCAACCTCCTTGTCTAAGACCTCCCCCGTCCACTCCTCCTTAACCATGGCAGTCACCCACTTAGGAAGGTCTATCCCAGTTCCTTCTACAGTTTTGCCTGTTAGTAACTCCAGAAGAATCACGCCGAAGCTATAAACATCTCCCTTCTCCGACAACATTTTTTCTGGGGCTGTGTAACCATTGGAGGAAATGAGACACCCTTTCTTGGGGTCGAAGAAACTTGAAAGCCCATACTCGCTAATCAGTGGTTCATCATTGTCATCCAAGAGGATATTTGAAAGCTTGAGATTCCCATGAGGGATACAGTCATCAGACCCTTGATATATGAAGTCTAGCCCCCTTGAAATGCCGCATGCTATGGAGAGCCGAAGCCTCATGGAAAATCCCTCTTACCTTCTGTGTAACCTGCACATAATCAAAGAAATAGATAATCAAAATGCCTGAATCAGTTAAGGGCATTTGTAAATTCTATTGAAAGTGTATAAGGAATATGCAGATAAGGGTAGTGTGTTTTGCCCCCTTGCACCTGAGTTTGAATCCTGCCCCACACCTAAGATTAGAATAGTTTGATGTGAATGTACTCTCAAGCAGGTTTAGCAGACTTCCATTGCTTTGAAACTTGTAGATCAAAAGTTTTTCTTCATTAGTGGAATTGTAACCAAAAAGTGGTAGAATGTTAGGATGCTTTATAATCCCTATCTGCCTCATTGTTTGGCCAAACTCCTCAAAGGGTACTTGCAGTTTCTTCAACCCTTTGACTGCATATAGGGCATTGTTTTTCAGTATTACCTTATAAACGCCGCTGCTGCTAAAGGACTGATTTCTCAAATCTGCTGTGGCTTCAAGGAGGTCCTCCAATTTAAAACTCTCATGTTCTTCAACAAAGAACACGAGCTCGGAACGGTTCTCTAGTGGCTTCTCTCCCTCTTGAACATTAGGAGGAGGCATTTTCTGCGGAGAGTTTCGAAGCGACTTCAGAATCTCCCTGTCTTCAGCTAACTTAGCAGCCTGCCTTCCTACAAAGTACATGAATAAGAGAAAGAAGCCAAGCCCCACAACTAATGGTACCATGAATTTGTATCTCTTGTACCACGGTGTAGAGGGACGTGGAACACTGTCACTGCCACCATTCAGGCTCTCGGACTCTGTCACTATGGCCATTGAATCTACTACCTTTTCCTGCTTCTGGGCACCATGTCTTTGTAATCTCCTCGATTTCTTCACGTATGTATGAACTGGCTGAAATCCCTGTTCAAAGCGTGAGGCAGTGCTAGTAAAATGATTGTTAGAGAGGTCCAATCTCCTCAAATATTTCAGTTTAGTCAGAGCCTTAGGTATCCTCCCACTCAGAATATTGCTGCTTAGATTCAAATAGGTTAGCCTTGTGCAATGCAATATTGATTTAGAAATAGTTCCCCCAATTTGGTTTCTTGCTAAATTAACAACTCGAAGATTTGGGAGCTTACATAGTGAATCTGCATCAAGTATGCCACTAAGATTCAGATTTTCAAGCCTGATTTCTGTTATCGAAGTAGAGTGAGAACTGCACGTCACACCCTTCCAGTTATGCATACAGGGATTTTGCCGCATAGGTGCATTCTGGCCAACTTTTAGCACATCTTGAGGATCAACAGCTCTAACGAATTGCAGCAAAGCTTCAAACTCTGATGATTCGACTCCCTTACATACTGCGATTGAGCAAGAAAGCACCCCAATGCATATCAGTCCCTTCAGAAACGGATTGAAAGCTCTCCGGCTTGGCATTTTTGTTGGCTCTACTTCTTTGATTGACTCATCGCAAAGTGAATGAACTGTGATAAACTACGTTCCCATTTCTCAAATCACCCACCCCTTGTTGAATAAGAAGAGTATCCAAGATAACTCTAATGATCCCAAGAAGAAGAAAATAGAGCACACTCTTAAAGAAAGCTCACAAAACAAACTAATTAGCAAAGCTTTTCTTATTTAGCTCTAGGCTTTGTTTTTCCTTGGATGATATACAATGCTTGGAGACTTGGGTATTTATAGCAAACCAAATGAAAGCTACACCACACACTTAATTAAACTAAGATTATTTACTACCACACAAAACCCATTAATTGCACCTAATTTTTTTTTTCACTCAACCATACCTAACATTGCCTAACTTTGCAATTGTAAGCAATTACATCATCAAACTAGATATGGACTTGGACTTTAGATTGGGTTATGGATTACTTATGGTTTTGGGCTGACATTGATTCTCAACACCCCTCCGCACCCACACCCCCACCCCCACCCCACCCCCCACGCCACCCCTCCCCCCGCGCGGGGTTCTTCGCAAAAGTCTTGAAGTATCTCAAAGCAGGAATATAACTTACAATATCAAGGTGCATGGCTCAATTACTTTGGTGCATCAGATGAGGATATCCTTCGTATACTACAAAGTTTGTCATAAGTATTTTCTCCAATGTGTGAGATAACCAATGTTTTGAATAATTAATTTTCTTAATCCGTTATCTTTAATGTGATAAACAACAGCCATAAAAGCGCTCGTTTCAAATAACTTGCATAAAGTTAGTTAAGCAGTCTGCATTCAAATGAGTTTTGGTTAGGAAAATAGTTTCAACACACCCTTTTCTTTGATGTAAATTCATGTTTATTTGTGTTTCTTAATTCTGCGTTGATTTATTCAACTCATAAACATTAATAAACAAGAGTATGCATGTCAAGAAAAGATGAAAACATCATCACTTCTCTATTTATTTTTTATTCAATTACAATTGAGGAACTAAATACTGGATTATTCACTCTAACGGGTATATCTACATGATGTCATTGAAGTACTAATTATATGACTTCATTGGTATTTAAACTCAAGATACGGTATTTCGACTAAAAATCTCTAGAATTTGATATTTAACCTCGAGTTCTCTTTAGTCTTTTTATCAAAGAAGAGACATGTCAAGGTAGCATTGGTTCACGTCAAAGAGGTGGACATAAGGTTTCACCCAATTGGTTAGTGCAAGTATTGTCCTTTGTTATAATCACGAGGACGTGACACTATAATTACATAACGTTTCTTCCAAATAAAAAATAAATACATAAAGAAAAGAAGATTGCAAAATGATTTTTTTTGGTTGAAATAAAAATCCCAAATCTTATAATAATTTATGGCTTGTTTGAGAAGTGTTTTTAAATGACTAAAAACGGTTTAGGGAAAATTATTTTTGTAAACAGTTCATTATTTTTATAAAGAAAGGTGACAAGATAAATGGATTATCATAGGATAGTGTTCTTGTTATATTTCTAAGCTAACTACAAAATACACCTTTAATTTTAAAGTTTATTGTTATTTTCAAAAGGGTGATCAACCTTTCAATTTTTGCACATAACTAATATGGCGATTAAGAGTAAACAATCCAAACCACTCTAATGTTGGCAAGTCATTAACAATTTGTGAAATGAAAATCACATGCTTCTGCCCGTTAACAAACAGAAATCCAATGCTTCTAGTATAGTTTGAATTTTTAGCAATTTAATATCTCAAGTAGTAATCTTAAAGAAAAAGAAAAATTTGATCTCATTTTAGAATTGCCCCAAATCATATTAGTTGTTGATGCAAGACTAAAAGATCCTTTTACTTGGGTTGGAAGAAATGGAAGGTTCTGCCAGCGTGGTCACAAACCACAGCCATGTCTTTCCAAACAAAACATAGTGTGTGTGACAGCAAAGACCACAACAGCAAAAGGGGCAAATTGCCCACTCACACTTTTCAATATCATTGTGTTTTGCTTCACGCCAAGACACCCTTTTCAAATCTATTTTTTGCTTGTGAAGGTAATTGTCTCTTTTCCAGGTTGGCTCATCAACCAAATATGTCGGCCATTGCTCATTCCACCAGTTGACTTAAACCCATTTTTTTATTAATTAATATAACTTGAAATCTAATTTATGTTTGTTTTTAATTTGATTCAACACTATAAGCAAACGTCTTCTAAATCTATTAGAACTATAAGTGAAAGGATTGCTCTTGTGGATATGATCTTATTCTTCAATCCACTTTGTTTCGGATTCAACTCGCTTACCTCCACATAATTTAAATGAATTTTTATTGTAGATTATTCTTATCTTTTTTATAAAAGAAAAAAAAATCTATTTACTTTTGTTTACAAATAATAAATCATCTTTTATAATATGCACATAAAATTATGTGAACAGTTTGGAGACAGATTTTGCAAAACAATATTACAGGATCTTCATAAATATTTAATACATACAAGTATTCTAGTCAAGTTATAATACCGAAATCCTTGTAGTTATATAGCATCCCAATATTTGAATAAATCAAGCAACCAACAAAAGAAGAGACTCCAAGTTTTTCAGTCTACAACAATGACTTTATAATGTGAAAGCCCAATGTACAAAATTAACACCATGATCTTGAATCAAAAGCTCCCCAAAACTAAAAACAAGAAACAAATTCAAAGTTAAAAACCCACCTTCCGGTCCCTCCCCATATCTCCCTACAAATCGGTGTACAACTTGAACAAAAGCTAAAAATAAAAATCAAAGCACTAATCCACATTAGTGGTCAACTAAACACACATAAAGACATAAATAGTTAAGAGTGCTCATGGTCAAACGTCTTGATCATTATCGTCGTCTTCAATTGCATTAAAGAATGTGTCCTTGAGAAGTTCAGTGGCAGAAGGTCTCGCTCTAGGCTGGGCGAGGCACTTGTCAACAAACGCTCTCACCTCCGGGTCTTTGATTTTGTTCAAGGCCTGGGGTCTTACTCCTGAGGATACCTTCTTGTATATTTTTGCAACGTTGTCACATTCACTATAGGGTATTTCCAAGGTCACCATCTCAAGCACACACATACCAAATGAGTAAATGTCCACCATCTCAGTGTAATCTTCTTCATACAGCTCTGGTGCCATAAATTCTGGAGTCCCTAACACTGAATGCGCTGAATGGTTCTTCCCCACTATAGCAGCCAATCCCAAATCACCAATCTTCACCTATTGAAACCATAAAGAAAATTTTAGAAAAAATTAAGAAACTACATAGAAACAAATCTGATAAAAAAGAACCAAAAATAGAAACAATTCTTATATAAATCCGAAAAATAAAATCTGGAAAAAAACATGAATAAGATGGAAAAACCCCCAAAACCGAAACTATTTCTTATTAACAAAACCCTAATAATTCAAGGAACGACTGGCTCAATATATGACTTAACTCAGATCCCCACCCGCTCTATAAAAATAATCAATAATAGAGAATGAATAATAATTATACCTGGCCAACATTCCCATTGATAAAGACATTGCTGCAATTGAGATCTCTATGAATAACACAAGGTTCATGAGTATGCAAATACTCCAATCCTTCCAAGATCTGTTTTGACCACTTCTTCAAGGCCTTCATCGAAACATGCTTATGCTTCTTCCTGTACTCCCTCAAATTCCCGCTTGTACAAACCTCAGTAATAAAATTGAGAGTGCTATGCTCAGCGTCCCGCCACACGTTGTACAAAGTGATGATGTTCTTGTTCGTCAACGACCTCAGAAGCCGAACCTCGGAGTAGAGCCTCTCGATCATAGCAGGATCGTTGGTAAAGTTACGTAGCTTCACTTGGTTCCATGCTACCTCTATGCCTTCCTCTTGATCGAAAGCCCGGTACACCTTTTTCACAGCCCCGCAACCTAGGAGCTCGTTGTACCGGCCGTAGCGGCCCGTTGGGTCTATTTCTATGAATGGTTCTTTGTCGGACTGATCTTCGTTTTCACTCGGCATCTGCCAGGAACAAACAAATATTAGCCCAGAAAATAAAGAGCCTCTAAATCAATGGAAGTACTAATTATAGATGCTCAATTATTGTTGATACAATAAAATTATAAAATATTTGTTGAAACTCAAAACGAATAACAATCTTAGAACAAAGCCGGAAAATAAAAGTCAAAGATTAAAGCTGCAACCCTATATTATAAGAAATTAACTTACCATGATAATACTACTAGCCAAAATTAACAACGTGTATGCCGATCGATGAATTTCTTGATCTTGAACGTTATTGAAAACAAAGAAAAGTGAGAAGAACGAGAAAGATGGGTACTTTTAAGCTATCAGAAACTATTATCTGCTGCAGAAACTCACTTTAAACACCTAAAAGGTAGAGGAATGAAAAGAATTGGGTTTAGGAGGCGTGGGGTATATACAGGAGATGTGAGAGTTCATGAAGGACTGAAGGAGTAGGTGGGGATGGCTAATCCTGATTATTGCAGGGTTAGTGAAAATTAATTGGGATGCTAAACAACATTGACCCGTTACTAGAAAGTTTTCTATCAGGATTGGATTCTTCAAGATAAGAAGATATATATAAAACGAAAGTAGTACTAAATTAAATAACTACTTTCTATATAAAAATTGCTCTAACTGGTTTCCCGGAGAATCACTTTGCTTATTTTGTTGAGTTAAGGTGGGAATTGGTTTGGTGTGAAAAATCTGAAATCAAATATTTTTTTCTATTCAACCCGAAGTCAACTGGGATCAGGATCTTAATCCTCCGCGTAGGCGGACTGACGGTCTAGATGAAACCAGAGCTTTCCAAAATTAATGGAGAAGGTTTTCTAGCGGTAAATAATGTGCTTAATTGTCAGCAAATAAAAACTATGAAAAACAGAATAGAACGAAAGAATATCACCCCACCCACACAAGCTGTTTGTTTCGTTTCAATTTTATCGGATGTCTCCAAAGGAACCACACAAGCTGTTTATCTGGCCAAAAAAAACCGACTGAGGATAGAGAAGGGTCAGGAAATTACCCTATGCAGGGAAGGACCTATGTGTCGGCAGCCTTGGGCTGTAGTCCAAGTGAAATTTTGAGAAAATAAATAGAAAATATTATTGGTACTTCAAAAATCTCATTATACACTTCATATAAGTGTATTTTTCTTTTCCAATATAGAAAATTTTGACTGTAGAATATGATTTTTGAAATGCTACTAATAATTCCCAAATAAATAACTACTAGTAAATTAGTAATCAATTATTCCAGTGTAGCCCATTGAGTTTTTAGTGGTAGGTTTGAGATCTGTATCACTTTCTCTCATGCCAAAGTGTCTTGCACAGTTTCTGTTTTACCTGTAACACTTTTTGTGGTTTTCTTATTTAAGATTGTCTAAATACTGATTTGGTACTGAGATACTTTTATAAATTGTGAATATAAAGAAAAGTTAAGCTCAAAAAGGTATTTGGTAAACATTTAAAAACAGCTTATTTTCATAGTTTTAGATGAAAAAAAGCTAAAACGTGAGCAACAAAAATGAGCTTTGAAACAAAAACTGAAAGCATGAAGCAGCATAAATGTTGGATTATATGTTGAATGTTGGATTATGATTTCTTGTTAAAAGTTGGATTATATGTTTAAGATAAAGTTTGTAAATATTTTCCTTTTAAAAATAAAGTATATTTAGTAATTCTTCTTTATTTGTTAAGAAAATTAAATTAATAGCATATCTAGTATTATATTTTTTTTTTGTCATTTCACACTATCTCATCTGTTTTACAAAAAAATTTACTAAACACTCTGATTCTTTATTTTATATATACTTATTCTCACAATATAGTAAAAATAATTTTTATTTAAAGTACAACAATATCAAATCAACTTTTAACTTTAAACAAATGGCTGATACGGTTGCGAAGAAGAAGCCGACAACTTGCTTTCTTAACTCCAATTTTTTTTATTTTTTACTGGTCTTGGTATTGCGGCATTTATGACACAACAAATTATTGAAAAGACATATGGGCCATGTGAAATGTGGCTATGAACTACGTAACTTTCCCCACTTAACACTTGAAGATATTGTAGTAATCTTATAATTATATTGGTAGGTTTTCGTGTGTATTTTGAGGGACAAAACTTATTACGTTTTTTAAATTTAGTGTATATTTCGTGTTATCAGTGAAAGTCTTTCGTATCGTTGAGTTAATCCATAACACGGCGTCGTTTTGGTAAGTCTACCAAACCCACAAGAACAACGTGTGGTTCTCAATAGTCTATCTATAGATATTTGTTATGGGATGTGCTATCTAAATATCAATTTTTACTTTCCACACACCCCTCTTAATTTTTGATCATCTAATTGAATGAATTAAAGAAAATCAAATGACAAAAATTAACAAATGATGAGCGAGAAGTAACAAGGGGTGTGTGGATAGCACACCCCATTTGCCACATCTATAAACCACCATTGGCGTCACCCAATGCTATAGAATTTGAGCATGGGTCTTTTGTCGAAAGAGTGTATTTTAACTCACACACTTAAGTGGTGGTAATGCTTATCATCCTATTTATCACTGTTAGATGAGTTTGAATTTCGAGATTCGTATAGTGGATAGGCACAAATCTCAAAATTCAAACTCATCTAACGGTGATAAATAGGATGGTGATCATTATCACCACTTAAGGGTGATGAGTAAAAATGCACTCTTGTCGAATTCAAATGGTCATATTATTTATTTTATTTTATTGGGTGTTAGTATTGCTACTCTAAAAACTGTATTGTGCACTTTTCACATTTCTATTTTTCTTACAAAATCAAGAAGTTTGAAGTGCACAATGAATTTTTGAAGTGTCAATATATATCAACACATTTTTATTTATGTTCAAACATGTTTGTGTACGTATTCTAGTTGCGTAGGTAGAAAACAATATTAAGAGCTTTTTGACAAGTTGTGTAGCTTACACTTACAACCCACTTGAGAAGAAAATCTCGGCTACTTCCTTGACATAGAAAAGACCAAGGGTCTCGAAAAGACAAGGGGTTGTAACCTGGGAATCGCTCAACCAGGGGGAACGGAATCACTCACGTCTCTACGGGGATAGAACCTAAGAATCACTCAACCAGGAGCAACGGATTCACTCACAATACCAAGCCTCACACTTGATTTAAGAAAGGAGAAAACTATCTTCTTAGATTACTTTTAATTTACTCAATTCGCCCCTTAATCTTACATATAAAACCCTTTAAATAGGAGGCTACCTTACATTGATAGGATAAATAATTTAATACTAAAGATTATAGTTACTAGGCAACTAATTAAAACATGGCTTTGAAAGATGAAAAGTCTCCAACAACATGTTTAATGTAGAAACCATATTAATTGTTCTACACTACATCATTCTTCTATTCTCGAAAAAAAACTGGTCCTCAAGTTTCATTTGGTCTTCCTCCATCTTTGGGATGACCTTGCAGATTCTTCCACAACAACCACAATTGTAAAATGAAGTTCACGGTGAACAAGGTGTTCCAAGAGACAAAATATTCATGAAAACACCATTTTCCCATTCTTTCAAACGTTGTAAGCCCTAGTTCCTTCTTCTTGATTGAAAATGACCTTCATCCACTAGAATGCATTTTGAAACCCTGTTAGAATGTTCTCTGTGATAAATCTATAAATCCAACCTAGCTCTAACCCCCATTCAATTGTGTCTTCATAACTGTAACTTATCACATGAGTGGCCTCTTTAAGCATCACAACTAGGCTTGAGAAAGGAAGGACACATCCTTGTTCCGTCCATGTTGAACTCACAAAAATTATAGACTGTCTGAAATTCTTTTCAAAATTCATTTGGGCCATCAGTAGCATTTTGCCATCATCCATTCCTTGTAGGTTTGAAGCATCTCCATTTACGTCATGCTTGTAGTACTTTGAAAGGTTCTTGTAGCATCCAAAGGACGAATAGCAATCACAGCTTACCATCTAACGTATGGAAGGCTCGCTGCCATCCTCATTAACTTCATTCATAAGATGATTATTGACTTCGTCTTCATCAACGTACTCATCGTAAATTGGTGGTAAATTCCAATAGACGAAACTAATTTCTAAAACAGTGTGCTCTTCAAACAGATTGTAAATCATAGCCATGGTCTTCAACCGCAGCGAATAACCTTCTTTAATGCCACTTGACGCGGAAAAGACCAAGGGTCTCGAAAAGACAAAGGGTAGTAACCTGGGAATCGCTCAACCAGGGGGAAACGGAATCACTCATGTCCTTACGAGGATAGAACCTGGGAATCACTCGACTAGGGGCAACGAATTCACTCATGTTGCTAATCATGGATTCACTCACACGACCAAGCCTCTCACTTGATTTAAGAAAGGAGAAAACTCTCTTCTTAGAGTACTTTTAATTTACTAAATTCGCCTCTTAATCTTACATATAAAGCCCCTTGAATAGGAGGCTACCTTGCATTGATAGGATAAATAATTTAATACTAAAGATTATAGTTACTAGGCATCTAATTAAAACATGACTTTGAAAGATGAAAAGTCTCCAACATGTTTAATGTAGAAACCATATTAATTGTTCTACACTAAACTAATTAGGTCGTTATCAAGGTCACACGGTAAGAACCTGTTAATAACGGGTCCTTAACATGTTTACACGAAGGTAACACGCAGGGTAACCCGTCTCGACACGTTAAGAAAAAAGTTATTTTGATGATTTTTTTTTAATTTTTTTAAACTACTAAAAAAACTTACTACAAAATACAATAGTCATAGTGTATATGTATATATTGTATATTAAATATGTATTATTGTAGTATTATTCTATATAATTTTTTTTTAAATTAAACTTTATTTATTTATTTATTTTTATAGTACATATAGACAAAGTGTGAGATTAAAAAATTATAAAACACATTAAAAATAAAAATAGCAAGAAATTTAAAAACACCAAAAACATTAAAAAATTATAATAATTAATTTACCAGTATGCAAAGGCTCGTGATAGCATCCTCTACGCTTTGAGTATGGGTACATCATTGTTTGAATTTTTAAAACTATACAAACCCTCATGAATAATATTTTTAAAGGACTTCAAAATAAATAAAATTCATAATCATTAATATATAAGTTTGAAAAATGTAAAAGCACTATATAAACGTGCAAGATTCCCCAACCTTGAAGTGCAACTCCCTTCATTTTGTATATCCCTAAAAATTTGGTATTTTATAGTAATGTACTAATGTTTTTTCTTTAGACTCTTATTTTGGAGTATGTAATACTTGAAAAACAAACTTTTTTTTTTTATGCTTTGAAGTGATATTTATGTGACAATATGGTACGTATATACTAATTTAGTATTTTTTTTTTTGTCAAAATATGTTTTTCATTTTTATTATTTATTGAATGAAAATATATTTTCTTTAACGGGTCAATTTTGGGTCGGGTCATATTATCCGTTTACTTTAACGGGTATTACACGACACGACCAGTTAAGATGCTGAGTATGTCACAAAAATGACATGAACACGAAAAACACAACACGAATGTCAAGTCTAACTCTAGTCATGATCATTTAAATTTGGGAAATACCCAAAATGGGACAATTTCTTAATCTTGGGACAGAAATAGGACAAACTAGCCATGCACATTATGCACAAAACCAAAATTACTAAAATACTCACATATAAATACTAAAAATTAGAAGCTTATTGCATCAATGTTCTCATTTAGAAGAAGGGATGTGGGGAGAGCTCTGTGAGCTCTGGGTTCTGGGTTGAGCTTAAATCTCTAATCTCCGATTTTGAAGAGAGGGAAGTCCAAAGAGAGGTGAGAAGAGTGAGCTAGGTTTTGGGTTAACCTCATACCTCTAATTTCAAATAAAGGGAGGCGAGATAGAAATGAGAAGAGTGAGCTAGGTTTAGTACCATATTTTCTGTTTTGTAAGATGAATTAATACTTAGAAGTTAAATTAGGGTTTGTTCTTCATGTTGGGGCTTATGGGTTGTAGAATAAATTTCAAGTTTTGACGTGCTACAAAACTGGGATAGAACAATTTTTAGTTCAAGTGTTAAATTGCAGAAATTTGTGAAATTTTTTCTATAATGTTCATGTGGTGTGCATATCGTATGCATGGTTACATCTTAATATGAGAAGTAAGAATGTCACTAGTTATGATGCACGTATGTTATGCCCTAGAATTTAGCGAGTATGACCACAACCTAGTTGGCCTCATCAAAAGACAAAATTAAGAAAAAACTTAGAGGATGTTAGGGATCATACGCGTCCCATGAAATTACGACAACTAGTATCATGTTTTCCACGTGCACGATTAAGCGGTGATTGATATACGTAACAAAACTTTTTAAACTACCACTGTAACCTTATATACGTAACAATTATGTTTTAATTGTATCCACTATACTAATAGGTTGCCGTTAAAGTTTCTTATTAATGCGAAAAGCAACTTGTTGCTCAATCTCCAGTTATGTGCATGTACTGTACATATGATACGCATATAGTGTATATGGACATGTGATGATGTTATTTTTCTGATTTCGAAGAGAGAGTTGTAAGCTCTGGGTTTTGGGTTGGCTTAGATCTCTGAGCATATAATGTGCATGTTGTGTACATACAGTGAGCAAATCCTGAAAAATTAATCCAACAAAACACCAGCATTCAATGACTAGGCTTTGTTCCCACCCTCGATGCGAGTCCAGCGGTGGTGGTCTCAAGCCTCGATTGTTTGCCGTGTTGCCAGAAAATGGGCGAAAAACTCGCGGCCTACTTGAGTTTCAATCCCAACGATTGGGGATGAGATTCGTAACAAGGTTAGGTGTTTTGGACTCGTGAGAACAAGATGAAATTAGTGGTGGCTTCGATTTGGACGATGTTGGTTGGGACGACTGTGCTCCGTGTGTGCACAGTGAGAATGGGAGAGAGAGAGTGAGGGAGAAAGTGAGAGAAGAGAGAGAAGGGAGAGAGAGAGAAGAGAGAGAAATAAGAAAATGGGAGGAATAACCCATTTATAAACGAGGGCAATTAAGTTAGTTCATGGTGTAGGAAAAATCCTATTTCTGTCTGATTGTTGTGCATAGCATGTGCATGCCGTATGTATATTCAAAATGTCCTATATTTCTGTCCCAAAATTAAGGAATTGTCTTATTTCTGCATATTTCCCTTTCAATTTTGACAAATTTAGGCTTTTGGTTTGCGGTTAAGTCCAAATCGTAAATTTTGACCAGTCATTAGATAGAATTCGATCAATCTGCCGGAGTATTTTGTTGACAATATTTCAAATGCACGCTAGTTTGTTTTATGACAATTTTTCAAAAGTTTTCACTCCATCCTAACAAATAATCTCCAGTTAATCAATTTTCTTTACTTAAAATCGAAACAAAACCTTTTCCCTGTGATAAATTAGTACATGGAGTATATAGAAATATATTTGAAGATACTAGGGTTTTTCAGTATACAGTAGAGGCCTCGTAGGTTTTGTGTTTTCTTGTGATATAAGGCTTTTGCATGCACAGAATCATGAAACACATGAAGAAACATTGTGATTGATCCTGGAAGTTGACTGCATGCAGCCGCTCACTGTTGCTATATAGGGTTTATGCATGTGAAATCATAACTGGTTACTTATATATTTTCGTGATCACCAAGTTACTAAAGGAGCTTAGAAACTATTCAATTTTTCTTGCCATCAATGCATCCCCACGAGGTTAGAGCGATAGTACGGATCAAATATTTTTTCTTTGTACAACTGTTTATCAAGAAAACTATCACTATCTTTTAATCAAAACTGTAGGGTAGATCTTCGTATAAACCATTCTAAGGCTCGTATATGATGGGCATCTTCAGATTGACTCCATCAGGAGTCATTAATTCTCCTATTTGATATTAAATGGGTACTAGGAGCTTATGCTTTTATAGCAGAGAAATGCGAAGCACAGTTGGGAATTCTTCCAGAAACGTTTCTGGGACTTGTTGCTTTCCTCATATCAATTTTGCTTTTTGGTTGGTATTTGTGCTTTTTGTATTCTCCATGTGATCAACTTCTTGTTGTTGCACTCTGCTTGTTTCGTGCACCAATCGATTGATTCACTTTTAGATCATGTTTGGTTATTGGAATGGATTGGATTGATTGATAACTCAATGTATTCAATTTATGTTGAAGGAAGAAAATGAAGGCCAACTTCCATAAATTTTTCAAGTTGAAGGCGGGAGAGAGATTTGTCACAAGGGAAACTTATCCTTCCAACTCCAACATGGAAAAATTTAGACGTTGGCCTCAATTTCTTCATTTAACATATCTTGAATGACAATCTAGTGACCTATCCAATCTAATTGTAGCCACGTACCAAACATGGCCCTAAACTCATTTGATTCTTGTAATAATTTATATACAAATTTTTTCGTTTGTTAATAATTAGGTCTAAACAAGTGCCCTCACAGAAGCAAGGACTTACATAAAACGGGTTCACCACCATTTGATGTCCTTCGTCTAATAATGTATTACCTATGTGCAAGTCTTCTCTACATGACAATGTATTCTTCGATTAAGATGTCACGTGACG
This sequence comes from Pyrus x bretschneideri, assembly GCF_019419815.1. Classification (NCBI taxonomy): domain Eukaryota; kingdom Viridiplantae; phylum Streptophyta; class Magnoliopsida; order Rosales; family Rosaceae; genus Pyrus; species Pyrus x bretschneideri. The sequence continues at coordinate 547,306 of NW_025999805.1, read as the reverse complement.
GTGAACTTGTTTCACGTAAGTTGCTCTTCAAAGAAAGTACATTGTGTTTGACATATGTAATTTGCGGCAACACCAATTTTAACCAATTGTATGATGTAGGTGGATTGTTTGCCCTCCTATTTCATACTCTTCCCATGCCCTCTTGTGATGTGTGATCACGGTTAAGCCACGTTAACATTTTATATTAATTTTTTATAGAAATAATAAAACAAAAAGTAATAGGAGCATAAAATATTAACGTGACTTAATCGTAACCACACAAACATGAGAGCATGAAGAGAATATGAAAATAGAAGGCAGACAATCAACCTCTTTGTTTGATTTCCGATCATGATCATACATTTTATGCGTGCAAGAGTACCAGATTTATAAGGTGTCAGTTGATAGCTCAACACAGTGATTGCTCTTAGAATGGTCAATTCCTATGACGTTGCCAGAAGCGTGTAGCTGTTTCGAACAGTTTCGGACTGGAAAACGTGGTCCATGAAGCTCCTGCACGATGATGTTGATAAACAGAAGTTATTCCAATAGGTTGCCTCCTTTAAACTGCTACTGTTCCCTATTAATTCGAAGAGGTCAGTCTATGTACGCAGAGAGGGTTGAGTTATTAATTCACGAAAGCCAGCCCATTCCCATGTCGGCTAATGACATTTTGAAGGTAAAATTCTGAAAGTATAACTCATTACTCCCTCGGTTGATGGTACCTATGTTGATAAGAGCACTTTCACCTTTATCAAATCCTCTAAGATCATCTTCAATCGATAAAATAAACTTAAAATATAAACTTTAAAATCCCTCAAACCATCTTTAATCATTGAGCTAAAATAAGTCTACAAGAAAATATATCTCTGGGCTAGATTTCCCTAGGATTTAAGCCTGATTTAAATTATTTGGACCTACCAAACTTTCATACTTCACACATTTTTTTGTTTCACATTACTTATAATCTAATGGCTGTGATAAATAAGATCAAATCTAATGGTTAAAAAAAAAAAGATTTGATTGCCCAAAATTAAATTTAACGTCTAAAATAATTTAGGAAAATGATCTAAATCATATTTCACTTAAAACTTTATAAATACCTATGTATTTGTATGACTTTTAATTACTTATCAGAATTTAAAAAAATTTAGATTAATCATAAAAATAAATTAGGATAATTTACATAAATTTTATTTTCAAACAAGTTACCGTTAAAAAAAAAAAAAAAAATAAAGAGGCTAAAATCATTATTTAATAATCTCAAGCTAAAATTTTAAGCCATAAAAGTTGAAGGAGAAAAACAGTTTATAAGTTATAACTTAAATTTTTAAGCTTTATCCCCAAGGGTGGAAATCGTCTATAGGATAGTAGATTAAATCCCCTCTCTCCCCCAAAACTCCTCCACCCCATTCCAATCCACTCGGCTATGAGGGAGCCTAGTTGCTCACCTAGGCTAAAATCGACTAGCCTAGCCCCTAGGCCATGTGACACAAGGTTGTCGTTACCTACAATTAAAAAATTGTAAAAAATTAATTAAAAATACAAAAAAAATTATAAAAAAATACAAAAATATATTATTTTTTTTTCTGTAAATACCTAATTAAGTTCTTCCATCTTACACCACATTTCAATATTTTCAAATATTCTCAAATACTTTCAACCAATATTTTATTATCATCCGAAATTAAAAATAAAATTATTTTTTCTTTATTTTATAAAAAATTAATAATATTTTAATACAAATTGCCTGAGCTATTTAGTTTAGGGATGGAGATGCACTTGAACAATTACTGTTCACCAAAAATAGTTACTATTCACTTGGGGGATTGAATTGCCTATTGCCCGGTTGGCTTTTTAGGGGTGGAAATGCTCTAAGAGCCCTGCCACGTTAGAGAAACTAACAATTCTCTTAACTTAGTTGACAAAATGTGGCACAATAGATTTGGAAATTTTTTGCATGATCCATTACCTCGATACGGAACGATAAGAAAATAACAAGTTTTTGGTCAACCTGTTAATGAGTTGGGTCGTTATCGGGTCGCTTGTTAAGACAACATGTATATTACAAAAACAACCTGTTTGACAGATCTAGACATTTGACATGACAAATTCTTGCATGACCCGTTAAACAGCTCCAAATCGACATGCAAATAACAAATTTCAGATCAATTCGTTAACGAGTCAGGTCGTTATCTGGTTACATGTTGAGAACTGTTAAAATAATAGATTTTGCATGCTACCAGCCTTTAAGATAATATGTATGACACAAAACGACATAAAAACGACTCGTTTGCTAGGTCTAGATAAAGTGGGGCAACAAAAAAGCATACATAAGATAATGTATGATATAATATAGTGTACGAGGCAAAGTGAGATTGTGTAAAAGTATAACAATATAACTAAAACTGTCATTTTATATAGGGGTGGGAAAAAGTATAACGACATAACTTCACATATGGAATGGGCTAAATTTTCAATTTAACCGTTCATTAATATTAGTACCAACTTAATAATTGATTCTGCTGTTGGACAGATAAAATAAATTATTACGAACACAAAAAAAAAAAAAAAAAATTTATACATGCGTATAGAATTATACTTTGTGCAGAGGAAGCTACATTTTGTGCCACTTAGTATTACGATCTAATAGTATTCATCTTCACTTGTAAAAAAGCTACATTTTGCCACTTCAATTTTGCTATTTATGATATCGAATTTTATCATAATCTATGTTTTTGACTCAAATAAATGGAGGTTTGTTACATAAATTCTCATATTTGAGATTCGTTTCTCTTTTTCTACATAGTGTTTTGTTTTGGTATGGACTCAAAACCAATGCTTGCACTTACGACTGAAATATCAAATATGGTTCCAAAGACTGAGCCTCTAAATTAGGTTTTTTGGATAAAGCTCCCTACTCCAACTTGGAAACCACTTTATTTGATCCAACTCAATGCAATCTTAGACTTGGATAACGATATTTCTACAAATAGATACTAGCCGACGTCGATTTCAATACCACTTTATTTGCATATAACTATTTTCTTAAGAAGTTTAGTATCGAATTCTAACTTAGCATTGATCTCGATTACGTTGATTCATTACTTATAATCAGCTGATGTAATCCACGTTTGCACAAAAATCACAATTCAGTTTACATTCTTGCACGATTTTTACTCGGGACGCAGAGGAATACAGATCCAATGCAACAAGTCAACATGCGTCTCTCTCACTCTCTGTGACAAAAACATTCCGAATTACCATTTTACCCTTCCCTGCTCTCCCCTGTTTTGAACAAAAACGAACCCAGTTGTCCCCTCTTCCTTTGACTCCATCAGACCACACGCTAACCCGCCAGCCCTCCAATGGACTCGACCGCACTCGACCACCCATCCGGACCCTCCGATGACGTCGATCCGGGTCTAAGCGATTTCTACCCTAGCTCCGAGCCGGCCTTTTACTCTTCTGCTGCTGCTTCCGGTGGGGCCAAGTACAAGCTCATGTCCCCGGCCAAGCTTCCGATCTCGAGGTCCCCCTGCCTCACTATCCCTCCCGGCCTCAGTCCGACGTCGTTTCTCGAGTCCCCCGTCCTCCTCTCCAACATGAAGGTTCGTCCGCTTCGACGTCGTTTTCCGATCCTCTTAATCTTTTCTTTTTTTAATTTTAATTAAATTTCTTTTTTTGGGAAGCAAAAAGCAAATGCTCTTTTGAATGTTAGGCTGCGTTTGGCTGCTTAATTTCTTCTATTTAGTTATTAATTTTTGAATTAAATGTAAGACTCTGTTTGGTTGCTGGGAAAATGAATTGGTAGGGACTCAAGTGTTGAAGTTATTTTACTGCCTTAGTAGCTGAGCTTCTGATTTGGGAGTGAAAAAGTTTCGATTTTGAACTTTTTCTTGGCTATTTTCTCGGTAACCAAACAATGGGTAGATAAGGGAAATGGGTTTGACGGCCTGAGATTTTACCACGTGGTATATATGGGATAGTGGGGAATTTGGAGGACTTAAAACTGATGTGATGTTGATGATGAGTGAGCTAAGAGATGCTCCTTCTTTCAGAAAAATTTGAAAATTCCAATTACTATTTTTGTTTATATTGTTGCATTACAGCGTAAGCTAAGAAGATGATGTGATGTTGATGATGAGTGAGCGAAGAAGATGCTCCTTCTTTCGCTGCGAATGCTTGATTTTATTTATATTATGCCAATGGCAGTGAGATTTTATATGTGGGTGCTTCAATGGGACCCCGAGATTCTGATGCTTTGTTGCTGTTTGAGAGTAATGTAATGGTAGTATTGGCCTATTGGGGTCTTTTCTCTTTATGCCCGTATAGATTGTTCGAAAGCAATTGCTTTTGGGAGTAATGGGGCTTTCACTTACAAGTCTATGAACTTTTTTGTTCTTTATTACTATTGACAGTGTTGTATTTTCACATAATGAATCTTTCTTCTCTTCTTTTTTGCTTTGTTGGTGGGTTCTAGCCTTTCTGCTTGTCATTGTTTACCGTTGGCAGTGGATTCAAGTATGACAAAAAGGTTTCTATTTGTGTATGTAGAATAAGGAATAAATGCATCAGCAAGGAGGTATAGGGAGTCTAGAGAGATTGTGGGTAAAGGGTGTGGGTAAAGGTTCTGTTAAAAGTTGTGATCGGCATGTGTTTTTATAGGGGTTATGACCCTTCATTGTTCTAATTTTGATTGGAGATGACATTCGTTGTTCGAAGCTTATTGCTATAACTTCAGTTATCTGGGTATCGGTCTAAATAATCGCTCTTTCATCTTCAGTGGATTTGTTTAAGATATGTTTATCTTCCTTAATAGTATTTGTTTCATTTTTGCTGGTAATGGAAGAGCTTGTTAGAATATTTGGTAATCTGTGCTGGATGCACAAATTCCATCTCTGTTAAGAGATGCCAATCACGATCATGCCCAAGTGATTCTCAGAGTTTCCTGTTATTGGACAGATATGTAACAGCATGCCAAAGTACTGCCAAATTCTTTCCATCAAATTAAAAGGGCTTTAAAGTTGCAGGGATAGCTCATGGGGCTACATTTTCTTGTCAAGTTTCCTTATAGCTTTTGTTTCATGAAGAGTTTTATTTTCTCCCGCTCTAGTTTTACGAGATTCTGTACATGCCTCATTGCTTGATTAAAAGGTATCTGGACCAGGAATTTTGTGACATATTTCTTGATTTCTACTTTTTCTGGTCTTGCAGGCAGAACCTTCCCCAACTACTGGGTCCTTTTTGAAGCCTCAAATGTTGTACGGATCTCTGAGTTCTACTACATACTCAGCAACCACAGTTTGCTCGGATTTCAATACCTCGGATGAAAGAAATTCTGGAAGCTTCGAGTTTAAGCCCCATGCTATATCAAATATGGTAATTTGTATGGATTAGTGGTCCATTATTCTTTCATTAGTTGCGTCCTTGACTGATATGTTTTATGTATGTGAGGAAAGATACTAATTAAATGGTGGCCTCGATCCTAAGTTTAGCTGATTGGTCTTTGGCCAATTTTGTGCTCTAGCTTAAACTTCAGTGGATGTCTACTTGACACTACAAAATCTTATATGATCGTATTCTGAAGATTAACTGATTTATTTAATCACTTACCATTATTGTTTCAGTACTTTTCTGTCTATCAAGTGCTGTATGATGAGTAATTAAATTTGTTAGTGTGAAATATACTTTATTTGGTTTTTTTTTCGATATTGTTTCTTAAAGATGCTTTATAAGAAACAATGTTTTCTAGTGATAGACTCTCGTTGAGATGGACCGTCGTATTTCTTTCTAAATTGTAGAACAATGATATGTCTTCATTCAAGTTCTTTATATATCTACAAGTGTGCCAAAGTGGTTGTAGAATACTGATTGCCTAATGCTTTACAATTATTCAAGGTTACTACAGATTATAACCATTATAGGAATGAGCAGCCCGTGCAAGTGCCAGGTCAAACTCAGCCTCAATCACATGCATCACCAACTTTGGCTAAAAATGAGATGGCAGTCTCTTCAAATGAATTGAGTTTATCTGCACCTGTTCACACTGGAGGAGCTAGTGCACCCGTGGAAGATGATTCGGGTGACTTAACACAGAGGGAACATCCACATCCTGGGGTCCAAACATCTCAGGGTGATAACAAAGGAAATGGGCCTTCAGTAATATCCTCTGATGATGGGTATAACTGGCGAAAATATGGACAAAAGCATGTTAAAGGGAGTGAATTTCCTCGCAGTTATTACAAATGTACCCATCCTAATTGTGAAGTGAAGAAGCTATTTGAGCGATCTCATGATGGACAGATAACAGAGATTATCTACAAGGGTACACATGATCATCCTAAGCCTCAACCAAGTCGACGATATAATACTGGTGCTATGATGCCTGCTCAAGAAGAAAGATCTGACAAGGCTTCATCATTGACTGGTCAAGATGGTAAGCGTCAGAGTAATTCTCATAAGCTATTTAACAAATAAACTAATGTTCTTCTATCATCTCTTCTAATTTTGTTTTTCTTCTCTAATTGTAGACAAACCATCCAGCATTTATGGGCAAATGTCTAGTAACAATGAGCCAAATAGTACTCCTGAGCTCTCTCCTGTCACAGGCAATGATGATAGTGTAGAAGGCACAGGCTCACTGTCAAATAGGTTGCCAGATGAGGTTGATGAGGATGACCAATTCTCAAAAAGGAGGTATAAATGTTCAAGAAATGCTTATGTTTTTCTAGTGTTGTTCATTTTCCCTAACTAACAAGGTGTCAAATTTGTTGAGCAGGAGGATGGATGTTGGTAGCATTGATATCACACCAATTGTTAAGCCTATCCGAGAACCACGAGTTGTTGTTCAGACTCTCAGCGAGGTTGATATATTAGATGATGGATACCGCTGGCGCAAATATGGTCAGAAAGTGGTGAGGGGAAATCCTAATCCAAGGTATGGCTAGGCTACTTCTCACTGATTTTCATCTGTTTCAAGATGTAGCTTCAGTGCTGATTTTATAACTTTGTGAGTACTGATTTTATAGCTTCAGTGCTGATTTTATAACTTTGTGAGTACTCATAAAGTTGTTGGGCTTTCTTCTGTTATGGTTAATGGACTATTCTGAAAACTAAGTAGGTGGGAACAATAACATTCATGCAAAAAGTAAAGCCCAATGTCTCTGCTATGGCAGCTGTTGTTCGAACTGTCATGATCTTGTATGGACGGCCTATGGCAATTCACTCCCCCACCCTCCTCTGGCCGTATCATGCTCCTCCAGGAAGAAATTTGGATAATTTTCTTAAATATAGTATAAGCACTGGGTCTGACAGTTGATGTCTTTAGAGATTAATCGTGCAGGCAAATATGCAATTATTTGTTGGTACTTTTACGGTTCTTCCCAATTAGTTTAACCGAAACTTGCCTTCATCTCCCCAGCCATTTCCCCCTTTTTCGTCTATGAAATTAAAGAGTTTAACTGAGACTCTGCTTTTTAAAGTGAATATTCAGAAAGAAGTCTTGAACAATGGTACTTTCACCGAGATTGTCGTGGTACTTTTGAATATTGCTCAATTGGCCCGAAGCTTGACTTCACTAATTGTGTAAAAGGTCTATCAAAAATCATCTTGAAGAAACAAGGAATAAAAGAATAATGCAAGATCTCTTCCCAAAATTGAACTAGCCTATAACTTTTAACCACAGATGTAACCTCTAGCATTGTAGAAAAACCTCGAGCATGCTTGTTTACTAATTAGCTGCGTGCTGTGTTTGGTCATCGTATATGTATAAATCACAATGGTGGTTCTGAATAACTAGGAAGTGTTTCTATTTCCACCCTGCACTGTTACTTTTTTTTTTTTTTTTTTTTTAAATAGAAAAACACAACTTGCAATACCCCCAATATTCCAAAGAACTTTCTCTCTGTTTATTTGTTTTTTGTTTTTTTTTGTTTTTTGTTTTTGTTTTTTGTCTTTTTAGGTAATTGACGTCATGGTAAACTTTAATTACAAATCGGATTAAGAACATACCACAAATATATAAAATGGGGTGATAATAGGAGCACTCATAACTAGTTACTACCTTTAATTTAAAGTAAGTGTATGAACTATATGGCTCGACTCTTTGTTAACTGCAATTCCCAAAAGATTTATGTGGTTTCTCATCGTTGTCATGTGTTATGCAGGAGCTATTACAAGTGCACCAATGCTGGATGCCCTGTTAGAAAACATGTGGAGAGGGCATCGCATGATCCAAAAGCAGTTATAACTACATATGAAGGGAAACATAATCATGACGTCCCTACTGCAAAGTCTAGCAGCCATGACACTTCAGGACCAACAACTGTGAATGTCCTGTCGAGAATTAGACCAGAAGAAAGTGACACCATAAGCCTTGATCTTGGTGTTGGAATGACCTCTGGTGGCGAAATTAGAACCAACGAGCACCTGCAACTGCACTCTGATCTTGTGGAACGGCAATCTCACACGAATTCCAATTTCAGGGTTGCTCAAAATACCCCTGTTTCGACATACTATGGTGTTCTTAATGGTGGCATGAATCAGTATGGATCTAGGGAAAACCCAAGTGAATCACGCAGCATCGAAATTCGACCTTTAAATCATTCCTCATACCCATATCCACAGAACATGGGAAGAGTACTAACAGGTCCGTGAAATTTCTTACGATGAAGCCAACAGAAATAAGCTGCTTCTCCCCTTCTTCGGCACAGGCGAAGGTCAAAAGGGCATCTCAGTTTCAGACCGAAAAATAAAAACAAAGGTATGTCTATTTCAAAGAAAGAGGTATTATAATTAGGTGCCTGCTACAAAAAGCCTTCTCTGTCCAAGTAATGTATTTGTAACATTAACTTGTCAGGGAATACTAGCATGTACAAATATGAATCAATATTAATATTATATTCAGAGTCTTTGACACCATGTGTTGTAATTCAAATGCTTAAAATGTTCAATTATTATAAGAAAATTTTGTTTCTTTTCGCGTTTGTGACGGGATTTTAAAAGTATATAGTACTCACCGAGCTGCTGCTTTAGAGCCTTAAGTTTGCTCGGCATGGTGAGTGCTATTGCTAAAGCTTGAGCAGGGGTAGATGCCGGAGCACGTTGCAGTCTGGTGTCATTTGTGTCATTTGCGTCTGAAAATGGTGATACTGTCTGTTGCTGCTAGATGATAAAGTTTTCATAAATGTAGATGCAAGAAGTATAATGCATCGTAAAACGACGGAGTCGAAGATAAGTTGTAGGGATGCCCTCCCGTAATTAATGGTCCGAGTGTTGTATTCAGTCAGGATTTTAAATGAGTTTGTGAAAGTCTCAGGTAATCATCAGGAATCAAGTGGAGTTCATAAAAAGCAATAAAAATCCGATTCAATTAAGATTTTAAAGAACTTTACAAACGCCTATATGTATAAAAAAAAATCATCGATTTTAAAGGATTTCTAAAAGTGATGGATTTTACCGGATTAAGGGATTATGAATAAGTGTGGCGATTTAATAAAAAAGAATGGAAAAGGATTTGGACTAACGAAGGTCCCTCATTAATGTATGTGGAAATCTATGAATTCGCAAGTCAATAAAACGATGGGGCTGAAGCAACATTCAACGCCGTCAAGCAGGATCAAAACCGTCCTGAGGGTGTGGAACTCCATAGAAACGCTCAAAAGGTTGTAACCGTTTGTACAGAGAAATGATGAAGATATCCAAAGAGAGAGTTTACGAGGCATCTAAGAAGCACGGTAGATGGAAACGAGCTGTTGAGATTCTATGGTAACGGCACAACAATGGCCTGTCGCAATGGGGAATTGAAGCGAGTATCCGAGCTCTGTAAGTTTCGAGCTAATTCAGTCACACTTTGACACAGAATGCAGAGTGAAGAATGACATTCAATTGAGTACAAGTAGCGAGGAATTCAGCGACGACACCAGTTCCATCGCAAGGTGGAAGAACGTAAATGTAATAGTTTGCAGGACAATTGCAGGGAGAAATGTTGATGTATACGAAAAAGGCTCATTTATTTCTGCTAAAGCATAACCCTTGCAAGTTGCAACATAACATAACTATCACTCTGCCAAAGATAACTTATCCCAACGAGAATAAAAAACGAAAGACGAAGAGTTCAAACGAGCAGAAGATAACTTAGGGTTCAATACAAGACCAAGAAACACAAATTTTCAAGTGTTTTTACCTCCATGCACAAGAGGCAACCAGTGGTTGATTCATCCAGCCGAGATATAAAGCTCCGTCTATCTCTTCAAGCGTATACTTCTCAGAATAACTCTGCAGTAGAGTCTTGATTGTTGCATTTACGAAGGAGCTCAGAGGACAAGGCGAAAAACCAGCCATAATGAATCGTGACCTCCACTTACTGAGAAGCTCATAACGTTCTACCCTTTCCGCCCCTTCACAAGCTATAATGTTAACAATTTCTCGTGCCAGACAGTGCTGCTCGACATTGATCCGCTCCCTATGCTCCCTTGGCAGAGCTACATCAATTGAATCAAATACAGCCCTAAAATAGCTCAGCGTGTCAATGAAACGGGGAAGGAAAGGGGCTGTGTTGGTGTTTGATTCTTGTTCAACAAGAGTCACCACCTTGGGTGACAAACTCTTAGCAAGCCTCATCAACCGGTCCCTGTGATTATGACTACTCACACTCTCATCTGGCATGTGGTGCAGCATGAAGGCAAAATTCACTGCAATAGCCTCGCCAGGTCGAATCTCAAGGTCCTCAAGTTGAACCTCGGAGCCAAAAATTCCAGTAGCATGGAACTCAAAGGGTACCTTACATGACTCCGCAAGCCTTGACAACCTCTGTCCCACAACACCAAGTCCCCCTCCCCGAACATAAGCTGATGCGGAATCATCTATGCCCGTGATCCTAATCTGTGGGGGTCCTCCTGGCCGAGCAGCTAAAGCCTGGATTAAAGTAATCCACTGAGTACCTTGAGCTACCTGAAAATCAATTATATGAACTCTACTTTCATCCTTCATAGCTTCTGCAATCGCCCCATTTGCTGACATATATCCGAACTTGAAATATGGGCAGATTTCATAAAGCATGTGCATGTACGAGAGGAGTTCAGCACTGGCAGGTTCCTTGCATCTTAGGGATGCACAGATAGAACTCCCCGACGAGGCCAACCTTGCAATGAGACCTTCCAAAATGTAAGCTCCTAAACGTTGGATTGGCTCACCTGAAACTGACACCATCTGACGTAGGTCTGAGATCAACCATTCAGTCGTTGACATATCATTGTTTGCCAATGCTTTTGCACATGCGCAAAGCACTTCTGTCAAGTCACCTCTGGAGATCATCAACATCATCTGCTCCCGGTGTTCTGCTTCTGAATAAATTTGATTCGCCCCAGCCTCATCTATGATGTCGTACACGTCAAAGGCATCTGAATCATTTCCCAGCAAAGCATTTTGCAGTTCCCTAATTTTGTGACCCAGGTCATCCGTATCAGTTAACATGCACGACTGGTTGACAGGAGAGCCACCAGACTGGTAGGAATGCAAATCTGGATGTGAAGCTGGACTTCCATTTCCTGAGAAATTTAAACTTGATGCAGAACTGCGACCAGGGTAGGCACTGGTTCCCGAGGATGACTCAAGGGTGGAGTGCTGTTCGAATCTTTGAACTGAAAGCTTAGTTCCTTGGATAACCTCATCAGAGGCTTGATGGTCAGCATTCTGGAAGGAAGGCCAACAATAAGACTCCGGCTCTTCCACAGGCTGTTCTCCAAACGGATGAGAAACATTCGGGATTACATGCTTGTAAGATTCTTGCATTTTCAGGATAGCCAATTCGTTTGATTGATCATAACCAAATGAAATGCTATTGAGCTTTTCTGGCACAAAATTTCCCAAATTAACTGACAACTCTTGTTATTTCAAGACTGAACCTTGACCACATCATAACATGCAGATCCATCATAACCATCTTGGAAACGCTTGTGCAAACTCTGGTAGAAAACGGTGGCATATTAAAGAGAGTGCATACTCTGCAGAAAACGGTAACAAGACAATAAGTGTTATCAAGACGAACAAAGATAATATATTTCAAAGATTCTAGTGAAAAGTATTGAAGCAATCTCTTTGAGATGCCCACACGTTCTAGCTAATGTTGTCAAAATAATTTTTATCTTCGAGGCGTTTTAGCATAAACTGTAAAGTCGAAAAGGAGGACAATCCTACAGATATATGGGAATCGAGCGCATAATTTTCATCTCAATCATTGCTGTAGCTTTATAACTCTCAGTTTATATTAAGAAAATGTTCAGAGTAATCTGAAACTTCATTTCTGGTTTGAACAAAAAATCAAGACCTTGAATTTAACCTTAGAATTATGAAACCATCGCCATATCTTTATTCAAACAAAAACAGAAAACAAGTTCAAACCAAAAGCAAATCCCACTCCCCCAAGTTTACATGAATTTAGCGTAAAATATCATATCGTTGGTTAAAAAAATGAAAAGCCGAGATGAAATACTACCTCTCACTCTCACAACACAAGTTCACGCTTGAAATAACAAATTCAAAGCTACTAAATTTACCACCAAGTTATCACCTTCATCAAATAATCTAATTTGAAGAACAATAAAATAAAATAAAGAAATTAAAAGTATGAGATTTGGTGAAAACCCGTTTGAGTTTCTGATGGGTTTTTGACAGACCTGAAGATGTGGTGTGTGGTTGATGATCACCCTTGAGCTTCAGTTTTCGTGTTCTCCTTGGCTTCTGAGTGCAAATGTAAAGATCCAAAGTCTGTCGGTAAAACATCACCTCCCACCTAATTTGCGTCTTATAACACTGCTTATCTAACAAAAACCTCGTTCTTATCGTGAATTACAATGCTGCCACTGACAGTACGACGTTAGCCCGTAAAACAAACCCGTTATTTCTTTTATGTCTTTGTTTTCATACCCATCATCGTCCTTTTTGTTGGGAAAGGTTCAAGGGGAGAAAGAGAGGCTGCGCAGTTTTAGGAACATGGCATATTATGTCTTTATGAGGACTTCAAGGAGGGATTTTAATCTTCTTCTTTTTTTTATGATTTTTACAGATCTCTCACTAGCGGAATTGTATTATAGTCCCTAGTCAAGGTTGACTTGTGACATGAGAGTCTACTTATGAAAAATTAATAAAATGTTCGACGATGATTTTGCAGTCATTTCTGTTTAGAGTATTAATCCTACCTTGAAGAAAGAATGATCATTACATGTGCTTGTAAGTAATTGAGTTACTTTTTAGATTGTTATTTGGGGATTTAATATGCTTTGGTTGGTATAAGTTTCTTGATTTGTCTTATTTTAGTTCGTGAAAGTTTTTTTTTTTTTTTTTTTTTGGGAAATTAAGGGTTGGATAATCATGAAGCATCTGATGAACCCCCGAATCTGTTCTGTGTCGGAGTCAACTCACCATCCGAATCATTTAACTACCACCTGCATCTGCACAAACCCACTGCTGCAATTCATTCATCCTCGCCGTCACATTCACTTGCGCAACTCCGTCTGCCTGCACAATCCACTCCTGATTTGCAATTTAACCACTTGTACCTGCATTCCTATGATGTGACAAAATCGCAACGTCTGCACCATTGACGCATCTCCCTACACACAACCTATTGCTCACATTGTACATGAGCAGTTTGTTCTATGTGTGAAGGTTAATGGCCACACGTGCTCCACATCATCCGATTTGTGTTGTTCACGTGCTAAGCTTGAAAATTTACCACATGTGAGGGGTGTGTTGAGAGTATTAATCCCCAATTGAGGATAAAAGCAACCTTGCATGTACTTATAAGTAATAGAGTTCATTGGCCTTTGGAATGCCATTTGAGCCTTCAAAGTTTGTGTGTGGATGATCTCAAGATTTGGATACGTTCCGTTGCTCATCCTCGAACTTGTCTCTCTCAAACCCACCAGTATATCGTCAACTAATTTGACCAGTTTTTTATGTTTTGTTCAAGTCTTTTAGATTGGGTCCCTCTTAAATATTGTTACAAGTATGCTTTTTGATATTCGATCGGTTCTTAAATATCAAATGAAATCTCTATCACTTCGTTTTAAAAATATTTTTCACAATAAATTGTATGTGAACTCTGAATTAATTGCTTTTTGCGTTTCTAGCAAAAGGAGTGCGACATCCTTACTTTATTTTCTTGCTCCTTGATTTGATAGATGTCGCTTATAACTTGGGTTATAGTACTCTAGTATTGAAAATCGAATTCACCCAAATAAATAGAGCAATACCAAACTAACTTGAAGGCTCGAGGGCATGGCAGGTCTGCGTCCAAGTACATACAAGAATTCCCCAGAACCGTTTTTTCTGGCCACTTTATTCACAAGTCATACCATATATATATATATACATATATATCAAATATATCTGCGATTATACGACGAATATGAGGGCCACAAGATGGAGAACCAACAAACACAACTTTGTGTCGTATATATCAATGAAGCATGACCCACGTACTTATATTACCCAAAACATATTTTGCAGGCTAAAAACATTTAGACCTTGTTTGACACACTGTATAGAACATCAGATAGGACTAATTATATGGATTCAATTGTTTGGCGCCCTTATCGTAAATATAGTCATCGAACTATTAATCTGAGCCCACCTAAATAATAAGGTTCGTGCCCGCTAAGTTGTCCCCTCCAAGGCGTCGGTCTAATTAGTCGGCTTCACAAAACGCTTGGTTTGGCGAATCTGAGTTGACACCGTTGGAATTGCCTTCTCCAACCAAAGTTTTTCTTCGTTGTCTTCTTCTTCTTCTTCTGCCGTTTGAGTTTTCTGGGTTTTCTCCATCACCAAGGACTTGGGTATTTTTACTGCAGACCAATTTCAACAGAAAACTTTTGATTTTTTCTCATGTGCTTCTGAGCTTTTTGCTTTTCTGGGTTGAGGGTTTTAAATAAAGTGTAAATCTTCGTCAGATTTTATCTTGATTTTCTTTTTGGTAATTACGGACTGCTGCGGCCATTACATTTTCGAGTGCTAGATTTTGGAGGGTGGATTTCACTGAATCGGGATCCATGTTTCCTAGAAATTGAAAAGTTTTCGGATTTGGAGCATGGATTGTAGTATTCTTCAGTAATCAATGGTTGATTCCAAATCTGGGAATACATAGTAGATGCAATCGCTGTTTTTTTTTTTTGGATTTTGCGGAGGAAAGGGTTCGATTCAAGAGCTTATACTATGCATAACATAATGCTTCTCTTATGGAATTACATGAGTCACATATAACTATGTGTTGCGATGGAAGTGCTATCTACCAAACTAGTCAATAAAAAATACTGAATTAATATACCAATTAATTTTCAACGGAAAAGCGGTTGATTTAGATTTCATGCAAACAACAAAATAGTTATTATTAGACTTGACTTTGAAGACCAATTGGCAGGGTTGACTTGCCATAAATTTCAAAATATATGATACAAAAGTCAAAAATTAATTCAAGATAAGGACCTTTGTCTATTGAAATTTGATCCAACAACTACAAACAAGGGTTTACTTTAAAAATTATAATAACTTTAGTCGTTGGATCAAATTTCAATGATCCGGATCCCCAAACTTAATGAATTAGGAGAAAGAGATTCGGAGCGGATCCCTTTTCCCTCTCTACCTCCTGCGTTGATTTTGTGAATAAAAGGCCAAAAGGCATTTCATCATATATTATCCTTGGTCATGGTTGACTTGTGACGTTAGAGTCTATTTATGAAAATTAATAAAATATTGAACGATGAATTTGGAGTCTTTCCGGTTGAAAGTATTAATCTTACATTGGAGAAAAAATAGACATTGTATATGCTTATAAGTAATTGAGCTACTCTCTATGTTATGAATTAAGTTTAGCTTAATCATACTTAATAGCTTTACTTAGTTAACTAATGAGTTGGTTGCTGATAATTAGGAAATATTGTTGTAATTGCCAGCTGGCAATATTTGCTTGGGTTGTTATATTTGGCCACTAGTGCGTGTAGTTGGCCAATGGTCATTTTGATTGAAAATAATATAATACAAAAAACAATAGAGAGCATTTGCTCAATCTTCTTCCCCACGCCTTCTTCCATTGTTGCCTGAGCTATAGGTTGAGGTTGAAGCAAATCTTATCGTTGGTATCACCCATTCGTTCTTGGATTTCCTTAATTTGTATGCCCTGTCACACAAATGCTTCCCGTTTATCCGCCATGGGTGTTCTTGTTGCTGCGCTCAAATCTTCTGTTGATGCGCTCAAATCTTCTGTTGATGCAATTCCTAAGGCCACATCTAACCTCTTTGAAGCTCTTGATGCTAAAATGGTTGCTCTCTTATGGGAGGGTTACAACTTTTTCTTTAAAGATCGTTCATACTAATTCAACTGGCGCATCTAAGGAAGCTGAACCACAAGATCTAGGCCTTCATCGCTCACCTCATTACGAGATCTATGATGGTGGAGGTTAATCTTTGCGACCTCAGTTGTAGTAGCAGATTGATTTTCTTCATTTCATTGAAGGAGACGACCCACTTACTTGGATCTACAAGGCAGAATAATTTTTTGCCTACTACAACACCTTTGAGCACCAGGAGGTGGTGACCGTTTCCTTTCAGCTAGAATGAGAGGTTCTCCAGTCATTCCACTGGAAGAACTGCCTTCAGGCCATACCACACTGGAAGAGTTCACCAAGGCCTTTTACAGAGAAATTGGTCCATCCAAATTCAAGGATAGTGCTGAAGCTTTGTCCAAACTTCGTCAATAAGGTATTCTTAAGGATTATGTACTTGATTTTCAATTCCTTGCTAATCGTACTAAAGAAGCCTATCCAAATTTGCTTAAGAGTTGTTTCTTAGCTGGATTGAAATGCGAATTGAAGTATGATGTTAAGTTGTTTAGGCCTGTTAATGCTCATGAGGTGAGCATCATTTTTGTGCAATTAGATAAGAAATTAGTTAAACTTAAAACCACTACATCTAGGGTCTCTAATATTGCATCATTAATTGCTAAACCTCCTCCATTGGCCTTAACATGTCTACCCCAAAAATAAACAAACAGCACTTTCATTTTAAGAAACTCACCCTCACTGAAGTCCAGCGTAAGAAAGAGAAGAGAATGTTGGATTTGTGAGGAAAAGTGGGTGAGAGGCCATAAATGTAACCAAAACCAATTACTCATGCTACATGTGGTTCAAGGGGAGGATGAGGATATGTTGAAATCAATGAAGAAATTCAGGTTGAGTTCCAACAAATGTCTCTAAGTGAAATAGCTTTTTGTGGTACTATAACTAGTAAGATTCAAACCATGAAGGTTAAGGGGGTAGTGAACAAACAGTTTATGAAAAATTTGTTGGATCCTGGAAGTACTCACAACTTCATTGATTCAAGGCTAGTTAAGTAATTGGGTTGGCAATATTAGCACACCAAACCTTTTGATGTCATTATTGTTGATGGTGAGAAGGTAAGAAGTCAAGGTTGCAACATGAATTCATCCTTGGAAATAGAAGTTTATATTTGTTATTTTGATTTATACTTTTTGTCATTAAGTGGCTGTGATGCGGCATGGGAAGTGTAATGGTTATCCATCATCAGTCCTGTCTTATGGGACTTTCAGTTGTTAACTATGGAATTCACCAAAAGTAAGGTGCACTACAAGCTCAATCATACAGACCATGTACCTCCCCAAGTGCAAGAGATATCATTCCAGTAGCTTGATAAGGAATTTTACAGTTGTAATTTGGGTATGTTTTTTTATTATGTGGAATCTGGTAAACTAGAAGCTTTTGATTTGGACAATAATCAACTGACTAAATTGCAACGGTTGTTTTGGGACTTTCAAGACATATTTATGATTCCTAATACCCTTCCTTCTCAAAGAGAGCATGATCACAGGATCCCATTACTGCTAGCAACTAAACCTTCCAACATTAGGCCTTACCACTATGGAACCCTACAAAAAACTAAGATTGAAAAGGCTGTTCATGAGTTGTTACAGGCTGGGTTTATTAGGCCTAGTCATAACTCCTTCTCTTCCCTTGTGCTTTTACTGAGGAAGAAGAAGGGTACTTGGAGGTTATGTATCGACTACATGGAGTTAAATTCAATCACCATCAAGGATATGTATCTAATTCCCTTGATTAATAATTTGTTAGATACGTTATTTGGATCTAAATACTTATCTAAGTTGGACTTAAGATCTGGTTATCACCAGATAAGGAGAAATTCATCGGATGTTGAAAAGACAACCTTTAGAACTCACTGAAGCCACTATAAGTTCTTAGTTATGCCATTTAAGTTAACTAATGCACCTGCAACCTTCCCAAGTCTAATGAATTTATATTTAAACCCTACTTGAGGAAATTCATTTTGGTGTTCTTTGATGACATACTAGT
Source organism: Pyrus x bretschneideri (assembly GCF_019419815.1). NCBI lineage: Eukaryota > Viridiplantae > Streptophyta > Magnoliopsida > Rosales > Rosaceae > Pyrus > Pyrus x bretschneideri. Next base: position 528,947 of record NW_025999805.1, on the reverse strand, counting down.
CTATAGCAAGTCTTAGAGTGATCACCTAAGCCATCTATAGATTAATTTTCAAGTACTCAGACATCACCAACTCTTTGTGAAAAAAAAAACAGAAGTGTAGTTTTGGGCAAAGTTAAGTGGAGTACCTTAGGCATATTGTCTCAAGTGAAGAGGTTGCTGCAAATCCTACCAAATTAAAGGCTATTGTAGATTGGCCTACACTTAGCAATATGAATGACTTAAGGTTATTGTAGACTGGCCTAGGGCTTACTTAGTTATTATAGGAATTTCATTCCATGTTATGGCAAAGTTTGCCAACCATTGTACTACTTAACTTGGAACGGTGGTTTCCATTGGTCTTAGGACATTTGATGATCCTTTCTAGCAGCTCAAGAAGGTTATGACGTCACCTCAAGTACTTGCATTGCCTAATTTTTCTCTGCCTTTGAGATTGAATGTGATGCATCTGGTCAAGGTATTGGGATAGTTCTACAACAAGAAGGCAAGCTTATTGCTTCACTAGTCAAACATTACACCCAAAAAATCAGGCATTATCAACCTACGCTAAATAACTAATTGCAGTGGCTCATGCAGTGAGAAAATGGCAGAATTATCTGCAAGGAAATCATTTTGTGATTAAATTAGACCACAACAGCCTTAAGTTCTTCTCAATTAGAGGATCAATCAGAGGGCTAACACCCATTTTCAGCAAAAATGGGTTACCAAATTACTGGATATGACTATGAAATACAATACAAGCCTGACAGTGATAATGCTGGTAACATATACTTTATCAAGACATCCTGGTGTTAGTGATAGTATTGAGGGTTATATTGATCACTTGGGTGGTAACTTGTAGTGTAAGGAAATTACTTACCCATATTGTGGAAGAAATGATGAATTGAGAATGACCAATGAGAATAAGGAATGGATATTTAAAAAAAAACTCAATGTTAGCACTGATACCAGCTTGAACAACCAATTACCCAAGTTCCAGTTTGACAATGGGTTTCTAAGTATAACTCAAGGATTGTAGTGAGTCCTACATCCCATTAGAGGCTAAAGATCGTTGAAGAACACCAATGTACTCCAATTGGTGGGGGGGGGGGGGGTACATGAAGGAGTATTGAAGACCCATCAGAGGATTAAAAGAGGGTTTTATTAGTTGAGAACGAAAAATGACATTAAGAAGTGGGTTGCTGAATGCAGGATTTGCCAGCAGAATAAGTATGAAACGATTGCATCCCCAGGATTGCTGCAGCCCTTTTTTTATTCCTCAACAAGTGTGGTCTAACGTTAGTATGGAATTTGTGGTTAGTTTACCTTTGAATAAGGGAAAATCAATAATTATGGTGATGGTAGACATGCTTTCAAAATATGCATATTTGATTGCATTAGCCCATCCCTACACTACTGCAACATTAGCTCAGAAGTTTTTGGAGAACATTTTCAAACTACATGGCATGCCCAAAACCATAGTTAGTGATATGGATTATGTATTTCTCAGTGCTTTTTGGAGGAAATTCTTCAAACTCCGTCTAAGCTATGCATGTGTTTTGGTTACCATCCTCAGAGTGTTGGTCAAACTGAGATAGTCAACAGGTGCTTAGAAACCTATTTGAGGTGCTACACTAGCAATCAGCCTAGAAAGTGGCTACAGTGGCTTCCATGGATTGAAAGAAGCTATAATACCTCTTTTCATACCTTTGCAAAATTTAACCCCTTTTGAGATTGTCTATTGCTACCCCTTTCCACACTTATCAACTTATGAATTGGGAACTTCTAAATTGGAACTTCTGGAACAAGGGTTGCTAGCTAGAGATAAACTATTGTCAATGCTCAAAACAAATGTGGTGGTTGCTCAGAACAAGATGAAGGTGCAATCAGATAAGCACATAAGTGAAAGAGAGTTTGTGGTGGGTGATTGAGTTCTTGAAGTTGATACCATACTAATTACAATCTTTGGCTGCACATTTTTACCATGAATTGCACCCCAAATTCTATGGTCCTTTTGAAGTCAAAGGAAGAGTTGGTTTAGCTGCATACAAGATCCAATTGCCAAAAGGGTACAAGATACATCTAGTGTTTCATGTTAGCTGTTTGAAGAAGCACCTTGGACCTAAAGCATCTCTGGTACCAGTGCCGCCACAATTCACTGATGATGGAATGGTGCCAATAAGAGCCCTATCAATATTGCAAAGGATAATGTACAAGAAATGGAATGCAGTTGGAGTGTAATTGCTAGTTCAATGGGTTGGAAACAATGAGAAGAATGTCACATGAGAAGATTATGAAGATTTTGTGTCTCAATTTCCTACTTTCTAGTTTTAAAATTGTAACCTTGAGGACAAGGTTGTTCTCAAGGAGAGGGTAATGCTATGAATTTAGCTTAATCATACTTAATAACTTTACTTAGTAAAATAATGAGTTGGATGCTAATATTTAAGAAATATTGTTGTAATTGCCAGCTGACAATAGTTGCTTGGGTTGTTATATTCGGCCACTAGTGTGTGTAATTGGCCAATTTTAATTAAAAATAATATAACACAAAAAACAAATAGAGAATTTGCTCTTTCTTCTTCCCCATGCATTCCTCCATTGTTTTTGAGCTATAGGTTGAGGTTGAAGCATGTATTACCACTCAATATTGCCAATTGACTTTATGGTGTAATCTCAACTTCGTCATAGTATCACAACAAGTTTAATATGCTTCATTTGGGGTTTAATCTACTTTGGTTGGTATAAGTTTCTTAGTTTGTCTTGTTTTAGTGCGTGAATGTTCTCTGTTTTTTGTTTTCGTTTTTGATTCTGATTATGTTTATGTTTGTTAGACCTAGATTATGTTTTTGATGAAAATGAAAGATTGGATATCATGAAGTATTTGATTAACCCCCGCATCTATTTTGCATCATAGTCGACTCACTATCTGAATCGTTCAACTACATTTGCATCTACACAAATCTTTTGTTGCAATTCATTCATCCTTGTCGCCACACCGCACCTACAATATGCTGCACTTGCGCAACTCTGTCTGCACGATCTGCTCCTGATCTACAATTTAACCACTTGTGCTTGCATTCCTATGATGTGACAAACCGCACCGTCTGCACAACTGCTGCACCTCTATTCGCACGACCCGTTGCTCACATCATACTAGAGCAGGTGGCCACACGTGCTCAACGTCACCCAATTTGTATTGTTCACTTGCTAGGCTTGAAAATTGACCACACATGAGGAGCTTGTTGAGAGTATTAATTTCACATCGAGGATAAAAAAAACCTTGCATATTCTTATAAGTAATTGGATTACGTCCCATATTGACAATAATTTATGATCGAACCTTGACTTTTTTCACTTCCATATAGACATGATTACCTATTCCATCGGATTGATAAAGTCAATGTCATTCTACTCTATTTAAGAATTATGTGCTTCAATTAGTCATACTTATTATGGTAAAAATTTTATAAACTAAGGCCCAAAGACAAGAAGTAATCATGTTGTTTAACTTGAATTTACAAGAAGAAAAATGATCAACACAAACTTTTTTTTTTTTAACTTTTTTTGTTTAACCATGCTCATTCATTTCGTTTAATTTATTCACATCTGATAATACTAATATAAAAGGTGTGCCTATGTGAGAGATGCTAAAAAGTGTTTGTTCAGCTCCCGACAATAAAAAGATGAAAAAGCAAGATTCTTTCAACGTAATTTTGAGTTTTTCCTAGTAAGAATTTTAATTTTTGTTATTGTGTTACTAACTCTTTCCGGATCTACTTTGTTGTAATTGGTATCTTCGTTAATGGTGTTGAGCACAAAATTCACACTAGTATGGACACTAGTTGGTTAGTTCGCCGAATCCTTTTCCTAAGGATTTGGGGGATCCCGTAATCATGTTCGTTCCTGGATCCTCAGGAAAAGGATTCGGCAAGGATCCTTTTCCGTTAGTTCCTCTCCTGAGTCGGCTTTGCTCATTATTGATGAGTGTCTTCATATTCATTATATTGCATGTTTTATGTGTAGAATTTCTCATATGCCAATTACGTATTGAGCTTCTTTTTTTATTAGGAATGGAATTCATTTGCCTTTGGAATGCCATTTGAGTCTTTTAAGTTTGGGTGTGGGTTTCAAAATTTTGATGCGTGCCTTTGGAATGCCATTTGAGTCTTTTAGATTGGATACCTCTTAAATATTGTTACAAGCATCCCTTTTGACATTTTGTTCTTAAATGTATAATGAAATCTCTATCACGTTGTTTTAAAAATATTTTTCATGGAAAGTTATATGTCAAATCTCAATTAATTGCGTTTTGCGTTTCTACAGAAAAGCAGTACGATAATCTTACTTTGTTTTCTTGCTCTTTGACTTGACAGGTTGCATATACATTTGAGTAATACTATTATAGTATTGAAAATCGAATTTACCCAAATAAATTGAGCATATTACCAAACTAATTAGGTTCGAAGGAATGGCAGGTCTCTGTCCAAGTATATACAATAATCCCCAGAACCGTTCTTTCTGGCCACTTTATTCACAAGTCATACCATATATATTAAATATCTGTAATTATACGACGAAGATGAGGGCCACAAGACGGAGAACCAACAAACACTACTTCATTTTTGTGTTGTATATATCAATGAAGCATGACCCACGTCCTTACCAAAAACACATTTGCAAGCTGAATACAATTAAGACCATATATAACACAATGCTTTTCTTAACGAATCACATAAGTAACATATAACTACGTGTTTATATTAAACATATAATTTCTCCGCATTAAACTTCTACATCTCACGGCATTCTGTTGAAACTCAAAATCGAATAATTTTATGGCAATGGAAGTGCTTTCTACCAAAACCAGTCAATAAAAATAATCTTAATTAATTAAATTTCAACGGAAACGCGGTTGATTTAGACTTCATGCAAACAAGTTATTATTACGCTTGACTTTGAAGACCAATTGGCAGGGTTGACTTGACATATATATCAAAATATATGATACAAAATTCAAAAATTAATTCAAGATAAGGACCCTATCTACATCCGGCGTTGATTTTGTGAATAAAAGGCCAAAAGGCATTTCATCATATATTGTCCTTAAGAAAGCAAAGGCCTTTAGGCTTTCGCAAGCAAAATACCAATTGATTGTGGAAACTGAAAAGTTGGTTGAATGTATCTGTACGCCTTTTATTTTCATAGTTGTTTTCATGGACTTCGGGTTTCGACTTTACTTTCGATCGAGCAGTTATATTTAGATGGCGTTCAAACTGTAATAAGATATCCCGTCTGTAATGCGTCATGCCGTCGTAATATGTAATATTGTAATGGGAATGAAGTTTGAAGTTACTAATGTTGATGGCACATGATGCCAATCCTTTTTTGAAGTTACTATTGTAATGGGAATGAAGTTTGAGGTTACTACAGTTGATTACTAATGAACTGTTAAGATTAATTAATTTTCAAGATCTTCGAAGAGAGAACTCAAAAAGAAACCTCATCCGTAGACTACCTTCTCACAATGCGAGATTGCACTTTTTCTAAAGAGGCTATGCACGTAGAGAGGGATGGTTATCAACCTTTTCATTCGGAGCTTCTCGATTTATCTTTTGGGCTCTATTTTTATTTGGGTTGATGTTTAACTTGAGGATTGGAATCATCACCAGATCAACTCTTTATAAATTCAACTAAACAAGAAATTGTTTTAACTGTTTGATTAACATTCGTCAAAATTTTAGTATTTACGTGAGAAACATATATTATGTATTTATTAGATGATGATTAGATGAATAAACAATTTCAAATCTAGTTTTGCACATATGAAAAGAATCAACTCTTCCAAAAATCAACCAAATTTATATTTGCACATATAATCTTTAAAAATAGACGCTTCAGATTATTATACAACATTGCAAAATCAAAAAGAAAGATGAATAGGTAAAACGAGAGAGTTTCTGACATTCCTCATATATAGGTGCTACAATTTTTTTTTAAACGAAAATAAAATTACAAATATGATCATTTTAGGACACTTCACTTACTTACACACACGTGAATGTAAGGATAAACGAACTCTATACGAATCAGCATAAACTCCCACAAAATCCCTATTAGTATTCAAGCCTTTTGTTATATATGTGTTTCAATAAATTTGAGTGAGTTTGTTCTTATCATACCATGCACATATTAAAGCATGAAAAATGTGGTCAATATTAAGTATAGCCACCGACGTTACTTTGTTTGATCTTTCTGCTGCCTGTTTACTAAAAGTGTCGTCGGCCAGCCGGCCGGGCCATTTATACCGATGACTAACAAAGTAAATTTATTTTTTGAACAAGCGATATTATCTACATTAAAGGAATGAAATAATAGGCTAAGCCTCACAATGTACTAGCAATAATGTGGTTTAAATTCATTTTTAGTGGTAATCGAATCTAAGACCTCCCACTTACAAATGAAGAAGAATACTACTAAACTGTAGTATTAATTAAAAAGAACATATTGGACATTTTATTAGAGATAATCAAAACCCTTCAGCGACGTCTTTCACTGTTGATAGAAGTAGAAATGGAATACGTGAAGGTGACATTTATGAATTAAAGGTTTTAAAGTTGAGGGTTTGGAAGAATGTATGCCTCTTCAAAGTCAGCGGATTAGATGTTCAAATTAAAGGAGGAAAGCTGATCGTAGTGGGGACTTTTAGCAGCCATGATCAAGTTTAATAATTAAAGGGCAGCTTTGCTAATACTTTTTGGTTGCTGGAAAGTCAAGGATTCCCACAACTACTTTTTGATGAAAGATCAATTTGGGAATATTGATTGGGATTATTCATAAAAATACTACCTAGTAAGATTAATACACGTGGATTAAGCATGTTTAATACTCGAGTCCAAAAATATTCTTCACCTGCTTTAAATGAAGCAGACGTGACCTCAGTAAGTTTGCCCTTATATGCTGGACTCGAGTATTAAACACGCTTAGTATAAAAGTTCAAGCTGCTAAACTCAGCATCGCTAGTAGGCCTCAAAGGCTTAGCAAAGACCAGAGCCATCCCTCGAACCTAGCAAGACCTGAAAGGTAAATTAGCCCAACAGATCTGGATAAGGATGAGATCCAACAGAGTAAAAGACGAGATAACAATTCCTATAGTCATGGCCCATTCATAGCCATGATCTCCGATGTGGTTACTAGCCTTCCTTATTTGGACCCTTAATGACACTACTCATCATGTTTCCCTAACAGAGAGGAAGATGTTATCACATTGGTGTATGATTTTATGTGATAATTGATGTGTACATGTCACGTTAATGAATGAAATTATCTGATTGGATGTTTATTGTATACATTATTTGCCACATGAGAATGACATGCAAATGTAGCATAAATATGTGGTATCCCTAATATTACTCTTAGTGAAATAGCTAATTGATTTGATGATCGGGATAATGGGTTCCAATCACAGTACATCACACATACACTATTGAACCACCTCCGTGCTCATCCCTACAAGTATACAAGAACATGACCATAAACTATGAGAGGTAACTGTTCCTCCACAAAGAAACCTTAATCTCTTGAAATCTCATTAATATTCTTACTCATCGGAGAGTCCTTGGCTCCCACCACACTAGGTGACAAATTCTAACTTATTTTTTTTTGCTTGGTTATAATTGTAATTATATGTTTGTATGAAATTTGTTCCCGACCATTGTTTAGGTTAATAAATAATTTCGTATTTCGGCATAGGTTGATAAATAGGTTGATAAACATATTATTTTCTAACGAACGTCCATAGAAGTCACTTAAAACTACGATCTAACAATATTTCTCCACATTTATAAGTGATAAGACTTAATTTCGACTCTAGCGGTGACCGAAAACAGTGAGGATTTAGTGAGTTCTTGGCCAAGACCTTTTGTTATCTGGTGTGCTCTCAAGGTGCCCAATTATGTAGTTCAGTCCTTCAATTTTCATAAAGTGGAGGGTTTAGTTCTAATCCGAGCTATTATGACTAGCAAGGGGATTCTAGCTTGGGGATGTGTTATTTCCTTCGCTTGTTGGTAGTGGTACCTTTGAAGATGGAAGAAACTTGAGCTATTTAATCTAAATTTTAGCTTCCCCATTGAATCGCAGAATATCACATGGAGTTTTGCCTCTGAAAAGTTCTCCACTGAATGTGTTGATGCCAAAAAGTCTAAATATGGGACATGTGAAAGGTGTACAACGTGGGATAAGTAAGTTTTTCCCGTCAAAGAGGCTCAAAATTGTATTTTGATCGCCTAAAAGAAGGATAAGTAAGTTTATACAACAGTTGTTCAATATTCTGCAAGCATACATGCACAAAACATCATTGGCAGATCCTATTCTGCCTGGCAGATTGAGATTTTCGCCCTACAATTTCTACAAAAGCTTCCACATTGCTGCTTTTGTCCCACGAAATCACACGCCAAAATGCACAGAGCAACTTATGCTTCAAATCAAGTTGCAGCATAAAATTGGATGAAATGTCCCCCATGCATCGAACCTTACAGAAAATGTACGTATTAATGCTAAAAATTAATGTATCTTAGCCAGAAAAGAATCTTTTCCATGATTGCCAAGGGAGAAATCCACCCGGAAGAAAAAAATTCGAGAAGGGAAAAGGAAACTGTGAATTAACAAGACAAGATCATAACAGCGAGTTTTCAGTCCAAAAAAAATAAAAGAACAAAAAGATTCGCACTTTCGTTTTCCTCTTGCACTCCATTTTTTTTTCTTCGAACCTCTTTTTTTATTTTTTTATTTTTTTTAATTTTTTTTTAATTTTTTTTAATTTTAGGAGTTCTTCGAACCTTTGGATTGAACAAATTAAAAGAGATTCAAGAGTCTAAGAAAACGAATTGTACTGGAATTGTATTTCCTTGTATATTCATTCAACTAGGTTTACATTCTTATATACATATCAGTCAACACATTCCTATTCCTATTCTATTGCCTACAATCAAGGCTGGACCAAAGACTAAACAAGGAAGTAAATTAATAAGAGATTTCTTTCTCAACACTCCCCCTCAAGTTGGAGTGTATGTTAATGACACCCAACTTGCCAAGAGATTCAAGAGTCTAAGAAAACGAATTGTACTAGAATTGTATTTCCTTGTATATTCATTCAACTAGGTTTACATTCTTATATACATATCAGTCAACACATTCCTATTCTATTGCCTACAATTAAGGCTGGACCAAAGACTAAACAAGGAAGTAAATAACTAATTATCAATTTACAATATATGGTAAATTAATCAAAGATTTCTTTCTCAACATTCCCCTTCAAGTTGAAGTGTATGTTAATGACACCCAACTTGCCAAGTAGAACCTCAAACCGTGTCGAGCTTAGTGGTTTGGTGAGCAAGTCTACAGGTTGATTCGAGGTTCATATGTAAGTTGTTTTCACCATTCCTGTTTGAATCTTCTCACGCACTAAGTGGCAGTCTATCTCTATATGCTACATTCGTTCATGAAACACTGGATTTGAAGCAATGTGCATGGCAGCTTGATTATCACAAAATAGTGTGATAGATTGCGCATGGTTCACCCGCAAGTCCTTCAAAATGTTCTTTAGCCATATAACTTCACAACATGTAGTAGCCATAGAACGATATTCTGCCTCTGCACTAGAACAAGATACGGTGCTTTGCTTCTTCGTTTTCTAGGAGATTGATGCTTGACCAAGGAAGAAGCAATAACCGGTTATCGATCTTTTAGTGTCTTTACACCAAGCCTAATTAGGGTCACAAAAGGCTTGTAATTGTAACGAACCTGTAGAAGGTAAGAAAATTCCTTGTCTAGGAGATTGTCTGGTGAACCTGAGAACCTTATGCACTGCTTCAAGGTGTGGTTGTCGTGGCTTGTCCATGAATTGGCTTAACATATTAACCACAAAAGTCAGGTTAGGCCTTGTGATGGTTAAGTAAATCAGCTTCCTTACGAGTTGCTTGTATGAAGAAGGGTCATAAAGGAGTGTCCCATCCGTTTGTGTGAGGGACAAGTTTGGTTCCACCGGGAACCGTGAGGGCTTCGCACCAAGGAACCCAACATCTTTTAGTATCTCTAGTGCATATTTGTTTTGGCACAAAGCAATCCCCTATTTTGATCTTGCAACTTCTATCCTCCAAAAAATTTAAGTTTTCCAAAATCCTTTAGCTTAAAATGTCGGGAAAGAAAGAGTTTAGCCTCTACAATTTCTCTCAAATTGTTTCCTGCAAGTATCACGTCATCAACATATACAAGTAATGCCATGAAATTACCTTGATAGTTTTGGACGAACAATGAATAATCTAACCATGATTAATGAAAATAAACGACCTTGAGAGCACTAGACATCTTGATAAACCATTGTCTCAAGGCCTGTTTTAAATTGTAAGGGGATTTGTTCAATTTGCATACTCAAGTCCCCCCCCCCCCTTTTGTCCAAACCCAGGAGCTAGAGACATACAAACATCTTCGTATAAGTCACCATGCAAAAAATGCGTTGTTCACATCTAGTTGATGAAGATGCCAACCACAAAGGGAGGCAACACTAAGGAGGACACAGACGGTGGTGAGTTGGCAACTGAAGCAAAAGTTTCCCGATAATTAAGCCATTCGATTTGAATGTATCCTTTGGCAACTAGACGGGCTTTGTAGCGCTCGACGTTCCTGTCAGGTTTAAGCTTCACTTTATAAACCTATTTGCAGCTAGTGGGAAGTTTGTGAGAAGGGAAGGGCACAAAAGTCCAAGTGCGATTATCCTGTAGTGCGGCAATCTCTTGTTGTATGGCGTTACGCTATTTGGGATCCCAGACAGCCTGTAAAAAACTAGTGGGTTCTTTGATAATGGTGAGGTTGGCGAGGAAAGTTTTGTGAGTGGGGGAGACGGTTATAGGATAAATAATGAGAGAGAGTAGGGCGTACCTGAGGATTGGACCATGCTTGTGGAAGATGTGGGAGCAATGCAGGATGGGAAGGCTACCTCGACGTGAAAGTCCTGCAAAAATATGGACGGTTTGGTCTGTCTGGTGCCACGACGAAGTGGAGATAAGTGGTCAAGTGGTGAAATGGTTGGAGATAGGGAATGATAAGGTAGCGGGGTAGTGGGAGTGGTTGGGAATTATTTAGCGGTGGAGTGATCGTGGGTAAAAGAGATAGAGGTGAGGTGGGGTCAACAAATGAGGAAGTATGGGTATCTGAATTGTCTCCTGGTGTAAGACGTGTGTAATGCGACTCAAGGGGAGAGTCCAAATCATACTGGATAGGTGAGTAGGTGGTGTTGGATGGGGTTGGGGCAACGGAAGTGGAATGCTTTTGGAATGGAAAATGATCTTCGAAAAACACAACATCCTTGGAAACAAATATCTTATTTTGCTTTATATCAAACAATTTATAACCTTTTTGACCATAAGGATATCCAAGAAAAATGCATTGTGTTGCTCGGGGGTCGAATTTAGAAGGGCTTTGGGCATGTGTAGAAGCAAAACAGAGGTTACCAAAAACCTTTAAATGGGAATAGTTAGGTGCTTTGTGGAATAGTTTTTGTAGGGTGTTTTACCTTGGAGAAGCAGAGTAGGTGTTCTATTGATGAGGTAGGCTAAGGCTAAAATTGCATACCCCCAAAAAAGTTTTGGCAAAGAGGTTTGGAAGAGCAAAGTCCAGGCAACATTGAGCAAGTGCCAGTATTTACGTTCAACAACACCATTTTGTTGTGGTGTGTTAACACAACTTGATTGATGTATAATGCCTTTGAGAGCATAAAATTGTTCAAGTTTGAACTCAGGGCCGTTGTCACTTTGTATTATTTGAACTTTAGTATTGAATTGAGTCTCAACCATTTGAATGAATTTGACTAAGATATCTTTTGTGTTGGATTTATGCTTCATCAAATAAACCCAAATACTTCTAGAATGATCATCTACAATGGTAAGGAAATATTTGGCACCTGAAAGAAAAGCAACCTGATAACCACCCCAAATATCAATATGCAATAATTAAAAACATGATTGGTAGAAATAGAGCTCAATGGAAAGGGCGATCTTGTTTGTTTGGCCAATAGGCAAATAAAACATTTGTTTGAATCACAAGTCTTATTACTTAAAAATAGACATAACGGAGAGACTTTATGAGATGGGTGTCCTAGTCACTGGTGCCAAAGCTTTGGTGAGACCGTTTGGATACTGTTGCATTTTCCTTTCTTCGATGGGTTGAGGTAGTAGAGTCCCTCTATTTCAATTCCCGTCCCAATCATCTTCCCTGAGCGAAGGTCCTGGATGACAAAAAAACAGGTTAAGAAAATTGTGACATATAAGGAATCATAGGCTAGTTTACTGATGAAGATTAAATTCAATCTAAAGAACGACACACATAGGACATCATCAAGGATAAGATTGTGAGAGAAAACAACTTGTCCAACATGAGTGACTTTGGCAACGGAACCATTAGGCAGTTCAACGGTATGGTTTTCAATAGTTTGTGAATATGTAAGAAGACTAGCAAACTATGTGGCCTATGACATCACTGTCCAGGATCATAATATTGTTAGTGCCTTTAGAAGGAAAAAAGAAGGCTTTACCTGAAAATTCTTCATGACTAGAATGATTACCAACTTGATTGGCAAAGGATGACTTGTTATTGTTCAACATCTGAAGGATTTGCTTGTAATTTTCTTGAGAGAACGGGAAACTAGGCATTGTCTCATGCTTTCCGTTTTCAACAAAATTCGAAAGTGTGGCCTTTCCATTCGCAAAAAGTGCACTTGAGATGTGCACGGCAGTTCTTGGTGGTGTGGTTTGTTTTATTTTACTTTCCACATCGCACCTCATTATCCTTTGCCACAGGTTCTTGTGACGAATTCTTCACTGCAAAGACAATAGCCTTCGGTTGTGTACTCTTCCCATTGGAAACCTCTACCTAGCGTTCATGTCGAAAGACCAATGCATATGTCTTGTTTACTATAAGTAGTGGTTCAAGGAGTAGAGTATTGCCTCGAATCATAGCATATGATTTGTTTAGTCCCATAAGGAACTTCATGGTTTTCTAAGTTTCAACATACAAGGTCATCTCTTTCTTCGTTCCACAACTGCATGCAGGAATAGAACACAAAACATCGCGTTTTATAGACTTTTAAGTTTAGTGAGGTAAGAACTTACACTCATGTTGCCTTGGACGCAATCATGGATCTCGTTATCGACATGAAACAATTGGACTATATTCACATGTGAGAACCTTTCCTACAAATCGGTCTATATATGTCTACAGTCATTTTAGTTGATGACGCTCCCTGAAATTTCTTACGACATAGAACCTAGCAACCATGTCTTGACCAAGTTGTTGCAACAATTCCAATGCTGCAACTCCTCAGGATTGTTTTCACTTGGTTTCTTGATTATCCCATCAACAAAGTCGAGTTTGTTCTTGACTGTTAAGGCCATACTCATGGATTGAACCCATGTGCTGTAGTTGTCTTCCACCAATGGTTGTGGCACAAGGATTGCAAGGGTTGGTCTGAGTGATGGAGATAAAGTGGATGGTTGGGATATTCCCATTTTGAATGAGAAGTCATGCCTGAAATGGTTGACCTCGAGTTTGGCTTGTCGCCCATGATCACGTCTGCCTTATAACTATGTTTTTTGTTTTTCCCAGATTAATGCTCTAGTACCATCTAAGAAAACGAATTGTATTAGAATTATATTTCCTTGTATATTCATTCAACTAGGTTTACATTCTTATATACATATCAGTCAACATATTCCTATTCTATTGCCTACAATCAAGGCTGGACCAAAGACTAAACAAGGAAGTAAATAACTAATTATCAATTTATAATATATGGTAAATCAATCAGAGATTTCTTTCTCAACAGAGAGTCCTAAAAAAGGATGGAGTATGAGGTATACCACATTCAGGATATTTCACATGGTTGTCATTTGATAAAACGAGTCATGAACCTCCACATACCTCGCATCTTTTTTGTGTTATCTGTTAGTGTTCTTGGAAATTTTGTGATGCAAAACTTCTAATTCTAAGAGAAAATGATGATCGAAGAAGAAGAAGAAGATAAGAGTGGTATTGATATTCTTTTCTCTGCAAATTAGCAGAGGAATGTTTCCATTTCATTCACATTGAAAACGTGGGACTGGAGCAATATCTGCTCAGTATCCTAGTTAGTTGCACAACTAGAATAATCTCAATTACAACCAAATGATCTAGCCATTCATTCGATCATAATCTAGGGTTCTCACATATGGCATCCATAGCCTTACCTTATTTTGCCTTACACTTGCCAATATTCTAGACTAAGTGAATACACAATTTAGAACAAGGCTTATTTCTAAAACAGCTCATAACTTACAATTCAACATTCCCCTTTAAGTTTTGAGCTGACTTTACTCCAAGTTTATCTTTGAGATAGTTGAACTTATCCTTTGCCAAAGCTTTAAAATGTCTGCCACCTGCTTATTTGTAAGACAATATACTAGATCGATGATTCATTCCTGTAAAGCATCTTTAATGAAGTGGTATCTTCGATCAATATGTTTGGTTTTTTGGTGGAACACAAGATTCTTAGTAATTGCTATTGTAGATATGTTATCACACTGCAATAGAGTAGCTTCAGTTTGAAGTTCTCCAAAGTCCTCCAGCACGAACTTGAGCTAAATTGCTTGTACAGTGGCCTGAAAGGCACTTATATACTTAGCTTCTATTGTTGAAAATGCTACACAGTTTTGTTTGACAGAGGCCCATGAAAAAACACCACTGCCAAAGGAGAAGGCATATCCAAAAGTACTCTTGTTGTCATCAATCGATCCACCCTAATCACCATCACAAAATTTGATTAAAACAATATTCATTCCTTTCACATATTCTAGCCCATAATCTAGAGCCCCTTTAACATATCTCAGCACCCTTCTTGCTGTCCCATAATGCTTATTGGTAGGATTGTTCATGAATCTGGCAAGCAAGCTAGCAACATACATTATATTAGGTCTAGTGGCTGTGAGATATAATAAGTTGCCAACTGCTTTCCTATTTTGTTCTTCATAAGGTGGTCCATTCCCATTATCTTTGCTCCGTTTCTCAGTTGCTACCAGTGGAGTAAAGTCTGGTTTACAGTCACTCAAACCAAACTTACTCAATAAAGAAGCAGCATACTTTCTCTGATGGATAACTATGCTTGAGTGAGTTTGAATAATCCCTATACCAAGAAAATGATGAAGTAGGCAAAGATTAGTCATTTCATATTTTTTCATCATATCTTGCTTGTGCACGCTATGGCCACAATCAATATCTCAGACTCTCCTCTTGTCTTGATGTAAAGAGTTGCTTCACTTTGACTATTTTCAAAACCACAAAGAGAGAAGTAAGTATAAATCTCTCCATACTAGGCCCTAGGTGCCTATTTTAAGCCATAAAGCGCCTTGTGGAGTTTATACACCTTATCTTCACTTCCTTGCACTACAAAACCATTAGATTGCTAAACATAAACCTCTTCTTTAAGTACACCATTGAGGAAGGAAGATTTAACTTCAAGCTGATAAAGTTTCCAACTTTTTTGTGCAGCTAAAGCAACCAAGGCTCTAATTGTATCCAATTTGGCCACAGGTGCAAATATTTCATTATGATTTACCCCTAGCTTTTGAGCATATCCCTTTGCAACAAGCCTTGCCTTGTTCTTTTATACTGTTTCATCAAGATTAAGTTTAGTTTTGAACACCTATTTAACCCCATTCACAGGTTTGTCAATAGGTCTGTTAGCAAGATCCCCAGTTGCATTCTTCTCTATCATAGATATCTTATCTTTCATTGCTTTCATCCATGATTTATCTTGAGCTGCATCTTTATATTTCTCTAGTTCTAAGATGCATATATTGCATTGTGTAAGCACATTATCCAGTCTTCTCCATTTCAGTGGCGTATGATCATAAAACTATGCATTACTTATGTTTCTATCAATGCTACCAGGTGATTCATATGTAGACGATATCAAAGATGGCTGAGTATAGCTATCTCTACAAGAAGTTTCACTATACATTGCTGGTGACTAGACATTGGAAGTACTAGGGGTATTAGGCACATTTTCAACCTTGGAAGCAATTTCAGTCTATGTTTCATATTCAAGTATTATGATCCTCCTCTCCGAGTTATCTTTCTAGCACCAAGATGCATCTTCATCAAAAATAACATCTCTAGATAGCACAAGTTTATTAGAGATATGATCAAAAACTCTGTAACCTTTCTCACATGTTGCATAGCCAACAAACACTCTTTCAGTACTCTTAGCCTCAAGCTTGTGCCTTAATTGAGATGGTACATGTACATAACAAAGTGAAACAAATATCCTCAAGTGTGCAATACCGGGCTTTTTTCCGCTATAAGCTTCAAATGGAGTTATATTGTCTAGTGCCTTGCTTGGACATCGATTTAGAATATAAACTACAATGTGTACAACCTTAGCCCAAAGATAATATGGTACACCTTTGTCATGCAACATGGATTTTGCCATCTCTACCACAGTCCTAGTTTCCTTTCCATCACTCCATTATGTTATGGGGTGTAGGCAAGTGTCAACTGCCTTTGAATACCCTCATTGTCACATAATTGAGTGAATTATGAAGATAGGAACTTTCAACCCCTATCACTTCTCAAATATTTCACCTTAAAGCCATATTGCAACTCTGTCATGGCTTTGAACTTCTTGAAGCAATTGAAAGCTTCTGATTTATACCTCAGAAAATATACCCACGTTATTCTAGTGTAATCATCCACTAGCAGCATGAAATATTTGTTCCCTGCAATAGATTCATCCTTCATTGGTCCTTGGAGATCTACATGAACTAATTCAAGTGGAGAAGTAGCTTTCCAAGCTTATTCTTTTGGAAAACTTTCCCTATGCTACCTACCATATTGACAACCTTCACACACTTCATTATACTCTTCCAAGTATGGTAGTCTATGCACCATATTTTTGTCCCTTAGCTAAGTGAGCCCCCTAGAATGCAGGTGCCCCAATCTTTTTATGCCAGATTCTAGAGCAGTGAGTAACATTGGCTTTCAACACAAGTTAATCTTCAGGCAATAGAGATAATGGATAACATCTATTTCTTTTCATTTTTACATTTATCACAAGACTGTCAAATGATGGACTACAACAAACATAACACATACTACCTCCAAATAAAAGATAGTATCGATACTCATCCATTTGTCCCACACTTAGCAAATTCTCCTTTAAACCAGGTAAGTACATAACCTCCCTGATATATTTTCTACCTCTATTGGTTTCAATCACCAATGTCCCCATTCCTGCAAGACTTACTAATTCTCTAGTTAGCATTTGTACATTTCCTGCTATATTAGCTCTCACATCAACAAGGAGATTTGCATTCCCTGTCATATGATTATTACACCCGCTATCAATGTACCATTCACCATTGACTTTTGTATCAATGACTGCACTATTTTCAAAAAACAGATTTACTGCAACCTCCATTTTATGCGCACAATTTAGTTCTAGGCTCCTATTTCTTTCCTCTAGAAGTACAATTCTTTTGACTTTTGAAAGAACTAGATTGAGTGCTTCCCTCAACCTGATTCTTTGGACTCACAGAGAGAGATGCAAAAACTTTCTCGGTGGTATTAGATGAATGCAAATCAAAACGTTGTTCCTGACTTTTGAGAATTGCAACAACCTCCTGTAATTCAATAGTCTCTATACACTTTGTATTCTCAATCACAAGACAAATGAGATCATAAGATTGTTAAGACTGATTAAAACCTTTTGCACAAGTCTTTCATTAGATAACACCTCGCCAAATGTCTTCATTTGATTAATTAGTTCATTCAAACGAGTAAGATACCCATATAATGATTCATCGTCATGTATTCTAATATACTCAAATTCATGTTGGAGATTTTGGAGTTTAACAGATCGTACCTGATCACCACCATGATATTCTCCATATAGCAGATCCTAGACCATTTTCTCTGAATTTGCATTGGCAATTCGAGGAAATATTTGATCAGAAACTGCACTCTGTATAATACCTAGAGCTTTTGCATCTTGCATAACCGCTGTTTGTTCATCATCTTCATTTTCTAAGCTTCCTTCGACCTTCTTCTTTTTATTTGAATTTGATATCATGACCCTTTTTTCAACTAATCTCCATAGCCTGTGAGATTTAAATATTGTTACCAGTCTTGATTCTCCCGAATTCATAATTTTCACTAGAGAAAATTGGTGTTCGCACCTCAGAGCTTCTAGATCTAGCCATTTCACACTTTGATTTTGGCTGGATTAAGATAAATTCCAACCTCTTCTAACCTTTAATATACTTTGTTTCAAAATTTGAGCAAGCCCAGATACTTGCGAGCTTGATTCTCAGACCAAAACACTCTCCAATTTCACAAATTACGCCCAGATTTTGCGACGCAACTTGACTCTAAGGCCATGTTAGTGTTCTTGGAAATTCTGAGAGGCAAAACTTCTAATTCTAAGAGAAAATGATGATCTAAGAAGAAGAAGATAAGAGTGGTATTGATATTCTCTTCTCTACAAATTAGCAGAGTAATGTTTCCATTTCATTCACACTGAAAACGTTGGACTGCATCAATATATGCTCAGTATCCCAGTTAGTTACACAGCTAGAATATTCTCAATTACAACAAAATGATCTCAACCACTCATTGGATCATAATCTAGGATTCTCACACATGGCATCCATAGCCTTACATCATTTTGCCTTACACTTGTCAATATTCTAGCCTAAGTAAATACACAATTTAGAACAAGGCTTATTTCTAAAACAACTCATAACTTACAATTCAACACTATCTACAAATTCCCCATTTGCACACATAAATAATAAACAATAACATATTATACAGTACAAACATACGATTTATTGGATTATAAGCCCATTTATTTATACATATATTGTTCATGCAAATATTCATGAACTCACTATTCTTTTGCTGAATTCAATTCCAGTGACCACAAAAAGTGCAACTCCAGCTGCACAATATTAACAAAAATTTAAAGCACTAAAACTAAAGCACAAACATATAAAATATAAGGATGAATACATACATACATACATACATACATACATACATACATATTGTTCACAAAATGTTTCTAACTCATACCTGGCTATGGATTTGTCTTTGTTAACTTGTTTTGAAATTTTCATATCGATACACATTTTCAAACCTTTCTTTTGGATAATATTAATTATATTTCCATAAGTAAGGGTATGATATGGTATGATACCTTCTTTGTTAACTAAGACATTTCTAATTTTGTGTACAAAAAGATTTGGTTATCCATTTATAAATTTTTCTTTCAAACAATTTCACCAATCAAAGTCTTCATACCATAAGAAAACAATTAGATAAAATTGAAACCAAAATTGACAAACTTTCACAACCAAAATCCATAATCAGGGAAAAACCCTTGGTTAACTTCTCGGATACTTCTTCAAAGGCAATAGCCTTGAAAACAATTTCTACAAGTCAAAGAATTGACATCAGAATTAAAACAAGAAAAAACAGTCCATGTCGTACAACATCCCAATAACTCTCCAACAGAAACATCCTCAATTTCCTCTGAGTTAGAAGATGATTTAGATTCCATTCGAAAAGTTGAACAAGCTTTTCAAAATCTTGAACTTAAACGAATCACCAATAGGCGAGTCAACCCAACTTCTCTTACCAAAAATTGGTATCCTAGGCCAACACCTCCGGATATTTAGTTTGAGGAAAGAAACATTCAAAACCAATTCTCAGTCTCCTCTGATAAACTCTATGAATGGAATATAGATGGTTTGTTAGTACAAGAACTTCTTAATAAACTCTAACATATGTCTATGGTTTCTAATAGCTATATTACCAATCATAATCTCACCCAATCACAAGTTGTCGACCTTTTGGTCACTGGATTTATAGGAATGCTCCATTCCTGGTGGGAGAAACATCTCATAGAGCAATCTAGAAATGAAACAAAAAATGCTGTTAAAAAAAATGAAGAAGGAATACCTATTTTTGATGAACACATTGAACAAGGTGTCCCAGATGCAGTTAACACATTGCTTTTTACAATCATAGAACATTTCATAGGAACACCTAGTAATGTCACCTCCCGGATCCATGATTAACTCAACAATCTGAGATGTAATTAATTTTGACAGTTCCGTCAAAATATTGTTCAATGTTGTCTAGATTGACTAGACTGTTTTGGATAACTACTGGCTTGCTTTTATTAATCAAACAAAGGTAGATTGATATCTAACCACCTAATGGTTGTCGGAACTTTAATGTTTGCTTTTTCTTGATTGGTTTGAATTAAAAGTGTGTGGTCTCTAGGACTCTTGGTTACAGCTTGGAAATTCATGTTTGTGCTAGTGACTTTATAATATACTCTGTATATTAAGGTCGAGGGTTGTGTTCCTTTAAGGACTTGGTATCATGAAGTTTTGATGTTTAGAGTGAGCGCTTTCAGCATATGAGGGGTCTAAAAGGCTTATGGTGAGATTTGGGAAACAATCAAAATGGATAGGTCCATTATAAAGACTGGAATCAATCATTCCAAGTATACTATCACTAAAATTAGTGAATCTAGCATCTCGGAGACATAACAGAATAAAAGTATTATGGCCTCTACGTGTTAAAGGTTTTACGGCTATCTGAACTAAGCCATGTGGATGTAGTGACCATCTTTTCTATGTGTTTTGATTTGTTCTGGAGAAAACAATTGACAAGTTGTTCTTTACTAAGAGCATAGGCTTTTTCAACTGTTTTAACATGATGTTCACTTCTAAATGAGGCTGCTGACCATTTCTTTTTGTAAATATTTTTACTTGAAATCTTGGGGATATTCCAATCTCCAAGGTCTACGCTATCTCCAAAGGCTACTAATGCAATTACCACTCACTTGGCTCTAATACCAAATGGGGGGCGGAAGGTTACTGTCTATTGACGATGGTAGAAATTATGAGGACAACAATCAAGACTACAATCATTATGATCATTAGGCTCTGATACCAAATGGGGGCGGAAGGTTACCGTTTATTGACGATGGTAGAAATTATGAGGACAACAATTAAGACTACAGTCATTATGATCATTAGGCTTGCAGATATCATACCAAAGGCTATAACCAAAAAGGAAAAATTGAACAAATGATTGATCGGTATTTACCTTGAATTTAAGATACTCAATGAATTGACTGGGAATAAGAGATTTATGCCAATTAAAATCAGTTGTGATAAAAATATTCTTCATAATGAAAACAATGAATTATAATTAATGATGCAGATATATTTGAAAATAATTTTTATTTCAAATTGGAAACCAACTTACAATTTTCGTCTACTGACGATTGATAAAAGAAACAATGGTGCTTACATGCATCCTTGATTGAAAATGAAAATACAGGTGTTTTATTATTTTGCTGAATATGGGATGGAACTGAATAGTGGCTTCTATTCTTAAGAGAATTCACAGAAGTCTTAGTTATGATGGACAAAGTCCGCTTTCTCTGAAATTGAATTCTTCTTTTGTAGGGAGATGAGTCTCGGTTGTTGAAACAGGATTCTCGGCTTGCATGTGCTAAAAGCTGTAAAGGCTGGTGAATGAGCTGTAAAGGCTGGCAAATGATGATGTTTTTTTACTGTGGATTCACGCTGCTGCTGCTGAAATGATGGATGAATAGTTCTTTGTCAAAATGATTGCTGCTTCTGCTAATGCTGCTTTTGATGATAAAATCACATGGATGTTACTATGCGATTTACATGGGTAAAATTTTAATGATTACATTTTGAAATTCAAATTTCAAATGGGTTTTGAGAATCTTGGTAATCTGCCCACTTGACTAGCTGAGACGAAGCGTCTGATGAGTCGGAACTTGTTTCTTCTTCTTCATTGTGCAGCAAAGCTGCTTCTACCATGAGCTTGTCTGCTAATTCTTTAAGCTGTGAGGATTTCTCTTTTTTCTTCAAACTTGTTGTCTTGGATGATCTGGATGATTTAGTCTTTCCTTTGAGAAAGGATGAAGGAATAATGTCTGATAATGATTGTGTTTGTTCCAGAATTTCTAGCAATGCCTTTGTTGTTGGTGGAAATACCATTGGGACAGGAACAATGAGAAATTCTGATGAAACCAAGTTGATGATTTTTTTATAGTCGAATTTATCCCACCATTTAACCCATCTGGAACGATAGACTTCACCTATTTCAATTTCGTAATTCCATTTCATGATCCAAAGGACCTTGTATTTTGCCATGAACAACGGTAGAAGTGAAATTCTAAAACGGCTGCGATCAAATCTTTTCTAGAAATCATTTGATAAAACTTGCATGATATCTAGCAGTAAACAGGCTGTTGGGCCGTGAGTAGACCACCATTTTGGAAACCATGCTGGAAAATTTAGCCTGAAACTTTTATCAAAAGTTATGAACCATGAATGACTAAAGTCTATTGTTTGATGAAAGAAAATGTTGGTCGAGGCTTGAATGTAATCAAAATAATTGTAGTGGGGGTATGAAGTGGTTTGGTTTGATAGAGGGGGATTCCCCATTCTTGTTCGAAAAATGAAGGGAATGGTAAAGTATTTTGTTGTCATGGGTGTTGCTGAAAATGGGTTTGATAGCAATGCTTTATGTCTCACTGAGAATGGCTTGGTAGTATTTGAGGGTTTTGAAAGATTCAGTTGGTAGGTGATGGAAATTTGGAGGTAAAAGTGTTTTGGCTATTTTTTCTGGGGGTTGTTTTTTTATCAATATGGTGAGGGATGCTGAAAAGGTATTCTATTGGATTTTTCTTGATGTAGGGGATGTTTTAGCAAAGCTAGGTGTTCTGGGTGTTGATGGGGATGGCATTGATGAGTATGGATCATATGGATTGGCTAAGGCCTTTTGGTAATTTGGTTTGATGTTTCCTAAAGTGGATCCTAGAGGAGTGAAACGATTGGTAATGGCTAAGACCGATAAGGAATCGGGAATAGATTCCTGTTTTACTAGTAGTGGAGGTGGAAGAGTGGCTGGAAGCCTTCTCTAGAGTAGACTTGGGATAATGTCTACCTGGGTACTTATTGGAGTAAGAAAGTTTAACAATATGCTGTTTTCGATGCCAAAAGGCATTAGGAATATCTGAACAGATGTCATTAACAAGTTTCATTTGAAAATTATTAATGGCTTCTAACAAAGATTTATTTGTTAGCTGTTCTTCAATTCTTTTGTGATTAATTTCTTCCTTCAAGAAATTAATTTGTTGTGTTTTATGAGTGATTAAATTGATGGATCGCGATATGCTATCCTTCTGAAGATGTTTTAATTTTTTGAGGTATGTTTCCTTTTAGAACTCAAATGTGAGTTTCTATCCTAAGACTTGGGTGGTAATCCTATTGTGATGAACCTTAAAAGGATGTATGAGTGCCATAAAAGGGAGATCTAAAATGATTGGATCAGAAATATTTTTGATTAAAACAAATGAGGTTTTAAAACAAATATTATAATATTATTTGGCAGACACGCGCCTTTGGAATCTCAAAATTTAATTGCATTGGTGATTGGTTAGCAACACTAAGTATTTCGTTTGACTTATGAAAGTACTTAGTAGGAATTAACCCTTCTTGAATACAATCCAAGTCTGCGCCCGAATCTATCAAAGCAATAGTTTCAAAATGAAAGTCATCAATTATTATTTTGATTTTAGAATTCCATTTCTGGATTCTTATCTTGTCTAAAAGACCTAAGATTAAATCTTTTTTCTCCAAACTAGGAGTTTGAATTGTGACCAGAAGAAGAACTGCCATGTTCTTCGTCATTGTTATTGACAAGTGTTTGGGTCTGGACTCTACTGAGATGTGTACGAATTTCTAGGTTTAGGACTTTAGAAACCTAATTTCGTCTTTGATTTTATTAACTTCACATTGGAGGTCTTTGATTGTAATTTCTTTCTTAATCTTATTGAACCTTTCCAAGGTTGTGCTTAAAGAGATTTTTGGAGTTGGTTGAGGTTGGCTAGTGCCAGATTCATCTGAAGAAACTAATTTCTTAAGTTTCTTAAGATAGAAGGCTTTAAGTCCTAGGTCATCGACTTTACTTATTAGTTCAATAAGAAGATCTTCTTGTTCTTCTTGTATTAAGGACTGAGATTTTATTACAGTAAGCATCGGTACATCCTAGCTTGATGTCGGGGGATGAAATATTGGTTGAGGAGCTATTATCAGAAGAGGATAATTCCAAATCATCTTCTGATTGACTATGGTCTATGTCTTTAAGATCTAAGACTTGGATTAACTGAAGTTTCTCTTCCTCAGAGAACTTCAATAGGTTAATTGCTTTCTTAACACGGCAATCATTGGCGTAATGGCCATATTTGCCACACTAGTAGCAATTTCCTTTTTGTTATGGATTCTTAGAGTGGATTTTTCTAGAGGGTTTCCTCTTCCACTTGTTGGATTTGGGTTTTTCATAAAACTTATTAGTTTTAAAATGTTTATTTTTGGATTTGTATTTATTGGACTTGGGATATATGTATGTATGTATGTACGTACGTACGTATGTATGTATGTATACCTATATCTCCGACAACAATTTGCCAGGTGATGACGACAGGGGTCGGATCAGCTACAACCGAAACATCGTTGATCGCTACAATCCTTCAAGCTTTTGTGTTCCATGGTTTTTTGGTAAAGTTTGCACACTTGGGATGGTGTTGCTTTCAAATAATAGATTGTTGTTGAAAATGCATGGTTTTTGCATGAGTATGGAGGAAGAAGCTGAGGCTTTCATTGCCACAATGAGGAAAGATACCACTGGCAATAGCCTCTGGTAGTGATTAGAGATAAAGAGAAGAGATAGGTTGATTGTCACCATCGTTACAAAATGTGCCACGTTGGTCAACACATACCCACTCATCAGGGAATAAATGTGGATAACACTCAATTAGGAAATTTTACATACAAAGTGGGAATACAACTTAGGTATTTAGTGTGTTATCTAACCTACATATTAATAGAACCCTAATTGTCGATCAAAACACAATGTAATTACCATTTTAACTCCTTAATCATAACTGCCGCCACTTAGTACTATGGTCTGGTGGTATTTCTCCTTACTTGTAAGTGAAAGGTCTTAAGTTCGGATTTTGTAAATAGAAAATTTGATACTAAATTAGGTTGCTCATTATGTAAATCAGGCGAACTCCCCCTCCTCTTAGTGTAAAATATATTGTTGTACTAAAAAAAAAGTCTCCAATTAGAACTAAACAGAAATAACAACTGTGAGCAATTTACCCCTCATCTTGCCATATTCCTTTCTCTTTTTCTCTCATTCTCTTTCTCTCTTCTTTTTCCATTCTCGGCTTCACAGATTCGGGTCGAGCTTAGGTAGGGATTGGTCTCAGAAGACGGGGCGTTTGATCTAACATAAGACATAGAGATCTTAATGTTTCATAGGTTTTGGTAGGGGTAGATTTTTGTGGGAACGAGACAAAGATCGGAAGAAAGATGTGGTGATGGTTAATGGTGGTGATGAGTTGAGGGCGTGGTGCAGTTCCTGACAGTTACGATGCTTGTTGGGTTTTGAGTTTAGTTTCGCATGAGAGTTTTAGTCTTTGATGACGGCAGACAAGGAACTCACGGATCTATAATTTGAACTTTGGTTTTGTAAGTTCGGGTTTAGTTTTTTAAGATGAAGAAAATAAAAGAGAGAGAATCACAGATGAGGGAAGGAGAGAAAGATAGAGCTTTTTCAAGCCGTGGAGAAAAGACAAGCAGTCGCCGACAGGTTGGTGTGGCTGACGGATTGGGTGGCTCATAGTTGGGTTTGAGGAGGTACGAATGGCTATTTGGCTCCTTTTTGTTTTGGGGTGTGCTATCCACACACCCTTTTTCGCTGCTTACATACCTCTTATTAATTTTTGTCATTTGATCTTTTAATTCATCCGATCGGACGACCAAAAATTAGAACGGTGTGTAGAAGTAAAAAGGGGAGTGGATATTACATGCTTTTTGATTTTCCTTTTAAATTATAATTTTTCAATCCGTTTCAAGCCTAACGATGTTAAGGCTCTCGTCCTCAACAGAATATCACCTTTGTCCTCAACATTCTGAACCTTCAAGCAAATCTTCTTCCAACTTTCAAGAAATCCACACCTGTTACTTCCTGCAAATTTAGTTGAACCAGAATCCCAAACAAAAAGCCTGACTAAATTCACATTAAAAAAACAAGTGATTCTTCGTCTTTATCTTAGTTGCACAGATGGCACACACATCAGGCATTCACATATGTCTTATTTGTAAGTTACAGTGCACAATCAAAGCATTGTTACAACACGTCCACAATAAAATCTTCATTTTATTTGGAATCCTCAACTGCCGAAACCTCATCCATGTGTGGTTGTTTTTGTCTTGCTCACTCGTTGAACCTTTCGCCTTCCTTCCCAACTCCCTTGCTTTCATCATCTCGATCACTACTTTATACCCTGACTTCACCGTATAATCCCCATATTTAGTAAAATGTCAAACGATCTAGTCATGACATCCTCGTTTACGAATAGGGATACCCAAAATCTAGTTCACATCCTCCAATGCGAAATGTGCACCTAGCAACTCCTTATTCTACATTGATCTATCTTCGTTCATTAGCTTCATCACCATTTTAGCCTGAAGGCTATGGTTTGGAGTAACCATAAATGTTGGTGGCTTCGGTATCCAGATCATCCCAAATCCAGATGCTCATCGCATCCCCCATTCTCCATCTCAACCCCCGCTCTAACAACATTTTCACTTCGATAATACCTTTCCATCCCCATGAAGAATTCCTTCCCAACCACGCCTCCTAAAATGATTGCCCAAGAAAGTGTTTATCGCGCAGAACCGTAGCTAAGATAAAATTTTCTTAAGGGGGAAGATTGTAATAACTTGTCTTAAATTTTAAGTTTTAATTAGTTAAATTTGCAAAAATACCCTAACAATGAAAGCGTTAACTCTCGTTTTATGAATGTAGGAATTGTTCTTTTAATTTATTCACATAGCACTCGTCGATACAAACGCGTAGGTGCAAGCGGATTTGAATTTGGAGCTAAAATGAAATTTTTACAAATTTTGAACATCAAGGCATTTATGTAAATTCACATTAAAAGATAGTTCTCCATTTTGGATCTTCCCTTGGCTGACACATGTTAGATTCCCTATTTTTTTGGGTGTTCCTTCCTTGTCCCAAGATCTCTTTCCCTCTCTTTATTTTCTTATTTTTCTTCTTTTTTCCTCTTTATCATCACTTTCCCGCCCTCTCATCTCTCACTTCTCCCGTGCTCTCTCTTGTCTCACCTTAGAACTCTCCCTCTCCTCTTTGTCCACGGCAGCGCACCACCACCTAGGCACCACGTCGAGAACCCCCAAGCATGGCGAGTTCACCACAAATTCCTTTCCCTTTCTTTGCACAGTAGAACCTTTACTGTGCAACCTTTTTCTCTGGCGAATTTTTGCCATTTCTGATGAAGGTAAGTCTCAAAATTGGTCCATACCGTTGTAGATCATGTCAAGGTTCACGATTAGTAAGTTTTTGGGTGGTTTTGGTGATGTAGGAACACAAAAAATACAAGGGAAGTCATTGTTCAACTCTGGAAATTTTCAAATCCGTGGTCATTTGGCCACCTTCCAGCCATTTTTCTGACCAACTTCGATCTCGGTTGGGCCTCCTAAGTTTTACTCATGAATTCGACGAAAAACCCAGTTTTTCGACGAACTTGCAACCTTCCAGGCCATTTTTCGACCAAACCATGGCGAGTTAACCGTCAAGAAGGGTACCAATCTGTTCGTCTCGTTCTGAGGTGCGTTGTCAGTGGCGACCTTGTTCTCTCTAGCTTGAACGGCTCTTCGGTAATAGAGTATCTGTGAGTGGACCTTTCTCAAATTGCATGTTTTTATAAAGATATTAGGCTTGCATGCATTTCATATTCCATTATATTTAAATTTACTTATTTGATTTACGTCTGCTCTTTCTTCATAACTTGCATGCATGTTAAAATGGTTTCGTCATCCTCGGGTATCGACCAGCACGTGCCTATCCTAGGTGTTTGGAGGGTAACGAGGTCGAGGCATGTCATACCAAATTTTAAAAAAAGGTGAATTGCTAATTTAGTCCATGAATTATTACCTGAGTGAAAATTGTCCCTAAACTATTTTTTTTTTCTTCTGAAAAATCAGTTATTGAATTATAAAAATCAACCAATTACATTCCTAATATTATATTCAAAGCTACTATATTCAATTTTCCGTCAATTTAGGTCATGTTACTTGCATGTGATACACATTATAGGGTAGATTGGTAATTTTCATAAAGAAATAGTATATGAAGTTAACTTTGGACGGTAAATTAGACGTTAAATTTGTAACCTATATGAAATTTTAAGGGCTTATAGGCAAGAAAATGACGATATTACACTCTAAAGTGTGTCAGGTGACTTAAGTTGAAGAAAAATTGGACAACATAGTTTTGAATATAATAATAGGGATGAAATTAGCAATTTTTAATGAATTTAGGGACTTATTTTACCGAAATTAATTTAAGGACTTAATTTTCACTGAGGTAATAATTCAGAGACTAAATTAACACTTGAACCTAAAAAAAAAAAATAGATATGATAAACACACTATTTTTATTTTTCTACACATCTATGTTTAATTGTGTTACTAATTGTTATCCGTTTGATAGTCAAAAATAAAAGTAATGTGTAAGAGTCGAAAAATAGTTTGGTTAGGGGCTAATCAGGAAAAAAAAAAAGAAAAAAGAAATTTATTTTTGTCTCTGAAGTCTGTGAGACTCTGAACCCAAAAAAGATATATTTTGACAAGGATCAAGATCCTCTCCTAAGCTAAGGGTGAGAATCCTCCTGAGCAAGCTCATCGGGCTATTCAAATTTTATCCAATGGTTACAAAAAGGGAGTTACTCTAAAAGTTATAATAATTGTAATCGTTGAATAAAATTTGAACGGCCCGATAAGCTTGCTTAGGAGGATTCTCACCCTTAACTCATGAGAGGATCCTGATCCTTTTGACAGCATAAGAAAGCAATAACCACATTCACCAAAAAAAAAAAGAAAAAAAAAATAATAACCACAACAAGTGGCACGGTATGCGCTTCCTCGATAAACAAAAAATGTGAGCGGTTTTAGATTCGATGCTTTGAGCTGATGAGCCTGCTTAACTGTGGTTACGAACAGAGTGAAATTTTTATAACCTCTCCGCCCCAAAAAGAGTGCAGAATCATGACGTGGCACCAGTTATCTTTTTAAAAAAAATAAAGATAAAAAAAAAATAATAATAAAATTAAAAAAAATAAAAATAAAAATAAATAAAAAAATAAAAAAAATGAAAAAAAAGGGAGGAAGAAGATAACGATAATATAGATAATTCTGTGGAGGGTTTTAGGGTATATTCTTTGTCTCTCTTCCTCTCTCTAGTAAAATGGTACCTTTCTCTCTCTGCCCCTCCTCCCATTCCTCCTCCTCCTCTCCTTGTCTGAAACTCTTCTCTCAGTCCCAGTTCATCATTACTACTCTCTCCAATCTCTCTGGTCGCAAAAGGAGGTCCGATTCCAGCTGCCGCTTCGTGGTGCTCTCCACCCACTCCAACCCCAAAATTCTCAAGTCCAACCGCCGGTCCCGCTATGGCCAGCCTCTCTCCCCCTACGACCAAGACGACGACGATTGGTTGCTCAATGTGAGTAAATTATTAAGCACCCCATTTGTTTGTTTTTCATTAATTCTAAGCATAATAAGAATGCTGCTGCTGCAGTTATGCTGACTTTTGGGTACTGCCCATTTGTTTGTATAGGTTAATTTGTAGTTTCAAGTTTTTCTTTTCTTTTGGAGTTGTTGGTTTTTCCCTTCATTTGGTTGCTTATTGGACTGATGTTGATACTGGTTTTGTGGGTTTTTTCTTTTTCCCAAGCTTTTTGGGTTCTTGAAAATGTATGCAACAAGCTAAATGTATAATGAAAGACGATGAGCTTGAAAGTATTTCGCATTTCGTCACCCAACATTCGGAAAATTGATTCTTGGGTTGGGATCAATTGTTTATAGTTATATGTGATGTGATAAGCTGTTGGATGAAATATTAGTTTGGTATGACTGTATATATGACACGAGTAGCCTTTTTTTATTTTTTATTTTTTATTTTTTATTTTTGAACATCATCTGCATTTTCTGTGTGGATTGCTTCCCCAGGATGACTTTTCGGAAATTTCAGATTTTGATGTTAGTAGAAAGAGGCCCAAATCTCACAAGGGGTTTTCCAATGGTCATTTGGATGGCAGAAACAGCAAGCGCACTCTAGAGAAGAGTAATAAGGAAGACTACTATTATAGTCCAAGCAAAAAAGGAGAAGTCACTTCCGTGTATGTTCCTCGCAAGGGAAAGGTAGCTTGTGGATTGACATGAAGAGCTTTCAAATTCTATGATCAATTATAGTAGAACATTTGTACACCATTTCATACGAAAGTGCTGGTTTGTTTTATTTGATTGCAGCTAGCAACAAGGAAGGCGATGGAGGATAGATTCCCTCGACTGTCAGAAGAAGTCCAATTGGATGAGAAGTGGTTACCCCTTATTGATTATCTAAGCACATTTGGACTTAAGGAATCACACTTTATTCAAATGTATGAGAGGCATATGCCTTCTCTTCAAATAAATGTGTGCTCAGCAAAGGAAAGGTTGGAATATTTGTTGAGTGTTGGTGTCAAACAGAGAGATGTGAGAAGAATGATTTTGAGGCAGCCACAGATCCTCGAATATACAGTTGAGAACAATTTGAAGTCCCATGTTGCTTTCCTGATGAGTCTGGGTATTCCAAGTTCCAGGGTCGGTCAGATTATTGCTGCTACACCATCCCTCTTCTCCTATAGTGTTGAGAACTCGTTGAAACCAACTGTGAGATACTTAGTTGAAGAGGTTGGGATTAAGGAAAAGGATTTGGGTAAAGTTGTGCAGTTAAGCCCTCAAATTCTGGTTCAGCGGATAGATATATCATGGAATACTCGTCTGCTATTTCTTTCTAAGGAAATAGGAGCAACCAGAGATAGTATAGTGAAGATGGTTAAAAAACATCCGCAGTTCCTCCACTATAGCATTGATGATGGGCTATTGCCCAGGATCAATTTCCTTAGGAGTATTGGGATGTGTAATTCTGACATCTTGAAAGTTTTAACTAGTCTAACACAGGTATGCTTACTTTCCTTTATGCCCATTAGATTATTGTTGCATTCTTTCTATTTGGATGGGATTTATTTATACTTGTGTGACAAGAAACAGTTTTTCTTTCATGTTTATGTGTTTTGGAGTACTATGATTCCTGACTTCCTTTACTGATAACCTGTCAAGTTCCGAAGAAGAAGAAAAATAGCTTTCTTGCTTCTTCCCACTTCACAAGTTAATTTTCTGAATCTTTACCAATGTTCCTTGTGGATTTCTGACATATATCCTTGCAGGTACTATCCCTATCACTGGAGGATAACTTAAAACCGAAGTACAAGTACTTGATAAATGAACTTCATAACGAAGTGCATTCCTTGACCAAATATCCTATGTACCTAAGCTTGTCATTAGACCAGAGAATTCGCCCTCGACATAGGTTCTTGGTTTCTCTGCAGAAAGCTCCTAAGGGGCCATTTCCTCTAAGTTCATTGGTCCCAACTGATGAATGCTTCTGTCAACAATGGGCTGGAACTAGCTTAGATAAATATTTGGCTTTCCGGCAGAGCTTGCTGCTCAAAGAGTGTGCAAAAAATATGAAAGAAAGGGATAACATCCTCCATTAAAGTATGTGTGGGTTACTGACTCGTGTTTGATGAGCCAAGCATCCTCCCTTAGCAACTTCATATGCCTGTAAATTTCAAGGTATGACATTGTTAACAAAGTTTCCATGAAGTTGAGAGCCCCAGCTTATCACGAATCTGGAATAAGAAAGTTTCCAGGTTTTTGACAGTTTTTGGTTTGGGTGGCTAGTTTGTTTCTCGTATAGAGTATATGGGTTGTCGTTGTGCACTCCAGTGCCATTATTTGTTTATACCGGAGCTGCTCCAGTTTTGTGTACAAGGTTACGCTCCAGGTTGAAGCATCTGGATGAGTATTAACTGCTTGGGACGGAAAAGACAAAGACTCTCATCGTGGAGTTCTATACTTTTAAGGTGATTAATATTTATATATACTATTTATTCTTTGAGGAACTTAAGGTAATTTATTTCTAATTGAACAAGAAACGTTAGTTGTTTGAGGAATAATTGGTCTGCCATTTGAATGTTAACATCTTTGATTATCCGTACTGTATTCCTTCACATTAGTAAACAATTGATTTAATACAACATGATGCATCTGTTACATTGTTCTATTTACTGTCCTTTCTCCATTGTTTTATAGATTTTATAGTTTCTAATGATTGACCAACTCATTACAGGTTATAGTGTATTTGTATCATCTCGACGCTCAAGTGGACAAACGAGAAGCTTTACTAAGTGCAATTGATTTAAAACACAAGGGCGCATTCTTGTATGAGCACTTTTTGTACCTACTCTATGCTTCATCCGTCTTCGGTAGGATGACTTTTTGTTACTTGTTCATCCTCAATGAAACCCCGGAAACCAGCACTGCTAGCTTGTAAACCTTTCTTTCTTTCTCTTCTGCCAAACTTTTTGTTTTTATTTATCTGTAATACGCACGTCCAAAGTTTCGATTTATATTGGTAGTATATATGTGGTTTTGTAACCTGACTGCTATAACATTTGTTGAATGTTGATGTGTTTTAAGTTAGAATGTAAAGCTGCCTTTCCAGTCCAAGTTTCATATGTAAAAAACCCGAGATGTATGAATGCCTTTCTGCAGGAAATGTAACTTTGGAGCGGCAGTGTATTGTTTGCTGCTAACTGTTGGTTTATCTGTGCTCTCTCCTTTGTAAGGCCCATTACTTATGTACTTTGTTTGGGCTTTAGATATTCAGTCCAAAGGGCCTTTGTAAGGCCCAGATACCACCCTTAACATTGTCACCACCCCCAACCACTGTTGCGACAATGCCATTCTCGTCACAAGGCCCGTAACCTTAAACCCCAAACCCTAAACCCCAATTCTACTTGGCTCAATCCATTCTCCACGTATGTAGTCATCGTGCTCTGGCGAGGAATTTTTCGAAGTGCCCGATCTTCAAGTCGATTCTCCATGTGTCGTAAAATAAGTGGAGAGATATGAAAAAATATATCATTTTCTTCACTTGTATTATGACATGTGGATTACCATTTGAATACTTATTATTTAGGAAAAATCTCACCTCACTAGCCCCTTCATCCATGGCCTAGCCTTTGGCAGTTGTTTATATCACTCAACCTGTACTTCTTCGTGACAGTAAATTTATATTACAAAAACATTACTACCAATACCGAATTTACTATGTTTTTTTTTCCCTTTACTATTTTAGACATTGGCACCTTACAAGTTTTTAATATTTTTCTTATTTTATTATTATTTTTTTATAGAAAAAAACTCCATTACCAAATTAAACTACCATTCCACATACTTAGATTTTAAAATGCAAATTCCTATTTGTCAAGTCTTTCCAACTTAAAAATCGTTTTCTAAAACTTAACCAGGCAGGCCCCTACTTCTTTTTATATCTTTGTATGGTACAACGGGATTGCTTAGTGTCTATGATATATAAACACCAAATATATATTTCAAGGTATACTGAAAAAATAAATGAAATTATTTTGTCTAACTTAATGGTAGAAGATAGATTGCTCATCAAGAAAACTTATCTATTCCTAATAAAAAAAATCATTCACATTTACTTTCAATATACTTCGATCAAACCAATTCTAATCACCAAACAAGCCCTATAAGTTTAGAAATATAGTATTATTAATAATAGCCTCATTAGGAGGATGATTTCCCAATATTGGAGTTCACAACTTCAAGTCTGTGATTATATTATTAATTTAATTAATTAAGCAATCGAATTATAATTAAATAGTATTCTATGCGAATCTAAAAATGATACAACTGGCCACTTAATACTACGGTCTAATAGTATTCCTCTTCACTTGTAAGTAAGAGGCTTAGGTTCGATTCTCGCCAAAGACGAATTTGAACCACATTATTACTAGCCCATTGTAAGGTTAAGCCCACCCCTTCCCCTTAGTATAAATAATATCGTTTGTTCAAAAAAATAAAATAAAATAATACAACCGAGAACACAACTTGGTTGTCACCTTAACTATAATAAACGTAGGGTTTGTTTGTAAGTGCTTTGAAAATAACTGAAAGCGTTTTTGGTGAAATTAATTTTGGATTCCAAGAAGAAGCACCGAATATGTGCTTCTTGCAAGAATCACTTAAAGTGCTTTGTCAAGATCCAATTGAAGTTTCAAAACATTTTTACCAACCCTTTTAGTTATTTTAAAAGCACTTCCAAACAAACCTGTAGTAAATTTTTTACTAACTACTCATTTGATTAGCCTAAATTGCCTTCCCATCGATTTGTTGAACCTAATAGCACTTCCAAAAGAGCCCGTAGTAGATTTTTTACTAACTACTCGTTTGATTAGCCTAAATTGACGTCCCATCGGTTTGTTGAACCTAAATTATCACATCCCAGCCCGAATCCCCACCACATTTCGGACTCGACTCCATCGTAGCACAATATTGTCCGCTTTGGGCCCTAACCACGCCCTCACAGTTTTGTTTCTGGGAACTCACACGAGAACTTCCCAATGGGTCATCCATCCTAGGATTGCTCTCGCGCGAACTCGCTTAACTTCGGAGTTCCAATGAACTCCGAAACCAATGAGCTCCCAAAAGGCCTCATGCTAGGTAGAGATGGGAATATACATATAAGGCTTCCAGGATCCTCACCCTTGGGCGATGTGGGATGTTACAATCCACCCCCCTTAGGGGCCCGACGTCCTCGTCGGCACACATCCGGCCAAGGATTGGTTCTAATACGAATTTGTCACATCCTGGGCTCGACTCCACTGTAGCACAATATTGTTCGCTTTGGGCCCCGACCATGCCCTCACAGTTTTGTTTTTGGGAACTCACACGAGAACTTCCCAATGGGTCACCCATTCTGGGATTGCTCTCGCGCGAACTCGCTTAACTTCAGAGTTCCAATGAACTCCGAAACCAATGAGCTCCCAAAAGGCCTCATGCTAGGTAGAGATGAGAATATACATATAAGGCTTCCAGGATCCTCACCCTTGGGCGATGTGGGATGTTACAATCCATCCCCCTTAGGGGCCCGACGTCCTCGTCGGCACACATCCGGCCAAGGATTGGTTCTAATACCAATTTGTCACATCCTGGGCTTGACTCCACTGTAGCACAATATTGTCTGCTTTGGGCCCCGACCACGCCCTCACGATTTTGTTTCTGGGAACTCACACGAGAACTTCCCAATGGGTCATCCATCCTGGGATTGCTCTTGTGCGAACTCATTTAACTTTGGAGTTCAAATGAACTCCGAAGCCAGTGAGCCCCCAAAAGGCCTCATGCTAGGTATAGATGGGAATATATATATAAGGCTTCCAGGATCCTCACCCCTGGGCGATGTGGGATGTTACATAAATACTGAATAACATACAGCAGTTTGCTTTCTTACATCACAAGCTTTTGGTTGGCTGTAACCCTAGAATTATATGACCTCTAACTCATGATCTCACAGTTGGCTTCCATATAATATTTACCCTTTTTTGAAACCGTTTACTTAAATTTTTTTACAAAAAAAAAAAAATAGATATAGTATTTTATTGGTCAACACATACAAATATAGAGATGTCAATTGAGCATATTGTTCTTGTGACCAGGAAATTGATCTAGAGTTAAGTTTTACGGACACACAAATTGAATGAGACCACATAAAGTCATCGCAAAGGAGCAGTTGAAAATAAACAAACGAAATGTAACTATGAAGACTACTTTATTAACGGAAAACAAGTAAATAAGATTGCCGAAACGATTAACTTGTTCTCATACTAAACTACAAGCCATATTTATAGAGAGCAAAAAAAACCCTAATTTGGATGGGATAATGCCCAATCCCAAACAATAAAAATGAACCTAAATATTATTATTTTTCAATAGAAACGAGATTAATCGTTTAAAGACTAGAACACATAACTCAATACTCACAAAAAATACATCCAGCCATCACAAAAGCGAGAATACAATTTAAGGATTTTAATAATACAACCTTATTGCATTGGCATTTGGTTGTGAAGTCCTCCAACGTAATTGTATTAACGAAACTTGCGGGCATTTGATCCAGTCTGTGGGCAGAAGCTTGCACGTTATCGATTCCAGGGTCGGTTTGCTTATTCAGATCATAGAAGACCCTCAATATAATTTTGTGAATGTCAATTTCGGAAAACTAAATTTAGCAGTGAAAGGAAGAGACAGTGAATGAAACAAAGGACACTGCAGGTTTGTCCTTTCTATATCTTTGCTTTCAGCATTTTTATTACTAGTTATAGATATTTTGAGATTTTTATTTAAATAATACACGAATTTTTTTAGTTATCACTCTTATTTAATGATGTTTGTTGTCCTCGATGTGTTAACAGAAATGCAGATTCAATCTAATAACTAGAAATAAAAAAATAAAAAAAATAAAAAAACAGTTAAGAATGCAGTAGTCTTGCTCGATATTCATTTGTGGATGTTGGTTTTTGTGAAACTTGGAAAAAAAGACGTTCTTACTTGTCACCGCGTGTATAAATGATCAAGTAAATCAATGATGAGGGAAAAATTGTGCCATGTCTAGGTGAGTTCTACTCCACTAGGCATTACTTTGGGAAAAATCAAATGAAACTTTTCTTAAGAACAATCAATAACGTGCACGATGTACACATGTTAAATGTAAGCCAGAGGATATGGATTAGCCACATTCAAATGACTGAAAAAATAACATTCACAAGAACTTAACTTTGAAAGTTAATTGTAAATCTAACAGAAAAGCACCAAGAGGAAAACATCACACAACCCATTGATGATCTTGCAGGCATTGACAATAAAGCACTACTATAAGTTACATTTAACATTTCCTCCTTATATTTCCTTGACCAGTGGACAAAAACCACCAAAAACAGAAAAATCACCACCCTAGCTATAAACAACTCCCACTCAAATATATGAGTTTAAGAAATAAGTTTAATTAGATTCGAATGATTTTGACGTATAATTTTGCGTGGGTAATGTTAAGGAGACCAAACTTTTGAACCAAATTGTGGAAATCAAATGACTTGATTGTTGATGATTGGATTATTAATTAAATGTCAATTAATGTGCATATTTTTTATTGATGACATATCATTTGGTTTAAAAATTTATATTCATTTTGCAAAGGAGGAATGTTAAGTAGATCAATTTTTTAAACCAAATTTGTAAACCATGTGATATATCACTAATGAAAAATAAGTACACTAATCAATACTTAAATAATAATCCACAACCTCACTTATACAATTTATAAAATTCAGTTTAAATAATTAATCTCTCTAACATTTTCCCCGAAGAGGCCTATGATTTGATCATTCCATTGGCTGTGTAACTCTGTTGAAACCATAAAACACATCAACAGAGATTTTTTTTTTATCATGTATTATAAAACGCACAGTAATCACAAATAAAAAGAAAATTATGATCACATATATATTAAAAGAATTATTACTTTTGAATTTTGAGATAAAACTCTAATTAGACAAAAATACATAAACGAATACACCATGTTTTTCGACATTAGAAGAACATTTATCTTGAAAAAAAGTGTTGATGATCCCAAGGTGTGGAAGTCTCAAAGACCGCGCTCTCTCCAAACCAAGCAATGTCATGTGGTAAGATACTGCAGTTTCATCTTCCCAATTAACACATTCAAATAAAAGTACAATTTGTTAAAGGACAACGCAATCTTCGCCTAAAATACAGAAAAATGAAAAATATATGCAAACCTTGAATTCATGGAAATTAATTGAAATTAAAAGCACACTTCCACTCTTTGTTTTGTTCTATGCAGCAATTATAAATGAGGAGCTTCAAGTTCAACGAGAGCATAAAAAATAATAAAAATAAAACATTTCAGCAGCAATAAAATGATTAATTAATAAATATAACTACCCACTTCGATTGAAATTATACAGTTGGTATATTTTCTAGCTGACATATGGTTCAAGGTAATTTCATTTTTGCTCAATGTGACACAGATTTTAACAAATTTAAAACCTTCTGAAACGGTGAAATATTCTAAGATCCTTTGTTCAACTAAAAGACTAAAATATTACATCAGACACTTACAAATATCAGTTTCAAGCCTTATTTCTGTGACTTGACACTAAGAAACTGTAAATCTTTCTTGCATATACTTCTACGTATCGAGGAATTCTTCTTTACTATGTCCGTCAACCCGTGTGTGATAGGGAGGAATGTCATCTAATGTTTCTTCTGTAGGCAGCATGCACTTGCAGGACACTTTGCCAAAAAGTTGATGAAGCCAAAGAAAACGAAAGAAGGTTATGTTGTCAAACAAAATATGTCACATTTGAACCGTTACCTAACTCTATAATCTTCGCGTTGCTGAAACTATATGAGTGTTCAAATGCCACTAGCTATCGGGTTGCAAACGGGCTATCCGGGAGATTAAGCCCTTGACTGCCACAAAAATGAAGGGAAAATGAAGCAACAACACCCCCTTGTCAGAAAACCAATACAAACACGAACAATCATTGACAGATGATAGATAGAACAATGCGAAGATTTAAAACCTATTTAAAACCTTCCATCGGAAGAAGAAAATTAACTCATCAAACATGATATACCTATCATGGTCAGTGTAATTGGTATCTGTATGCTTGGGTTTATCATCACTTGTAGACCCACTGTTTAGAGCATACAACAGATTATTGAAACATTCTGCAGACGGGAAGTTGAAATTATCTGCATGCACTACAACAATAAGAAATATACCAAGAAGAAAGAAAAAGATGGAGTACTAAATTAAAATGGTAAAAGAAGAAAAATGGCTTGCAGACAACTTAAAGACTTGAAATGAATTACAAACCTTCTGATACTTTTAGCCCATCCATGAAGTAACTAGATTGCGGCTGACTGGCCACAGGCTTTTGCACAAAACGCAGCTCTGTCAGCCTCCTCCTCTCAATTTCAAGTGCATATTCTTGTTCCTCCAAAAGCTTCTTCCTTAACAATCTAGAGTTATCACTGCTTCTTGACACTAAAACAATTTGTGCATTAGCAAAAATAAGTACTCCGTCACCAATTGAACAAAATACGCAATTAATTTGATAAAAGAATAAAATAAAATAAAAGCAAACAACCAAATATCGCAAAAAAATCTAAAAGAATTTATTGTCACCATATCTAAGGTCGGTATAAACATAAACCTATATTGTTTTAACGATTTGAGAAAGTTCAGGTGCTACTCACTCGAATAGAACTCGGATTCCATGTCCGTATAGTGTGGAGAATAATATGCTGTAGGTTCCATTCTCTCTTGGTACTTTCTGCACAAAGCAAAGACATGTGAAATTGAAAAAGAGGGTCATTAACACGGAAGAGGAAAAAAGGCCTTCCAGCATCATTTTAACTGAAGCTAAGATCTTAGAGGCAAGAAAAGTATTTGCACTAATGCAGGCTATTTCACAAGTAGAGAATTAAAGACAGCTTTACCAACTGTATTGAAGAATTCTACGAACTGTTGGATATATATGGAGTGAAAAATCTTATCACAATTTTGGTTATACAAAATCTCATGGAGGTTTTCATATTACAGTTTCCACTGATTACTTTGAGAAGTTTGACTTAGGATGTACAAATCTAAACATAACAATAGGAAAATTTACCTATCAACAAGCTTTGATTTTTCCCTATAAGGCTTCACGAGAACACGAGCCCCACAAACATAATGCGGATTTCCCTTTGCCAAAATTGTTTTCACAGTGTCGGCATGGACAAAGGTTACAAACCCGAACATCCTTTTCTGTTGGCATGGAATTCTTACATCTTCAACAGGACCAAAAGTGCTGCAAAGAAAACCAGCAAAATGAGAAAACTTTTGAACCCTGAAAATATATACCTAAAGAAGCCTGAAATCCTTGTTTCAAAGAGAAATCCAAAAATTAGACTAACTTGAAGTAGTTTGAGACTTCATCTTCACTGAAAGTGCTCTCGGATGGAAACGTTAGATAAATTTGTCGCGAACCGCTAACAATAGGACCAGGACCACCTTTCTCATTCTGATTTTCCATGTATTTTGCAGAGTCTTCCGACAAAATTACAGCATGCTGCCCATGAGGCCTGTAAGTAACACAAAGGCACTGGTTATGTACCAATATCTGAAAGACTATCAGTCAATCAATCACAAAACACTGAAAAGGGGCCAAATTTTGCACCTGTCAATCAGCCGAATACTGTTTCCAAGTCGAGCGAGAAGCCTTGTCAAACTGTAACCAGCCTTGCCATGTCTCTGGCTTTCAGTTAGGTAGCCTTCTGCCTGAAGAGATTTTCCATATCTCTCATAATACATCATTGGCAGAGAAGCAATTGAAATAGGAATCCCTCTTCTTAATCGAAGAAGCTCGGTGATTTCCCACTCCAACTTCTCAAGAGACCCCGGTGACAAAACATGATCATCATTAAGGCCATCATTTCCATAGAAGCTATCAGAATTCACTTGTCCATGGTAATACCTACAGCTACTTCCATGCTTACAAAAGCCCTTATTGAAATAGTGACATATCTTAACTGGAAAATCACCGAGGCTTGAAATCCTTCTACCATTTCTAGCACTTAAGCTGCACATTTCAGCATCCCTGTAAAAGCAATCGTTAGAGAATCCTAAAATCCCAGAATTAACTGATTCCATTTGATCCTCCAAACTCAAAAACTGAGCCTGGTTTTGCAGCACAGCAATAGAGTCAGGGCAACCCAATGGCATAAAATCCGGGCTGTGCCTATCAATTAGTTGCCGATCCCAAAATGAAGTTGGGACTTGAAAAGCTGCCGGAGATGAGAAATGCCTAGACGAAATAGGTGAATATGGTGTGAAAGCACCTGTTGTCCGGTTCAAGGAAGGTGAAAGTGGGGATGACACTGATTTGGTAGCCAACTGCTGAAGTTCAGCCTTGGCTGTCAGTATCACTTGGTGAATCAAGTGTTCCGGAGCCATAGCCAACCGAGCCATGTCCTGCTCGCCATCGTCTTGTAAAAGAAGAAAGCCAATAATCTTCGTAGCATTTTCGGGTTCTAGTTTCTGGATTCTATTGTAAACAGCGGTTGTGGACACAGAAAAATCCATCATAAATCTATTCACTGCCAAAGAATATACATATTGCAAAGTTCAACTCTCAGAAAAAATGCCCAAAAACACCGGAAATTCATAACCAAGAAAACAAAAGCATAAACCAAGAGAAAACATGTGATATATAGAACATTACCCTTCAATGGGGCTAATAAAAGAAAATCAATGCTCTCAATATACCAGTGATGTACGGACAGAAATATGACTAAAATACAGAACCTAAACCCTAGTATTTGTGAAGAAATACTAAAAATCTAACAGCACTAGGTCAAAGATTCAGTGAACCAAAGATTTTGAGGTTTCTTTCTTTTCTGTCGATTTTTCCTCCTTTTTCTTTGCATCCATAAAAGGAAAATATAATAAATTAAAATAAAATAATTTCCAATACAACAATAGAAAAGCTGTAAAGATTATGAGAACAGAGCAGAGCCAGAAATGGACATTTCTCCAAATCTGCATAAATATGATTTAAATAAAAATAACATGCTTAATTATTGTAATTTCCATATTTACTCCCAGGGAACAACCAAAACCATAAACAAAGAGAATATTTGGAAATATTCAACTTACCTTGCAGAAAAGATTGCACTTGCACAGCATATATAATGTGTCTTCAAGCACAGAAACTATTGGAACCAAAAATCGTTTCCCTTTTTTGGAAAAAATTACATTACGCCAACCAACAATATTCTTGACAGTAAAATGACATGGTGCAACTTTTAAACATAAAAAGTCTCAGAAGTTGAATTCTTTTCCAACTCAAAAACCCAGTTAAAAATAATCGAAAACAAAACTAGAAGTTATCATGATAATTAAGAGGGGATTTAAAAAAAAAAAGAGTTGATTTATTTGATAAACCGATAAGCAAAACACATATTTGTCTTTATCAAAACAACAAAAACATTATTTGTACTATAAAATCATTGTGAAAACCCTAAAAATTCAAAGCTTAGAATATTTTTTTTCTGCAAGAACGGAATCAACAGAGTGAATAAATAACGTGGATGCAAAAATACTCACCAATTCATTCAGTCCAACTGCAGCAAAAACTAGTCAGAGGCTCAGAAGGAGCACAAAAATCAAACGAGTCTATATTTAGTACTACTTTCTCGTATACCTATTTTGTCACTGAACTTATCCAAAAATATAAATAATGTCTCATTTCAAAATCATATATGTACTGACAAAAATGATGCTTTAAAGCGCACATTTTGAGAGTTCAAATAAAAAAGGATAACTTTAATTAAAATTAATATTTATCATAATCTAGAGATTGTGCACACTAGATTGTTTACACTTTTTGTGAATAGATTTTAAAAAGCTCACAGGTGGATATTCTATAATCACAAAAAAATAGGCAACAAATTTTCCACGATTTTCGAATCTGTTCATAACTGTTTTCAAAGTTTGAAACTATTCCAAACCCCATAAATATAAGCAATGATTCGGCCATGCATTCTCATATCAGGTTAATTTAAATGTATTTTTAAAATAATTGAAATTTTTTTTTGATAAAAAAAAATCTGCAAAATACATTTCGTAATAAAATATAAATAAATGTTTAAAATACACTTGAAGTACCTCTCATTATTTATATTTAAAAATGAAAAGTGCTTCAAGTGTTTTTTATAATCACAAAAATTTTCTATAAAAACATTTTAAGTCATTTTAAAAACAATGCAAACGAGTGGTTAACTTTTCTAATCCTCTCTTTCTTTATTTTAATAATTTTATCTACGCTGTTGTTATTAAAAAAATCATAAACATAAAATGCATTGAAAAATGAATAATTAAAAAAGTATTATTCGTTATTCGAAAACAAATGTGCTAAAGTTCCAAACTAGACATGTGCGCAAACCGCAACTCTTTAAAACTGAGTTGCAAGTTATGTGTTTCGTGCTTTGCTAATAGAGTATGGTCCGTTGAATCTTGAGATCAGCATGACAAGATTTCAAGGGTGTGGCTCCACGTGGGAAGTTTATACCTTAGGTCCTGAGAGCATGCAGCACAGCAGTTTCACTTAGATTTTCGGTGCACACAAATCTTCACGTAATTTAATTATGACCACGTAATTTAATTATGACTGTCACTTAGATTTTCGTTTGAATTATTTAACCTAAGTGTTAAAAATAAAATAAAAAGTAAAACTCTTTTTGTAGACTAAAATTTAGAAAGAAGAAGGGAGGTGCGGCATGGAATGAGAGAAAAGTTTGAGGAATTTTTTGTGTATGATACTCCTTATGTCTAATGTCTCTAATCACAATTATAGTAGGGAGGTAATAACTTAATCTCTAAGTAGTACAAAATCTAATAAGAAAGATTATCTAGATCTTGAATGTTTGTTATATGATGTGTCACCAATAAGAAACAAGTACGTTAATCGACACTTAATTAATAATTCAATCATCTACAACCACATCATTTAGTTTACAAATTTGATTTAAAAAAATTTGGTCTATCTAGCAT
Organism: Pyrus x bretschneideri; assembly: GCF_019419815.1. NCBI lineage: Eukaryota > Viridiplantae > Streptophyta > Magnoliopsida > Rosales > Rosaceae > Pyrus > Pyrus x bretschneideri. The sequence goes on along the minus strand of NW_025999805.1, from coordinate 485,141 downwards.
TACTCATAATCTCTGCTTATAATTTACACAACCACACAATATTAAATATTAAAAAATGTCATTATAATCCTTGAAGAACTACCTTCGAGACTATAAACTTGTGTTAGATTGAAGTATATTTTAGTCCCTTGTACATATAATTACCTCATTTATTAATTATATTTTGATGTTTGATTACTTGTTTTTCTTCCTGATTTTAATATATTAATTGTCTGACGACCTGTCCCTAATTTTACAATTTTATAAATTTCAAAAGAGTGAATTTACGAAAATGCCACTAGAGGCGAGATCGTTGACTTTCATTGACCGTCATTCGTGACGTGTATGGGCTATCACTTTACCGTATTCTCAAAGTACTCAACAGTATGAACGCGTAGGCGCAAGCGAAATCAAAGCCAGCGTTATGACGAAGGTTTTACAGAACTACCAATCCGAAAACTACTTTTCTAAAAATTACTAATTATTATTGTATATATTTCTCATAATTATTATATTATTATTTTAACATTTATTTTCTTATTATATTACTATTTTAAAATTAGTTGAGAAAAGAGGAAGGGAGAGAGAGACGGGTGACAAGAGGAAGAAAATAGAGATGGGGGAAGGAATTGCCCATTCAGGAAAGGAGAACAGGGAGCGAAAGGAGGATGATGGACCAACTAGAAGAAGAAGGTGAGGAGATGACCAATGGGAGGAAAGAACAAGGAGGGAAAGGAGAGAAGGGGGAGAGCAGCCAACCAAGGCCGGATCCCCTTGACCTAGTTTCTGGCAGCTTCTTCCGTCGCCATTTTCGTCTGTTTTCCAACGAGTTGGAGTCTCACACCACCACCATTCGACTCAATGACCTTCCCTCTTCAAATTCCACACAAACTTGATCGCAGTTAGCGGAGATTTCACGACGAACTCATGTTGTCTTATTTGATGAGTCTGAGGGCATCCACGGCGGCGATCTGCCGTTTTTGAAGTCACCATCGTCGACCACCACCATGGTTCCACTCCTTGTGAACCTAGGAACAAGTCTCAAGCCTTGGTTGGTGCGTCAGAGCATCGGAGACAACAAATCGACAACCACCATTTTCTAAGGTTTCCAGCAAATTCGTGGCGATTTGAGGCTTTTTCCGGCCAAATCGGACTTGTCCACAGTATAAAACTTGCTCCACTAATTGAGATCTTCATTCCTGTAAAATTTGGGAATTTTTTGGAGTTATTCAATTTTTTGGCGAGTCGGGGCAGCTGACCGCCACGTGCAGCGGCTTATGGTCAGTGAGCCGATGCTGCCATGTTCTGATTTCAATTTGATCACCGTTTGTTATAGTTCGTTAGTTTTAACCTAAAATGGAATACTATGACACTTAACCATTTTATGATTTGACAATCCTACCATTGGATCGTCACCAAACCTTAATACGTTATAGTACGTAATATTTAAGGATATTAGGAACTGATGGATCGGGAATCTATCGTACGTATGTTCCTGGATGGGTTTTCTAAGTTTGTAAACCTAAATGTTGGCCGTCACTTAATTTTGGTAATTGGCGGAGATCCGACCGTTGGATCGTTCCGAAACTTTAGGATGTTGTTCTAGAAGCTTATTGAAACTCTTGGTAAGTTAGGAATTGGAAATTCGAGGTGAGAATCTTCTGGATCGAGTTACGTAGGGTTGTGGACCTTACCGTCGACCATTGACCGACGGTTGACTTTTGGTTAATGAGTTACAAATCATTCTAAAACGTCTTTGGGGATGTGTTTTATGTAAGTTACGTGTTCTATCGATAAGAATTCTAAGATATGATTTGATAATTGTTCTAGGTGACGATCGTTTGTGATGCCTCGATATTCGTGCTAGGGAGTTGTAAATAGATATATATATATATATATATATGATTGATAGTTCATGCATTTGAAAAAGAATTTCTTACATATGCCTGGATTAAACTAAAAGAATTAGCGAAATGACGAACTTTATGAAATATGCTAAATCCTACGGGATGCGCAGGTAAGTTTATTATGTTGACTAAAATTATTGAATTATTATGGCATGCTTATATTTATGTAGTCTGCTTATCATTGCTGCACCCCGGTGTTAGTGCTCGCCCAGGGCCAAGGCCAGTCTTTCACGTGTATGTTCACCTCCTCACTACACGCTCGCCTTGGATCCAAATAGGTGCCAGTCCTGTCGTACAGGTTGTATTTGGCAACTCTAACTTGTAGGTGAACACAAATAGCGCCAGTATTCACGTGATTATAACACTAGAGCATATATTATGATTACACCCAGTCCTGTCGTACAGGTTGCATTGGGCAACTTCGACTTGTGTGCTAGCATAGATTGATGAGCATCAGTTCAGTTGTATAGGTCGCATTAGGCGACTCCAACTTCTGTGCTAGCATAGATTGTGTTGAGCACCTGATTTTACTTATATTACTGTTGAGATTTTGTGATTTTGGATATCCTGCCCTTAGTTAAGAGATATTGTGCCATAATGAATTCTTGAGATTTTGTAGGCTACGATAAGTATTTTTATACTACGCGTAGTAAGTATATTTTGGAAACTATACTTGTTGTACGGCGAAGGGTTACAATGTTTTCATAAAGGTTTTTATAAAACTTTATTTTCAGGGCCACTCACCCTTATTTTTTTTGCCTCTCCAGGTCTTAGCTGCTGAACTTTTGTATTGACGAGGATTCTTGGAAAATCTCAATATAGGTGGCTACCTTTGAGCGTATAATCCTTATCCTACCTACTGTATTTTACTTATGCTCTGTCATCACGTGTGAAATAAGTTCATTCTCGCTCACCAGCGCACTCTTATATTTAGGCACTTTTAGGTTTAAATTTATTCACATTTTCCACATCACTACACTTTATGGTTTTGTCACCTTCCAGGTGTTGGCCATCACAGCTCGATTTGGAGTCCTAGTGGACATTCCGAGTCGGGGTGTGTCAAATTGCATATGATAGTAATTTTCATTTTATTCCCATAGTATATTTTGCATCTAGACAATGAGGTAATTATTTTTATGTAATATATTTTGGTATACTTTGTGTTCATTATTTATGTATATAAATTAATTGAATATATTCTAATATATCTATTTTGGTATTGACATTTAGGAACATTAGTACCATTGCATATATTTTTGTATATACATTTTAGTACATTAATTTAATATAATATATTTTTAGTACATGCATCTCAGACATTTAGATAAATTAATTTATTATAATATATTTCGATGCATACATTTGGATACATCTAATCATCTTAAATATACTTTTGTTACAAGTATGTATTTACATTTTTTTTTTTTTTGGTGTCATTTTTTTAATGTTTTCTCATTTAGGTATTTTATAAGGAAATAATTGGAGCGACTTAAACAAAATTAATTAATATTAACATGTGTATATTAATGAAACCTTACATGTAGAGAGAACTATACAATATATTTCAAAGAACTCCACTAGTTTTTAAACGTTTCAAGAAGAGATAAAAACACAAAAACAACTAAAGCCCAACCCACAAACATAGGAACAATTTTTTAAAATACTAGCCATACCCCAAATATTTTTATTTATTAACAGAGCACAACCCACACAACTATAGTGAAATTAACGTGTGCAATCAGCTCAATCCCTCATTGAACATTTCTACAAAATCAATTTCAAATAAATGGAGAATCAGTTTTGTATACTTTTTCGTAGAATCACTTTGTGTAGTTTTAATAGAATCAGTTTGTATACTTTGAACAAAACTGTATACATGCCATCAGCTCAACCCCTCACTGACCATTTTGTAGAATTAATTTGTATAGTTTCAACAAACTACATGTATGGCATCAACCCCTACCCCTCTAATGGATCATTTTTGCAGAATCAATCTTAAATATATGTAGAATAAGTTTTGTATATATATGTCTTCAATCTAACCCCTTATCGACCACTTTTGCATAATCAATTCAAATATATGTCGAATCAGTTTTGTATACTTTTTAGTATAATCAGTTTGTATACTTTCAACAAAACTACATCATACTGTCAATCTAACCCCTCATCGAACATTTTTATAGAATCAGTTTCAAATCTATATAAAATCAGTTTTGTATACTTTTTAGTAGAATTAGTTTGTATACTTTAAACAAAATCCCACGTGGTTATTCTAACATTGGACCCACCGGGCGTGGCAAAATGTTTACCCTAAAAATTAGAAAATCTACGTGGTGTACATACTGAGTAACTGTGAGTTAACTACGTTCTTCTTGTGAATGCGAGCATGCCAATTCACAACTGAGCTCGATCAGGGGAGTAGAATGGAGGTGGTGGTGGTGTCAAATGCAATGCTCACTTTTGCACTGAAGCGATTACGGCCGAGGAAGGAACATGTCTCGACCTTGGGTTCTAGAGCCTGAATACAAGGTTATACTAAATCACTATAAAGTTCAACAATTGGTTCGGCTTTCTTTGTGCCGAATAGGGAGTGAGTTGGGAACACTTTACTTTGTCGAAGCTGATAAGATGACATCTTAAGACTAAAGAATATAGAATGTTTTGTCTGCCAAGACTTAGATAGATAAACCAACCAACCAATTGCAGTGTTGTTCACTGATCCAAACAAAGGTGCTCTTGAATTTGATTCTACAGCTCTAATGCTGTTAGTCCAAATTGAAGATGTCGCCAGTCGTCAACATAGTGTTGTTCACTTGTTTGAATTGGAGTTGTGTTGATGGGAAGATTAGGATATTTAGTGTTTTTCTTAGGGGTTTGAGAAGGGTTTCGCCTAGAGCAAGAGTTTTCATGTAAAGCGTTTTGAGTTGTTTGTTGAGTTGAAGGGGTCACCTTTTTTTGTTGCAGAACCTTTTCTATTTATAAATGAATAGATGAAGACCCTAAGATAAAAAATCCTGTCGAGGCAGAGTTTTAATGGGTTTGCACCTACTCACCATCTCCTTGAATATTCCCCTTATCTTTTAGTAGCCAAAACCTCATCTCTAACCAACCTTGGCCTTTTTACTTGAACGTGGATTTTGAAATTGATTTCATTATGAAACTCATTCACCTTATCTAATTACATAGGCAATATGATCTAGGGTGGGCGTGGGTTGGTTTGGATCGATTTTGGGCCAAAATTGAAACCAAACCGACCTAGCCGGTTGGGCCAAAATTTCAAACCGAAACCGATTAAGTTGTGTCTAAAACTGATCAAGTCGGTTAACTGACAGTGGCTGGTTAGTTTCGATCAGTTCTTGATTTGTTTGAAGAGGAAAATACATAACACATTTCTCTCCCAAAAGCTATATAACGCAGCACTAATATGAGTGATTGCTAAAAGAAAAGTACAAATGACTAGCCCAAGGAAAACACCAAAGCAGCAGTTGCTGCCTTCTCCAAATGGTCCCCCTGTTCTTCTCCAAAGACTCTTAAAAGTAACCAGGTTTTGTTTCCATGTGGTGAAAACATGGTAACTCGTAAATAACTAACCATTTATATTATTACATATACTAAGTATGGATAAAATAATTAAATATATGCAGGTCGTTTGGTTAAACCGATTGTCAAAACCGATTAAGGTCAGTGTGGTTTAGTTTAACCACCAGGAAAAAAAAAAAAAAAAACCCCAAACTAAACCAAGGTGCTGATGCAGTTCGAGCGGGTTAGTCGGTTTATTTATTTGTTAAATGCCTAACCCTAATCTAATCCATGAGATAATTCATATTTATCTAAGGCTTAATCTCTTGGAAAATTCAACTCGTGTAGGACTCGACTGAACCTTCTTTGTGGGCTAAAAGCCCATTGGCCTAAAAGATGTCCATTGGGCCGAGTTTCGTAATTCTCGGGTCGACCCTGCTTGGCCCAAACTGTCATTTTAAGTCAAAACACACTGTTCAGCCCACTAGCCTAGAAGATGTCCATTGGGCCGAGTTTCGTAATTCTCGGGTCGACCCTGCTCGGCCCAAACTGTCATTTTAAGTCAAAACACACTCACACATGGATATATATATATATATATATATATATATAATATAATATAAAAAATAAGCATGACTAGCGAACAAGGCGAAGAAAGTACAAATTACGATGAAAGTGTAGAATTTATTTGAAAGAGGTGAGACAACAAACACCCAATGTGTCATTGGGCTTTGAGAAAAAGGAAATGAAATCCAATGTTTTTGTTGTAAACTTTCTTAGTTTATGTGTGATTGTGTAAATCCTAGATTAGATTTGATTCTAGTTATTCTTTCCTATATGAACTTGTATTCCTTGGGTTTGAATAATTTCTTATCTCCCTTATTATTTTAAATAAAGGAACTACGTAGGAAGGAATAACAACACACATTCCCCTACGATTCTACAAACACATCTCTCTCCTTGCCGCCAGCCCCCTTCCCTTGTCAGATAAAATAGGCTACAACATGTTATCAGCACGCTTCTACCACTGTGCTTAGGAATTTACACGGAAGCTTTTTCTGCATTAAACCAGTTCATCCATATCATCACGCAATCAGGTTCTTCCATGTTAGATCCCACATCGCCCAGGGGAGAAGATCCTCTATGCCTTATATGTACATGCCCACCTCTATATAGCATGAGGCCTTTTGGGAGCTCACTGGCTTCAGATTTCATCGGAACTCCAAAGTAAAGCGAGTTTGGGTGAGAGCAATCCTAGGATGGGTGACCCACTAGGAAGTTCTCGCGTAAATTCCCAGAAACAAAACCGTAAGGACGTAGTTGGGGCCAAAAGCAGACAATATCCTGTTACAGCAGAATCGAGCTCGGGTCGGGATGTGACATTCCAAAACAAAGATTTTTATCTCAATATGTTTGCAGCCCTAATAGCATGAACATTCACCATAATGCATGACCCAACTTTACATTTTTCGAATTATAGATTCTACATAAATTATGTATGCATATTGTTGAATTATGTGAATTTGATATTTGCCATGAACTGCATCATATATATGTACATGCATAAAACTATTTGAATTAAATTGAAAAAGAAAGAAACAAAATTGAAATCAGCAGCGCTAGGGTTTTTCGAACGCACGACCTCGACTCGCCCATGCCCGCAACCTGTGTGGTGGAGCCGAGCTCAGCCACTAGCTGAGAGCCAATAGTTCTCTCTTCTGCATGAAAACCAACATGACGTCGTTAATGGCGTCGTCCCTAAAAACCTTTACTTGCCTACAACCGAGTCACGGTACCAAGGCCGATTTCCATCGAAAACCACGACCTGAAGTTAGGATTTTTGGGACAATTTCATCATCTCCGACGATGATCATTAAAATTCCCGTTGAATTTCATTAGGATTTCGATTCGAAATCCCCATGGTTTTCACACCCAAACGTCGAGAAATCAAATTTTCTCCGTTCAATATAAGGTTCCAAATTGAACCCGTTCTTCCCCTGACCAATATTTACCCAGAACACGGCCACCAGCAATGGCGGCGTTCTAGCGACCCTACCTAGCAAATGCTGGGATGTTTTGGTTCTTACCCGAGCCCATGTGGGCTTGGCTTGGTCTACACACGAGCTCTTTGGGCTTTAGTGCTCAATTTGAAGCCCATTGGAGAGATGTACCAATCTGGGCTCCCAGATTGTAACCCATAAATTGAAACTCGACCCAAGCGTGAAACCAACCTAAGGGTTATGGTGTCCAATATGCTGCGATGCACTGGATCACGTCATTTCCTGGGTTCACTGTCCGCGCCACACTGGATCATACCCTTTCATGGGCTCTTATTTTGGATCAGGCTTGTTTTTTTTTTTTTTTTTTTTTTCTCTTGCCATTGGGCCTGTAGCCTACCTAAATCCAGCACAATTTGGGTCTGGACTTCATGACAGAGATCTGCTCGCCTACATGTGGCCTTTGGCCTATATTTTTAAGGCCCGAGCTTCAATTGTTTAATATTTTTAGACAATTTGGGTTTTTTTTTTTTTTTTTCACCCACACTTTAAATTTGGCCCGAAGTCCAAATAATTAATTCAATTATAATCATAGAATTGAAGTTCTATTTCCATATTTTCTTGTTGCATATTTCTGTGCATATATTTGTGTTTGCCTGCAAGAACATATTAACTTGAAGTTCATAATTATTTCGAAACTTGAAGTTTTTTAAAAACATGCCTTGTTCAAAAACCTGATGTTTTCCTTAAAAACATCACCCATGAAAACCTGAAGTTTTTCATGCAAAATTTAAACCAATACATGTCTATTAGAACCTGAATGTTCTACTTCTATGTGAATGGATTGATTTTTCTCTATTACACTAACCACATCTTGTCCATCTAGTAGGAACATGTCGAATTTGAACAAACTCGACTTCACAGCTTTGGAGGTCTCTGGAAGGAACTACCTCTAGTGGGTCCAAGATGTGAAGCTCCACCTCACTTCAAAGAACTTACATCCTGCCATTGAAGATGAGATGAACAACTTGATTGATGAAGCTAAGAAAGCCAATACTATGATCTTCATCCGAAGACATATCCATGATGCCGTACAAACCGAGTACCTTGCTGAAGAGGCTCCATGAGCACTATGGGTTGTTTTGGCTGATCGTTTTGATCACCAGAAGGACGTTTTCTTGCCTGAAGCAAGACATGACCGACAACATTTACGCTTCTAAGACTTTAAGTCTGTGAATGAATATAATTATGAAGTTTGTTGAATTTGATCACTTCTCAAGTTTTGTAATGAAACTTTAACCGAAGAATATCTCCTAGAGAAGACCTATTCGACCTTCTTTGCTATTAATATTGTCCTGAAGCAACAATATAGAGCTTAGAAATTCTCAGATTTGATCTCTGTTTTACTTATTACTGAAAAGTAGAATAAGTTGTTGATGAAGAATCATCAAGCTCGACCTACTGGGGCAACTGGTGTGCCTGAAGTACACTATAGCACGAACCAACACCCAAAACACCAAAAGAAGCGTGGTAGGGGTAGCCAGAAGCCACCTCGTCAAGCTCAACAGAGCCAAGGCCCATCAAAGGGAGGAAACAAAGTCCAAAAGCGCCCAAACCTCGCTCCCAAGGCCCTAAACTTTAAGAATAAGGGCAAAACACTTAAAACCATAGATGCAGGCATGTGCTATCACTGTGGTTCAAAGGACCATTGATCCTTTGTTTTCCAAGCTCCCCAAAAGGTTGTAGTTGAATATCATTCTCGTCATCAAAAGTTTGAATCAAACTTTGTGTAAATGAATGAACCGGAGAGGACCAAGATGGAGATTTCTGACTTTTAGGAGGATGCCACACCTATGGAAGATTAGAATCTTAGACATAAACTATTTTTTTAGTTGAAATAAGACATTGGGGCCGAATTCCATAGTAGTGGCCGAACACCCTTTATTTTTGGTTAATTTTTTAACAATTTTCCTTTATGTTTGGATTATTTGTTGGTGATTTGTTTCTGGTTATTAGGTTTTTTAATTACCATCCTTGAATACTTAAAATTATTTTGAATGGATATTTGTTTTTACTGAACTTTTATGCATCTAATAGATTCAAATTAATTTTTCATTGTCGGTATGACTAGTGGGAAAGTTAGTTGTCTGGCAGATAGCACAACCATATACACCGTTTTATGTGAACACATCTATTTCACTAACTTCACACCTAAGAATGCACCTTTAACAACCCTCTCAGGCCCATCCAACCTAATCGAAGGATACAGTAAGGCACGTATAATGTTGTCCAATGGTACAATTTTGACCATTGATGAAGTACTTTATTCTCCATGTTCCAAAAGAATGTTGCTGAGTTTCAAGGACATTAGAGATAACAATTACCACGCTGAAACCTATGTAGAAAACAAATTTGAATTTCTATACATAACTTCCTATGAATATGGCCAGAAGCGTATTTTAGAGAAGATGGAGTGTATCTCGAGTGGTCTGTATAGTACGACCATACGCCCTATAGAATGCCACTATGTGGCCGGCCCTACCTTTGGGACCGTATAGGAAATTACACTTTGGCATGAGCGTTTGGGACATCCTAGATGAATAGTGATATCCTCAAATCATCACATGGGCATCCACTAACCCAAAGTTTAAGTTCGATTCAAGGAATTGCATGTCAAACATGTTCAATGGGAAAACTTATTATTAAGCCATTTTATGACAAGATTCACTCGAATCCTTTCATTGTTCTATAATGGATTCAGGGGGACATTTATGGACCGATTCACCCTTCTTGCGGACCGTTTAGATATTTTATGGTTTTGGTTGACGCTTGCACACGTTGGTCACATGTGTGCTTATTGTCCACAAGGAACACTACATTCTCCAAAATGTTGGCTTAAGTTATCAAGCACATGGCTCATCACCCTGATTATATGATTAAATCTACTTCGATTCGATAATGCTAGAGAATTCACATCTAAAACTTTTGATGACTATTGCATGTCGATTAGGGTTGAAGTTGAACATCCTATATCTCATGTTCACACCTAGAACGGCCTGGCAGAGGCATTCATTAAGCACTTACAAATGATTACTCGATCGTTGGTCATACGTACCATACTCCTAATCGCTGCTTGGGGCTATGCAATATTGCACGCAGCTAAGTTGGTCCGCCTGAGGCCTGTTGCAACACAACCATATAGTGTCATTCAGTTGGTTACTAGATAAGAACCTGACATATCGCATCTACGCATTTTTGGTTATGCGATCTATGTGCCGATTTTCGCTGCCCTTACGTACAAAAATGGGGCCTCAGCGAAGGTTGAGAATTTATGACGGATATGATTCGCGATCGATTATTCATTACTTATAACCTTTGACAGACGATCTATTTATCGCTCATTTTGCGGATTGTCACTTCTATGAGACAGTCTTCCAGTTGTTAGGGGAGATAAGAATGTCAAGGTTCCTGAAGAATGACACTGAATTATCGTGGATAACTCCCACTTTGTCTCATTTAGATCCCTGCACAGCTCAGTCTGAAACTGAAGTACAGCGCATATTAGATCTCCAGAGCATAGCTCAGAGCATGCCATATGCTTTTACCGATCTAGTGCGAGTGACAAGATCACATATTCCAACTGCGAATGCACCTGCAAAGATAAATGTACCAAATGTATGAGAGACTTTTCTCCTGGAAGCCTGGGACAGCAACTTTGGTGATCCACGTACATTAGTGGCTAGCCAATCATTTGCTCCTACATATAAGCGAGGCAAACCTCTTGGTTCAAAGCATTCACACTTCCAGAAGAGGAAACCCACTGACATAAGGCCCTGAAGAGCCAACCGTGAATCCGACTGTCGTTTACTTATGCTATCCAACTCATGAGGAAATTCTAGATTATGGAAGTGTCCTTGAAGAGATGAATCCTCCTTTCGAGAATCGTGAGATTTCGGTTTATTATGCTAGCTTAGATGATGTGTGGTGTAGAAATGAGATGATCGTCGACGAAGCATTAACATATGTTGTAGCTACTGAGATCATGTTGAGCGATGACATTAAACCTTATTCTGTTGATGAATGTTGACGTAGAATTGATTGGTTAAAACGGAAACAAGCAATCCAAGTTGAACTCGATTTGCTTGCGAAACGTAAGATGTTTGGACCTGTAGCTCATACTTATCCACATGTGCTACAAATGGGTTTTTGTTTGGAAGCAGAATGAGAAGAACGAAATTGTGCATTACAAAGCTAGTCTTATTGCACAAGGCTTCTCACAACGCCCCAGGATTGACTATAACAAAACTTATTCACCTGTTATGGATGTGATTACTTTTCGCTACCTTATCAGTTTGGTAGTTCTCGAAAAACTGAGTATGTAGCTAATGGATGTAGTAATTGCGTATCTTTATGGGGATCTTGATATGGAAATTTATATGAAAGTTCCTAAAGGACTTACATGGACTGGATCAAATATTTCCAAACCCCGGAACACACTCTCAATTCGGCTGAGGCGTTTACTCTACGGTTTGAAGTAAACCAAAAGAATGTGGTGTATTTGACTAGTTAGGGATATATTAATAACAAATTATGCCCTTGTGTGTTTATTAAGAAGTCACATTCTTGTTTTGCGATAGTTGCAGTATTTGTCAATGACATGAATCTTATCGGAACTCCTAAAGAGCTCGAGAGAACTGCCGAGCACCTGAAGTCGGAATTTGAGATGAGAGATCTAGGAAAGACTCAATACTGTCTTGGTCTTGAGATAAAGCATTGTTAAGATGGAATCTTAGTACATTAATCGAACTACACCCTAGAAGGTGTTGTGCCATTTTAATGAGGATAAAGCGAAGCCTTCGAGTATTACTATGGTCGTTTGATCGCTAGATGCAAAACGAGATCCCTTCCATTCGAAAGAAGACGGTGAAGGGATTTTAGAGCCTAAAGTTTCTTATCTAAGTACGATTGGCGTTTTATTGTACTTAGCTCAATGCACTAGACTTGACATCTCTTTCGTTGTTAATCTTTTGCCAAGATACAGTAATGCACCAACACGCAAACACTGGACTGGTGTTAAAGACATCTTCTGCTACCTTAAGGAGACATCTTCTGCTACCTTAAGGATACTATGAATTTGGGCTTGTTCTATCCTTACTGATCCTTGAGTGATGTTGCACCCTATGCTTCTTGAGTCGATTCTCACCTTGTTGGTTATGCCGATGTAGGATACTTACCTGATCAGCAAAAGGCGCATTCTCAAATGGTTTATGTCTTTACTGTTGGAGGCACCGCAATCTCTTGGTGGTCAACTAAACTAACCTTAGTTGCCACTTCGTCTAACCATGCTGAAATTCTCGCGTTACATGAAGCAACTCAGGAATGCTTTAGGTTGAAAGCAGTTGTGGGCCATATTCAAAGCTCCTGTAATCTTTACCCTGCCGTTGATGTCCCGACGACGATCTATGAAGACAACGCAGCATGCATCGAACAACTTAAGAAGGGTTACTTCAAAGGAGACAACACCAAGTACATTGCGCCGAAATTATTCTTCTCACATCAACAACAAGAGCATTAGAAGATCGAAGTCACGCAAATATGTTCACAAGACAATCTGGTCAACCTCTTCACCAAATCCCAGTCCATATTCCTTGACACCCTTCACCAAATTGAACTTGGATCGAAATCACCTTTGGTGATGACTTGGCTGATTGACAACGACTTTTAAGATATCACCGTTAACATCTACGTGATCAACATCCTCACAACCTTAATCTTGAAGAGCTTATTCGACACTTTCCTGGTGGTCTAGTGACTCAAAGAATGGCAAGGTCTGCCTTTAGATAATGAGATTATAACCAAGGTGCATCTATTGTTGGTTGAAAACTATTTCCAAACCCCTTCTTAGACCTTTGCTAAGCCTTGTGCCTTTAAGAATTTAGGGAAAATATCTCTCTTTAGAGTAAGTCCTACTATAAGGAAAAAAAAAATTCTATTGTGCAAAAAGGTATTTAGACAACTTTTTTTAATTAATTATAAAACCCACATAAGCACATAACAGATTTTTTTTACATAATTGTAGCGGAATGATTATATTAATTTGCGACACATATTTTTGGACTACATTAATTGATTTTCAATTTTAGGGACCATCTTGATGGTATAAGACAATTTCAGAGACCATATTAATGGTGTGAGTCAATTTTATTGACCATTTGTGATAAAAACTCGTAAATCTTGTAGGGCTAATTTACGTGCCACATCAACACTTAACTGAATTTTTAACATAATTGTGACGGAAGTACCACATTGATTTGTAACATATCTATTTTCAAGGACTACATTAATTGATTTTCAATTTTAAAGACCATGTTGATGGTAAGGATAGATTTCAGAGACCATTGGTGATAAAAACCCAAAAAATTGAGAGACATATATTTAAGACAGAAATGAATAAAACTAATTCTGAAAGAGGTAGATTACAAGCAAAAAAATCCATAATACAGGTGCGTAGCCAAAAACAATTTATTTGTTATATAGATAGATTATAAAAAATAAAAAAAACATGTGATATAGATACATAAATATTAGTAATCTACAACATAGAGATATTAATTGAATAAAATAGTTATGATATAGGGGTTGAAGGAATTTAATTTCTAGTATTATCTTATGTTTTAAGAGAGAGATATATATATATATATATATAATTTTTTTTTTATTTAACAAACGATAATATATGCACTAAGGGGGTGGGGAGTAGGCTAAGCCTTACAATAGACTTGCCACAATAATATGGTTCAACTTCGCCTTCGACGAGAATCGAATCTAAAACCTTTCACTTACAAGTGAAGAGAAATAACATTAGGCCGTAGTACTAAATGACAATATATTACTTTTTAAAATCTTTATAAGTGGACTATTTTAATAATATCTAGCAAATTTGGGTATTCAAGCTCAAATGAGGTAGTAACTTAATACTCGTCCAGACCCATTGCATAATACTTCCCAAAAGCTAGGTTATCACTAACATATCTTTTTTCAAAAATTTCACTCAAATTGAAAGACGTTTAGTTTATACCTACAAAATAGATTAATACAGTATTGACAATAAACCACGAAATGTTCACACGAGTAATAAAAGGTTGAATGATTTTTATTTGAGTGAGTTTCTGCGAGGATGATATAGGAACAAAGACCCTAAAAAGAACGGGTTAGATGATGAGAGTATATTGTGGAGCGAGCCTAGTACGTGTACTAGTAGTTACTCAAATGGTTAATTATATATATACTCGTTAGTCTAATGAGTGTATATATAGGATAGCATCCAGAGACATACGCTTTTGACACACATTTTGATATATGCTTTTGTAGGGCCTACTCTGTAATGTAATTCAACGATCCTACCGTTTAACTTTCATATCTTACTTCGAAGATCATATATATCAGACATCACTCAAATGCAAAAACATATAATTGTTCGATCAAATTTAGTGTTTCTTTATAGAACTATATTTGTCCATTATCTTCACTACAAATAAATGTTTTAATGGTTTTATTTTGTCTAAATTTTGTAATGAAGATTTTTTAATAATGTACTAAAACATATACAGTTTGAATCATTAAAATCCATTACTAAATGGGCATAATCCTAAACTATGTTATTAGCGAACGGAATGTGTGACGCAAGCTATCACATTGAGCGGCAAAAATAGCTGGGCTTGTACACATTTGATTATACTGTTTTTTAAAACAAAAATATTTATTATGAGTAAAGGAAGATGATTAGAGTTCAAAACTACCCAAAATGCATAGGTAAAAACTCAACACCGTATCCACTAAAATATTAGAACAAATGCAACACTATTGATTATACTAATTTCCTAGCATGTGATGCATTTTCCGAGTATTTTACCTAATACTCTTTGTACGATAGCTGTGCTGACTTGTTACTTAAATTGCTAAGTTACCAATTGACTTGTTACAATTGACTTTCGAAGTCGTCTTATTAAATTATAGAAAATGAGTAAGCAAACCGTGTGTCTTCGTCTGAAGGTTCACCAGTGTACATTCAATCCACCAAATGCGGATCGCAATTTGCTCGTCAAGGTGATTTTCATCAGATGAAATCACGTGTAGCTGTGGCTGTCACTACCATTCTAGAACGGTGGACGTTATAATAAAAAAACCTCATCAATTTACTTATCACTCACATTCTCACAGAATTAGAACATCCATCCATAAGGTTGGATCTTCTTGGAAAACCCAAAATTTTGGTTTTGTTCAGTACTAATACCAGTGAAGAATATGAAGGTACGTAAATACACTACTATCAAAGATACATTTTTTTGTTTTTACTTTATAGCTACAGATAGTTTGATTTTCTCGGGAAATAATGAACTCTTTTCTTCATTTCTTTTGGAAAGATTTTCTGGTCTAATAACCCTAGAAAGTTTACAAATTTAGTTCATATGGTTGATATTCATAACTTGATTACGACATGTTTGTTTGGTTGGTTGCATGATCTACTACAGCAATCCATAACCATTGAGGCGCAGTTTAGATGTGAAAAATGTCGGTCCAAGGCCATGGAAATAGCTGTTACAGAAGACGGTGTGTTTCCTACTCTTTAAAATACAGGCGTTCATGTTAATTTGATCAACAAAGTACAAAACGAAAGAAAAATATTGTAAGCTAAATTAATCGAATTTGTTAAGTATTGCATGATAAAATGTTTTTCAATTGTATATAATCTTGCAGGTGTAATATCAATGGCTTTTAAGGGGGCCAATAGAGATCAAATGGTGATTACTGGAGACGGAGTTGACGCAGCGCGGCTGGCCAAGTCATTGAGGAAGAAGCTTGGCTATGCAGACTTGCTGAGTGTAGAAGAAATAACCGAAATGAAACCGCAGAAGAAAAGTGCACCTGAATGAGAAAAGAAAACTGAACATGCATATGTTACTACTCCACTTCCAGGAGAAATTTTTTTATCTCACCATCCTCAGCAGTTGGAATTCTACATCAGTGACCCACCACCAAGGAGTACTAGCACCATTTTGTAGGGGGAACTTTCATCATTTCAGGGAAGGGGCTGTTTGCTTGGAAGTCATAATCTTATTTTAAATGAATTTCGCAGTTTTGATAATCTAACATATTTAAAATTTAACAAGATCAGGTGATCATTTTGACATGGTGGTTGACCTTTAGCTTGCAATATCTTAATCTCACATTGGTAATATGATGGGGATCAGGTCTTGGGTACTTAAGCAACTAAGAATCCAAATGTGCTATACGAAATTCCTTTGTTTGTTAAGATTACATTGCATAGCTATGCCTTAACATTTTATTACCTTATTTTCGTTGATGCGTATTGATCTTTTCATATTTTTCTAGTGTTGTGTTTTGCTTCAGCTAGTTGCTACATGTCAAGAAAACTATATGTACTCCTGACACTTGTTCTATAATCTAGTGGTATTTCACTTCAATTTATTTGTCAATGAGACATCTTAGGTTACATTTGTAAATAGTTTGTTCGTACTAATTTATTAGTTTAACTTATTGTGAGATTTAGCCTGAATCTCCCACCATTTAGTGTAAAAGAGGTTGTATACGAAAAATAAATGGCTTCTTGTAGGAAATATACTATGTACATAAGTCAGGTAACATTACTTGTTGGTATGATTGATAACCTTATAAAACATTAACGATAAAACATTGCATGAGGATCCTCTGGAAAAAAATACATTACATGAGGACTTGTTCGTTTAGTAATTTTAAATCTACTATATATGGGTCAAGAAATATTTTGTTGTATCATCCTTCTCCGACTAAGCCTACCCATCAATTCTACAAATACATGTAATAGGAACCACAAGGGCAAGCCCATAACTATTTGAAGGTTCTCTCCGATTCACTATAATACTTATTGCAAAATTAAGACGGCCGAAGCAATGCCACTGTTGGCTAGGAAATAATTCCTCAACACAAATCTTTTGTTTGAGAGCGGTTCTCAAGTGTTAGATCTAAGAGTCAAGGAGAGGTCTTTGAGAGGTCGACAATCCTTAGAAACGTTGTTTGTGATGTTAGGAATGCCATTGTTGCCTAATATAAAAAGAAGGGGAAATAGATAGAAATAGACCTTTTTCTTAATCTTGAGGCAGAAATAGGACAAACTAACCATGCATAAGTTATGCACACTATGCACAAAATCCAAATTACTAAAATTCTCACGTATAAATACTAAAAACCCTCAGCTCATTTCAGCATTTTTGTCATTTGGAAGAGAGGCATGTCGAGAGAGCTTTGTAAGCTCCGGGTTTCTAGATTGGCACCCATCTTTGGCTGGTCATATCCTAGATGACGTCTCATAGACGTTTCTTTTGACTTTGCATTTCTCACGCATTTTTCCGACAATGGATTTTGTCCCTCCTCAGGTTTTTGCCATTGCCTTAGGGTTTTTTAGTGGGACTTACTTCCTTATGCAATTTCCTACCTTATTGAGAATAATGTTGTTCATTAGGATCAGTGCCGATAAGTTGACTTCCTCAACTTCTACATGATGCTGAATCCACTTTGAGTATTTACACACTCAGGGGGGAGTGTTGTAAACTTTCCTAGTTTATGTGTGATTGTGTAAATCCTAGATTAGATTTGATTCTAGTTATTTTTTCCTATATGAACTTGTATTCCTTGGGGATGAAGGATTTCTTCTCTCCCTTATTACTATAAGTAAAGGCACTACGTAGAAAGGAATAACAACACACATTCCCCTTCGATTCTACAAACACATCTCTCTCTCAATCTCTCTCCTTGCCGTCGGCCCCCTTCTCTTTGTCAGATAAAATAGGCTACAACAGTTCTATCCAACGTGTCAAGATATTATTTAATCCATATTTTCTATATTTTATTACGTCATGCATGAGATCATAACAGTGACATAATAAGATTCACTCATCATCTTGTGGTTAGCTTTTAGTACAAGTGTTGATGAGGTGCTTTAGTAATTGACTCTATTAAGTTATGATTAAGCAAATCGCAGAAAAGAGTCATAAGCATATATAGAATTCTTTGCTATTTGGCTTATGTGGAAACGCGGTGCATATACTTTGTACCCACAAAAAGTGGATCGCCAGCGTTATGTACAAAACCACATGTTGATTACTTGCGATTTGAGAATAGGCGCCATCAAATATATATAAAGAGATCGAACAAATAATTCTACTTCATCTTCTTCTTCCTAGAATTGCTAGACAAATCACTTCTACTCTTGACAGAGCCATTTTTGTTTTGTAGGATTCAATATGATGGTAAGTAGTCAGTTCAAAATAAAATGTCAAAAGATAGACATTCATGCACGCGTGCGTGTTGATTTTCCGTTGTTGATCTATGTGATTGTCATAATAAGTTTGATGATGATTTTCCTATGTGATAAGAGAAACTAGTGAATCGTTTCCTTAAGTGCACTATATTTTTAATTTTAATCTTTAATGTTTAAAATTCTCCATGTTTTTCTTTTATTCATAGAAAAAGATTTGATCACTTTTGATTTTTTCATTATGAATTGAAAGACTTGTGAGTTCGTTTCGATCAAATTAAACGTCTGAAGCCTACTTTTATTAATGTTATTTCAGCACCAAGGCTAAAAGGAAACGGTTCTGTCGTACCAAGCGAGTGTTATGTATGACTAAACTTAATGAATTGTTTTTTTTTTAATTAACTGCGCAGCAAAAGATTGTCATCGAGGTGCAAATGAGAAGCAGAAGATGTCGTGCCAAGGCCATGAAGATAGCTGCCGTCGCTGATGGTGGTGCCTTTACTACTATTGCTCATATTTTTTACGTTTTCTTCTCTAGCAAATTTTATTCTATACTTTAGTAATTTACAACAAAAAAAAGACTATGAAACGTAATCAAATTTTTACGGGGATTAAGAACGAAATTCGTTTATATGTAATATTTGCAGGTGTTAATTCAGTGGCTTTCAACGAGGAAAAGAAAGACCAGATGGTAATAATTGGAGATGGAGTTGATGCAGCTAGCTTAGCTCTCTCTTTGAGGAAGAAGGTTGGCCATGCTACCTTAGTGATTGTGGAAGAAATTGTACCGGAAGATGTATGATAATTGACAGTGAAAATATTTCCAAAAATAAAATAGAGGAAGCATATATATCATTT
Organism: Pyrus x bretschneideri; assembly: GCF_019419815.1. Classification (NCBI taxonomy): domain Eukaryota; kingdom Viridiplantae; phylum Streptophyta; class Magnoliopsida; order Rosales; family Rosaceae; genus Pyrus; species Pyrus x bretschneideri. The sequence continues at coordinate 465,567 of NW_025999805.1, read as the reverse complement.
ATGCCAATTGGTCTGCATGCATGGATACAAGCTTATCATCGATTTGATATCATGCCCAGCCCAAGCATCTTCATGTTGGTGGAATCATTTATCCATGGTGCTACAGAGCAGTTTTATGGTTAATTATGCGTTGCTCTTCAATGGATGTTCACTTACATATATTATTTTTAGTTTTGTTTTAGTTGATTGTGTGATATATGAAAATGCATTAGGAATCTTTCTTACCTACTGCCAGTCGCATAAAACACTATTTATGTAAGAACTGTAGTTCAATTAGCTAAAAATATTTATCTTTGTATAAGATCATATTCTAAGTTTGATTTTTCCTGCTTGTATAAAAAATTCAAATAGCCGCGTCTATGTTAAAATGATCATAGGGTTAGAGAGAGAGAGATGAAATTATATACAAAAGCTCCTTCAAATGTCAACCTTTTCTTTAGTGAAGCATGATAATTTCCAAGACGTAGCCATTGAAAAAGAGTGCATGTATGTATGTAGTGCTCTCTTTATTACCAAAGTTCTTGAGTTATAAATATTTTGGCCTCAATATAATAAGTTGTCTACGTTGATGAATTATTACCTACTTGCAAGTTCAAAGACTTGATATTATTTATAATAAATATATAATTTTCTAGACAACTCTCTAGAAATAGTGTACTTCATCTTAAAGTATTACTATGTCGAGACAAGTTTCCTAAGATGATACCTGAAAAAATTATAACTTATTACATGTGAAGCTTATTTCTATAGGCTAATTGACCAAAGTTACGTCTAATTATTTTATAATTAGTTGGAGATTATTCCCATAGAAAGGTTTTACTGTATTTAACAATCACGTCTAGTTCGTTTGTATGTGTCACATTCAAAAAGTTACTCCAACCGTATATATAGGCATCTAGATTCAGGTCCAAAAACCTAGGCTGTTTTTAAGATTCAGTCCTGTAATATACCTATATCATGCATACTATAAAAAAAATTAGGATATTTATCACAAATAGTCTTTAAAATTTATCTTCACCATCAGGATGGTCCTTGAAATTGAAAATTAATGTAGTCCTTGAAAATAGATGTTGCAAATCAATATGATCATTCCGTCACAATTCTGTTAAAAATTCCGCTAAGTGCTGATATGGCATATAAATAAGTCTCATAAGTCCTTTTTTTTTTTTTATCACAAATGATCCTTGAAATTGACCCACGACATCAAAATGGTCTCTGAAATTGAAAATCGATCAATATAATCCCGCAAATAAGTGTCCCAAATCAATGTACCTTTTCAGTCACAATTCTGTCAAAATTTTTGTTATGTGTTGATGTGACACATAAGTAGATCACACAAGTCCAATTAAATTAAAAAATTACAAATAAGTTTAATAATTTAATAGTAAATAAAAAGTTGTGAACCCAAAAACCCAGTCCTGCAATCACCTCTGATCTCAGTCCACATTCCTCGACACCCTTCATCAAATTGAACTTGGATCGAAATCATCTTTGGTGACGACTTGGCTGATTGACAACGACTTCGAAGACATCACCGTTAACATCTACATGGTCAACATCCTCACAACCTTAATCTTGAAGAGCTTATTCAACGCTTCCCTAGTGGTCTGGTGAATCAAAGAATGGCAATGTCTGCCTTTAGATAATGAGATTATAACCGAGGTGCATCTATTGTTGGTTGAAAACTATTTCCAAACCCCTTCTTACACCTTTGTTAAGCCTTGTGCCTTTAAGAATTTATGGAAAAGATCTCTTTTCAGAGTAGATCCTACTATAAGGAAAAAAAAAAAAAATCTATTATGCAAAAAGGTATTTAGACAACTTTTTTTAATTAATTATAAAACCCACATAAGCACATAACAAATTTTTTTTACAGAATTGTAGCGGAATGATCATATTAATTTGTGACACATATTTTCGGACTACATTAATTGATTGTCAATTTTAGGGACCATCTTGATGGTATAGGTCAATTTCAGAGACCATCTTAATGGTGTAAGTCAATTGTAGAGACCATTTGTGATAAAAACTCGTAAATCTTGTAGGGCTAATTTACGTGCCACATCAACACTTAACTGAATTTTTAACAGAATTGTGACGTAAGGACCACATTGATTTGTAACATATCTATTTTCAGGGACTACATTGATTGATTTTCAATTTTAGTGACCATCTTGATGGTAAGGATAAATTTCAAAGACCATTGGTGATAAAAACCCAAAAAATTAAGAGAAATATATTTAAAAGAGAAATGAATAAAACTAATTCTGAAAGAGGTAGATTACAGGCAAAAAAATCCATAATACAGGTACGTAGCCAAAAACAATTTATTTGTTATATACATAGATTATTAAATTAAAAAAAAAACATGTGATATAGATACATAAATATTAGTAATACACAACATAGAGATATTAAATGAATAAAATAGTTATGATATAGGGGTTGAAGGAATTTAATTTCTAGTATTATCTTATGTTTTAAAAGATATATATATATATATATATATATTTTTTTAAACAAACGATAATATATGCACTAATGGGGTGGGGAGTAGGCTAAGCCTTACAATAGGCTTGTCACAATAATATGGTTCAATTTCGCCTTCGGCGAGAATCGAATCTAAAACCTTTCATTTACAAGTAAAGAGGAATATCATTAGACCGTAGTACTAAATGACAATATATTACTTTTTAAAATCATCATAAGTGGACTATTTCTAATAATAGCTAACAAATTTGGGTACTCAAGCTCAAATGAGGTAGTAACTTAATACTCGTCCAGACCCATTGCATAATAGTTCCCAAAAGCTAGGTTATCACTAACATATCGTTTTTGAAAAATTTCACTGAAATTGAAAGGCGTTTAGTTATTATATACCTACAAAATAGATTAAGTATTGACAATAAACCATGAAATGTTCACACGCGTAATTAAAAGGTTGAATGATTTTTATTTGAGTGAGTTTCTGCAAGGATGATTTAGGAATAAAGACCCTAAAAAGAACAGGTTAGATGATGAAAGTATATTATGGACCGAGCCTAGTATGTGTACTAGTAGTTACTCAAACGGTTAATTATATATGTACTCGTTAGTCTAATGAGTGTATACATAGGATAGCATCCAGAGACATACGCTTTTGACACACATTTTGATATATGCTTTTGTGGGGCCTACTCTGTAATGTAATTCAACGATCCTACCGTTTTAACTTTTATATCTTACTTCAAAGGTCATATATATCAAAAATCACTCAAATGCAAAAACATATAATTGTTCGATCAAATTTAGTGTTTCTTAGTATAACTATATTTGTCCATTCGCTTCACTACAAATAAACGTTTTAATGGTTTTGATTTGTCTAAATTTTGTAATGAAGATTTTTTAATAATGTACTAAAACATATACGGTTTGAATCATTAAAATCCATTACTAAATGGGCATAATCCTAAACCATGTTATTAGTGAACGGAATTTGTGACGCAAGGTATCACATTGGGCGGCAAAAATAGCTGGGCACAATTAAACACATTTGATTATACTGTTTTTTAAAACAAAAATATTTATTATGATTAAAGGAAGATGATTAGAGTTCGAAACTATTACGATAATTTAAGAAGGAAAGAAATTTAAAGCAAAAATGCATAGGTAAAAACTCAACACCGTATCCACTAAAATATTAGACCACATGCATCACTATTGATTATATTAATTTCCTAGCATGTGATGCATTTTCCGAGTATTTTACCTAGTTCTCTTTGTACGATAGCTGTGCTGACTTATTACTTAAATTGCTAAGTTACCAATTGACTTGTTACAATTGACTTTCGAAGTCGTCTTATTAAATTACAGAAAATGAGTAAGCAAAACCATGTGTCATAGTCTGAAGGTTCACCAGTGTACATTCAATCCACCAAATGCGGATCGCAATTTGCTCGTCAAGGTGATTTTCATCAGATGAAATCACGTGTAGCTGTAGCTGTCACTACCATTCTAGAACGGTGGACGTTATAATAAAAAACCTCATCAGTTTACTCTTCACTCACATTCTCACAGAATTAGAACATCCATCCATAAGGTTGGATCTTCTTGGAAAACCCAAAATTTTGGTTTTGTTCAGTACTAATACCGGTGAAGAATATGAAGGTACGTAAATACACTACTATCAAAGATACATTTTTTGTTTTTACTTTATAGCTACAGATAGTTTGATTTTCACGGGAAATAATGAACTCTTTTCTTCAGTTCTTTTGGAAAGATTTTCTGGTCTAATAACCCTAGAAAGTTTACAAATTTAGTTCATACGGTTGATATTCATAACTTGATTACGACATGCTTGTTTGGTTGGTTGCATGATCTACTACAGCAAACCATAACCATTGAGGCGCAGTTTAGATGTGAAAAATGTCGGTCCAAGGCCATGGAAATAGCTGTTACAGAAGACGGTGTGTTTCCTACTCTTTAAAATTTAGGCGTTCATGTTAATTTGATTAACAAAGTACAAAACGAAAGAAAAATATTGTAAGCTAAATTAATCGATTGTTAAGTATTGTATGATAAAATGTTTTTCAATTGTATATAATCTTGCAGGTGTAATATCAGTGGCTTTTAAGGGGGCCAATAGAGATCAAATGGTGATTACTGGCGATGGAGTTGACGCAGCACGGTTGGCCAAGTCATTGAGGAAGAAGCTTGGCTATGCAGACTTGCTGAGTGTAGAAGAAATAACCGAAATGAAACCTCAGAAGAAAAGTGCACCTGAATGAGAAAAGAAAACTGAACATGCATATGTTACTACTCCACTTCCAGGAGAAATTTTTTTATCTCACCATCCTCGGCAGTTGGAATTCTACATCAGTGACCCACCACCAAGGAGTACTTGCACCATTTTGTAGGGGGAACTTTCATCATTTCAGGGAAGGGGCTGTTTGCTTGGAAGTCATAATCTTATTTTAAATGAATTTCGCAGTTTTGATAATGTAACATATTTAAAATTTAACAAGATCAGGTGATCATTTTGACATGGTGGTTGACCTTTAGCTTGCAATATCTTAATCTCACATTGGTAATATGATGGGGATCAGATCTTGGGTACTTAAGCAACTAAGAATCCAAATGTGCTAGACGAAATTCCTTTGTTTGTTAAGATTACATTGCATAGCTATGCCTTAACATTTTATTACCTTATTTTCGTTGATGCGTATTGATCTTTTCATATCTTTCTAGTGTTGTGTTTTGCTTCAGCTAGTTGCTACATGTCAAGAAAACTATATGTACTCCTGACATTTGTTCTATAATCTAGTGGTATTTCACTTCAATTCATTTGTAAATGAGACATCTTAGGTTACATTTGTAAATAGTTTGTTCGTACTAATTTATTAGGTTAACTTATTGTGAGAATTAGCCTGAATCTCCCACCATTGAGTGTAAAAGAGGTTGTATACGAAAAATAAATGGCTTCTTGTAGGAAATATACTACGTACATAAGTCAGGTAACATTATTTGTTGGTATGATTGATAACCTTATAAAACATTAACGATAAAACATTGCATGAGGATCCTCTGGAAAAAAATACATTACATGAGGACTTGTTCATTTAGTAATTTTAAATCTACTATATATGGGTCAAGAAATATTTTGTAGTATCATCCTTCTCCGACTAAGCCTACCCATCAATTCTACAAATACATGTAATAGGAACCACAAGGGCAAGCCCATAACTATTTGAAGGTTCTCTCCGATTCACTATAATACTTATTGCAAAATTAAGACGGCCGGAGCAATGCCACTGTTGGCTAGGAAATAATTCCTCAACACAAATCTCTTGTTCGAGAGGGGTTCTCAAGTGTTAGATCTAAGAGTCAAGGACAGGTCTTTGAGAGGTCGACTATCCTTAGAAACGTTGTTTGTGATGTTAGGAATGCCATTGTTGCCTAATATAAAAAAAGGGGAAATAGATAGAAATAGGCCTTTTTTTTAATCTTAAGACAGAAATAGAACAAACTAACCATACATAAGTTATGCACACTATGCACAAAATCCAAATTACTAAAATACTCACATATAAATACTAAAAACCCTCAGCTCATTTCAGCATTTTTGTCATTTGGAAGAAAGGCATGCCGAGAGAGCTTTGTAAGCTCCGGGTTTCTAGGTTGGCACCCTTCTTGGGCTGGTCATATCCTAGATGACGTCTCATAGATGTTTCTTTTGACTTTGCATTTCTCACGCATTTTTCCGACTATGGATTTTGTCCCTCCTCTGGTTTTTGCCATAGCCTTAGGGTTTTTTAGTGAGACTTACTTCCTTATGCAATTTCCTACCTTATTGAGAATAATCACTACAAGAAAAATGGGCTATGGATACAAAATTGAGGACACATAGGAGGAGTTTGTGTCCTTTGAACACTAATAGGGTGAAACAGTGCGTATTTTATGAAGGGCACTAAGTATTGTGCCCAAATGTAAAAAAAGTGGACACAAACACATTATTGGGCACGAAAACCGAGACTTTTGTGCCCAAATGTCCATCCAGCTTTCACGTGTCCCTTTAATGTCAGAAATGAAAATTTAATATTAATTTACGAAGACACGATAGCAGTTTTCATGCCCTCTAATTTAATATATTTAAATAAAAAGTATGTTTTTTGTGTCCTCTCCATATTTACTTTTTCCTATTCCACAATAATAAGATTATTTATTAATTTCAACTAACACAATAATATTTTCATGCCCTTTGTTTTAAATAAAATAAGAATACCACTCTCTTTGGACCAAAAAAAAAAAAAAAATACCACTCTCGCTCTTGTTAATCTTCACTCTTCACTCTTCACTCTTCTCAATTCCTTCCTTCCGCCTTTCCTCTTTCTTTTTGCCTTCCTTTTCAACCCCAACATTTCCTCTCGATTCCTCCCGCCTCTCTTCTGTCTCTCCCTTTCCCAATCAACCCAAGCCTCTCACCAACCCTGGGCTCTCCTCGTCAACCACAGCCTCACTTAAACTATCCTCCATTTCCTCCTCAATCATCTTCCTCCCTCTCGTATCCTCTATCTTCCTCTACTCTTTCACGCAACAACGCCGCCATCCACTAGTCACCAATGGCCGCCAAATTATACCTCCATAATCATCTTCCAGTCCTCTTTCCAACCCCTAAGTTTGTTTCTACAAATTCATAACCGAATTTTCTCAATTTCAGATCTAAGAAATGGTGACCGTGGGTTTTCCGACCAATTTCTGGCTAAGCCTGCAGGAATTGGACCTCGACCTAAGAGGTAAAAATGATCCTCTCCTCATGGGCTGTCCTCCAATGTAAGTGCTTTTCCAAAATAGAAATTTTAGTTTTGGGATCAATTCTAGATTTCAAATTTTAATTCCATTATAGATGTCAATTAGTATTGTATCCCATATTTGAAATGTTGTAAATTGCTTCTGTTGATCCCAGATTCACTAATCGGTAATTTTTTTTAAGATTTGCTGGTGTGAATAAGAAATTTAAAGTCCGTTAAAAAAAAAAAAAAAGCAAAGCACAAAAATAACTGAATGGAGTATTGGTAGTCCATCCTGTGAGAATGGTTTTGCATTCGACTATATTTGTCTTGGTTTCTGATGAGTGATGGCTATAGAATCCATGCGTACCCGATTAATATTGTAGTCTGTTAGCCGAGTGGGTCTTTTAGTCACTAAGATCAAGCATGAAATGATTGATTGCGTTTGAAAATTTGTATGAAATGATTGGTGGGTTTTGGAATTGTTGATGGAATAAGTCATGGGTTTATGAATTTGGGGTTTATATGTTGTCAGTTTCTGGCGTATTTTGATTATGTATGCATTGGTATTAATGGTGGGAACTAGAAGGTCCATTTGTCCAGTCCAAATGACCGGCTGGATGACAACAGAGTTGCAGAGAGGACAACTTCTCACTCCTCTCTTCCTCTTAGACTTCGATATAGTGGCAAGGCTCTTCATTTTTTCATTATAATCACCCATTCCACTTCCAAATAAGTCATATTTTTGGGTATTGTGTCTATTCATCTGATTGTTTTTGTTTTTTAGCTTTTAGCTCATTTGTTTCTAATATAGGAACTGGGCTATAGTTGGACTTAATTTCAAGTCTATTCTGTTATAAATTTCGGGGTTGAATATGGGGATTGTGTTTCAGAACTGTGATTTAATATGTTGTCAAATTAGATTTGGGAGTTCATGTTGTGGCTTTGAAGTTCAAAGTTCTTCTTGGAGAGGTATTAGTAACTGTTAAAAACTAAGACTTTTCATTAAAAAAGAAAAGGTTGTGATCTGTTATTTGGGTGTTTTAACTTTCTCTTTGTGGTAGGGAATTGTTCAGCTGGTGGAAAATGTGTACAATGCTTTGTGTTATGTTTCTATGAATTGTTCCTCATTTTGTATCATAGGTTAGTTTAAGGATGGTAATAGGATATTTCTTAATTGTTCTTGGACCTGCCTCAAATTGATAATGCATTATCCAAAAAGTAATAATGTCTAAGTAATGGAGTAGTCTTTTCAAAAAGAAGACGTTGAGCAAAAAGAAGACGTTGTCAAAAAGAAGACTGCAGTTATTCAGGTTAATGCTTGAACAAAATGAAATAGAAAATGAAAGCATTAAGTAGTCATCATGTCCTAATCCTGTCAATGATAACTGGATTGACATGCATGCATATAATGTACGAGATCAATACAAACATCCAAATGTCTCAAAAACTACATCTCACAGTTTAATTTTAGTTCAAATGAGTACACATTTGACATAAACTAAAGTATTTTTTTCTTCCAATTTTTCAGGCACGACGGTTTATTACCCTCATTGATGTTTGTGTTTATATATAGTGCACTATATTTTTAGTCATTGTAACTGTGATTGCTTAATGATTGTGGTTGTTTTTGGGATCTTTTTTTGTGTCTTAGGCTGAAGAACATGATTGAAATGAACCTGATCGTGTGACTTTTTCCAAAAATGACACACACAAAAGGACCTAAGCAACTCCCAGTTGATGATGAATCTGCCAAAATGATGGTAATTTGTACATTTTCACTTGACCAAATTTATTTCCAGCAATCTTTAATGAAATTTTATGCATTTACGAATGATTAAGGCTTTTTCAAACTAGTTGGCGTTTGAAAATCTAGAAGTGGAGGTTCGTGAGCGTGGTGAAAAGGTAACAACAAATGTTCACAATAGGATTTATGCAGAAGTGCTGGGCCTGGAGAAGCGAAATCAAGTGCAGGGCCTTGGCCTTGGAGTTAGTTGGGCAGATGTACCAGGAATTGTTACTGAACAGCGAGGTATTTCTAGGGAAGTGAAGTATCTTTGGGAAGCTTATGAAGCTCAGAAACAAGCCACTACTGCTGCAAAAGAAAAAATGACTCGTATGATGCATGAGGCAAATGAGAAAGCGGAAAAAAATGAAAAGAGAGCAAGAAGAAAGCATATAAAGGCTTAGGGCCGAACAAGAGAATTTGAGGTTAGCAAAGGTGCAAATGGCTGAGCAATTGAAAGCCATGTTGCCACATGTAGGCATCAACATTGGTTCATTTGGAGTGGGTGCTCTACAAAGTACTTCAACTCAGCAGCTCACACGCTCAGATTTCAAAGCGTTTCGAATGTGGAAATGACAAGAATGTGCAGTATGGACCTCCAATTTCTAGTGCTATGATGCATGAGGACTACCAAAGTGAGAATACTGGTTAGTTGTCATCAAGCAGCCCTTGTAGATGTGTATTTTGTTTATATATTGCTGGTTTAACCATTAGTACGTTTGAATTAGGGATACAAGCTTGGATATGTTATATTTTGTTGTATATAGAGAATCCCCGGTATGTCCAACATAGGATAACATGTATTTTTTGGTTTAACATTTGGATGGGTTGTATTGTTAGGTTGCATGAATCGGTCTCAGCCAAGAACATGGGTTATGTAATATATTAACTTCACTATTTTAGTGCTAATGTTGATTTATGTTTAGTTTGTAATGGATGATTTGTAAGTTTCTAAAATTTAGTGAAATTAGGTTCTGTGAGCAACCTGATGATTTCTATATTTAAATAAAAATATCCAATTGTGCTGGAGTTTTATTGTATTTTTTTAAAACATAATAGTGGCACAATTTTAAAGTTGTGCCCTTGCTTTAACATTTCTATAGTAATCTAAGCCTTTAAAATAGCAATTGTGCCCATCTTACACCATACATTTAGTAGCCTTTATTAGAGGTGAGACACAATAAGGGTTGTATTGTGCTTAGCTTTGGGCACAAAACGTCAAATTGTGTGCTATAAGCAATGGTGACGCCCATAGAGGGCACAAATACAAACTTAGTTGTTGCACTGTTGCTATTGCTTTATGAGCACAAATGTTGGTGCTTTTTGGCCTCAAAGGGCACATATAATTTATTGTGTGCAGTGCTCATTTTTTTTGTAGTGAATGTTTTCCTTAGGATCAGTGCCGATGAGTCGACTTCCTCAACTTCTGCATGGTGCTGAATCCACCTTAAGTATTTACACACTCAGGGGGGGTGTTGTACTTGCAAATGTTTGTGAATTACAAGTCTTAGTTCAATACGTAAGAAATTGTACATGAAATGCACTGCATGCGCATGCTATCTCACTTAAGGCATTTGCATTGCCACAATCTTACTTGAGGCAATCTTTTTTGTGTACAGGTTGGATGAAGAAAGTAAGAAAAGGGAATGTCAACAATAAAGTTGTGGGATCTTGGTGGTTAACCTAGGTTTCGAATCATGCGGAAAAGATATTGTCATGCAGTTTCCTCAATTGTGTATGTTTGTGCTTACTTGTATATTTTGTAGGCATATAATTTGAATTCTTTTTTTGTTTTCTAACTATGAGAGTAAGCATGTAGATATTGTTGGCGAGACACTAGAATTGTTAGCCTTTTGTTTACATATGCAATGATATGATTGCCAGTCTTCCATAAGATGTTTTATCTTTTGAAAGAAACTTTATGTTATGTTGAATTTGTCCCTTTTTTTTTATGTTGAAGTTATATCGTGGATGTTGTTGATTATGATAACTTGCAAGTCTCAAGAAGAGAACTTCATGATCTCTTAAGTAATGCATCGCTAAATAGCATTCCGCTCTTGGTACTACATAACGAGATTGACAAAAAGGAAGCTCTGTCTAAAGAGGATTTCTCATAAGAAATGTAAGTGAACTTTTCATACTTTGTAAGGAATACGATTGCCCATATGTGGTGGTTTACTTTGAACAAATCAATGTTTATGTTATTTGTCGCATATGAATGTGTTTGTTTTACATATGAATTGTGTTAGTTTTACATAGGAATGATGTGTTAAGCAACAGTATGTTGCTGTCCAGGGATCTCAAATCCATCATTGATAAGGAAGGAAGTTTGTTGGTTCATGATATCCTCCAAGAACTACATTGATAGTTATTGATTGGCTTGTTAAGGATTCTAAGTAAAATATTTTACTTTTTTCTTGTTCGCACTGATGATAATACATTTTTTAGAGTGGATTTCAACAAAGTTATTGAAGTGGTATTTGCTATTTGCCCAGTTGGGTTTGTCGATATCTAACAATCCATCATCATCTTCTGTTATGTGCTTAAGGCTAACATATTGGGGTTGTTGCAGTAGCCTTATGTCAATGTTTTGGTTTATATGTATACAATTTGACTTTGTGAATTGTAAAGTACATACTACTTTCGTTACATATGCTATGATTATTTTGGTTAACAAATTTGACATTGTGAGTTGTGTAATGTGCAAATTGCAATCTTTTGGTTATTTGTGATCGTTGTGGATTATGTTGTAATTGTATCCGCAATACGAATATCATGTCATAAATGATAGAAGCAGCTCCTTGCCCAGTCTCCAATTTTATGCATAGCATGTGCATATAATGTATATTTTATGTGCATGTCATGTGCATTGCGTGTGCATGACATGTGCATTACCTATGCATGACATATGCATGACGTGTGCATATCCTTTGCATGACTTGTGCACCATGATATAGCATTTATGTCATTTACATGTCGTATGTACAATGTATATGGTGTGTATTTACATATTCCATACTCTTCACATTAAGGTACTTTAAGACATGGTAAGCGGTGTAGATAACAAACACATGTAGTCCTTACATTTATAATCATATAATAGTTAGCAAATACATTCCACGATACTGTTATCATCATATAATAGTTAGCAAAACGAGGTTGTACCACCCTGTAACTTGGCGTTAAAACCCTCAATTCCATGTCTCAACTTGGACATGTATGGTGAATTGTTTTGGCTATCTGATAAGTGGAATGTGTTGAAGGTGTTTATGCGATAAGGATTCGATGCATGTGACCTACAAAAGTTGTAGGAACCCCAGCAGTCATTTTTTGTCCCAACTTGAAAGTTGCTTCCAATTTGTGGGAAGAAAAAAGTCTTCCCCTCCTTTAGCTTATATACAAGGTTACATATCACTAAGTACCCAAGCAAAACCTCAACTAAAACCCATTACCTTTATAATATATTATCATTATTGAGGAACCTTTGCAAGTTTCCCTCTCTTTCTATATGGTTTTTCGGTTTTGGAGGGAACCCAAGTTGACAATAAAGGTGACGAGACATAAAGGTGAGGTGGTTAAGATAATCCCTAGGCTAATAGCACATTGTTCCAAGGTTTTCCTTTTTCCTGCCATTTTTCCCTCTCTTGTTTCTATGTTAGGCACAACAAGTTCTTCCATTTGCCAAACACAAGTAATAATGGGTTCAACTTTCGTTGTGTCAAATATTCAGTTAGTTAGGAAACACTTCACTTTGTCTAAGCTGATAAGATGACCTCCTAAGACTAAAGAATATAGAATTCTTTGTCTGCCGAGACTGTGGATAGATAACCAACCAACCAGTTGCAGTGTTGTTCAGTGATCTAACCTGAAGGTGTTGTTGAATTGCTTGGTTCTACAGCTCCAATGTTGTTAGTCCAAACTGAAGATGTAGCCAGTTATCAACACAGTGCTATTCACTTGTTCGAGCTGGAGTTGTGTTGATGGGAGCATTAGGATATCTAGTGTTTTTCTTAGGGGTTTGAGAAGGGTTTCGCATAAAGCAAGGGTTTTCATGTAGAGCATTTTGAGTTATTTGTTGAGTTGAAGGGGTTCCTTTCTTTCATTCACCTTTTCCAATTACATAGACAATCTGATCTCTGGATAATTCATATTTATCTAAGGCTTAATCTCTTAGCAATTTCAACTCGTGTAGGACTCGTCCGAGCCCTCTTTGCGGGCTGAAAGCCCATTGGCCTAGAGGATGACCATTGGGCCAAGTTTCATAATTCCCGAATCAACCCTCCTCGACCCAAACTATTATTTTAGGTCAAAACACACACACACACACACACACACACACACATATCACATAAAAAACTGAAAATATAACTTTAGCCCCTAGAATTCAATGGTGCATTTAAACTATTTACATATTAATATGAAATATGAGAATGAATGTTCTAAAAAACTATACGAATTTGAATTGTTTTATATATTGAATGACTTTACTAATTTAAATGACTATATTAAAGCTTGAATATTTATGCATATTTTTCTCAATTTAAATAATAAAGAAATTAAAGAATCAGATATATTAAATCTTGAATATTTTTTCTCATAATATTAAATCTTGAATGTTTATGCATATTTTTCTCATAATATATCATGTTGAAAGCTAACATAATAATTTGAACACATTTTATTTACCGTTGCCAACCTCCATATAAGGAGTGCTTTGACATAAATGTAAGACTTGAATATTTATGCATATTTCTGAAGAGAAGTATTATTGGCACTCCAAAAATCTCATTCTATACTCATCAAGTGTATTTTTCTTTCCTAATATAGAAAGTTTGGAGTGTAAAATGAAATTTTTAGAGTGCTAATAACAATTCCCTTTCTGAATGCATTGTCTATGTTTTTAAATTTGCATAAAATTAGGCATTTTATTTCAATTTTTTATCTTCTTACCAAATTTGAAATATGAAAAGGCACCAATTTTGATTTTTTTTTCCATATTTTTATCATTTATACTTGAGTCCAGTGCGGTTTTTCAGTGGTTGTGTTATCAAAATACACATTAGGCAGAAAAAAGAAACAAGGTATTTGTACCCTTTGTTTTTATCTATGTTCATTTTGTTGTTTCTTCATATTGTTTGTTAATTAACCTACCATGATTCCTTAAACATTTGTTGTCACCAACTGACATATATTTCATTGTTGGTGTTACTATTAGGTGCAAAATGGAGTGTGCCATTATTGGAAGATATTTTTTTTCAAAAACAAATCAACGGCAATTCCAATACATGCCGACACCTCTTTCATGGGATTGTGCTCTGAAGTGTGTTCGCGGTTTGATGAACTCATAGTTGGGGCATTCCAAATGACTTATGTTTTCTCTGACCATCCTCCATGCTTGTTAAAATCTAATTTGGATGTGTGTGTGTTACATTTGTCATGTTATAATGACAAGCAAAATTCTGTGACTATTATTGCTAATGAGAGTCAATCACGATGTGAAAGTGATAGTGGGTGTTAATGGGAATGGATTTTCCTTTAACTTTTGGGATGGTGCTACACCTAGTAACACCAATGATTTCATTGGAAAATATGTTGCACCACTGACACAAACTTATCATCTCACCCATGGAAAACCTATATTAATCGGGTTGGTCAAAGGTTTATTGGGGGTGGGGTTGGGGGGTGGGGTCTTTGAATTTAGAGACAAACTCCGTAGGTATTCCATTGAGAAGGGGTTTAGCATAGCTTTTTTAAAAAATGAAAAGGAGAGAGTGACAACTGAGTGTTCTAAAAAACTGTCTGAAGGCTGTATGTGGCAAGTGCACGCCACTTTGTGTCACACCAATGGGGTTTTTTTCTTTTAGATTTGTACATTGAACAATACACACACTTGCAGCAGTTTGATTCGTGATTAGAAGTGTGGCATGATGTCATCCAAAGTGGTGTCATCCGTTCTCATGGACCAAGCTTCTTTCAAGCCAATGTTGAAGCCAACTGAGATCATAAAGGATTTTAAGAAATATTATGGATTGGATATTTCCTACTATAATGTGTGGTACAAGAAGGAATCAGCCAAAAAAATGATGCATGGTGACGAATCGTTGTCATACAATCACTTGGCTTCGTACGTCAAAGAAATTGAAAATTCAAATCCTGGTCACATTGTGTGTTGGAGTGCGATGCGGAATCTTCCCGATTTAAAAGGATATTCGTATCTTTCCATGGTTGCATAGAGAGGGATTTGCGTTTTGTAGTTAAATTTTGGTTCTTCGTATTTTTTTTACATCATTTCTTGTTTTCCATGAATTGCATATGTGGCAACTCTTAATTTACCTACCCTTATATTTCCAGGCCTATGTTGTTTCCTGATGGAACATTTATCAAGAACAAATACAAGGTCACTTGCTGTTACTGGGAAAAATGGAAACCAAGGTACTTATATCCAAATATGATATATTTATGTTTTATTCTATTTTCTTAATACATTTGTCCAATCATGTCTTACATATATATGGAGCACATAGTCCCTATAAATTGTGTGTTTACATACTGTATATATTCATCAGTATATAAACTAGGTCATTTTGTTGGAAGATTTTCCACTGCTATATATAAATTTTATTGGTGTCAATTTATATTTTCTGCCTAATTTTTTTACAAATTGCTATCAGGTTTTCCAGTTCACAATACTACTATATTTATAACATACAGTCTTATATGAAACAGGTATATATCTTTTTAGCCTTTGCGGTTGTTAACTCTGAAAGTGAAGACAACTGGTCTTGGTTCCTCGAAAGCTTGTCAAAAATCGTCACTCCTCTAGGAAGAACCATTACATTCATATCTGATAGACAAAAGGGGTTGATCGAAGCAGTGGCATCAGTTTTTCCACAATCACCGCATGCATTTTGTTACCACCACTTGAAGCAAAACATACTTCTTAAGTACCCATCCTCCCTGGGTAAGTCGTATCGCGACTGGATCATTCAGCTTCTTGGGAATGTGCATATGCTCCTACCGAGGATGCATACGAAATGCATATGAGGACGTTAATGGAGGAAGGTGGTGCTGTAATGAGGGACTTCTTGAAAACTCTTCCAAAAGAAAATTGGGCAGCCGCTCATTTTCCAGGCCCAAAGTATGGCGAAATGTGTTCAAACGTAGCTGAATCCTTCAATGCTTGTATTGTCGATCAACGTTTTTTGCCCATATACCAGATGCTTGGATTTTTCCAGATCATTAAAATAGATTAGTAAGTGAGCCCGAAACACGAATTCTAAAGTCAATTGTAACAAGTCAGCACAACTATCCTACAAAGGGTATAGCTAAAATACTCGAAAAATGCATCACATGCTAGGAAATTAGTATAATCATATGTATTGCATGTAGTCTAATATCTTAGTGACTACGATATTTAGTTTCTACTCATGCATTTCGGGTTTGAATTTCTCCTCTTCCTAAATTATCATAATAATTTCGAACTCTAGCCCTCTTCCTTTAATCATAATAATTTTTGTTTTTTTGTTTAAAAACAAAAGTAAAATCAAACGTGGACAAGCCCAGCTCTTGTTGCCGCTCAATGCGATACCATGCGTCACAAATTACGTTCACTGATGAAGGCTAGAAAAGGAGTAAGCAAAACCGTGTATCATAGTTTGAAAGTTCACCAGTGTACGTTCAATCCACCAAACGCGGATTGCACTGTGTTCGCCAAGGTGATTTTCATCGGATGAGAACACGTGCACCATTCTAGAACGGTGGACGTTATAATAAAACCCTATAGGTCATCAGTTTTCTCTTCACTCGCATTCTTACAGAATTAGAACATCCATCCATACGGTTAGAACTTCTTGGAAAACCCAAAATTTGGTTTTGTTCAGTACTAATACTAGTGGAGAATATGAAGGTACGTAAATACACTACTACCAAACCATACAATTTTTGTTTTTACGTTATAGCTACAGCTAGTATGATTTTCTTGGAAAAAAATCAACTCTTTCTTCATTTCTTTTTGAAAGGTTTTCTGTTCTAATAACCCTAGAAAATTTACAAATTTAGTCCATACGGTTGATATTCATAACTTGACCACGACATGTTTGTTTGGTTGGTTGCATGATATACTGCAGCAAACCATAACCATTGAGGCGCAGTTTAGATGCGAAAAATGTCGGTCCAAGGCCATGGAAATAGCTGTTTCAGAAGACGGTTTGTTTCGTACTCTTTAAAGTACAGGTGTTCATGTTAATTTGATCAACAAAGTACAAAACGAAAGAAAAATATTTTAAGCTATTTAATCAAATTTGTTTAAGTATTTGAATGATAAAATGTTTTTCAATTTATATAATCGCGCAGGTGTAATATCAGTGGCTTTTAAGGGGACAAATAGAGATCAAATGGTGATTACTGGGGACAGAGTTGATGCAGCGGGGCTGGCCAAGTCATTGAGGAAGAAGCTTGGCTATGCAGACCTGCTGAGGGTAGAAGAAATAACCGAAAAGAAACCTCAGTAAAAAAGTGAACCTGAACGAGAAAAAGAAAACCGAACATGCATATGTTACTACACTTAACAGGAGAAAAAAACTTATCTCACCATCCACATCAGTTGGAATTCTTCATCAAAGACCCGAATGGAAAATATTAGTATTTTATGATTATTTGAGTTTGCTTGGTAGTTTAGTATATAGGCCTAGCTCATCCAAACTAGAGTTTCGAGGTTTTTGCTCTCTATAAATTTAGCTTATAGTTTAGTATGAATAATAAGTTAATCACAATTAATATAGTCTTTTGGAGTTTTGCAGTCGTTTCAGCATTCTTGTTTATTTAATAATATCTTATTATTTTGTAGTCTTGTATATTGCGCACTCTGATATTCAACTCCGCCACCATAGAGTACTTGCACCATTTTGTAGGGGAACTTGCATCATTTCAGGGAAGGGGCTGTTTGCTTGGAAGTCAATCTTATTTTAAATGTATTTCGCAGTTTGATAATGTAACATATATAAAATTTAACAAGATCAGATGATCATTTTGGCATGGTGGTCGACTTATAGGTTGCAATATTATATCTTAATCCCGCATTGGTAATATGATGGGGATCTGATCTTGGGTACTTAAGCAACTAAGAATCTAAATATGCTAGGCGAAATTCGATTTTTGGTTAAGATTATACATTGCATAGCTATACCCTTAACAGTTTATTACCTTATTTTCGTTGATGCGTATTGATCTTTTCATAGTTTACTAGTGTTGTGTTTTGCTTCAGCTAGCTGCTGGATGTCAAGAAAACTATATGTACTTCTTACATTAGTACTATAATCTAATGATATTTCTCTTCACTTGCAAATGAGAAGTATTAGGTTAGACTGTTGTAAATAGTTTGTTTGTTAGGTTAGACTCTTGTAAATAGTTTGTTTGTACTAATTTATTTTGTTGACTCATTGTGAGATTTAGCCTGAATCTCCCACCCTTTAGTGTAAAAGACGATGTATACGAAAAATAAATGGCTTCTTGTAGGAGATATATGATGTACATACGTCAGGTAACATTATTCGCTGGTATGATTTATAACCTTATACAACATTAACGATCGAAAGATCGCATGAGGATCCTCTTGAAAAAAACAATGCATGAGGACTTGTTCATATAGTAATTTTAAATTTACTATAGATAGGTCAAGAAATACTGTGTAGTATCATCCTTCTCCGAAGCATACCCATCCATCAATTCTGCAAATACATGCAATAGGAACCACAAGGGCAAGCCCATAACTATTTGAAGGTTCTCTACGCTTCACTAAAGTACTTACTGCAAAATTAAGATGGCCAAAGCAATGCCACTGTTGGGTAGGAAATAATTCCTCAATATAAATCTCTTGTTGGGTAGGAAATGCCCATAAGAGTAAAGGAAAGGCCTTAGAGAGGTCGACGACCCTTAGAAAGGTTGTTTGTGATACTAGGCGTGCCATTGTTGCATAATATTAAAAAAATAACTTTCTCCAAGGGAAATGACAACTGGTGTTGTCGGCTAACTTATTTTTTATTTAATTTTTTTGATAAATAAAATATATTGATGAGAAAAAGAGAATACAAGCAAAAACGAGTAGCTGAAAATACAAACACGCAACAAAGAGCTGCAGCTATAAGAAAACAGACAACAAAGCTAACCATGCTACATCAAAGCAGCAAAGCAGCAAAAATAAGCACCAACTATTCATAGTTATATTTCATTCCCGTAAAGTAGAGTCATTAGCAGCAGAATGGGCAATTGTCAAAGAACTCAATCGAAGTCTAATGGTGGACTTAATTGAGTTGAGAACCACCCAACAGGTTGACATAAGTTCTTGAATCTACGGTTGTTCCGTTCCCTCCAAACTAATACACAGTAGCAGCAAGACTTAACTTCAAAACTATCGATGATAGAGATTTTCCCTTACAGCGACTAGTAGCCCACATGACAAAAAAAAGGCCAAGGGACACTGCACTTGAATAGCACTGAAGACCAAATACCATCAGTAAAAGGACACTCAAAGAAGAAGTGGCAATGGGACTCCGTAGAAATAGAGCAAAGTACGGAAGTGACAAGAACTGACAGAGCAAAAGTCAAAATTCTATGCCAACCAAATAATGAAGCTCATAATGGGAATATTTTGATTATACCAAACAAGATTAGACCATCCTACCATAGGCTTGTATTGACGAAACTTATCCTAAGCAGAAGTAGCAGAATAGATGCTAGACGATGAAGGTGTCCATCGAATCATATAACCCAAGCTACAATTTGGCACACTATTAGACATCAAAATTTGAATTTCCAACAACTCATGAGAAGAATTATCAGCCCAGCACCAATTAGAACCATTCTAAATATTGCAAACCAAAGCAGTTTTGGAAGCTTGGAATTTACAATGATATGCCAACCTCAATTGACAACAAGAGGACCTAAAGGATGCCAATTATCATACCAAAGAGATGTTCCCCTACCATCTCCAATTTTGTGGAAAAGGAAAAGCCGAACAAAATCTCTCAATCGAAGATCCTTCCTTCAATTCCACGAGCAATTTTAAGGGATCTTAATCTGCCAAAAGTTCATATTTCTCAAAAGATAGATTCTAGCCCAGACAGACCAAATATTGTCTTCATTGATGAGCAAGTTCCAGATGTGTCTAACCATAAGCACTTTATTCCAGTCAATTAATTTTTTAATCCCAAGACCTCCTTCAGATTTAGGAACACACATCATCCCAAGCAACTTTAGCAACACGATGACTAGAAAGCTTACTAGACCATAAGCATTTTCGGACCCTTTGCTCAATATTGCAGAGAATTTTCTTATGAAGCATAAGGCGTGAGGCCCAAAAAACTTGCTTACTACAAAGAACAGATTGAACAAGTTGTAAATGATTGGCAAAAGAGAGGACCTTGTTCTCCCAAACTCTAATTCTAGCCTCAACGCGCTCGATAAGAATGAAACAATCTTGCAAATTAAGCTTTGTTGAAATGAGAGGCACACCAAGGTAGCGAATAGGCAACTTTCCTACGGCAAAATTGAAAGGAAGCATAATTCTAGAATGCTCATCTTCATCCACACCCGCAAGAAAAATTGAGCTTTTAGTTGGGTTGGCCTTAAGATCAGACAAAGAATTAAAGCTGCATAAAGAGTCCTTCAAGATCTTAGCTGAATGATAATCCCCTCCACAAAATATAAAGAGGTCATCAGCAAAACAAATATGAGCAAACGGGACTACCTAATAGCGCCAATGGTATCTAAAAAAGGGCCAGCATTTATATTAGAGGTAATTAATAAAGAAAGCACCTAGCAACAACGAAAAGGTAAGGGGACAAATGATCCCTTTGTCTCAAGCCTCTCTTACTAGTAAAGAATCCCGTCAATTTACCATTCACAAAAATGGAGAATTTGGGGGATGGGATATAGCAATGGATCCAATTGATCATGACAGGAGGGAAGTTGAAAGCCACCAAGAAGCTAAGGATGAAGTCCCATTCAACCATATCATATGCTTTCATAAGATCAACTTTGAGAGCACACCTAGGAGACCCCTTATCCCTGTGAAGGTTTCTAAGTAACTCTTGGACTAAATAAATACTGAAATGAAAAGCTTTCAAAAGTAACTTCTTACTAAGAATCGATACTATAGAAAACTGGTAGCGGAGCAACAGACAAGGGAATGAACTAAAATTTGGTACAAGGTTGCTGAAGAAGTAAATGAAAATGCTTAAGACAATAGGGGTTCATTTGTTACATCAGACTATCATAGACTAGACTAGACTCAAGGACTAAGTTGAACTGGCTTAGAATAGACTAAGTTAGACTAACTTAGTAAAGCGTTTGATACAGTATCAAACTAAAAACCAAAATAATTAACAACTATAATATTATTTTATTCAATACACATTTAATAATTTCCTATTATTAATTCAAGCATTTTTTTTCTAAAGTATCTAGAACACTCAACATCTCTCCGGAGAATTCTTTCCCTTTCTTCCTCTAAGGTTCCGCCCACCATTATCTCCTTTATTTTCTCCATCTTTTTCCTGCAAAACGACATCCTTAAAAACAATTTTTCCTACAAAATCGTTCAAATTTGTTGTATCGACCAAATATTCACCATCGATAGTCAGCCTTCCGCTTGGTGGTACTTGATGATATTGCCTCATGTTTGGTATAAACCAGAAGGAAACTTAGAAGGTTTTGCATTAAGAAGAATAGGGAAAGTGACGAGAAAGATGCTTGTAGAAACTGGGGACAAAATGTAGCACTGGGGATAGGAGAAGCAAGGCCGGTCTTGAGAATTTTAGGGCCCTAGGAGAGACTTCGAAGTGAGATCCTCGAGTTTTCTGACTTCCAACTCTTAGAGCATTAATATGTATATAAAAGAAATTTGCTAAGTACATGAAAAAGTCTATTTCTACATTAAATATCACTAAAAATAAATATCAAAAGAAGAAAAATGTACAAAGATTACATGTCTCGCGTTTTTAGACGTAAATGTACTAATTAAGTTTTCAAAATCTAATTTTTCAACCAAAATTTTTTCAATTCATAAGATTGCTAACCCATTAATCATTCTTGTGACATAATTGATTGAAGATAAAATTTGATCAACATTAATTTTGAAAATCTTCTTTGTACAGAGCAACTACAACTAGTATGGTTAAGTCAAACTAAAAGAGAAGTCGCTACACAGTACTCTAAAATCCAATCTTTTTTCTATTGTTTATTGTTACAATGTTGCTTTTTATGATCATTAAATGAATGAATGGTTGGATTATAGGTACTGCATCTGACGGCTAAGAAAAATACTAGGGTGAAGAGAATAGTAATTTCCGTATACAGGTAAAACTATAGTTACATGTGCGTGAGGGAAAGGAAATAAAAAATAAAAAAAAACTTTTGTGGAAAATTATATTATTGCCTATAATTATATTTTTGATATTTTTATTAAATTTGAATTGTAAACATTTATTATATACATACACATATAATTTGGGTGTGTAACTTGTGTGGGAATCTTTTTTGTTCGAGCAATATTAAAAATATGACATTTTATTAGCAATTGATGATAGTAAATTTGTTACATGTAAGTTACTTCAAATTTGTTCTTAAATTGGAATTTATTATGCATGCATTGCTGCATCTAGACCAACATGGTGGAAAAAGAGAAGTTTTAGTTGGAACAGGAAGCAGGATTAGAAAAAGGCACGTGGGTGGAAGCATGTATATGATGATGGAATTGCCTGTGTGGGCTAGGCTATTGGTGATTATTTGATAAGGAGTAAATTGTCGATTTATCCCCTGAACTTTTATCTTGTAACATCCCACATCGTCCAGGAGAGTGGATCTTGTGAGCCTTATATGTATATTCTCATCTCTATCTAGCACGAGGCCTTTTGGGAGCTCACTGGCTTCGGGTTCCATTGGAACTTTGAAGTTAAGCGAGTTTGCGGTAGAGCAATCCTAGGATAGGTGACCCACTGGGAAGTTCTCATGTGAGTTCCCAGAAACAAAACTGTGAGGGTATGGTAGGGGCATAAAGGGGACAATATTGTGCTTTATGGTGGAGTCCAGCCCCAGATGTGGTGGGGGCCTGGGTCGGGATGTGACAATTTGGTATTAGAGCCAATCCCTGGCCGGGAGTGTGCCGACGAGGACGTCGGGCCCCTAAGGGGGATGGATTGTAACATCCCACATCACCAGGAGAGGGGATCCTATAAGCATTATATGTATATTCCTATATGTACCTAGCATGAGGCCTTTTCGGAGCTCACTGGCTTCGGGTTCCATTGGAACTTTGAAGTTAAGCGAGTTTGCGCGAAAGCAATTTCAGGATGGATGATCCACTGGGAAGTTCTCGTGTGAGTTCCCAGAAACAAAACCATGAGGATGTGGTAGGGGCCCAAAGCGGACAATATTGTACTACGATGGAGTCAAGCCCGGGATGTGGTGGGGGCCCGAGCCGGGATGTAACACACCTAGCTTTCAATTTCCCCCCTGAACTTTTCTATTGGAAAATTAAGAACTCAAACTAATTTTTTTAGCCGATTTGCCCCTACTGTTAGTTTTTCATATATTACATCCATATTTCTGTTAAGTGAGACCATGCACAACATGTGAGGGTAGTTAAGTCATTTCACTCTTAAAAATGATTAAAAAAAATGAAAATAAATAAAAAAAAAACAAAATTTTCCCTCTATTTTTTCCCGCTAATTCTTATCCTCAATTTTATTTTTCCCTCTCATTCCTATGCATGAGAAATGACATATGGTGTTATTGTCTTTATAAGTAGCTAAGTTAGTCTTTTTCTTGAAGCATGTACTACCATTTTTATTTTCTCTAACAAATTAATAATTTGACAAATACTCATGGTGTTATTGTCTCCAAAGCAGTGCATTAATATAAGAAACATGTTCATAATACTCCTAAAAAAAGGCTCAAGATAATTACATACTTTTCATAATGTCATAATAATCCCAATACAGTTCCATAAAATGATCCTTAAGAAGTTGGAAAACATAACACCCTCAACTTTACTCAGCCATCAGAAATGAAAATAGGTTTAGGTACAAGATTCCAACCAAATGAGGAAGGCCATGGAAAGTGTAGTTGATCTCCACGTGTCATGTGCATTTCGAGCAGAATGTTTGTGCTCTTGTTTTGATAACTAAAACATTATTTTGCTTTTGTTTGGTTAAGTGAAATGCCCACATTTTGTAATCGAGATTCTATGGGTTATATAAGTTTTGATAGACTTTTACTTGTTTGAAAAGTCACGGATAGCTAGGGTTGGGCAATTGAAAAAAAAAACCGACTAAACCAATCAAATCACACTGATGATTTGGTTTGATTTAATTTTTTTTTTTTTTTTTTTTTGAAGAGTAAACCGATCCACACTGACTAAGGTTTGTTTGACGAACGGTTCCTACAATTCTTGAATTGGTAACCGAATCGATCCATGGTTGCTTTTATTTGTTTTAAACTTTTAATCAGTATAGATAGTGTTGTTGTTGCCGCCCCATTTTGGGTATTTAATTAATGAATATCACTTTTGACCCAAAAAAAAAATTAAATAAATTAATCGGAGTAGAGATAAGGTTCCCCTCTCCTTTCACTCACTCACGCTCAACTCTTAGACTCATCGCACCCATCGTCGAAACCCTACCTTTGTCTTCGCCGTCCCTTAAGTTGATCGTCATGCTTCGTTTAATAGGTAATAATCAAAAGACTTCTGCTTTTTGGTTTAGTTTCATCTGTGTTTTTATTCTTTCACCTGCTTTTAGAAAAAAAAATTTACAATGATCCCATTCGTTTCTGCTTTTGGGTTTGGTTTCACCAGCGTTTTATTCTTTCATCTGGTTTTGTGATTTTTTTACAGTGGTCCCATTTGTTTCTTCTTTTGGGCTTGATTTGATATGCATTTCTATTCTTTCATCTGCTTAGGTGGTTTTTTTCCTTTTAAGTGGACCCATTTCTTTGAATTTTTTTTTTTACAGTGGACCCATTTGTTTGATTAGTTGTCTAGATTCGTTGACAATGATTAATGAATTTGATTAATCACTAAAAGTTGATAGTGTTGTTATTTGACTAATCATTAATAGTTGTTTGTGCTATATTTAATTAATCACTAATATGCATTTGTCTCGATTCGGTTAATATGTGTACTTGTATATGACAATATGTATTAAAAATTTGTAATATGCAGTTCAATATGTATTTGTAGGTTTATTTACGATGGAAGGTAGTTCACAAACTCCCTCCAGTGTTACATCTTTCATCCCTTCCAGTTCAAGTCCTACACAGACTTCCATACCCACTCCTGAAACACCACAAGTTGTAAACCCAGAGCGAACAGCTGCACTCCCCCCACTTCCTTCTTCCACTTTAGAAAATATGAAGCCTGTAAGGAAGCATCCCTTGTTTGGTTTTATTTTACTAAATTGCAAGTTGAAATTGGAAGGGAGTGATGTAGAGCCAAAAATAATCAAGAAAAATATGGAAGCGACACGTGGATTTTTGGGTAAAAAGACACGATTACCCTCGAGGCACACTGGGATTTCTACGCGTAAGCAATGGGCAATCATCCCTCAATCAAGTCAAAAGTACCAAAATAGGTATTTGTTATAAACCTATTTCATCCATCCTCATCAAATCTTCTCCACAAGGTAACCTCCAAATCATTCATTTCTAATTATATTAATTAGCTAATTAATTGATTTATTAGCTAACAAATCATGAATCTCAACCAAAAAGCCATCCAAGTGGCCGGTCCTCCTCCTCGCAAAGGGGCCGGCCACATCCCTATATAAACACCCTCATTTTCTCCAAAACCTAAGTCCAATTCTCTTCTAAAATTCTCCAAATTTCTCTAAACACTTTTCCCTCAAATTCTAACTTTGGCATCGGAGGTTCTTCGGCCAAACCCCCCCCCCTCCCAATTCCTCATGTGCACGTGAGGCTCTTGGCCTTGACTTAAGGTGTTTTTTGTTTTGTAGGTACAATTTTGTCCAAGAACAAGAAGAATAAATTTGCATCCACAAGTGAGATGCAAGGGCTGAATGCAATCTCTGTAAAAAGGATTACGCATGTCATGGGAGAAGAAATCGGATATCCACTATGCTGAATCATCTGAGATTGGGTGGTTGTTCGAATTCTCCATTGAAAGTGGATAAAAATAAAAATAAAAACTCTTAAATTTTGCGGAGGGTGGTAACTTTGTTGGATGGACATAAGCAAGGAAAGAAGTAGGCTTGCTTTGTGGAGATGATCATACTGGATGAGCTCCCTTCTAAGCATGTCGAAGAGTTAGGGTTTAGGCGGTTTATGAGAGAGACCCAACCTAAATTTGATCCACCATCTCGTATAACTATATCTAGAGATGTGTGGAATCTGTTTCACGGTCAGAAGGCCAAAATAAAGAGTATCTTGTCTGCCAATTCACATAGAGTCTCTCTTACCACCATCACTTGGACTTTGATTCAAAACATCAACTATATGGCACTCATAGCCCATTTTATATGATACAAGATGACACCACATCTACCACAATTAAATCACCACGGACATAAAAGACTCGTTGTAGAATATCCAATATTACCACGGACATTTAAAGACTGTTATGAGTAAACGGTTTTAACAATGGGCAAATTGGCCCGTAATAGAAAATATTAAAATAATAACGTGCAAGTAAAGCTCGTTGCAGTTATTTGATATGACCACGAGGTAGCTCGATGTTGAAATAAATTTAATCACACGTCTTCTTGAAATCAATCACGGTCTCTGAATTTTGTAGGTTAATTTATTTAATATTACTCTCGAATTTGTTATCAGAACCAACTCTATCTTAATAAACCCAATCTATATACCTATTCCAGATCTGATACCACCAACCACCCAGTCTAACCCATTCGCTTCCTTCGGCGGTTTCTCTGAAATCTCCAAACTACTCATTTCTCTCTCCAAAGCCCCGCTCCCCCTCTTCTTCGAAATCGCAACCGTCTTTTACCCGACGCCCACACAAGAACTTGTCACTGACGCAGAGCCCGCCGGAAGATTCCTCCGGAGAACGACATGTCGGTCGCCGTCCCCATGGCCTCGCCCACTCGCCGGCTCAACTTGAATGACCAGCCGTTCCTCAATTCCAGGATTAGTATGTCTCTCGATTTAACATCTAAGTATGTTTTTTTTTTTTTTTTTTTTTTACATTTCGATTTTGGCTAAATGTGATGAAGATTAAAGCTTCACCTAGTTTTGGTTCAATAAAATGATGCAGGAGAAAGGGATGTGTTGATAACTGATAGGGTAAAGGAGGCAAGTATGCCTTCTCCAAGCATGACCAAGCATAGAACGAGCAGTGTGAAAGTTTTTGGGATCGAATTGTGCCCTGACAATGTGGCTGTTGCCATGGTATTTTGTTCAAGGTGTCCTAGGCCTTGCAAGGCTTGCTGTCAGTTTTTAACTTTCCATTTAAAAGACGATTTGCATCTCGACCTGGCTGAGGTACATTTACATAATTACATTCACACTTTCTGTTGTTTTTCGGAACTGGTTTGCTTTACATTTTTAGCTCTAGTTATTAAAAGTGGCATTCTTGATGAACTGTAAACTCATATTGACGTTGGTATTCACTGATTCGTAAAGAATTTGCTTTGAGGATTCTGATTAATGTGAAAATGGTGCTAACCGGGGTACGATAATGGGATTCTAGCTTTGAATTACTGATGTGAGACATTGTTTTTCTTTAATAAGTGAATTGTTTGTATAGTTTTGGTTCCTGACAAATTTACATGTGAAAGATCTCCCTCAAATTGTCCCGCTCTCATTTTTAATTTTGATGTCCACGAAGACTCAACGATGCTATCCTTGAACCTATTTTTGTTTGTTTTCCTGATTTTTTGGCATTTTGTAGGCCAACTGCTATTATAGTGACCAACAGAAGTAGAAAGAAGGAAAAAGGGGTTAAAATTTGGCTAATTCTGCAAGTGGCTGGGTTTTGCTTAGTTTAAAATTTGGCTATTATAGATGTTTTGCAAGAGGGTTTTGCTTAGTTTAAAGGTCTTAATGCTTCTTTTTCGTTTACTATTGCTTTTGTTAATTTTAAAGCACATAACCAACATTACAAAATAACGTCTCATACAATACTCAAATGGGGTGTATGAATACACCAACGTGATCTACTCAACCTCACGAACATCTCCATATTTTTAAAATAATTTTCTGACACCGCACGCGCCCCCACATACCGGCCAAGGCACGACCACACCCGCCGCCCATGCGTAAGCATGTGCCTGGCACACTGACGGCGTCAGTTAACGCCATTAGGAATATTCCGTTAAATCTAACTGATTCCGTTAACGCCATTAGGAATATTCCGTCATCTTCTCCAGCCAAACTCCGGCGCCGGAAAACCGGGAAAAATTCAAAACTTCATATCTCACTTGTTCTTCAACCAAATTTCACAAAATTGGTACCAAAATGAAGCTTACAACAAGAGGAACAAATCCATACCACTTTCAAGCATCAAAACCAACGGAATCTCACCGGGAAAACACCACCAACTCCGGCCAAACCTGCAACTCACGATCCCAACGTCCAAAACCTTCAAACGAACCACCCCGAGCCTCCTAAGAACCTCACCAAGCTTCCTACAAGCTTGAAATTCCAAAAAACACAAGAATTAACGTGTGCATGAACAGTGACCAAAATCGGGGATCTCGAGTTCGACATGAAAACGAAGGTATCCATACCTGAAATGGGTATGGTTGAACTCCTAAGGACCTCACGAGCACAAATATGTAATTTGTTTCCTCGATCCGTGACGAATCCAAGGGTTTTGGGTGTTGTCTGTACAAAAAGGATAGGAAAGGGAAAGTGAGAGAGTCTCGGGACAGGGTAGAGAGAGAGAGAAATGAGTGTGGTGTGTGTGTGGTCCAAAACCATTCAAGCAAAACCCAAAAACGACCACACAACGAAACAAACATACTAGGGGTAAAACCGTCATTTCACCCCTACGGTACGAAAAGTCCGGGACGGGTTGTCACACTATTGTTTATGGTATTGATTTGGTTAATCTTGTATAGCATATACTAGTGCTTAAATCCCGCGCGTTGCTGCGGGTTTGAAGTTAAGATAAAATGTTAAAATGAAAAAATTTCGGTTACAAAATAGGAACAACGATAACAACAATGAATTTGGAAAAGCCTTAATTGGAAAAGGTTAAATTTAGATAATATAAAGATACAAATTATAGTTATCCATTATATTGTAGCAGTTGTATGTATTTCTGGACCAGGAGGATTACATTCAATTACAAAAAATAGAAATTCCTGTTATAAAGATACAAAAAAACATTATAATAACTGAATTTCTTCTAACAACCCCATCTAATATATTGTGTTCTAGCTTTTGCATACAAAAAATTCAAAAGAAAGCAAACGACTGCCAAAAGAGGGAGAAGCAAAGAAAAATTGAAAAGAAAACGGAAGAAAGAAGAACAAAAGTAGAGATACTACCTTGTGGCGATGACTGACACGTGGACAGGTATAAATTTTTATTGTTTGTTGTGCCACAAATCATGTGGCCCGGTTTTAATCACATTTTTTAAATATTTTTTTTGTCTTTCCATCAGATATACATGGGTTTAAAAAGTTAAGAAGGTAAAAAAAATTTTATTGTTTGTCATCACAGAAAAATTAAAATAAAATGTACAATGATAAATTATACATATACTAAAACTCAGTTCGGTCACAATAAAGAACAAAGAAAAAGTCACTTATTTTAAGTCACTTGTTTTGCTTATGTTTGAGCAGCTCCAGGAATCGATAGATTTCATATCCTGCAAATTCAGACTCTTAACTTCGCTAACTTTATATACGGTTGTAATTTATCGATAGGAGTTGGAGCTATATTTTTCATTTACCTTGGTCAAACAAAGCAGAAATTTTTTAACTTCTCATTTGTTCTTTATTTATTATTTTCTATTTTCTCTACTCTAATTTAAACATCAAATTCATCCAAAAATAGAATTTTTTAACAATTATTTCCTATTTTCTGTGCTCTAAATTAAACACCAAATTTACCCAAGAACATAAAATAAAAAAAATAAGTGGAAAAAAAAAAGAAAAAAAGAAGAAAACAAGAACGACATATTTGAAGTAGAACCAGCACGAAAATGGCAATACAACACCTGGGAAAAACGAACAACACCATTTCCTGAAAATACAAAACATAACCAAATCATGCACCCATAATAACAATGACGACACACACGAAAAAAAGACGAAGCACCATTTGCTAAAACGCGAAAGAAAGAGCAGAAAAAGCAAAGGAAAAATTGATCAGGAAAGAAAGAGTTAAAAATGAAAGACAAAGGGAGAAACCCTCTCAGCAGAAAATCCCCCGATGATCAACACGTGGAAGACAAAAAGCAGAGCAAAACCAAAAAATAAAATAACCAAAGGCAAGGTAGAAGACAGCGGGGCTTCTCACAATTTTTAATATTTGGTTTCCATGCATTCAAATTTTTTTATAATTTGTTATTGTGTTATGTGCCATAAACCTGGATCAACTCATTTTTTTAAATATTTGTTGTCAGTTTTTTATTATTATTTTATCTTTCTTTGTGCCCACACTCTGCTGGAGACTCTGCATTCAAATGTTTTTATAATATTTTAGGGATACAAACCATGTTCCGTGCGGAGGTGGATTGTCTACCCTCCCATTTCTGTACTCTTCTCATGTCCTCTTGTGATGTGTGATTACGGTTAAGTTACATTAATTTTTTTATAGAAATAATAAAATAAAAAGTAATAGGAATATAAAATGTTGATGTGGCTTAACCGTGACTACATAAACAGGAGGGCATGAGAAAAGTTTGGAAATGGATGGGCAGACAATCCACCTCCGTTATGTGCCACCTACTGCAGGAGACTCGGAGTGGAAGACAAAAAGCCAAGCAAAATTAAAAAATAATATAAAAAAAAGACAAAGCAATGGGGCTTCTCACAATTTTTAATAATTATTTTGTCCATGCATTCAATGTTTTTATAATTTTTTTATGTGTTATGCGACACAAACCATGTAGCCTGATTTAAGTCATATTTTTTAAATAATTTTTTGTCAGTTTTTTAATTAATTATTTTATCTTTCTTTGTGCCACAACTCGACGATCATAGACACTCAATCTGGGAGGACAAAGGATGATCAACACGTGGCAATCATGGGCAAGACAGGTATTTTATTGTGTGAAGCAGGCAGCAAAAGGGTAATGGACCAAAAAAATCAAGGGCATTTCCGCCCTTTTACTATTACTGAACAGTGATAAAACTCAATTGAGTTTTAATATATATAACTAGTGCTTAATACTCGCGCGTTGCTGCAGGTTTGAAGTTAAGATAAGATGTTAAAAATGAAAAAATTTCGGTTAAAAAATAGGAACAACGATAACAACAATGAATTTGGAAAAGCGTTAACTGGAAAAGGTTAAATTTAGATAATATAAAGATACAAATTATAGTTATCCATTATATTGTAGCAGTTGTATGTATTTTTAGACCAGGAGAATTACATTCAGTTACAAAAAATAGAAATTCCTGGTATAAAGATACAAAAAAACATTGCAATAATTGAATTTCTTCTAATAACCGCATCTAATATATTGTGTTCCAGCTTTTGCATACAAAAAATGAGGAGATGCAAAAAATATTGTTGAGTTTTGGGCAAAAAAAGATATGTAGAGGTTGTTAAACATGATTTAATATAGATAAACAAAACACGGTAAACATTCTTGATCAAAGTAGTGAAAGGTGTCTTCAGCCCTTGTTGTCATTGATAAAGCAACCTGAACAAAGAGGAATAGAACATAACATATTTAGATAGGATTTAGTATCACTTTTAAATCGTAATGGAGGAAAAGATATAACAACTTGAAAGCATACTAACCTAATCATTGTTTCTAGTGCTGTTGTGTGGCTTTGCAAAAAGCAGAACAAAACCAAAAAATAAAATAGCCAAAGGCAAGGTCGAAGCCAGCGGGGCTTCTCACAATTTTTAATATTTGGTTTCCATGTATTCAAAATTTTTTATAATTTTTTTATTGTGTTATGTGCCACAAACCTGGATTAACTCATATTTTTAAATATTTGTTGTCAGTTTTTTTATTATTATTTTATCTTTCTTTGTGCCCACACTCTGCATTCAAATGTTTTTATATTATTTTATTGTGTTCTATGCGACAAACCGTGTTCCGTGCCACCTACTGCAGGAGACTCGGAGTGGAAGACAAAAAGTCGAGCAAAATCAAAAAATAAAATAATCGAAAGGCAAAGCAATGGGGACAGGTGGGTTTCTCACAATTTTTAATAATTATTTTGTCCATGCATTCAATGTTCTTATAACTTTTTATTTGTTGTGCGCCACAAACCATGTGGCCTGATTTAAGTCATATTTTTTAAATAATTTTTTGTCAGTTTTTAATTAATTATTTTATCTTTCTTTGTGCCACAACTCAACGATCATAGACACGCAACCTGAAAGGACAAAGGATGATCAACACGTGGCAATCATGAGCACCACAGGTATTTTATTGTGTGAAGCAGGTAGCAAAACGGTAATGGATAGAAAAATTCAAGGGCATTTTCGTCCTTTTACTATTGCTGAACAATGCTAAAACTCAACTGAGTTTTAGTATATATATTTGCAGAATTATACGTAGTGGCTCTATTTAGTAGGTTCATAATCTAATCATGTGCTTATCTTTTCTCAAAGGACTCCTCTTATTATAATTTTGTCAAGAGTTCAATTGCAAAGGAATGCATGAGTAGAAAGGTTTAGAGGCACAAACTCTATATGAAATGCTAGTTTTAGAGATAGAACGGTTGAGAGGAATATCTAGAAACTTGATGATTGTAAGTTAAGTTTTGTATTTACTCCATTCCTGCATTGCTAATTTTGCACTACATGCTTAGTTAGTTCTGTACATCTGTTCGAGTCTTCACTGGTTAATTTTTAGCTTCTTGTGTGGACCATTGGAGACTTTTTTTATCTGTTCAAGTCTTTTGATATAAATGTATCAGTGTATAAGTTTTGTATAATTGTATAGCCATGCTATTAAGTATTTTGATTTAAGTTGTTTTCTTTCTAAGAGGTGGAATAGAATAACTCGGGTTAACTAGGTTTTGTATATCTATTCACTTTTCTTGATTGAGATCAAATGTATATTTCCACCTATACCAGTACAAGATTTTTTTTTTTTTCCTTGTGATCCATATGCTTATGTCCATGCAAATAGAGAGAGGCAGCAATTGCTGAGGCTCAAGTATTAGGGGCAGTAGTTCACTCTCAAGGTCCTTTGTTTGGAGGTGTTCAAAGAAATCTGAAGTCTTCAAGTGTTCTTGTTATTGGAGGCCTATTTGATACTTTGTGGATGTAGTTTGATATTTCTAGTATAACTCATCGTTAGCTTTAGTGTGTAGTTTGTAATATTTGAATATGCGATTTTTTTATGTAATTGTTATGTTGTTGTAAATTTGTTTATATATTAAATGATTTATTATTAATTTTCGAATTTTTTGGAAATATTTTTTTTTTACGGTAATTAGCCGTGGTCAATTTGTAATCCACAACGGTCATAATGAATGTGGTGTTAGATCTCAATCTACGATGGGCACACTCCGTGTTTATCTCACATTTGACAACGGTCATAGTCCGTTGTAGAAATTAGGATTGTTAATCACATTTAGATTACTAATGGACACAGTGCCTATGATGGATTGCAATCTATCACGGAATTAACCGTGGTAGATGAGCTTTTTTCTACTAGTGGGTGGAACTTGCACAAATTTTTTTTGTCAAATTACAAATCATAAGGGTGATGCAATTGGGAGGCTTGTAGAGAAGTGTTTGGCAGATTGGGGCATTGAAAAAGTCTTCACAATCATCGACAATGCTACTGCTAATGATGGTGCTATTCGATATATGAAGAGGGCATTAGGGCATTGGAACACTCTTTTGTTGAATGGAGATCTTTTACACATGAAGTGTTGTGCTCACATCACCAATTTGATTGTTCAGGGTGGGTTGAGTGAATTGCATAGCTCAATTAAGTGTATTTGTAGGGCTTGTAAATATACAAGATCTTCTCCATCTCGTCTTGAAAAGTTTAGGTCTTGTTTGGCCTTGGCAAAGATTGATGGCAAAGGCCTTTTGCCTCTGGAATATAAGATGTGGTGGAATTCCACCTATTTGATGTTAGAGGCTGCTTTAAAGTTGCAAACAACGTTTGAGAGGTTGGAAGAAGAGGACACATAATTTGCTAATTACTTTGAGGAATTCAGTGAGTTTGATGATGGGAAAATGAGCAAAAAGAGGAAAAAGCTGAACTTGTGGGTGGGAAAGTTGTGGTGGGGCCTTCAACATTCACAGATTGGGAATATGCAAAGGCTTTTGTGAAGTTCTTGAAAAAAAATTTGAGTCAACAAAGAAGTTTAGTGCTTATAAGACGGTCGCTTCTCATGTCCCTTTCCATGAGATGTGTAGTATTGTAGATGATTTGAACTCTATGGCTAAAAATGGAGATCCTTTTATGAAAAAGTTAGCAACTACAATGAAGTGTTGGAGAGGTGAACCAGCTTAAGATAGTAGCGGTTGTTCTTGATCCATGCTACAAACTTGAAGATTTGGAAATTGATTCCTCCAAAGTTCCAGAAATGACAAATAACGTGAAGACTCTTCTTATGTGCTTGTATGATGAGTATAAAAAGGAGAGCCCACAAGACACCCAAACAAGTTATGCGTCTAATTCGGAGAGTGTTTGGTGGGGTGGGGGCAAGTGGTGTGGAGACAAATCCAAGACTCAAGAAATACATGAGACCAAGAAAAGCGAAGAATGTAGTTCACATTAGAAATGAAGTTGATAAGTACTTAATGGATGCATGTGAGGATATAGGCCTTGTGTCATTCAATGTTTTGGAATGATGGAAAGAGAACTCCCCAGTGTTTCCTATCTCATCTAAAATTGCAAAGGATGTATTTGCTGTTCCTGCTTCTAGTGTACCTTCAAAAGTTGCATTTTGTGTGGAAAAAGGGTTGTGGATCCTTTCGGGCTTCTTTGACCCCCAAAACAGTTGAAGCGCTGATTTGCACAAATGATTGGTTGAGGGCTGAGGCATTTGACTTCTTCAAGGAATCGACAGCGGATAACCTGGACTTCTACCATGCTTTAGAGAACATGGAAAAAGGCAAAGTACTTTTCGTTGTCTTTGATAGTTTCTCTTGTTTTATTTAAACTTTCCCATGCTTTATTTTCTTAAATATATCTCCTAATTGATGTTAATTGACTAGTCGTGGCTTGTAAGATATGATAACTTGTTTATAACTTCATAGTTCATATATTTAATTGCGAACTCTTGTGCAAAGCTTATGCTTCTGTGTTTACATAATTATTACATCAGCAGGTTGTTGGAGTGTAAGAAGTGATGGGAAAGTTACTAGAGGCTTGGAAGTATGGAATTTTTGGAACTTTTCGATATGTAATGCCTTCTCTAGTAGAACTTTTGAACTTTAGAAATGTCTGAATGTAATATTTAAGTATCTATATGTAATGCTTTCTCCAGTAGAACTTTTGGAACTTCGATATTTTGGAACTTTTGGAACATTTGGATTGTAATATTTTGTAGGACTGGAGCTTTGATAATTTTTTTTTTTTTTTTGTAACTTTAAGAATGTTTGAATGTCAAACTTTGAATTTAATTGGTGTTCACACAAATCGAGAACCGACCCAAACCAACCTGCTATTGTCGATTAACCGACCTAATCAGTTTTGGACCTGGCTTGATTGGTTTCGGTTTGCAATTTTGGCCAAACCTACTAGGTTGGTTTGGTTTCGGTTTTGGCCCAAAATCAACCCAAACAAACCCCACCCCCCCCCCCCCTTTTCGAATAGCCATATGAAGGATAGGCTTTAGGGCCATCTTTGACATTTTGGGGGCCCTGTGCGAATTTAATAAAAAAGCTCTGCTTGATTGGAGCCACGGGCAAATTCCTCATAGCTTCTCCAAGCTCGAAAGGAATAGATAATTGACACGCACGGATCCCGATATCCAAGGGACATCGGGATGGTCACGTGCTGACCGACACTCGAGGGTGACATAAGCCATTTAATGAAGGGAACTACAATGAAAAGCTTCTGGTACTATTCGTTTTAACAAAAAATCATATTTTTACACTAAAAAGTCAATCCTGGTACTATTCACTTTACTCTTTATTTTGTCCTTATCGTTAAAACTCAAAGTTTTCAAGCCCTTTTCATTAGTTTTCCTTTTAATGAATGCATATGCCTAGAACATGTGAAACATACATATAAATTTCACGCATAACTACGCAATGTAATATTCAAATGCAACCTTAAAAATACATAATAATATTCAGCCGTTAATAAAATGATAGTGATAATGCATGACATGTTCAGAGCATACATCTAATTCAGAATATAAGCGGAAGGTGTACAGAAAGTGCTATTACAAGTGATGTCAAAAGCAAAGTGGATGGCATGATATCACTGGTAGGGGAATGCCTCGTAGCTCGGATCGTATGCCTCGTTACTATGTCCTGAGGGGGCCCAAAACAAATATGAGTGGATCAACTTGATATATAAGTAGTACAAACATAGTTATTCAATAACGTACTAACCCCCAAAGTTTATGAAAACTAATAGCATAATATGTGATAGGTTTTCCGAAAACCCTAGCATGCCATAAACCTTTCATAAAATATATATCATATATAGTGTGCTAACTAGTGGTATCATAATCGCCCGAAGGCTCTCCATCACGCGCCCGTAGGCAGAACATACACCCGTAGGCAGGACAATGACCACTAGATAAGCACAAAACATTGAATATAATCTTTCCAACATAAGTACATATATCTCAGCAGAGCTCATTAGCTAAAACATCATATCTCAAAACATCTTCATAATATATAATCATCCATCATATATACTACAAAGAACATAAAATCAATAAAGCATGGTATTCCAAAATATTCTCAGTAAAGCATGATATCTCATAAAAAGTAACATCTAATTTACTCATAAAACGTAACCATTAAATCATGCTTTTTGTGTATCCATCAAATTATACATTTTAGAAGGGGTCCACTCACAGATACTCCGTTGTCGAAGAGTCATGCGAAATAGGAAGGACGGAAAACGCCGTTGATAATTGCACCTAAGCACATAAAAGTTCCAATTAATAAAACTCTATCATAACAATTGAATTTCAGAAAACGGATGTCATAAATAGATTCAGGACGTTGAAAAACATAAGGAGGGACCTCGGGTACCCCCATGCGTTGCCACAAGGTGGCGGACCTAGCGGCCACGCGCCGTCGTGGGTCGCTGGAAAGTTAGCCGGAAAAGTCGCCGACAGCGGCTCGTGTGCTCCACACTCACCCATGTGTAGGCTCACGCGCTAGCTGGGCTCAGGGTTTAGGCTTCTGGGCTTGGGCCTAGGGTCCTTGGCTTGGGCCTATAGCTTGGGCCGGACTCCATGGCCCAAAGGCCTAGTTGGGTTTCTGGGTTACTAGTTATTAGGCTGGGCTTAACTGGGTTTGGGCTTAGCTTATTGGGTTAGGCAATCTAGCCCAAATTAATCTAGGTTAAGGTTAAACGGGTTAGGTCGACCCAGTTTGAGCCTATAGTTTGGCCGGTTTCTAAGCACAACTTCAAACACTCATAACTTTTTCATTATTCAACCAAATCAAGTGATTCAAACACCAAAGTTGTAGTACTCAATGAGATGAAGAGAATTGTACCTTGCACGATAGCTAAATCGCCATGCTATGGCCGAAAAACACCTCGAAAATGGCGGTGTTCGTTGGAAATTTTGAAAAAGCTACTTCGAGCTATTTTCTGCAATTAACACATGTGTACAACTTAAAACAAGCTTTGATCTACTCTTAAAATACATCTCAAGGGTTTCTACAAGCTTACCAACTTCAAAAAATTACGAAATACGTTAGGGAAGATGATGAAGAGTGATAATGTCGCTAGAGGGTTCCTCGGCTTGTCACAGGGTTTCCAAAACTTCTCCACCACATGGTGGTGGTTTGAGATTGTTATGTGTGTGAGTTTTAGAGAGAAGATGGAGAGTTTTAGAGAGCGGGCATGGGGAGATAGAGAAGAGATAGAGAGAATGAAAGAAAGTGAAGGAAAGATACGAGAGAGTTGTGTACGAGAGGGGGCTCACGAGTCCAAAGGAAAAAAGGGAAAAAAGGCCTGGGAGGAGATGAAAAAGGAAATGGGCCTTATGTGGCATTCATAACAATGTCACTAAAGATGAAATACGAAAATATCCAAAAAACGTTCGATGTTCAAAATGTAAAATCTTCGTTATAACTCCAAGTTCGAATCCGTTCATGCCTACGTGTTTGGGCGATGAGTACGATATGAATAACTTAATTAAATTAAAACTATGCGTTTTGATGAGACAATCAAACAAAGTCAGCTCAATGGTAAAAAGGTAATTTCATAAGTCAGACAATATGAAAATACAAATCTACCCGCTTAAAAGAATTTTGTCCCCGAAATTACAACCTTAAATAAATAAATATGGATACTGGCTCCTTATCAATTCCTCCATTTCTCACGTCGCTTCCTCGACTGCATGGTTCCTCCATAACACATTCACTAATGGAATAACCTTATTCCTCAGAGTTTCATCCTGTCGATCGATGATCGCCATTGGCTCTTCAACATAACTTGTATCCTGACTCACTTCTAATGGTTCCGGCTGAATGATGTGAAAGGGATCTGGTACATATTTCCAAAGCATGGAAACATGAAAAACATCGTGAATCTGTTATAGCTCTGGTGGTAGCTCTAATCTATAAGCA
Source organism: Pyrus x bretschneideri (assembly GCF_019419815.1). NCBI lineage: Eukaryota > Viridiplantae > Streptophyta > Magnoliopsida > Rosales > Rosaceae > Pyrus > Pyrus x bretschneideri. Next base: position 426,615 of record NW_025999805.1, on the reverse strand, counting down.
ACCGCACCAATTCTTTATATGATTCGGTAGGGACCAATATATCAAGGACTCAACTTTCCCCGTTTACCAAAACGACCCTTCCAGGATGACAACTTCAGAAGGACAAAGTCACCAATCTCATACTCACGATCCCTGGAATGTCGGTCTGCAATGTTCTTCTGTTGATCTTGTGCCGCTTTCAGGTTCCTCTTAATCAACTGGATGTTAGTACTAATGGTGTCGACAATTTCTGGCCCCACTTATAACCTTTCACCAACCTCAGTCTAACACAACGGTGTCTAGCACATCTTCCCATACAGTGTCTCAAATGGTGCCATTTCAATACTAGAGTGGTAGTACCATTGTTGTTGTAGGCAAACTCAATCAATGGCAAATAGATATCTTAACTACTCTTCCATTGGAGAACAGACACTCTCAACATGTGCTCCAAAGTCTAAATCGTCATCTCAGATTAACCATCAGTCTGTGGATGATAGGCAGTGTTGTACAACAGCTGAGTATTTATGGCTTCATTAAATGCTCTCCAAAATCTGTAGGTGAATCTTGGATCTATGTCCGAAACAATGGTGACAAGTACATCATGGAGTTTGACAATATTATCAATGAATAACTGTGCCAACTTCTCCAGCATGTAGGTCTGTTAAACAGGTAAGAAGTGAGCAGTCTTGGTGAGTAGATCCACAATCACCCAAATGCCATCAAACCTCCACTACTTCAATATTAGTTTTAGGTGTCGGATATTAGAAAAATCATGTCGGATAAATTATATCTGACACATCATTTAATTAGTGACAGATATTAGAAAAATCATGTCGGTTATATCCGACATAAATTTCTGGCGGATATCAAAAAGCTCCTGTCAATTATAACTGATAGTATTTTTTAATCCTTTTTCTAAAATACTTTTTACAGATCATGACAGTTTTTAAGTCAATGGTGGCGGTTATAACCGACAAAAATTGACTATTTTATTATTTTACTTTCTAACGGTTATTATTTTAGTATTCTGGCGCTTCTAACCGACAGAAATGAAAATTTTATTATTTAAAATGTTATATTGATTAAAATAAATAAATAAACACATATTTTAAATATTTTTTTTTCACTCATGACCCTAACACGAGCCATAAATTTTCTGAGAGAATAATAACAACAGACTACAATCTGAAGCTCTATCATTTTTGTAGTAAAGATTATGCTCCCTCATGGCAAGCAACAAGATACAAAAAAATTCAAACAATTTTTTTCAATGCGTCACAAAGCACATTGTCTGGCACATAAACATATATGAACATCTAGTGTACTCCATCATGTCTGATTTTACTATTTTAAAATATTATATTGATTAAAAATAAATAAATAAACACATGTTTTTAATATTTTTTTTTCAGTCATGGCCCTATCAGATATAACCGACATGAACAAAGCAAAATTTTGGACGGCCACCAGAATAATCTCTGAATGTTTTTTTTTTTTTTTTGTGAGTTTTTACACATGCTATCTCGAAGTATATACAAACATATTTGACGGTTAAATTGTTGAAACTAGTTTCGTAGAATGCATATCCTATCAAATTGATAGATTTAACAAACACTTAAGAGTTAATGTTATACTTCCATTAAGTATAAAATAAGATTTATCCACTAGTGTAAATATTTTAAATTGAAGATCGAATTCAATTATTGCATTCTTATAGGGTCGAAGAGTGTAGTTGTAAAAAATCATCAAAATCGGAGTTAAAATAACCGTGAAATTGTGATTTTTCGTTTATAACCATCGAAAACTTTTGCTCCGTTACCTAATCTCTGAATGTTTGTTTTTTACGATTTTTTACGTATGTGATCTCAGAGTGTGTACAAACAAGTTTGACGGTTGGATCATTGAAAAATGTTTCATAGAATGCGTATCGCATCAAAACAGTAGATTAAACAAACACATAGAGTTAATGATATACTTCCCTATCAAGTATAAAATAAGATTTTGTGGTATTCAATAGTGTAAATATTTTAAATTGAAGACGAATTCGTTCAATACATTCTTATAGGGTCGAGGAGTGTAGCTGTAAAAAATCATCAAAATCGGAGCTAAAATAACCGTTAAATTGTGATTTTTCGTTTATAACCGTCGAAAAATTTTGTTCCGTTACGTAATCTCTTAATGTTTGTTTTTTACGATTTTTTACGTATGCAATCTTGGAGTGTGTACAAACAAATTTGACGGTTTGATCGTTGAAAAAAGTTTCTTAGAATGTATATTGCATCAAAACAGTAGATTAAACAAACACTTAAGAGTAAATGTTATGCATCCATTAAGTATAAAATAAGATTTTGTGGTATCCACTAGTGTAAATATTTTAAATTGAAGATCAAATTTATTCATTGCATTCTTATAGGGTCGAGGAGTGTAGCTGTAAAAAAATCATTAAAATTGGAGCTAAAATAACCGTTAAATTGTGAATTTTTCGTTTATAACCGACGAAAACTTTTGTTCTGTTATGTAATCTTTGAATGTTTTTTTTACGATTTTTTACGTATGCAATCTCGGAGTATGTATAAATAAATTTGACGGTTGGATCGTTGAAAAAAGTTTCGTAGAATGCTTATCGAGTCAAAACGGTAGATTAAACAAACACTTAGAGTTAATGTTATACTTCCTCATCAAGTATAAAATAAGATTTTATGGTATCCACTAGTGTAAATATTTTAAATTGAAGATCGAATTCCTTCAATGCATTCTTATAGGGTCAAGGAGTGTAGCTGTAAAAAATCATCAAAATAGGAGCTAAAGGAACCATTAAATTGTGATTTTTCGTTTATAACCGTCGAAAACTTTTGTTCTGTTACCCAATCTCTTAATGCTTGTTTTTTATGATTTTTTACATATGTGATCTCGGAGTGTGTACAAACAAGTTTGATGGTTGGATCGTTGAAAAACGCTTCGTAGAATGTGTATCGCATCAAAACAGTATATTAAACAAACACTTAAGAGTTAATGTTATACTTCCATTAAATATAAAATAAGATTTTGTAGTATCCACTAGTATAAATATTTTAAATTGAAGATCAAATTTATTCATTACATTCTTATAGGGTCAAGGAGTATAGCTATAAAAAATCATTAAAATTAAAGCTAAAATAACCATTAAATTGTAAATTTTCGTTTATAACCGTCGAAAATTTTTATTCCGTTACGTAATCTCTGAATGTTTGTTTTGCACGATTTTTATGTATGCGATCTTATAGTATCTAAAAACAAGTTTTACGGCTAGATCATGGAGACTAGTTTCGTAGAATGCATAAATTTGCCTAAATTTTGAAGTGGGAAAAGTAATTTGTGCTAAATTTTTATTTTTGTTTTTCAAGTATTGATTAGACAATATTTAGTTTGTGCGAAGACATTTTCATTGTACAATTCTTTTTTTGTTTCTTTATCGCATATTTTACATGGATTATTATCTATTAAACCAAACAATTATTTATTTAATTTTTAAAAACATATTCAATTTAAATACATATTATTTATTTATTTATTAAACCCAACAATTATTATTTTATTTTTTAAAATCATAACAAAATCTTCCACAATATAACCTCTCAATCTTTTCCTTGCGCCGGTGCTCATTTTCTTTTGCATTAGTCTCAAGCTTTGATTCCACGGAAGGGGATACGCTATTTTCAGCTTCCACAATAACACCATCTGCATGAGACTTTGAGCTTTCAAATTGCAGCTTGGTATTGCCTCCATCTGATTTTTTCTTGCTGTTCTTAAGGGATTTAAGAGGTGTCCCAAGTCCCTCAACCTTCAACTCATTTTTAGCCTTCTCGTTTGACGGTTTCATATCTTTGTCTATATTCTGTTGGTCTTGCAAGTGTTGTATTCAGCAAGCTCCAAGTTCGCATCTCACAAAATTATCAGAATCTAGCTCATCTTTCTCAAACTTAGCAAGACTTTCTTCTAACACCCCCTCAACAAAAACACACGCACCTAAAAGATCTTCGTGTTCTAGAGTTTGCATATGTGATGTTGGTTTATTCAGCTCTGAAGGTATTGTCTTGTGAAGTAGTAATCTTGCAAAAAACAAGGTACTAGTTAGGCTCTTATACTAAAAACTACATGACAAAAGGTTGGTAGCTTTACATAATATTCACTGACATTATTGCATGCTTGTTGATATTAAGGGCATTAGCACCATTGCTCCCTTGCCTAAGAATTTAAGGGCCCTGCAGTTTTCGAGATCGAGCTCCGGCAAGGTTTTGGATATTGAATACAGGGGATATGGAAAATGCAGAAATATTTTTTTTATTATTAATATATTTTCTGTCGGTTTTATCCGACAAGAAAGCTTTATTTATTCTTATAATAAATTCTTTGTCGGTTATATCCGATGGAAGTCCGCATGGTTTATGTATTTTCTGTCAATTTTATCCGACAAAAATTCTCTTATTTATTTATTATAAATGTATATCCTGTCAGATATAACCGACAGAATTTCTATCGGTTTTAAAATATTTTCTGTCAGAAAATTCATTTCCTAGCGCAAGCAATTCTATCACTTATTATATCCGCCACTGCATCCATTTTCTGTCGGATTTTAAGCAAAATCCAACAGTAATATACGTTTTTTGTCGGTTTTTGGACCGTCAGTTATAGATAATTTTGTAGTAGTGCTCGACCGCGTGCTCGGCAAACCATACACGAAATCCATGGTGATGTTTTCCTACTTCCACGTTGGTATAAGGAGATTCTACATTAGCCCTTCAAGTCTCTGTCTGTCCGCCTTCACCTGCTGGTAAATAATACACCTCTTCACATACTCTGCCACATCCTGTTTCATCCCATACCAATAGTAGAATGAACGGATAGTATGATACAATTTAGTACTCCCCAGATGCATGGCATACACCGAAATATGGGCTTCGTCGAGAATTTCCTTCTCACCACTTCATTGTCCTTAGGCACAAACAGCCTATTTCCCATCAGCAAGGCTCCATCTTTCCAAATTTTCAAATCTCGCCTAGAACCATTCCACACTTGTTCCTTTAAGTCTGCACACTGTTGGTCGAGCTCTTAAGCTTCCCGTACCAAATATTCCAAAACATGCCTAATTTGGAAGTGTGCTAACAATGCTCCATGTGAATCTAGTGTCACTGTAACACCAGTCTCTCAAAGAGAAAACAATAGCAGAACATGGATAACTTGAAAGGAAGTAAGTTGTCCATAGGATTTCTGGCTAAGTGCATCCACTACGACATTTGCATGACTCGGATGATACTCAATAGTGCAATCGTAGTCACTAATGAGTTCCATCCACCTTCTCTGCCTCAAATTTAACTCCTTCTAGGTGAAGACATACTTCAAACTCTTATGATCGGTAAAGATGCAGCACTTCTCACCGTACAAGTAATGTCGCCAAAATTTTAGAGCAAAGACTACCGCTCCCAGTTCCAGATCATGAGTGGGGTAGTTTTTCTCGTGAGTTTTGAGCTGCCTAAAAGCATAGCTGATGACTTTCCCATGTTGCAATAGAACACAACCCAAACCTAACAATAATGCATCACTATGGATCTCAAACTCACCACCTTCGTCCAAAAGAGCAAGGACAAGGGCATGTGTAAGATGTTGTTTAAGCTCCTGAAAATTGCATTCATAACTCTCATCCCATTCGAATTTGACCCCCTTCTGGATCAACTTAGTAAGAGGCAGGGCGATGGCTAAGAAATCTTGCATAAAACGTCTATAATAGCCAGCTAGTACCAGAAAACTCCTTACTTCCATAACATTCCTCGGTTATTCCCACATAGATATTGCAAAAATCTTCTGAAGGTCTACACTAATTCCCTCAACAGAAGCCACATGCTCGAGGAAACTGATCTGGTTTAGCCAAAACTGACACTTACTGAACTTCGCATACAACTAATGTTTTCTTAACCTCTACAACACCAACTTCAAATGTTTCATGTGCTCAACATTACTCTTAGAGTAGATCAGGATGTCATTAATGAACACAATCATAACTCGATCCAGATACGGTCTGAAAACTCTATTCATCAAATCTATGAAAGCTGCAGGTACATTCGTCAATCCAAAAGGCATGACACGGAACTCATAATGTCCATACCTAGTGCGAAAAGCAATCTTCGGTACATCTTCATTCTGAATTAGCAACTGAAGGTAACCCAAGAGAAGATCGATCTTATAGAACACCTGAGCACCCCTCAGTTAGTCAAACAAATCATCAATGCGAGGCATAGGATAATGGTTCTTCACTGTCATCCGATTCAATTGCCTATAATCGATGCAAAGTCTCATCGACCCATCATTCTTCCTAACAAACAATACAGGAGCGCCCCAAGAAAACGTGCTGGACTGGATGTAGCCTTTATCCACAAGCTCCTAAAGTTGAATCTTTAATTCCCTCAACTCAACGTGTGCCATTCAGTATAGTGCTAAGGAAATGAGGTTGGTACCTGGAAGTAAATCAATGGTGAATTTGATTTCCCTCGCAGGTGGTAAGCCTGGCAAATCCCCAGGAAATACATCAGTGAATTCATTCACCACTGGCACATCTCCATGACACAGAGAAGGTTCACCTAGCGTGACCACATGAGCTAAGAATCCCACACAACCTTTTTGTAGTAACTTTATCGTCCGGATGGAGGAAATAATATTATTCTAAAGGATTCGTTGTTCACCATGAAATGTGATCGTTGGTCGTCTAGACCTATTAAAGGTCACCAATTTCTCCCTACATCCCACATAAGCATTGTGCCTAGATTGCTAATCCATTCCCATAATGACATCGAACTCCACAAGCTTGAAGGGAATCAAATTGGCCTCCATAAGTTCCCCTTTAACAATAACTGGACAATCCCTAAATCCCACCATGCACAGAATAGATCTCTAAATGGCAATTGTATGAACATATCAAAACCAAGTGATGAAGGTTGCAGGTTCACAACCCGTGCAAATTTTGGAGATATAAATGAATAAGTAGCACCTGAATCAATCAGAACATGAGCCCAGTTACCATAAACAAGTAACGTACCAGTAATAACTCTGGGGTCCTACTCCACCTCCTGCTGAGTCATGGTGTTGCTACACCCATGGGCCTGACGTCCCGAACCACTGTTATGGCCGCCTCGAGTCCTAGGACCTTGGATGTTACAGCCTGCTCGATTCCGTTAAGCACGACTACTTAAAGCTATTCCAGAAACCTGAGTACTCTGATTGTTACTCCCACCATAATTCTAAGTAATCAAATAATTACTTCCACCGTAACTCGAAGTACTCGGATTATTACTCACACCGTAACTCAAACCGAAAGCAAAATCATTAAATGAACGCGGAGTATTGCAATTTCAAGCTATGTGTCCAAAGCCGCCACACCTGTAACATATGCTCGGATCAACCACACTTGAATTAAAGTGGCTGAAATATAGCATCGCCGACTCATTGCCTAAGCCCTTAATAGATGATCGAAAACCCAGGCCCTGTCACTTGAACGACTGAGGGTGTTTAGGGCCGAAGGAATGAGAAGAAGTAGAATACTCCCTTATACTTCAGGATCAGAATCCACGACCCCACTGAGTCTAGTTTCGAGTCTGGTTCGGCTGGTTCTGGCTTAGTGTGCTCCACCTCGTCTGTTCGACCCTCAAAGTTGCTTGAAGATGGTAATTGTAACCGTTAAACTCGATAACAGTGGATAACCGCCCGAATGGAATGGATTTAGGTATGGAAGTTTGGGTATATTTCGGATATGGGGAAAAACCATTTATATTATTCGGTTATGGTTTTGGATATGGTTATAGAGGTCCCCAAACTGTATCCGTAACCGAATTCGACCCGAATAGTAAACAATATAATTTATATATAATATAATAGTATAATATATATACATATATGTATGTATGTATGTATGTATTTGTATATCCGTTATTCTCTGAACCATTACCTTAAGAATACACAAGTTGCATTTTGTAGGAAAGTAAAATTTTGAGTCAAAATCAATGCGAACTCAATTGTGCTTATAGGAGATATCAAAGACAAGCCAACATCATCAATGTTTTAATATTTATACTCAACAAGATACATTTATTGGATCGTTTTATACATCAAATGTTTAATAATGAAATTAATATCTACTAACTTATAATGTCTCAACTAAACGAATATATTTTTAGTATTGACGAAGATGGATATACTCGTTAACCAATGGGGAATCCGTCACCCGGTGGGTATGGTTATGGATTATACCTGATGGTTAATTTGTGGTTATGGATATGGTTAATTTTCGGGGTTATAGGGATGGATATAGCATTTTCGTTCCCAAACTGAACTGTTGCCATCCCTAAAGCCTTCTCGATCATCTCCTCTTAGGACACATACCTCTATGGTGCCAAAAGCTCGTAAATGTCATGGTTTATAGCAATCTGCAATTGAATCATCATTTCCCACTAGTTCCCATAAGTTCCCTCATGGTGTCTTAACAAGTGCCTAAAAGTGTTATCAAACTCTGTAATATTCAGATTGCCCTGACAAAACTCTAGGGTGTAGCCCAAGTCAAAAAATGTTATCTTCCTCATTTGATAATCGGGGCTCAAAAAGTGTGCGTTGAATAGTCTCCTGAACATAGCCCAAGTCATCAAAGAGTTACGTGGGCGAGATTCTATCACTGACTTCCACCAATACCTCGTGTTCCCTTGAAGGAAGTAACCAGCAATATTCACACATTTAGATGCTGGGCATCTCATGCTCTTTAAGGTGTCTTTCATATTTTCTAACCAATCTTCAACCTCCTCACAGGCTCCAACTACTCTAAGTTCCGTAACGTCATGGCTATGAGCAATCTCCATATATGTACAACTTGGCTTGCTATTACCGAGAAAAGAATTTCGTAGAGCAGAGGTCAACTAATGAATTCCTCCTATTAGACCAGAACGAGGTTGTCAAGGTACATTCCCACCAATAGGATCCATGATTCTCATAATAGGCAAACAAGATTTAGAAGGATGAAAGATTATGGCTACAAAAAGCTTATGATTACCAAATGGAAAGATGAAGTCCTAAGTATGCTCTAATACCAATTTGATACACCCCGATCCCAATGTCCTGGGGACATCGGGATGGCCACGTGATGGCCGACACCCAAGGATAACGCAAGCCATTTAATGAATGCATATGTCGAGAACATGTGAAACATGCATATAAATTTCGCGCATAACTACGCAATGTAATATTCAAATGCAACCTTAACAAAAATATAATAATATTCAGTCGTTAATAAAATGATAGTGATAATGCATGACATGTTCAGAGCATACATCTAATTTAGAATACAAGGGGAATGTGTACAGAAAGTGCTATTACAAGTGATGTCAAAAGTAGAGAGGATGGCACGATATCATTGGTAGGGGAATGTCTTGTAGCTCGAATCATATGCCTTGTTCCTATGTCTTGAGGGGGCGCAAAACAAATAAGAGTGGACCAAGTTGATAAATAAGTAGTATAAACATAGTTATTCAATAACGTACTAATCCCCAAAGTTTATGAAAACTAATAGCATAATATGTGATAGGTTTTCTGAAAACCCTAGCATGCCATAAACCTTTCATAAAATATATATCATATATAGTGTGCTAACTAGTGGTATCATAATCACTCAAAGGCACTTCATCACGCGCCCGTAGGCAGGACATACGCCTGCAGGCAAAACATACGCCCATAGGCAAGACAGTGACCATTAGATAAGCACAAAACATTGAATATAATCTTTCCAACATAAGTACATATATCCCAACAGAGATCAGTAGCTCAAACATCATAGCTCAAAAAATCTTAATAGTATATAGTCATTCATCATATATACTACAAAGAACGTAAAATCGATAAAGCATGTTATTCCAAAATATTCTCAATAAAGCATGATATCTTATAAAAAGTAACATCTAATTTACTCATAAAACATTTCATAAAACGTAACCATTAAATCATTTTTTTCATGTATGCATTTCTAATAGCAAAATTATGCATTGTAGAAGGGGTCCATTCATAGATATTCCGTTGTTGAAAAGCCGTGTGAAATAGGAACAACGGAAACACCGCCAAGAATCACACCTAAGCACATAAAGGTTCCAATTAATAAAACTTTATCATCACGATTGAATTTCAGAAAACGGGCATTATAAACGAATTCAGGATGTCAAAAAAATAAGGAGGGACCTCAGGTACCCCTACGCGCCGCCGTGGGTCGCTAAAAAGTTGGCTGAAAAAGTTACCGGCGTAGCCGTGATCGCACCATGGACGTCAACGCATGTGCTCCACACGCCAACACCGGTAACCCTTCACGTGCCCCCACATGCTAGCTGGGCTCCGGATTTGGGCTTCTAGGCTTGGGCCTGGCTTCTGAGCTTGGGCCTATAGCTTGCGTCGGACTCCATGGCCCAAAGTCTTGGTTAAGTTTCTAGGTTACTAGGTTATTGGGCTGGGCTCAAATGGGTTTGGGCTTAAGTTATTGGGTTGGGCAATTTGGCCTATATGAATTTGGGTTGAGGTTAAATAGGTCGGGCCAACCCGGTTTCAAGCCATAATTTGGTCGGTTTCTAGGCACAACTTTAAATGCTCATAACTTCTTCGATATTCAACCAAATCATGTGATTCAAAGACCAAAGTTGTAGTACTCAACGAGATGAAGAGGATGGTACCTTGTACGATGGCTAACTCACCATGATTTGGCCAAAAAATGCCTCGAAATTGGCGATGGTCGTCGAAAAATTTGGAAAAGCTACTCTGAGCTATTTTCTGCGATTAACACGTATGTACAACTTAAAATAAGCTTTGATCTACTCTTAAAATACATCCCAAGGGTTTCTAGAAGCTTACCAACTTTGAAAAATTACGAAATACGTCGGGGAAGATGATGAATAGTGACAATGTCGCTAGAGGTTTCCTCGGCTTGTCATGAGGTTTCCGAAGCTTCTCCGTCCACATGGTGGTGGTTTGAGGTTGTTGTGTATGTGTGTGTGCTTTAGAAAGGAGAGGGAGAGTTGTAAGGAGAAGGCACGGGGAGATAGAGAAGAGGTAGAGAGAATGAGAGAAAGTGAAGGAGAGAGATGAGAGAGTTGTGAGAGAGAGGGGGCTCACGGGTCCAAGGGAAAAGAAGGGAAAAGAGGCCCAAGGAGAAAGGGGACGAAAAAGGAAATAGGCCCCATGTGGCACATATAACAATGTCGCTAAAGATGAAATACGAAAATATCCAAAAAACGTCCGACGTTCGAAACGTAAAATGTTCGTTATAACTCCAAATTCGAATATGTTCATGCCTGCACGTTCGTGGCAATGAGAACGATACAAATAAATTAATTAAATTAAAACTACGTGTTTCGACGAGACAGTCAGACAAAGTAAACTCAAGGGTAAAAAGGTAATTTCATAAGTTCGACAATATGAAAATACACTTAAATTGGGACGGGGTTTCACAATAATTGTGGTTTACCAACAGTTGTCCCCCTTTTTAAAGAAAAAAAGATAATATATTCATATATAATTTAACAATCAATATTCAAACTTAATGAAAGTCAGCATCTCACTCTTACTAATTGAAAAATCTTCTGTTGCATGAAATCATGGTTTATGGTTCATCCATGAAAAAATGGAACACAGCTAAAAGAGAGATATGAAAATACGATTGTTTTTGTGAAAGAAAGTAATACACAAGTTAGTTTTTTTGTTGTTAAAGAAAAGTGGAAGAAAGTAATACACAAGGTTTTTTTATTGCTAGAATAAAAAAGGAAAATTAATATATTAAGTGTAAGCTCCACTTAATCAGCTGTAATATAGATAAAATCATATGATGATAATTTTCCTTTCAATTAAAAGCTTTTTTATTAGAAAATTTATACTTATATGTAATATATAAGATGATAAATTTTGTTTGGAGCCCCTCAGTAATTTAGGACCCTACGCCACTGCACCTTTTGCACACCCCCAACGTTCTTGGAGAAGGGCATGGGACCATATGTATATCGAGCTTATTTTGGTTACCACAACTCAAAATGAGTGCATTTGGTTGAGTTTTAAAGAGTGGGTAGTTTTACTTGCATTTGTAAATAGTGAGTATTTTTGCCAAAAATTTGAAAAATTTATCTCCGCATTCAAAGGTTTTGAGTTTGAATATTCTTACCTCTAATATCAATTATCCCAAAAAGAGAATCTGTCTTGGATATATTTAACAACAAAGTAAATTTTATTATTTGCCTTGACTAGCCGCTTTTTACACTTAAATCTAAGGTAACCATTAAGCCCGTCCTCCAGATTCATATCACGCGTCTTATTGACTAACAATGGTTATCTTGTGCATTTAATTAAATCTTCATGAAAAGAATAGGATTAAGTAAATAAACCCCTCAACTTTTTAGTATAATTTTAAATTGTTCTTAATCTTTTGAAACATTTTAAACAAGTACCCAATCTATTGAAAATGCCACATCCGTTTAGCTCTAATTAATTTTTCCGGTTAAATATACATGTGACAACAATGGATCTCACTTTTTAGCATACTTGGACACAAATAATAATAGAAGTAACTACAAAAAAAAACTTGAAGACGAATACAAAAATAAATAAATTCACAAATAAAATGGAAAAGAAAAATGAAGATCCGAAAATATCAAGCCGCCACCACCTCCAAGCCCACCTATGACCACCGAAACCCTATCTCAACCTTCATGCTTGTCTTGAAAGCCTTGATTGGCCTAGTTAATTTAACAGAAATTAAACTGAAGCTTAACAAATGTAACATTTTCAATAGGTTGAGTACTTGTTTAAAACGTTTAAAGTTATTGAGACGAATTTAAAATAACACTAAAAAGTTGGAGAATTTTCGGTACTTAATCCAAAAGAATAACACTTACAATATTTATTAAAAAAAAAATCACTATTTATTCCTTCATCATTATCCTATCAATTAAACAAACTGATTTATCCTATTTCTATTCCTCTCTTCTCGGCTAAAGCACCTTTTATGTATTTAATACTTTTATGATTTTTGGGTTTTTTTTTTTTTTTTTTTTTTTGTAACAATCGATATTATTAACACTAATAGATAAGCGAGCTAAGCCTCACAATGAGCTAGTAATTATGTGATTTAAATTCATTTTTTGTGAGAATCGAATCTAAAACCTCTCACTTACTTGTATTAAATGCATCAATGGATTGAATTGAATTCTTTATTAAGAAAAGATTTTGCTTTAGCCGAGAAGAGAGGAACAGGAACAGGATAATAATTCAATCCATTGTTCAATCGGCAAGTGACCCTTTATCACGGTGGTGGAAAGGAGTTAAGTCATTACATAATGGCGTAGGTCCAAATTCTGTCAGTGGCTAATCTAATATCAAATCTAACAAAATAAAAAATCAATTGTTCAATTGATAGGATTTTTTTTTAGGGAATTGTTATTGGCACTTTAAAAATCTTATTCTACACTCCTCACAAATGTATAAAATATTATTTTAATTGTTATTCTTTTTCATAAAGATTTGATTAAATGTATGAAGTAATCATGGTTAGTTAAATGAACACATGACATGATTCTAAAAATGAAGTTTTAACGAAACACTTTTAGTACTATTCATTTTTATCAAAAATGACATTTTTACTCTAAAAAGTCATTTCTGGTACTATTCACTTACAACACCTTTTTGTCATTTTGATTAAAACTCAAAATTTTCAAATTTTTTTTTTTTTTAAAGCACAACGGTTATCTTGAATTTTTGTGTGGTTGGTTGGGGTGAAAAAAAGGAGAAAAAGAAGGGGGGGGGGGGTGGGGGGTGGGGGGTGCGGGGTGAGCAAAAGCACTATTTCGCCATCTATTATTCGCTCCAGATGGTTGTAGACAGTTGCAAGTGGTTGCTCCTTTGCTACTTTTTCAAGTAATAGTGTTATTCACACATTTTTGTTAATGTTTGGTCATTGATCTTTTTAATTTATTCAATCTGATAATTGAAAATTGAGAAATGTTATTCACACATCTTTGTTAATGTTTTTCAATTCGTTCAATCTGACAATTGAAAATTGAGAAAAATGTGTAAGAAGTAAAAATATGTATTTGGATCAGTATGCTTCCTTAAGCTCAATATTACTATACAAATGACATTGGATCAAAACCGGGTCTACCTTCACACAACAAGTTCGCCGGTAGGGTTTGGTCTATATATATATGAACGAACATAGCATGTTGCGTTCCCAAATGATCATGCATATTCATGTTATTAATTAACCTAGCAGTTACATATTGTATCGACAAGATCAAAAGCGTTCCTTTGCAACTTTTTATGCATTGTGCTTCACAAATTTTTGGATATTGTATCGGAGGAATGTTTTTCTGTTTGATTACCTTGAACTGTACAAGATAATGTTCTTTTACTAAAATACTATACAAAATCATAGCATATATACCTACATTGATATCATAGTATAGCTAGCTTTGCCTTTTGGACACGCGCCACTAGGATTATATCAGTCTTCTGCTCCTAGAGCTCATGATTTAAGAAAATTGTGGTTGTCCAAACTCCAAAGTTAATATTGATCCAACCATAGGTTATTATTTAACTCCTTAGTTCTACTTTCTTATCTTCCATTGAATTAAGTTGAACGGTATATGATCACAATTTTCTTAAGATTCATTTCTACTTACTATTTTCAAGAGGTGGTGTTGCTCTACTTCTTATTATTGGATGAATTTAAATTCTGAGATTTCTATCTATCCACTACACATATCTCAAATGTAACTCATTGAACGATAATAAATAGAATGGTGAATATTATCATTACTTAAGGATGGTAAGCAAAAATATTTTTATTTTCTTAAACCATAAAATCTTGAAGAACGAGCCTTTATATTGACTCTTTACTCACTTCATTTGGTTTAACCCTTTTAACGACTAACCAATGGACTTGTGGCGTTAAATAGAACCCTCAAAGCAGAACCAGCCATGATGCATTTTCATCCAACAACTTGAAAACAAAGCAGAAAGTTAAGAAGAGAAAAAGGAGCCTTTCCCACTCTGAATGGAGGGACATGTTTTAGATTTAATTGTGCTTTTGGTATGTTCTCTTTCTCTCCTCTCTAGGAAAAGGTACAAAACAATCAAGAAAAAATCAAATTTCAAATTAATTACGTACCCCAAAACTAATTTCATTCAACTCTTGTCAGTCCTCATTCCCTGCTCTATTCTCTAGTATGTCTTTCCACTTTTTTCTTTCAGTTAAACTTTTAAGAGAATTGCACCAGCAGAGCCACATTAAGGGCTACCCGGGCTTTTGCTCAGACAGCCTTCGGTAGAAAATAAAGTTTTACATGTAGTTTTTATTGATTTTCAAATGTAGCTTACCATATATTTAGTTACTGATTTGAATTCTTTCGGTTTAATTATATAATACAGTTTACAAACCATCTTTTTTCTTGCATTTTTTTCTCTTCGCTTTTTGTACATGTACAAGTTTGAATTTGTTTGAATAACGAAAATTCTTGGCTCACCTTGTGAAAATTTTCTTAAACTAGCTGATATTGTAAAAATATTTCTTTGTTTATAAAGATTTAAATCTTTAAGCTAGCCCACTTGATAAAAATTTTCTAACTCTGCCATTGGAGAATTTTTAATCAAAATTTTCCAAAATTCTTAATTTATCATCTCACGCTAAGGTACTACCTCCATCAAATTTTCTATTCAAAATAACCCTATGAAAGCTACTAAACTACCATCCGAGAACCATGAAAAATGGGAACCCCTGAGAGGTTCCGCGTTTCTCTCTCGTCATTTTGCACAAGGATGCAACGTTGTGTCAGTTGGAATAATGGGAAAGTGGGGATTCATATAATAAAGAACTTGTGAGAAGGAGTTTGAAAAGTCCAAAACAACTTTGAATAAATTAGGAATTTCAAAAACTAAGATGACAATTCCTTTAATACTTTGTTAACATAACAAATGAAAAAGGTATATAAGTTCAAGTACTGGCTACAATATTTACATTTAATATAATTATCATTTGACCGTCAAGATGATAATTGTATTATATACATATATGTATTGTAGTCAAATTCGTAAGGTTCATATGAAATTTCAAAACAAAATAAAAATAAAAATAAAAAATCCCTTCTTTTGACTCCACTAAGTTACAAGATGATAATTGTATTAGTTACATATATGTATTGTAGTCAAATCCGTAAGGTTCATATAAAATTTCAAAAAATAAAAAAATAAAAAACAAATAAATCCCTTCTTTTAACTCCACTAAGTTACAATGAGAAGGTCTATTGGTGTAATACTTGAGAATCATGAACACTTCTTGCCTTTTACTTGTAATAATCATTTATTTTTGCTTGTAAGTTATAGTTTGATGTATGAATACATAAATGTTTGAGGAAAAGTGTAAAAAAAAAAAAAAAAAAAAAACAATTACACTTGTCAAAAAATGTAATATGTATGTAAGAGGATGTCTGTAAAGAGGAATGACTTTTTACTCGTACTCGTTTGATATTTTTCGAAAAGAATAATAATAAGATCCCCCAAAGCCTCACCAAAAAGGCAACATCTTCTCCAAAGCTAGCCACATCAACTCTTGGAGACAAGCAGACAAAGCATCACCCCATCCATATATTCCTCCAAAAAGATTTCCAAAAGCTACCTTACACACCATTTGGACTCTTATCCCCACCATTTTCTCCCAATTGAGGCTTTCTGCGGCCTCTCCTCCCATTTATCAACCCAACGTATGAGATTATTTAGTTACCAAGCCTTGCCTTCTTGGACTTTGCAGCACAGCAGCAGATACTTCTTTCTTTGTTCACATCATTAGAATCTGATGGATGGCAGCCTAATTTTAATAAAATAAATAAACATTTTCCTAATGACTCATCATGTCCTATATATATAGGTATACAACCCCCCACAAGGTCACCTCAAAAGGCAATTGAAATCTAATCAGTCCCCTCTTTATGGCTAGGCAAGGCAAAGATGGCACAGTTGTTCATTCTTCCATTGCCTTATTGCAAGAGAGGTTTAAGAAATTACAGAGAGAAAAGGAGATTAGGGAAGAGAGAGAGCTATTGAGGCGGATGATACATGGATCAGAAAGGGTTTCTATTCCGGCAGCATATTACGAGCCAACTGGGTTGTTTCTCCATTCTGGATGGACAGCTTCTCACAATTATGAAAGACAACCTCACCCACCCCAATACTCAATGTGCCTCCACCCTAACTTGCAGAGCAAGCAATCTAGTTATCTGCAGGTTTCTGATGAGACTCGAGTCATGAGGAACGTATGTTCAAGTTCAGTTGCAGTCATGGACAGAACAAACAATTTCGATGACTCAGATGTCGACACTTCTCTTCGTCTTTGAAGCTGAAGAACCTCTATGTACTGATGGTTCATCGCTTAATTTGTACTGTTCTTGTTAATTATATTGTTCTCGTTCGATCTATTTGTTATATTGGAGAAGCATTAACAATGTAATTATAATATGTCTGATCAGAAGCAGTATCTTATGCTCCTTTCCAAGTCCAGGCCGATCTGCGTAGTTTACAGATGAATCCCAAGTAGCTTAAGACTTGAGTAAATTTGTATCAAACTCGCATTCAACGAGCTTTGAACCTAAGACGAATCTCACTTACAAGTGGAGGAATACTAGTAGACCATAATACTAAGTGACAACTATAATGACTTCTTAAGAAAAGCACATGGAAGATATTTCTTTATGAAAAAATTATTTATGGAGAAACTTACCACCTATGGAAGAAAACTCATACATACTAACCTACAATATATGGTTGCAATATCATTAACTACAGAGTACAACCTCAAAGGAAATTCACAGGACAATCTAGCCTAGTTCCTATTTTCCAACAGTACTGTTCATTTTAACGAAAAACTACATTTTTAGACTAACAAGTCAATCATGGTATCATTCACTTTACCCTTTATTTTGTCATTTTCATTAAAGCTCAAAGTTTTAAAACTCTTTTCATTAGTTTTCCTTTGATTTTATGATGAAACCTCAAATTTCTTTATTGTATCAGAATAGGTTGTCCCACTTATGTAGCTGAATGATTCGATTTCAGGTGTCCACTTGATATTTGGGTCAGTGTGCATTTTCCAAGTGTCCACCTGATATTTGGGACGGTGTGCATTATGCAGGCCAATGATTCAATTTCGGGTGTCCACTTGATATTTGGGTCGGTGTGCATTATTTCAGGTGTCCACCTGATATTTGGGGTCGATGTGCATTATGATTGCCCTTATGCCAGTTTGGCACCGGATCTTAGGTTTTCGAAATTGGTTTTATGATTGCTCTTATGTCATTTTGGTATCTATGTTTCCATTACATATATTTATTTATGGTTCACCACACAAATTGCGCGGTATACTCTCACTCTTATTTTTATACTCTTAGTTTAATTTGTTCGTACTTTTTATCGATCACTTCCATTTTATGGTTTCGTCATCTTTCGGTTGTTGGTCAATATGCCTTGATTTTGGTGTGTACCTAGAGATCTAAGTCGGAGTGTTTTAGTTTGGCTGCATGTACTCTACGTCATCCAATATGTACTGTTCATATATTTTATATGGAGTTAGGCCACTCGCTATATTCACCATTGATTTTATAGTAAAACCTCAACTTTTTTCACTTAGGTAACTCCTAACATTTACAATTGATTTTATAATGAAACCTCAACTTCCTTCACTAAAAACATAAAGAGTTGAACCGTTGACGATGTTATCCACCACAATTCGCAGTGAGTTGAACCGTTGAAGAAGATGCTATCCACCACAATTCACCACTTGCTTTATTATTTCGTTATTGTCTACCATCCGTCGGGATACAACTTTTGATTTCCCTGTTGCCTAGGAATAGTTCGATCTTATTTTAACAGTTAGAGCAATGTATTGTTTTGATTTTTTATTGGTGGTATGTATTGTTTTGATTTTTTATTGGTGGTGTATCCACACTTTTTTACCTCATACACACCCTGTTAGTTTTTATCTTTTGATTTTTTTTCCACTCATTCGATTCAACAACCGAAAATTAATAATTTAATCATTTCGTAACATGGCAAGAATATGCAAAACCTGTCTTTTCCAAAGAGCACTCCCCATCTTTATTGGCAAGTTACAGGTCTTCATCGACATGGCGGGAGGCACTGAAGCGACCACCACCAGTTGTTTCATCTATTATTTTCGACAGTAGGGGGAGTTCAACGCTAATAACAAAACCAGAAGGTCAATCCAGTGACGATACAAATCAGCTAGTTTGGTTTTGTTTTCTAAATTGATCCTTCCATCAACCTAGGTTATCTCCCACAAAGATGGCTCTGTGTACATCTCACACTTTTCTGGAGATCAAATGAGTCCCGGTTGGGAAAATTTTGGTCCTTAAATGCCAGATATTGATACTCAAAACTTTGAATCTTTTTACAGTGTTCCTTCCTGATTCTTGTTATTTTGTTCTCAATCTTTACCTCTTGTATGATTCCGTCAAAAAGCAAATCGCAAGAAATGCAACTAATGTCTACTGACATTATCAACAGCGTCTTCATGTTCATCAGATATGGTATTCTGTGGTCTCTTCTGAAATGAATCCTCGTCATAGTCTGTACCGTCTGAGTCCTGATCACCACTCCACTTTCTTTTCATGATTTTGGGAACCAAGCGGGTCACCTCGTCGGTCTCCAATGTAGCAGCATCGTTCTCTATCCTTTCAAATCGAACAGCACCAACCTTTCTGGCATTTCCTGCTAGTATCTGGTCCAAAAAACAATATTAACATCGATATTACTGTATCCGAGTAAAGGATAACTCTTTTTTAATACTAGTTAATCCAATGGAAACCAAAGTTAGCCCCTACAACCACCAAATACATGATTGACCCTAACTCTAAACCATCAATAATTTAACGTGCTTGTAACAATAGTCAGACCTTGAACTAATGCTGCAAAATATTCAACATGATACCTCAATTTTAAAAATTTGGTGCTTTTCATTTTTATCCTGATTGTCAGACTTGGTCTCGTCAATCTCCTCGTCATTTTCATTCTCAAGAACAATTTTAATGCTCTCACCCGTCCTTGGGATATATCCAAATGCCTCACATATAAAACCTGATACAGTCTCATATTGATGACCCTGTAAACAGGTGAAAGATACATGTGAAAATTGAATAACGATATGTCAAACATAGGATGCAAATTATTTAATACTTTTCAAATTGTCAGTACTGAAAAGGAAATCAGATGACAATTGGGGAAACAAATCTTTTAGTACGATTTTATTCTTTGATAATCAACAATGAGCAGAATTAATAAGCTTTTGTAAAGTAATACAGTTCAGTTCTCAACTCATAATCATATGTATCAGGTGAGCATAAGAACGAAAGAGATTGCGTGTAAGATGTAATTACAGGGAGGGAATATGCATACCTATAACGTGCGCTCTAATTCAAAACAAGGAAAGACCATCTTTGTAAAGTAACAGGTGAGTAAGAATGCAACTTCCAATGTGGACAGCTATTCATCAGAAGATCGTTAATGGACTACTATATGAAACAGAGCCAGTTTCTTGTTAATAGTTGTTTCTCATGCAAGAGTTCAACAGAATTTGTTGCGCTATCTGTGTGCCGTGCAAATGTTGCTTCCTAAACATAAGTCGTGGAAGGCTAGGCATTAGTTTTCAATGAGCCCTTGGTTTGAGTTGAAGCAGATAGCCTTTGATGGCCTAAAAAATTCAGTCTAGGACAGGATTAGTGGACTGGGTACGGACCTCACTCTTTTATTCCTGTTTCTTATTTTATTTTATTTCCCTAAAATATTAATTTCCTTTTGGGAACTAGGGTGTCGCCCCTGAGACCCAAGTGCTTTCAAATATATTTTTACGTATCAAAAAATACAACTACATACAAGCAATTATGCAGAAAAATGAGAATGATCCAACGTATATAAATTTCGTAAGCAATATTCAGAGTTCAAAACTTTCAAAGATACCTCTGGCATCTTGACATTTAGATCTTCAGAGAGTTGATCAATAGACGTGTTTGCATCCACATCGTATATCCCCTTTGCACGCATCACAATGTAGCCAGTTTTTTTCTGAATCTCCTCCTGTTCAAGCATCAATAATTTCAGTCAGAAAGTTAAAAAATATTATGGTAACCAGCCAGCAGAACCGTTCTGCTTTTTAACTATTACATTTTACTTTATTTTATTTCTTGAGAAAGACGTTATTATTATATTGAGAAGCACAGTTTTGTGTGTTTATGGTTTAACAAAAGTTGTGCTCATTCCCTGTATCAAGTGAAACCACAAGGATAATATTTTCAGGGACAAGAAATTTTCTTTCGCTCGCTTAACTTTCGTTGATTTTTTAGCTTTTTGATATGATAAATTTCGACCAATTCTACTTACGCATATATGTGCCCCCATAGTGCTTTTGTAACTGAATTACATATCACAAAAAATTGGAAAAGGAGCACAACCACTAGTAGTGAGAATTACTTTTGAATCATTTTCGTCAAATATTTCCCCAACAATTTCCTCAACCACATCTTCCAGGGTTACTATCTGTTTCACCACAAAACAAGTTAGAGAGATGCTGCGCAACTTGGTGAATTTTTAACAGAAACATTGGTCATATTAAATTCAATGATGAAAGAAAGAACACACCCCTACAGTTCCACCGTATTCGTTAAGAACTACGGCCATGTGAACCTTTCGAATGCGGAACTCCCTAAGGAGATTCCAAACGGACATTGAATCTGCAAAAGAGACCATAGAAAGCAAGGACCATGTAAGCACACAGGTAAAACAAAATTGGAACCAGATGGCATACAGCATTCCAGACAACTTTGACCATAAACAGCCTATAATTTCTTAAAGAGCTATCCCAACTTTATACTATGCACAATAACAAATTCAAAACTTTAAAACTAAGGGTGGCAAAACTTCACAAATCAATTGGCCTAGTATCATGTGCCGACATTAGTTCAGAGTCCTGATTCATGTATTTCCTTCAATGACTCCTCATTGTGAGATAGAGCATGTGGAACTCAATGTAGGCTGATCAGTCGAGTGGGCTCCTAGGGATTTAAACCTTATAACATCCCCATAGACTTTTTTCTGGAATGAGGCCTATGTACCAAACCAGGCAATAAACTAAGCAACCCCCACACCAGGATTTGATTTAACATGCTGCCATTTTATTTCCAGAAATGGTTTTAAACTTTAATATGTAAGACAAAAAACAAGGAAATCTAACTGTAATAAATGCAGAAGATACAAAGAGGCAGCAATGTACAATGAATATTTAATTCAGAAAACATGTAATTAAATTGGCATAATACAAATGATTACCGGGCACAAAGTAAGCAGGTTTCTGAGCCATATCCCCGACACTAGTACTTTCTAGTAGCTCACCCTTCAAAAGCAAACATATTTACAGTTCTGCACACTGTGAGATTGCTTATTCAATTAATTAAAAAAATGGATATCACAGAGGGACAAATAAGAGTACAAATTGTCTCACCTTCTGAACATAATCCAGTAGATCCATTGCATATGCAATTCCTACGATATTGTCAACTCGCTGTTCAAAAACAGGTACCCTAGAAGAATGTTCAAAATATTATCAGCAGAAGCCATGAAAAAGCTATTCAGTGCACCACTAAAATTTTGGATTACCTTGAATATTGATGAGTTACCCACAAGTCATGAAAATCAACTAGCGTTGCACTGGCATCGATGGCAACTACATCTACGAGAGGCGTCATCACCTCTCGAACATGTGTGTCTTTAATCTCCAACACATTTTCTATCATATCCTGCAAAAGGAGTTATTTTCCCGTAAAAATGTGTCTTAAATAAAGAAACTGGACAACTAGTAAACTTATTTCCCCACCCCATCCCACTATGTCTCTTCTCTCCAGATATAGAAGGTCCTCGACATTTCAAGGTGTATTTAACCAAACATCTTTCTTCACAATTAGCATTCAAAAAAAGAAAAAAAAAATTGTTTTTCACCTTGCAAGTGATTCCCTACCAAAAAATATTTTTCAACAAAATAAAAAATAAAAAGCACTGTTGCACTACCTGTTCTTCCTCCTCTATTGCCCCACTCAACTCTGCCCCCCGCAGCATCAGTTTTAACTCCTCTTCAGTAACATACGGTTCACTGATCAAAGAAAAATGGTGTAAACAAGGGCATAACTTTTTTTGAGAACATTTTCTAAGTAAATAACATTAACAACACAACTTGAATATTCCATAGACGTAATTCTTTACTATCCATAAAGTGAAGGTAAACTCATTACCAAAAGAACAAAATGAAGGTGCACCAGAATATATTGTCAGGTTAAATAAAAGATAACACCCTCCATTATATTCTAGCATGGTAGATGACCACTTGCTATCAACAAACAAATGAGAAAAGAATCCAAAGATATTGTTAAACTTAGAGCATCTAACCCATAGCTAGGTGGAGGTGGAGACCCTGAATCATATAATATGTTATAATGCAATGCTAATATTTTTCTGATTTGGGATTCTATATTATCAGCAAGCCCCCTTCAAATGTGGTTAGACTGACCCAAACATGTCTTGGGTAATATGGAGTATGTGTGGTCGTTGGGTTGGCATGTGGATTTCCATATTTGACACCATGTTCCATTTAACTTTAACAATAAATATAGATTCTGTATAGTAATGCAAAGCTTAGATCTACACACCCATTCGTATGGCCTGACTAAAGACAAAAGGGAGGATGAATTGTATTCGAGTGAGTACATGTGGCTGTTGGCCTGTGGCTTACTCAATATGACACTATGATAAAGTACAATGGTTTAAAATTCTCCAAAAACATAAACCATTAAGCGCTGTTAGATACTGAAGATGCTTCCTCTTTGCCTTTCTTTTTATTCTTTTGAGAAGCTTAAGCCAAATGGCACATCCGTAGAATACGTACAGCTCTAGGGTAAAGATTTCCTACAGATGCCTAACAGAAGAAAGAGTAAGCCACATTCTCAAAGGCAGACATAAATTTATAACTAGAAAAAGCCCTCGAGCATTTCTCCAGACTCCAGTGCCTTGACAACGCATTTAAAAAGGCGATTATGCATCATCTTATAAGAGATAACATAAACAGAAATATAGAAACCATATCATTGAATGGTACTAAATTCATACGATCAGTTTAATGAAATATAGTTATTTATGTGACTAGTCTTCCCTATGGCACTCTCCTTAACTTTGTAGAAATGTCTACAGCTTCTGTCCTTTAACCGAGAAGAGAGTACTAGTCAAGACACTTAGGAGATGGGAAAATGAGAGTGAAAGATTTAGTAAAGGAAGAGGCTTTTCAGTTAATGTAGGAGAGAGACTACATTAAACGCATACAATTTGCAGCAGATAACTGATGTTCCTAATAAAACAATTAAGGAATTTTTATTGTCAGATGCATTCAAATCATTAGATGGTAAAACATATACTCTGTTTCTTTCAACAACCACCACTAACCATTTATAAATCCAATCGGCAAGCAATGTTTTGATTAACACTGAAAGATGACTCCAACCTACCCATTATCTGACTTATCATCTTTCCTACTCCTTTGGAAAACAATATTTTTAAATTACTATATGGACTAATATGTCTATAAGCCACAAAGAAATAAATATGACAAATGAAAATCAGGGAGAATTCAAACTTCGGTTATCAAAAAAGTGAACCTTCTTCCTTTTAATCCGAGTATTTTTAGCATCCCCATCGATAGATATGTAACAATTCTCCCCACGGGGTATAATACCAAAGAAAGCCACGCCACTGGCCTAACCTGGGGGCATCACACCCAACATTCAAAAGAAGTAGGAGTAACATCAGTTAAGTGCAAAACCAGCAAGCAACTTAAGGTCTAAAACAAAAGTCAAAGATGTGTAACTAGTGGTCACAGGAGGGTTTCAGCTGAACTTAGAGCAATTTCTAACTTACCACAAACCTAGCAACCTCTGTGGGATTGTGAACAGCAACACTTTTTGGAGTTATTTCAGTGAGGAGCAAAATAGCAACCTTTCATTATCAAGAAAAACAAACAGTATTAAACATCAAATCCACTATTAAATTATTTCCTTAAATGTGTAAAGCAGCGTCTGGCCTTTGATAAACACTGATTTTAGACTTATTTTTCAGCAAAAGTCAAACTCAATGCAGTAGAAATATCATTCTTTTTAATGAAATAATCAACTCTTTCAAAAATCATAAGTTCAGTCTCTCTCTACCCTATACTTCCACGTCTATGTTTATTAATTGATCAAGCAAGGAAAATGAGACATACAGTCATTACTCCAGTTGCTGCGGTGACACCAGCTTCACCAAATATTGCCGTTGCAGCATCTGTAACTAAAGCAGTTGCTCCAATATTGACAACACTGAGTACATAAGTAAATTCTACAATAAGAAAGAAATGTTCAACTTCACGATGAAAGAATAGAAAAATTAATGCAAACAAAAACGAGAAGATAAGTACGTTGTGCCAATAAGTATGGTTGTCAAGAACCGAGTAACATCGTTGCGAAGCAATTTGAAGACGCCATTTTCAGTACTCTTTCTCAGCCAACTCACGCACCTGACACAGATTAATATCAGTTAACTAATGTTATTTGAAGATCCTAATGTGGCAAATCATTTACTTTCTTTCAAAATTCTAGTAGGAAGATCATAAGATGAATTCATATACTTCGAACTCACAATTACATAAGCACAAAAGCACCAATTAATAATGAGTGTCTTGAAAAAGAAGAATGGTATAATATATTGAGCTTCTTAAGTCTCTACAAACTAGATACCATTTACAAGAATTGTCTCATTACAAGTGACGTTAACCACAGACAATGTTAACTCGCATGCATGAAATGAAGTTTATCATTGATTGAATTGGCAAGTTTAGGCAAAAATTTGTTGCACGGTCAAATACGCAATTGCCACCATAATCTAGGCAGAGCAGAGCCCGACTCTACTACTTCACGTGACCGTGATATCAAACCAGAAATGGAAACTAGCACAAACATAAACTGAAAAATAAGCCTTAGGCATAGACTAATAATACAGCATACAAGTATAAAAAACAATCCTTTGCAATGCCCAGTAGGGGGTGAGAAATTCACTATCCAAACAAATAAAAAACAATCCTTTGCAATGCCTATGATATAAGCATTCACAGAATATAACAAGTTCATACCTTCCAGGGCCACAACGTTGTAATTGAAGTCTCCGCCATTGAAAAAAACGCCGAGAGACCCAAAAGCGCGGCCAAAATCAGACCCTGCTCCTTGAAAACCTGAAGAACCAGCAATGTCTTGGGCCAGGCATTCCTCAGCAACAATATGCTCTGCCCAATAACCCCATAGCCTGCATTGATCACACCCTCCACAGCAAAAGCTCTTCTACACCCATAAATTAAAACCCCACAAATCACAGCTGCCAAAACAACTCCGCACTTCACCAATTCCTTAACGAAATCAAACTTTGAGCCCGAAACAGCATTCATACCACCCACACTCCCACTATCTTCGCCTAGAGCTTCCAAACGAGCTTTATTAACCACCACGTCGACTCCTTCTAACCTTGGAGCTAAGAACTTCTTAAAACCGCCACCACCGATACAATTCGGCCCAAATCGAAATGGGTACCGGTTATTTTGCGGCAAAACCTTCACCGGAAACCTTGTTTGCCCATTGCAACACAAGAAATTCCATGATTTCGACCCGGAAATGAACTTATTGGAGCTAGAATAAAAGACTCGAGCGCCATTTCGGTAAATTACAATCAAAGAACAGAATTTGAACAAAACCCAGAACGAAAAATGAACTAATTGAGAATCAAACGGCCAAGAAATGAATAAAATTTATTGTCAAAGCTTTGAAATTGGGGAAATTTGGAAATTATTATACAGGATTTTTTATAATTTTCTTGTTTGGGATTTTTCTTGTGTTTGTTATTGGGTGGGACAAAATTAGAGGTGTTGGAGTGGGGGATAAGGAGGGGAGACTAGGGTTTTAGGGGGGAGAGAGAAGTGGGTGTGGGATATTAGTCGGATTGTTCAGAAACATGTTTGGCTGTTGGAGAAGGCGAAGTGGTTACTTGACAGCTGAAGAAATTGGAACCGAAGGGTGGTTTGGATTGGCAATTTGGCGGCGGCAGCAAGGTACTAAATTTGTAAGTAAAATTTTAAAAATTAAAAAACATAAAAATTAATAATTGATTTATTACTTGTACGTTAATAAACGCGTTTATTCATATTTATGACAAATCATTTAATTTAAAATTTTAATCTATAACCTTTAAAGCAAGCACAACCCACAACCAATTTTCTCATTATTGTCCAAAAAGCAAAATATTTGGTCGATCCTGCGTCCGAGTGCTATGTGACGTCAGGATTTAGGAATGAGGCACTGATGCCCCGCCCTTGCAATTAGGAAAAAGCTCAGCAATTTGGATTAGGGTGGGCAAATGGGGCCAGGACATGGGGATCGGGGCAAGTCTATGCGGATCGGAGCGTATCAAAATATTATAAACATCAATGGGGACGGGTCCGGGGCGATCCAAATATTATAAATATCAAACGGAACAGGGCAGGGTGGATCCAAGTGCTTGATGAAACAGGCTGGGCGGGGGCGGTTTCTAGTATTATATATGTTGATTAAATCCTCGCCGTTGAGTCTCTCAGTCCCTCTGCAGCTGTGCCTCTCCCTCACTCCCTCGAAATCAGTCTCTGTCGTACTCGGAAGGCACGAAGTCGAACGACTACGGTTCTCTTCCTGCATCATTCCCTCCAAAATCGTTCCTAGTTCGCAGATTTCGATTTCTCTAGCTTTCTCTCTCTTTCAACCCATACTATACAACCAGGTGCCCTCTCTCTTATTCTAATTCCAAATCCTGATGAACTAATACAACTCAGATCAATATTTTGTTCCATTTTCAGTACTTAGACTCGGTACTACACTAATCCAAAATCCAATACTTCAACTTTGTACTACACCAATCCAATATCCAAAAAATCTGTTTTGAAAATAATAATAAAAAATTGTCTCATACTCTTGAATCTGGTTCGAACCGTTCCGTTTGAAACCAGCAAGGTTAGATCCGATTTCAAAACTCAAAATTTTTGTGCTCGGCTTCCCCGATCCCATTTTAGTTTAAAACAAATTTGGTCCGATTCCTCCAAATTTAGGCCCAGTCCGTACCCACCCTAATTTGGATAGTGCGAGAAAAATCAAACCGTTGGATTGGCCAGTATTATTATTTTTTTTTCCTTCTGAATTTGTTCCCTAATCCTATTTGTTCCTTGACAAAATGATCCTATTTGTTCCTTGACAAAATGATATTAAAACTTGTCTAAACTTTTTCTTTGAAGAAAAATGAATTCATTGATAAACGAGGAGATTACATAATCTAGCAAGAGAAGTAGGGTTAATGTGAACAACCTCCAATAAGCTCATGCTAGAAACATTCAACAATTATGACGATCCTCGATTAAAGCATCAAAAATGAAATCTACAGGTTCCTCAAAAGTTTTTAAACTTGAAATCATACATATCGAAATTTTGGAACAATTACGATAAGAAAACTAGTAATTGACTGAAACCAAATGTAGTAGTCATCATAATAATTAGGGTAATGTTAGGAAGACTAAATTTGTAGATAAAATTTAGTAAACTAAATGATACGGAAGTTAATGATTAGATTATTACTTAAGTGTTGATTAACGTACTTATTTCTTATTGATGACAGATCATTTAATTTTTCAAATTTAATCTACCTAGTACTACTCTAATAATGATTGTTGACACATGGTCCTTTTAAACTCCAATAGGCTCGGACACTAGCGGAGCCAAGGTGGGTGCAATGGGATTCATGTAACCCAATAAGTTTGTTGGGCCACTCTTTTGGTGCAAAGAAGAGAAAAAATGGGAAGAGGCATTGCTTTGGTTTTTTGAAAAATAAAGAAAAAGAAAGGCTGATGACTTCGGTTTTATAATGGGAGAGAAGGCAGAGCCTTTTGTTCTGGCAACATCCAATTTATATTAAGGCATTTGTAATACCTTTTTGTTTTGAGCAGCAGCAGAAGAGAGAAGAGTTGTCTGTCGACAGCTCCAATTTGTGAGCAAAGGAGAGAGATGAGAGCCACACCGGAGAGAGCATTTGATTCCCCCATTTGAAAAAGAGTGCAGTTGGCTCTACCATTTTGAGAGAGAAGCTGACGCAGAGAGTGAGAAAAACATGGGGCACTATTTAGAGAAGCCAGCAGTTGCTGTTTTAGTGTTCTTGTTGGATTGCTTCATTTTTTGCTCTCCTTCGAGCAATCAATCATATTGGTGCTAGAGAAATTTGTTATGTATTTTCGTGTTCTCTACTTGTTCTTTGTTTGAGTGAGAGCTATAGGTGTATGTGGGATTTGGGATTTAAGTTTGAAATCTATTTTTAAATGAAAGTATGATCGATTTTTTAAAGCTATTTTTTGATCTCATTGCCGTAAATTCATGGCTCCGCCACTAGGCTCAAGGGAACACAAGCCCGAAGGAAGTCAAGGTCCAAAGCATCTGAGTGCCCAGTCTTTAGTCAATCCGAACACTTCCCCAAGAAATCCCTAAGAGCACCGAAGGGCAAAGTTATCTCTAACAACTTTTAGGCACGAGAACCCAAGAATTGAGAAGTCATGCCTATTCAGATGTCGATTATGAGCAGAATGATAGTTAGATAGGAGACAAAAAGTCTATGACAAGGCATAAAAGCTGACAGGTGAGCTCTCGGGTATAGACTCCCACCAACTACTAGGCTGAGCGCTTGTTTTCAAAATTTATAAAATCTGGAAATGGATATCTTCTGGGGTGAAGCAAATTTTTATCGTGAATAAATTTGTTTTTCAATTTCAATATAATTGTACGAACATTGTGTTTTATTAATGAAATAAATTTCTTAAGATATTAATAAAAGAAATTAAATTATATTATATTATATTTTAATATATTTTAAAATTTTTTAATATTAAATACCTTTACCCAATGACAAATATCGTTGAGTAAAACTAAGTTTTTTATTATTATTTTTTTTTTTTGGTAAATTTGATTTTTGCACGTGGACATATTTTTGTTGGTTTGGATTTTTTAGTGGGGCCTCATTGGTCGAATCAGGTCTACCCGACGAAAGCTCTATTTTATGCGATGAACAAAATTCGTATGGCAAGAGATTTTTCTTTTGTTGTAGTGAAATACAACTGTAGTATTTATTTGACTGGTTTGAAAAAAAAAAAAATGTAACAGCCGATTAGGGCATAGTAAGTAGTAATACAATTAACGAAAGAATTAATTATTATCAATTAATTTAAAATGTTAAATAAGTAGTAATACAATTAATCACCATTTTTAGCACATAAAATACACGTGTTCACAATTGTCTTATATGTCACCTTAGAGAGAGAACTAAGATGAGACCTTATGATGGATGAGGTTGATCTTGGAGTAATTCATGCTTATGTTTCCATGACTCCAAGTAGCCTGATTGCAGCTGAACGTGAGTTGTTTCATGTGGCCACCGTGAAGGCATCTATGCTGAGAAACTCACGTCATTCGCTGCCATAACAACTGGACAAAGATTCGTATGACGTACAATGTCTGTTTTAGACAAAGTGACAAGCTAATGTTTGAAGCATGAGAATACATCATAACATCAAGTTGGAGACTACAGCCAAACAATTGTATGTGCTTAAGTCGACCAAAATAGTGGAAGTAATGAATGAACCCGTTCCTCGACATTACTATGTGAGCCAGTTGTTGATAGCTCATGACGTTCTTCATGGATGCAGTTTCACATAACTGGAAACTTGAAGTTGAAGACGATTTCATATTTTATGTGTGGTTTGCATATTCCTTTTTCTTGCCTTCATCATAGTTTGTAATGAGAAAATATGTCCGCGCGTTGCTGCGGGACTTGAACGCACTCACCTTAACTGCATGAATAAGACACATTCAACCTGAATAAATTAAGACACATGCACCATGCACTCATCTCAGAGAGATAAACAAAGATACCAAAAACGGAGAGGCAATGTCACATTGTTTTGCATGATCTTTACACACACACGTACCCTAAAAGTAAGAGTGTAAAATCTACGCTAAAATAAACAACTAAGTATGAGCAGGACCTCGTAAAAAGTAGGTGATCATATGTGTTCTTCAACTGTCTGTCGAACCTGAAATCAACGAAAGTGATCCACCGTAAAAAACATGGTTAACCACCATGTATTGAAGCTATATATAATCATTGAAGAAAACCTTTTACATCCAGCACAAAGCAAACTATAATCGAAAATGCAGATAAATAAATAGAGAAAAAAAAAAAAAGGAAGGAGAAAAAAAAAATAGTCGAAATTTCTTTTATGTCCAGCAATGGAACCAATAGAGATTGTGTAGAAACAATGCAGTAAACCACCATGTATTGAAGTATATATAATCATTGAAGAAAAACCTTTTACATCCAGCACAAAGCAAACTATAATCGAAAATGCAGAAAAAAAAAAAAAAAAAAGGAGGAAAAAAAAATAGTCGAAATTTCTTTTATGTCCAGCAATGGAACCAATAAAGATTGTGTAGAAACAATGCAGTAATCACCACCAGAGAATGGGGATAAACAGAATGGTAATACACACATACCTATCAAGATAGTAAAATGAAAACAACTAAACATTTAAATTCAAAGGTCCCTCGGAACATGCTAAAAGTAAAACTAAATTGCATAGCGATTGGCATCTAGATTTACCTTTAAAATGGCATGTGATATGTCATTAATAAAAGCCCTGAATTCTTGGTTCACTGCTAAATTGGTAGGAGCTTTTTCTTTATCCATCAGAACCTTAAAACAAAACCTGTAATAGTATGATAAGCGATGAAGATCTGGTAAGTTTATTAGACATTGTTTCAAATACAAATTGGGACTCGTGGGAAAAAAAAATAGAAACAATCAAATATCATATTATATTCCGACAATACTCTGAGATGGTATGAAGTCACCTCATCTAATTTTATGACAAATGGGTGAGACTCGTTAAAGAAACTCAATAATGGATAGAATGTTTAAATCTATCTGATGAAAGAAGTGATAACGTTGTGGTTATTTTATCAGGAGGCGTTAAAACCATGAATCAAGAGGATTATAGACCAGGGATTTCAAATATTTCAATTATAAGAAAACTTGTTTGCAATACTGAGAAAAAGCTTATTATTGTTGATAAAAAATGCACACGACACCAATGGATTATGCCATAAAAATAACACCATGAAAAATCCAGAGACCAAAATCTTGGGCGGCAGAATTTATCCACATCAAAGGACGCACAATCTTGGTTTAAAAAACCAATCAAATTTAAATTCTAACACCATACGATCAAATGTTAATCAAACACACAATCTCAGAAAGCTGAAACCATGTTAAGCAAACGAAACAGAAGGAAAAGAGTGAAGATGTAAGCATTGATAAGAATATGAAAAGTGGCAGCACTGATATCATGCACAGATAGGACAACGAAATATCGGAACCAGCAGCTACAAATAGAACCAAGAAGGAAAAGGATTGATAAAATAAATAAATAAGAAATAGGACAGAGGCACAAACCAACGACATGAGCTCAGTTTTTTCACCATGAATTTTGCATGGCCTAAAATCAAGAAAATGACGTGTTTACCAGGATTTTGAAGTGGACGCCCGCAGTCCGAATGACAGCGATCATCCCTCTTTTGATCGTCTTGAACCGACGCAGGACACTCATACGAAATCCAAAAAGGCAGCATTATCTGGAAAGAACATGCGAAGCCGTCAACAACAACAAAGTAAATATATAGTTCCATAGATGCAAACCAAATAACACTACGGCATGGTATTTGATTAAGATCCGTCTCTACCAGTTTGATGGCAAAAACACACACCTCTCCCATGTGGGAATGAACCTAACGATTTAACGAAAAGAAGACGAAAACCCATGCGGGAATGAACCTAACCACACTGCATGCATTCACATACACTGCCCCAATTTAAGATTCGGTTTTTGTCCAATCTATGTATATGCTTAGATACATCTGAGAATTTGCTTTGCAACAGTTGCTACTCTCATCGTCTTTTGAGAGAGACAGATACAAAGGTAAAGATTACAATGGGGAATAGTTAAGAATCCCTCTAAAATACTAAAGAAAAACATACCTAGAATGGAGTAAACAACTGTTTGTCTCCATAGCAGTTTCTCAGAGCATTTATGCTGTCAGAAAGATAGTGCTCCACTCCAGAAGGATGGACAAATGTACCAGATGGAGACTGACCCAAAGAAGACATAATTAAAAGTTAGCATCTGATGAACAATTAAGGTGATGCAAAAGGGTAACACGCGATGTGAAATTATTATACCAAAATAGCCAAGGTCTGTTAATCTAATCACCAAATAATAAAACAGAAATTAAGCACAAAAGTATCAAAATTAAAAGGAAGGAAGAATACGAAACCTTGTGCATAGAACGTTTGTGAGAATGAATCACACAACAATCAAGGGTGGACAAATCACAAAAGTGACAATTAAAGGGGACCTAACGGACACCCCCATTTCTCTCTCTTTGCAATCGCAGAAATCCCAAGGGTTTGAGGAAACAAATGGAAAATGAAATGCTTTTTCTGTTCCCTTTACCCTCGCAGAAAATCCTCCCATCTCTCTCTCTTACCCTTGTCCCATCTCTCTGTCTGCAAATCGCAGAAAAGAAACCCTAAACAAATCCCTGAAATCCTTCGCCTAAATCCTCCCACATTTCTCCGAACACTCCCTATCTCTCACTCTCTCTCTCTCTCTCTCTCTCTGCAAAACCTAAACCAGATCTCCTAAACCGTTGGTGCCACTACACATTGTTATCAATTGTGGGTTTATCAAATCCTTCATGGCTTAGACTGCATGAAGAATTAGAAACTAAAAGATGAATATACGCTGTAAATCATCATATAAATGTAATTGCATTTAAAAAAAAGAAGGGAATAAAAAAATTGAATTCTATTTCATCAGCATGTAACTGCATGAAAAGTTACAATTGAATGCAGACTCAATCAGTAGTTCACACAAATCTTGCCCCTGTCTACATGTTTTTGGCTTTCAACATTTTAGCTTCAAGACTTAGCTACTTCAACAACAACGAATAGAGAAAATCAAGTTCCACAACTTACGAAAACAAAGTGGCAACTGAGAGATCGTTTGAGGGATTTGAGATTGAGCTTCTTCCATAAACAACATACCTAGAACTTCCCAAATTTTCAAATGGAAATAAAACATTTAAAATTTAAATAGCTTATAGTAATTTAACAAATTCTTTATTAGTGGAGTAAATAAACTGCAACTAAACAACTTATAGTAATTTAATCTGTGTTTGTGGATATGAGAGAGAGAGAGAGAGAGAGAGAGTTATCTATTATAAAGCCAACCTTTGAATTCACTTCTTGGTCCTCTTGTGGCTTATTACCAAAACTCTCCACTGCATTTGCAGTAATGCCCTCTTCCGTAAGTAAAAGGTACAAAAATATCAATTATTTAATGGTAGATATGTACTTTAGACTTTTGAAGATCTAATTCATCCTGCATCTTCTCACACTCATCTTCATGCTGAAGCCATAAACCTGTCAGCTCAGCCTCATGTTCGCTCCTCATTGAAGTTGTTTTCTATGAAAATGATAAACTGGTTTGTAACGTAAGCATATAACACTCTAGTTAAATAAGCAGTTCCAACTTAATTCAAAGATATTTATTTGAACCTCTCTCAATTCGTTTTCAGCTTGCAGTTAGATATGCTTTAGTTCTTCACTGTGTTCAGATTTTAGACTGAGTATCACGTTCCTGGTGCTCCAACCTATAAAAATACAAAAAATCTTTTACGAAATTCCAAAACAACCAATATGATTAAAAGCCTACATACAGTTTGCTTAATTAGCAACTAATGCAGGGCAATTTTCATTTCCAACCAACTGTACGGACACAAAGATGTCTTCTTTAACTACCGCTCTATTGAACAGTAAAAAACTCAAAAACTCTGAACTAATTCAAAATAAAAAAATTGCGTAAATTTAACATCATGCTATATGTACCTTCACAGATTTTCGAACTCGTAGAGTCATTGGTGAGTCGACTCGGCCTTCGTGCCTGTGTGTAGACTCGTCATCCCTGCAAATTGCAAAGCTAGAGTCACCAAATCAATAGGCACAAATATATATGGGAAGAGGCATAAGCTGAAACATGTGCAACATAGATATATTAAATAAACACGAAAACAACCATTAATACACCTGCAAGCAAGAAACTACTCACGGTTTCCTAGATGGACCAACAACCAAAGCGTTCTCCACCCATCTACATTTCCTTAGAATCTTCATGACACACATGATATTACAACTAACAAAATAGCTTAAGCATGTTACAGTGGCAATATAGAATACCCAGATAGACTTAACTTCCACAAAACAATAAGGTATAACTTCCCTACTTCTAACTGCTTATTAGAAATTTCAATTAGAACAAATAATACCTATAAAGGCAAGGGCATCAGAAAGTCATTCAGAACCACTTCCCGGTGCACCAGACTCAGCCCGACGAGGCAGTTTTTGGCTAGCTTTGGGTTGAATTCCTACATACTCCATGCTTATCTAATAATTCAAATCAAAATTTTCATTTGAACACAACATTCTTCAAATCAATAACTTCACAAAGGTTATAATTAAAAAAACAAAAAACAAAAAACAAAAAACAAAAAA
Organism: Pyrus x bretschneideri; assembly: GCF_019419815.1. Lineage (NCBI taxonomy): Eukaryota > Viridiplantae > Streptophyta > Magnoliopsida > Rosales > Rosaceae > Pyrus > Pyrus x bretschneideri. The sequence goes on along the minus strand of NW_025999805.1, from coordinate 390,762 downwards.
AAAAAAAAAAAGAAAAGAAAAGAAAAACACTAACAATTTCAAATCTATAATTTCAGTAACCTTGTGGCTCATGCGAAGTGTTTTACTGCAAAGAAAAAACAAAGAGTGAGCACAATTAACGCACAAATTTTCAAACAAAAAAAACGACATTCAACTCAATAATTTTCAAAGCTTATAGTTCACAAAAAACAAAAGAAAAACACTAACAATTTCAACTTTATAATTTCACTAACCCCAAAAATTACAGAAAGTATAGGCAACGACAGTACCTCTCAGGGTCGGGAGGAGGGAGGAGGAAGTTCGCCATATGCAGGGGAGAAGAGATCGAGGGATCGTTTGAGACTGAGCTTCTTCCATAAACAATATACCTAGAATTCCCCAAGTTTTCAAATGGAAATTAAACATTTACTTAGCTTAATAAAAAGCCAAAATATAAAAAATTAATCAAAAGGTTGAGAGAACTCACATCCCAGTAATGCTCATTGCTGATATTAACACCACTGATTTGTGGAATTCCCACGCCCAACTCCATGACCTCTGTCTCTGCCATCCCTCTCTCCCTCACAACCATGCCCACTTTCGACCCACCCCTCAATCCCGACACCAACCATTGATTTAAGGAGGAAAAATCAATCCAACCCCCTTTTTGCAAGCCTCACTCCTCCCTCTCCCTTCCGCTCCTTGCCAATCCACGCCCATCTCCCTTGTTGTAGCTCTGCAACCCACGTTTTTTGGCAGAACTCCCTCTCCCTTCCTCTCCCTGACATTCCACACCCTCCACCACTTCTCTGTCTGTAACTAATCCAGCCCCATTCCACAAACCCAGCCCGAGCCTTACCCCCACTTAGGCCACCTCACTTTCTCGAAACCAACTCTCAAACCCTAGAAGGCAGAACTCTCACTCTCTCGCAACCCACTTTGAGTGACACGGATGCAACAACCCTCGCCCTCTCTCCCGCCGTCGCATAACCCCAAAATTGCGCTCTCCCTGTCTCTCTCTTTCTCTTCCCAAATCGAGCATCACCACTCAATCCTCTCTCTTTCTCTCCCTCAAATTGTACACCCCCCGTGACTCTGTCTGCCTGTAAGCCACATGCCTTCCTCTCACCAATCCCTATCTCTCTCCCCCTCCCTCCCTTTCTCTCTTCTCCCTCTGCTCGCTCGCTCTCTCTCTCTCTCTCAGCTCAGAAAGAAAGGAAATGAAAGTCTCTCACCCACCCAATCTGTTCGAAACCCTACAGACTAAAACGACCATCGCACCCCTGCCTTTCCACGATTATCAACACGCGGCATGAAGATCAGCGGCAGAGAGAATCAGTGGCAGCCTCGTAAATAAACTGAAATGTGGTCCAAAACACTGTTCATATGAATAGTGCGATTTCCCCTCCTACTTTAGACTAAAGTAATTGGGAATGGGAATAACGTTCACTTTTTGAAAAACAATTATGTTCTATGTTTTACTGACGTTCTTCAAAAAATCATATGCTGTTGTTATTGTTTTTTTTTTTTCTTTTTTTTTTGACAAGCAACAATATTTTGTATTTCGTTAATCAACTGACAGCAATATATATATGTGCCAATTGGGTACAATCCTCTAGTGACCATGAAAATGATCTGGAAGTGAATTTGGGCAAATGAGACAATAATAGTAAACCCCTAAGCAACTATCACATGTACGACAACTTTCTACAACACCCATACAAACATGTCACAAAAAAGATATATAACAAAGTTGTATAGGCGATTTCAAACAGTTGCCGCCAAATAGCATGGCCACATAAAATTATTGCTGAGTGAGACCACATAAAGTCATCGTTAGTAGACGAGACCATATAATACAACGCTCAAAGCAAAAGCCTAATACAACCATCGTTGCGGCGAGGCCATAACAGTCACTAGGTGAGACAATAGAGCTAGACTAAACTAGCTCCAAACTAAACCAAACTAAACTAAAGTACGCTAAAATAAACTAATCCGAGAAGGGAACCACAAAATGACACATCCGATGGAAGGATAGGACCTTCAGGCAAGGACTACAGCCATGCCACGACAGAAGACGGGTTCGACAGCCACCCTTCAAATCTAGCGGAGTAGCAATGAATCACAAACAGCAAAGGTTCCAGATGCAACCACTAACAAGAAGCCTAGATATAGCCACCGCCAGATTTGTACGCCCAAACCAAAGCAGCACCACTAAGGAGGCATCGCTTTAACCCTAAGAGTGGATTTCAGCAAGTCCACAGCACCAAAGTAGAGTGACAAAATGTGGTCCAACCCACCAGTAGCCTTGATCCAAGCCCAAATCACGCATTATACCCCGAAACAAGGAAGAGGTCTTGAGCAAGGAAGGAGGCATGAAGCTTAAGAGTCAAAACTGTGAGAAAAGAAGACCTATTTGCATCCGCAAACCCATCCCTATACCCAGAGCTCAAGCAGCATAACAAGGTGAATCTTGAGAGACAAGGTATGATCTGAAGGTTGGGGGAGAAACACAAGAGGGGAGAGGAGGTGGAGGGTTGAGAAGGCTAGGATGGTGGAAGATGGCGTAAGAAAAGAGGGGAGGTGGATGGCAAGGCGAGAGAAAATCTGGGATGGGAGGGGGAAATAAAGGGGAAAGAAATGATGGGAAGAAGTGAGGGAGGCTAGGAGGTGAAGGAGATGCTGCCACTGGCCCCCAACCTTAGTCAAAGCCGGTGGCCATGGAGGAAGCTAGAGTTTGAAGCGGGGTGAAAGGGTTTCTAGAGAGAGTTTTTTAGAGCATGGAGCTTTAATCGGTAAGGGAAAATGTTTGTGGTCGAGAAAAAACTTGGAAGGAGAATTGATGGGTCCATATTACACCATATATGTTACCCTATTCTTAGTTATAGTTTATTGGTTATTTTGGTAGAATTTTGATACTTTTGGATTATATTTCCAATGTAGGATATTTGACTTCCTCTTAAGCAAAAAGTGATTAAACAGATGAATTTTGGAGTGATTCTAATTGGAGGATGTTCTTGAATCTTTCAAGATGATTGTATCAAAGTTTCAGATTTTTCTGCCAAGCCATTTGACAATGGTGAGGAAAAGAAGACCTAGCGCACAACTTTCCCAAATTGATTTTTCTGTGCGTTTTGGATATTTTGAAGGTCAAATGGTATTTGAGGAAGACTCATTCTAAGGATGTTAAGGACGTCTTAAGCTTTAAAAAGAGACATTTTGGAACCAAATCGGAGTTAATATGGTTGGTCAAAAGATGAATTTTCTCTGCAGTTCGAATTCTAGTTTAAATAGGAAACCTTTTATTTCCTAGTTATCTTATTCTATTATGTTTCCTAGTTTTTAGAAGACCTTTTCTAGGTAGGATTTTATTTGTAGTAGTATAAAGGGAGCTTTATATATAGAGACCAAAACTTTCACTATATTTCAAGGATCTCCACTAGTTTTTAAACATGTCAAGCAAAGGCAAAAACATAAAAATAACTAAAGCCCAGCCCAAAAACATGAAAACAATGTTTTAAAATACCAGTCATACCCTAAGGCTTTAGGATTATTAATAGAACCAACCCTACTACAAAATTAATATGTGTCATAAGCTCAACCCATCATCAAGTATTTCTACATAATCAATTTTGAAACTATACGCATAATCAGTTTGTATCATTTATTACTAAAATCAGTTCAACCCATCCTTGACCATTTTTGCAGAATCAGTTCAATCAGTTCTTGACCATTTTTGCAGAATTAGTGCAACTCCTCCTCGATTATTTTTGGAGAATCAGTTTAACCCATCTTCCACTATTTTTGCAGAATCATTTCAACCCATCCTCGATCATTTTTGTAGAATTATTTCAACCCGTGTTCGATCATTTTTGCAGAACCGATTCAACCGACATTCGATCATATTTACGGAATCAGTTCTACCTGTCCTTGACCATTTTGCATAATCATTTCAGCCTATCCTTAACCATTTTTGCAAAATCAGTTCAACCTGTGTTCGATCATTTTTGCAAAACAAATTCAACTCGCATTCGATCATATTTGCAGAATTAGTTCAACCCGTCATTAACCATTTTTATAGAATCATTTCAACTCATCCTCAACTATTTTTGCAGAATTAATTCAACCCGTCTTCAACCATTCTTGCAATATCAGTTCAACCCATCTTCGAACACTTTTACAAAATCAGTTCAACCCGTATTTGACTATATTTGCAGAATCAATTCAACCTGTTCTCGACCATTTTTGAAGCATCATTTCAACCCATATTCGACTATTTTTGCAAAATCAGTTCACTCATCCTTGACCATTTTTGCAGCATCAATTCAACCAGTGTTCGACCGTTTTTGCAGAATCAATTCAACTTGTATTCGAACATATTTGCAGAATCAGTTCAACCTATCCTCAACCATCTTTGCAGAATCATTTTAACCCATCATTGATTATTTTTGCAGAATCAATTTCAAATAACAGCCTAGTAAAAATTATTGAGTTAACACAGCTGCACCAGGCTAGGTAAATAATAAACAAAGAGAGATCCTTAAGTCCTGCCGAATCGATGATGAAAATTTGATTTCTATTCCAAGCTAAGATACTGCTACCACCACCATACTGTGTCATTAGACTTTTAGCTTTCTTCACCCTCCATAATATTTTATGCAATTGAATGGTATTATGTATGACATTGAGAAATAATGATAATATTCAATAATTTAATAGAAAATAAGATTTGTGACTAGTTTTGTTATTTAAGTCTCCATGCTTTTCTCAAACTAACTAAACTACTAAGGTTAAAACAAAACTACATAAAAGTCATCAGTTCAACCCATCCTTGACCTTTGTGCAGAATCAATTTGTATAATGTTAGTAATCAGTTTGTATATTTTCAACAAAACTACATATGTGCCATCAGTCCAACCCGTTATCGATCATTTTTGCAAAATTAGTTTCAAAAACATGTAGAATCAGTTTTTTACAGAAATCCATTGTTCTCCTGAAAGCATGAAGTCCTTCGTACCCGAGATGAGAAGAGAAAAAGAGTTCCTAATTGGACATTGCCTGGTTTGAAGTTTGCCTTTTTGCTAACTCGGATTCACAGATTCATCTGGAAGAACACTCAAAACATGTTTCATTTTTTAATACTAGATGGCAGGGGCATACATTTGATGCAAATGATCAAACTAGCTTGGACTTGTGATTATAGACTTCTGAAACTAACTTGGACCATTCAGATGGATGCGAGTAAGAGAAAAATGAAAATAATAAGAGGACGAAATGACATTTTCCCCCCACATTCACAACATTCAAATTGGGTTATTAAATTATGAACATGTTATTGGTGGCTACAGATTACTAAGCTTTGAGTTGTCTCATAAATTGAATAAAAGAGAGGTTAATTTGTTGACTTAGACATCGGATTAGGGATTTGAAGAAGCCATTTTTTTTTTTTAACTCTTAATTAACAATTCAATATATTGTAAGATATAATAAATTAAAAATAAAATAAGAAACGGGTTGATATACATTTGAACAAAAAATGGCAAACTTTGTATACATATAAGAAATATAGGTGCGTGGAATTTTGGGAACCCTAGAAGTTACATTTCAGAGAATTCCTTACTTCCATTGCAAGCTCGGCGGAGATCTCAGCCAATCGAATCTAGTGAAAGAGGTAGAAGTGTGAAAAGAGAAAGAGAGAGAAGGCAACACAGTGTGAAAAGCCTTTACCACTATAAAGGGTATCTTCATAACTTAAACTCGAGAGAAAAAAAAGCCAATGATGTCATCTTCCACATGTATTAATTTTGTCTCTCTTTGAAATGTTTTTAAAATGTTTTCTTAATATAAAATGAAGTATTAAAAGTATTTCTCCTAGTATAAATAAGGCTATTTAGCCATTAGAAAGGGGGGAGAAACACACGCACTATTTTGGAGAATTTCATACCCTACAAGGTGTTTTCTATCCATGTTCTTAATAATACTTTGTTTTATGGTTGATCGTAACTAATTTTCGTTCGCTAGGGCGATGCCTTGAGCCTTAGCATGAATATGTAGTCTTCATTTAATTGCTTATGATGTTATGCAAGCATACTTTGAATTATTAATCATTGTATTTAAACTGTCTCTATATCTTAATACTTAACTACCATTAGGATGTTTAGATCAGTAATCAGATGCAATTCGGTCGAAATGCCATCGGAGGATTGAGTATTGCTTCTTGTGATTGATAGTTGTAAGTTCACCTAGGGCGAATGCCACGTCTTAGGGGTTGCATGGTTTTTCAAAGGATTTTCATAAAGCATAATGAGTCAAGTATGTTTATATTTGATCTGAATGCCACAAACAGATTGCATGTTTGATATACGTTCTACCTTGAATGCCACAAGTAGAATATGCATAAGGAAAACCTAACCTTCAAAGTTGCATGTGTAATTCATAAATAATTGGTAAAACTACATAAAATTGTTAAAATGATGGAGGAACCCTAGTGTCCTTTTATCATTATTTATTGTTCCCCTTCAAATTGGTTTCTTTAATTGTTTTAATTTAAACACAAATTATTCAATCAATCCCTGTGAAAACGACCTTGTTTGAGCTATTATACTACGATAACTTTGTTTTCTTGCAAATATTTTTAAGTATTTTTATCCCTGCTTTTGCAGGTGGTAAAAATCATATCAGGAAAGAAGAAGATGAATATGAATTTGCTGTTTTTTTGTTTTTTTTTAATGTTAATATAATTTTTAATTTGATTTATTTTTCTATTTATTTATGATAAAGGTACAGTTTGTCATTAAAGGGGATAAAACTGAATTAAAACCTCGGGCTCAGGGAGTGTCCGTGTAATTTTTCAAATCTAAAGAAGTTTTACAAAAATATGATAAATTTCAAAAGGTGTTAGTGTAATTAACTATTTTCTTGAACAAAGACTGAATGCTTATGGTAATTTGAATTACTATTGTAATTTTTTTGTATGAAAAAATCCTACACAGATTAGATTTGCATCCTAAAGAGCCATTGTAATTAGAAAATCAAAATTTCCCGCAACAAATATAATTCTGTTTGGAAATTTCAACAAAATACGGATAGAGATTGGATATGGCAGAAAATGCTCCAACCATGAGTCCCGGGCACGCACAATTCTTGGTATCCTTTGTGGAGTGTAGACTTTTTGACAAAACCAGTGTGGGGTTGCATGCAGATTACCGTAGCCAACTTGCCTAATCCACGTTTCAAACCAACCAAGCAAGCATTTGTGGACGAAATTCCAACCATTCAACTAAATTCAATCCAAAACCATGATTGAAATAGCACGACTTAGGGTCAACAATTGAACTGGTAAATTTTAACCAAACATTCTCGATTTCATTAAATTTGACAGCTACATTAACTCTGAGATCAACAATTACTGGAATAATACAACATTTCTAACAGAATATAGCCTAAAATTCACTTTGAACCTGCAACTTGATCACCCGATTCTGATGGTTCGGTACAAACGCGAGTAAGATCATACTCGCCACTTATTCGTCGTTATCAAAACAGTTTGTTACCCAGTTGAGTAGTGCATTGTGAAGATTTGGAGTCATTTAAACTACTCGTAACTGGAATTCGACCTCATTGTGTACTCTGCCACGAGCTGAGCGAAAGACGATGATTTGTTTTCCAGCAATCTTGCAGGGGAGTCATATTCCTCAATAAGCCCTGCAACACAATCGAAAATACATTCAAGTAAAAAACTATGAGGATCATTTGGAAAGTTGAATGGATTTATATTGGCAATACTAACCATGACTTAGAAGCAGAACCATGTCACTGTCAAGAACAGAAGTTATACGATGCGCAATAGTAATGACTGTGCAGTCAGTAAAGTGTTGTCGAAGGGTCTGCTGGATCAGATTATCCGTAGCTGTATCAACTGATGCAGTAGCTTCATCAAGCACCAAAACCTTACTTTTCTTCAAGAGCACACGGCCAAGGCAGACCAGCTGTCTCTGACCCATACTCCAGTTCTCTCCATTCTCGCTAACTACAGCAATTGTCAAACATAAGCATAAATAATTTCCATGACATAGAATGGAATTGAGAGCATTTATATAGCCTCTATGTTAGAACAAACCTGTGGAATCCAGCTTTCCTTCCTTCTTCCTGACTTCATCTCCGAGTTGGCACTTATCGAGGGCCTAAACCAAATAAAAGACATTTTAACAAGTGACGCCAATGTGGAACTGAAAAATCAGATAATGATGAACATTTAGCGGAAACAGAATTCTGATCAACCAACCTCCCAAATTTGTTCGTCTGTGTACTCTTCAAGCGGGTCCAGATTGCTTCTTACAGTCCCTTCAAACATGGTTGGGTCCTGAGGGATAATGCTCAACCTAGACCGCAGATCATGCAGTCCAATTGAAGAGATATCAATACTATCTATCAAAATCTGGCCAGCAGAAGGATCAACAATTCGGAAAAGGGTCTGTATGAGAGTTGATTTGCCACTGCCAGTTCTCCCCACAATCCCAGTTTTCATTCCTCCAGGAAAGGTACACGTGAGACCTCGCAACACAAGTGGCATGTGTGGTGCATACCGGACCTATATAAACATGAAATAAAATCATAAACGTAATTGATCCTCCATTGTATGAAAGTAATAAACCAGAACAAAAAGTACCTGAAGATCACGTATATCAACTTCTCCACGTAATGGCCAAGAACGATCTGGCTTACTGGATTCTATTACAAGAGGAGGCTCACTAGGAATATTAGTGTACTGTATTAATCTCTCCACCGATATTATTCTGTTCTCCACATTGCAAAGGTTCCATATACACAAAGCTTGTAACATGTTTAGATTAAGTCCATATGTGACAGCCAAGCCCGCAATGCCTTCAGAGTAAAATATCCAAAACAAATAAGATCATGCTTAACAAACAATTCAAAAAGAATAATCAGTAACACATCACTTGCCTGGATCAATCATCCCCGCTGGAATAGAGATCAAGAAAATCAAAGAAAACCCAAATGTGATAGATGACAACATATCCAAGCGAAAACATAGCCATTCCATTGCAGCCGCAGTATGGAACTTAGGGCGACCAAAACTATCATTCAATTTCATATTTATATCCCTGAATCTTGATTCTTGGTCGAAGCTTCTAATTGTTGTCGACCCTGAAATTGTTTCGGAAAAATGTTGTATCACTGGAGCTTTGCATACTCCAACCAACCGTGCTAGTTCTCTTGCTGAAGGAATGTAGTATTGCTGCATCAATATAAATTCATGAGCATCCTATTTAACATGATTCTTATATATTTCTGGCTGTAACAGGAGTTAATTTTTCCGTCAATAAGGAAGCTAAGCTGAGGTGAGTAAGGCATGAATAAAGAGCATCAATAGAGCATGAACAATGAAGAATTAAAACTGAAAGATTTTCCATATTTGAATTCATGTGATAAGTTGACGTATCAGTAGAACGTATAAAATAGGAGCATTCTGAAAAGGTGAGAAGAATTACCTGATACCAGATACAGATAGCAACCACAGGGATAAAAATGATGAAAACCTGCCATGCAACCTGTGACATCACCGCAATAATTCCCAAAAGCTGGATCATTGAGTTCGCTAGGCCCCCAAGTTGACTTGGCATGTTCATGTCCACTACATTTTGGTCAGTAGAAGCCTGCAAGAAATCATTGATGCGGTTACTGATTTTAGTACTGTAGCAGAGGAAGTGGAAGGTTTTAACGCAGAGAGGGAAACTACATAAAACTCATATAATTCTCTTTGAACCACCCAATCAGGTATGATATTAGAAATATATGTTGCTTACTCTGTTTAGGATTCGTCCACTTGGAGTCGCATCAAAGAAAGACATTGGAGCACGGAAAATGCAATGGTGCATTTTACTAAAGAGTATCGTTGCTGTCTTGTACCCGGCTGTTGCAAGAAACATGGCTCTGAAGAGAATACAAATAGAACTTCCAATAGCCAAAGCAACGTACACAATTATCAGTGTAGAGCTTGTAACAGCAGGTTGCGCATCCTCAGACACGGGAGTTGCCCAAGCCATCCAGTAATTGCTTCCAATTTGAAAGATCTGAAAGAGAATTTGTCCAAGCAATATAAAAGGCACAAGAGCTCCTCCGTATGCTGTGGTGATATACTTCCAGTAGACTGCAAACCCAACCTTACCTTTCTCTCTCTCTTCTTCTTGAACAATCTGCCCTTTTGACCCACCTAAATCATCTGTTTTACTATTCTGAACATCACTGCTTTCTTCTTTTTGGACAAGCCCATTAGTACTAGCCAAATTTGCATCTTTGTTTCTCACATTTATTTGTTCAGCAGGCCCTTCCTCTACCGAGTTAAGCGAGGACAAAGATTCTTCGTGTGCTCCCACAAGTTCCTTAAAATCAGTTCCGGAACTAAGAATATCATTGAACTTTCCAGCTTGAGTAATTCTTCCGTCCTTCATGACCTGATGACAAGGAGTAACTTTGAGCAGACAGATACCAAGTAGATAATATCATGTATTACAAATTGGAATTTCAAGAAAAGCTCTGCGGATACTTTACCAATATAAGGTCAGCGGCCGGCAAGAACTCCACTTGATGAGTGACATAAATTACTGTTTTCGAACTCAACAAGCCCAGTAAACATTCCTGTAGTGCAATTGTCAATAAATTAATGGTCAAATCATACATCAGTTCAGGCCAAGCAAAAGAATACTATGGATGCATTGTCACTAATTCTAAGATGCGAAGAGTTTTGAAGATTCAGTTTATTACGTATATGCAATCACATTGGATTAGAGAAATGAAATACCTTAAAAAGGTGGGATCCTGTATGAGCATCAACGGCACTAAAAGGATCATCAAACAGGTAAATATCAGCATCTTGGTACAGAGCTCGTGCAATTTGTATTCTTTGCTTCTGTCCGCCACTTAAATTGATTCCCCTCTCCCCTATAACAGTTTGATCACCAAATGATAGAATCTCCAGGTCCTTCTTTAACGAACATGCTTCAAGAACCCTCTCGTAACTTTCTCTGTCCATCTCTTTACCAAACAATATGTTTTCTTCTATCTTTCCACTCTGTATCCATGGGGACTGAGAAACATAGGCCTTTGTCCCACACAACTTAAGAGTCCCAGATATCTTTGGAACTTCTCCTAGAATGCAAGAAAGTAAGCTCGACTTGCCCGAGCCAACGGTACCACAAACAGCAACCCTCATACCATGGCTCACATTGAAATTTACATCCTTTAATGTTGGATTAGGGGAAGATAAATCCCAAGAGAAATTCCCATCAACCATCTCAATTGCTGTATCGAAACTACCTCTTGGGACGTTCTCTATAACATCTGGCTGCAAGTCATCAAGACAAAGGAATGATGCAATTCTATCAAGAGACACCTTAGTTTGTGCTATCATAGAAATTGTGTCTGGAAGATTGAAGATAGGCTGTTGAAGAATCCTGAACGTTGCAAGTGCAGATAAGATCTTCCCGGATTCGAGTGGGATTCCTAAAAGCATGCAAACAACAAAAGTGACGACAGACACAAATGTTGGGGCACCCCAGAAGGCAAATGTGGTCATGGCCGAAGTATAAACAAACTTTCGCAAGCACCCTTCCTCCGACTTCCGGAGTTCATTAATTTTAGCCAAAAACTTCATCTCCCATGCTTGAAGCTTGAGAATTCTCATGTTCCTCAAGATCTCAGATGTTGCCTTCATCCTTTTATCTTTTGACTTCATTAACTTGTCCTGAAACTTCCGCTGCAAGGACCCCAAAGGAACATTTGCCAACATAACAATTATCGTTGCAACCAATGTTGCAATAGCTGCAAGACCAAGATTTATGTACAAAATCACTAGGGCCAAGCCAACTTGTACAAGGACCATCCATGGATCGTGCATGTACCAAGTGAAGTCACCGATCCTCTCAGCATCGACAGTCATAAAATTGATAATCTCACCGCTAGTGTGGCCCTGCTTGGACTTGGATGACAAGGTCAAACCCTTGTTATAGATCGCTGTAACAAGTGCCGCTCGGATTCTTACTCCTACCTGTTGCGTCTTAAAGAACCAGTGCCTTTGAGTGAGGCACTCCACGAGCTTTGCAATCAAAAATGTAGAAACCAAAACATAGCCTTCATTTTTGAACTGCCGTCGCCCGTAGAGGTATTGGACAAATGTGTCAATCAGATATGGACCGACATAAGACGCCATTGTGTAAAAAATCGCAAATAAAGCGGTCAAGAGAATCTCTTTCCAGGCTGATAAGATTAATGCCTTCACCAGATGAAGTGTGGTAACTTTGGCGTTCCCACCACACCCGGCCTCGAGCTTACTTTTAAAACGAGGATAAGACCCAAATACACTGTCAACCTTATCTAGTTCAGGAACATCCTCAAGGTCTAATGCCTTCTTATTCCCAACCGCAATTAAAGGACCCATCCAAGCAAAGGTGAGGATGCTGAAAATTCCAGCATTCGAATAAGGGTTAACAGTTGTTTCACCCTTCGACCTATTTGACTCTCCATCATTACCTACACTAGTACTACGATTACCGTTCAAAAAGGGTTCCTCCAGAACAGCATATCTGCCCTCATTCTTCCCGAAAAACCCCACATACATGAAAAACAAACCCGAAACAACACAGACAGCATCGAAAACCAAAGATTTAACAGGCAACGAAAGATGGTCCTTGAAAAGAACAATGTCTATGACAAGGCAATAGCAAGAAATAGAGAAATAGAAACCCCACCAAACTCTCAAAAAATTTGGGAACTTATTGGATTCAGCAGAATTGGAGAATTGGGTATGCAGGTAAACACAAATTGCACCCCAAGAGAGTGTTCTAACAGCTAAATCCAAGAGGGTCACTACTTTTTCATCAGACCAACCATTTTTGTACCAACAAAAGTAGTTCAATAAACAAAAAACAAGACTAAACCCAGAAACACAGAAACTACAAATTAAAGCCTGCTTGTAGTATGAATTTCGACTATTCGAAAACCTCTGTTTCGGAGCCTCTCGTCCTCCTCCATCACCCCCCTTGAATATCCTCCACAACCAAGAGAAGAACAACACACATAACAACACTATGTGTAATGAACCGGAAAACCCACGTATAAAAACTTGTTTGAGAAGAAAATCAGTACCTGGATGCATCAGAAACGATGAGTAGTTTGAGAAGAAGGTTGAGAGAGTACCGTGGTTTGATGAATAAAAAGACTCCATGATTTCTGGAGCTTTTTGCTGGGGAGGTTCTGATATTCTGGGAGGGGTTTCAGTTTTGGTTATTGAAGGAAGATTATGTGGGTTGTTTATATATATATATATATGTGTGTGTGGAGGGAGAGAGAGAGAGAGAGAGAGAGAGAGAGAGAGAGAGGAGAGTCAAATGTCAATGTGGAATTTCCTGGGGCCGAGGTTAACGTGGTGCCCAAGACACATGTGAAGGAGATAATTATATATACGGTAGTAAAGTGACCCAAACTAGTGTTGTGTTGGTTCCAGGAAAAGACCAACAATTAGAAGTTGATCAATTGACTCAAAAACTAAAAAATTAGAAGTTGATCCCAAATTCTATTTGAAAAGAAAATTAATCTGTATACATTTTTTTGTTTCTGTGTCAAGTTTTATTTGTTCGGTAGAGCATATTCAAAAAAAATGTCAAAACGTTCAAATGGAAGTAAAGGTAAAAAAGACAAGCAACAATGTTTTTCAATCAAGAAGCAAAATCTGATGTGACATGTTATTGATTGTCAGATCCCATTCTTGCTGCCAAAATTGGCAGGAGCTTTGTATCCTACTTTTTCATTTTTTCTTGTCAAACCTACTTTCTCATCTTTCAAATTTAAATTTTATCTTTAAAAGTTGACATTTTCTTTAAAGATGCTCTTAGAGGTTTGCGTTTAGTCAAATTGATTAAAGAAGTGCGTTCCACTCTCTGCATACAAGTTTAAATCCTCATATCTGTAGTTCATTTGTTTACCTTTGCACGTGTTAATTCAAATCTTGAGTTCGGATAAGGGACAAGGTCAAAGTGGTTTAATTGGTTATCCTAATTGTTTGGGAGGGGTTAGTTATACCATAAAAACACACATAATGAGATTATGATGGGATTAGCTCTTATCTAATCACTTCTAACCCAAATTCATTGCTTATTCTATTTACCAAACGAGACTTTAGAATTTTGTGGTTTGTTTTCACGGTAAGAAAATTGACGAATTTGGATCTTCGACAAGCACCATCCTGGCCCCCACTGGATTAAAGACTTTTTAAAAAAATCACAAAAAAATCACTTATTTCGAAACACATGTTTTGACCAAAGCATTGGATTAAGCATGTCAATTGTCAAGTGGTACATCCTGATTGCATGTCGATTCCGAATTCCATGTAAGATATTTTGGGAATTTGATGCTGTCGTCAATTCCGATGCTTTTTAAGTGGTACGAAATACTTCAAAACACAAAGATGATCCTACTTTCAAAATTTCGAGGATTGTTGCTAAAAAGGTAAAAAAATAAAACTGCAAATTTTAATTCTGTTAAGATCAAAAGTGTTAATAACGTGTTGTGAAGGAAAATATTTTGAGAGAGAACGAGAGAATTTTATTAGAGTAATTCTTGGTATTTTACAATGTAAGTCATAGCCGATTTTATATAGTGGTGGGGCTATTCTGGCAAATTACACAAATACCCTTATTTCAGTAGTAAGAATCAGTTGCCTAATCAATTGAGGAATAAATAACCTAACAATTACAGCAGCTAATTAAGAAATAAATGACCTGTTCATTTGAGATATCAATGGCCTATTCATTACCAATTAGTGGACGGATGTCTTGCAACAAATATCATCTTATTATGTTGGACTTATACAACGACTTAGCCTAAATACTCCTACTTCTTAATGTAAAATATCGTTGGATCAAATACAAAAATATCTACATTTGAATTAATAAAGGGATGTCCACCTTCATTTCATGTCTAAGTCGAAGATAGAATATAAATTATTCATGACCGGAACTCATTCTCTGCAATTCTATTAAAGCGAAAGAAAAAGTATATTTCATGACATATATCTTCTACTTTTAACAGAGACAATATATAATATTAACATCTATTTTGTTTTTCAAACATACTTTGAAGTAGAAAAAAAAAAAAAAAAAAAAAAAAGAATTATTTGCAGAGGAAATATTTAGTTTGACTTTCTTCGACAGAGCACCACAAGATTAATATCTTGGTTGACAAGCCACGCCAACCATCTGTTTTTATTTTTTATTTTTTGCAACAACTCTGAATCTTTTTGTTTCAACAACTAGCAGTCTTTGACGTTGGAAAGGTATTTTTAGGGGGCGTTTGTTGCGCCGGACTATCTCGGACTGGATTAGCTTCAAGGACTAAGCTGGACTGGCTTAGACTAGACTAAACTGGACTAACTTAGTGAAGCGTTTGGTGCAGTATTGGACTAAGAAGCTGGATAATAACAAATTCTAATATTATATTATTTAATATATAAATTATTAATATTTTATTATGATCTTATCTTTTTCTTCATCTTTTCCTACCATTTCCGTCCCACTCTTTTCCTCTTCTCTCATCGTCCCACCCTCTCCCTCTTTTTTTTCCTCTTAGACCTCTCAATTCATGTCTCTTTCTCATTCCTAGTCAAACTCCTTATTGATTCCAGTCTCTATTTCTCTGTCCTCCCTCCCTCTCTAGCTATGCGTTGTTCGAATGGAACCTCACGGCTCCAATTTTCCCGACGAGTTGCAGGTTTCCCGATGTGTTTTCCGGCCAACCCTTGTTAAATTGGATGAAGTTAGCACCGCCAAAAAATTCATCACCATCCCTAGACCGAGATCTTAGCTTTGAATGCTCGAATCTGTCATGGATTTGAAGAAGCCCAAATAGGCCAAGACTTCCAGGCCATTTTCCGGCCACATTCGACCACATTTTGGCCTCGATTCAGGTAAAATCGTAATCTTGTCACTCCCAACTTCAATTTGGTATATTTTATATGAAAGTTGGTTGTGAAATGGATCTGAAAGAGAGTCGGAAAGTTAATGATTGATCTAGGTGACTGGAGATGACGAGGAGTTTGTCGGGAGTGGTCGTTGAGCATGAAAAGGATGAGAAAGAGAGGATAGTCTTAGCTAGTCCCATGGTTATTGGGGGGTCTCACTAAGACCTCTCAGTGAAGGGTTTTGTCCATGCTAGTCCCCTTTAGTCTCATTAATGTTAGTCCCAGCATGGAACAAACACAGTATTGGACTAATAGCTAGTCCAGTCCAGTCCAGTCCAACCTAGTGAGGGCAAACAAACGCCCCTAATGTCTTACCAATTATTCAACACCTTGTGACTAATTTTTATACCAGTCAATGACTCTTATCCCAAGTTCAGAATCATCTTTGGCATCACGCAAGTAGTCACTTTTCATTCAACACTTTCTGAGAAAAGAGGAGAGCACATAGAAAAAAAAAAAAAAAAAAAAAAAAACAGAAAAGAAGGCATTACTTCAGTTTGGTCTGCATAAACGATACTCTCTTCCAATCAATATAAAGTTTTAAGGGCACGTTTATATAAGGTAAACGGCATCAGGAAACGGAATTGAATTTTGATTACTGAATACTTCGGTGTTTACTTAATCTGAAGGAATAAAAATTTAGTGGGTTCCACACAAATTTTGGAATCCAATTCCAAAATTTGGAGGAATTGGACTCCTAACAATTAGATGGTCTTTGGATTCCGGAGGATTGAGGGGGTCAGGAATCCATTTTTCTTACTCATTGTGCCCTCACATAAAAGTTGAAATTCCAAAGAAACCCAAGCTCTCATCCCCAATGTTATCCCTCTCATTCTCCCTCACCACGGTCACACATCCCTTGCCTTCCCAGGATACAGACACGGCCATCATCATCTTCCACAACAATTAAACCACAAAAGTAGATCAAACCACAAACCAAGAAGAATCTTGCTGCAATTTTAGTAGGTATTTTATGAACAAAATGTCAAAAATCAAGCCCCCATACCAAACCAACGTGGTTGGCAATGAGGAGTCTTGTGGGTGAGGGGGAGTGAGTTGAGGTAGTGGAGGGTGAGAGAGAAGAGGATGGGTGAGGAGAGGAGGGTGGAGAGACGGTGGTGTTGGTGGGTATTGGAGAGGATGGTGCGGTTCCTGAGAAAGATTGGGGAGAGGGGGAGAGAGAGAAGAGGAAATAAATTAGGGTGATTAAGAATCTTGTCAAATATGTAGAAGAAAATAAAAAATATTCTTTCATATTAAATTTGTACTAAAATTTTTACTAAAAATGATTAGCAAATAAAATAGATTAGTTAAGCATTGGTACTTTAGTAATTATATTAGATTTTATTCCGATTCATATGAATTAGTAAACAGTTTATATAGATCAATGCCATTTCTACTCCAATTCCAGACAGTTTTGGTAAACAACTTCAACAGTAATCTAATTCTGATTCCAACTCATTCCAATTCCTCCTAAATTCAATTCCCCTCAATCTGATTACGGATTAGTAAACATGCCCTAATTGCGTCACTCGTTACGTAGATGCTTGTCATGTATTTAAATTGCAAAATCACTCATCCAATAAACGATTTGCTTATTCATAAAATCATGAGATGTATAGTAATTTCTTAGATGGAAAAATTAGTATCCGTCCCTAGTTACTAATATTCATTGACTGAAATCTTATTAGTTTTTAGATTTTGATCCAAATTCCTAACATTAATGTAATAATGAATTTACATATCCATTACATAATTTGTTTAAATAAAAATTAACAATAGATTTAGAATTTTAATACTCACACCTTTATTAAACTCCTAACTAATTTTCAATTCAAAACATTCCAAAATAAATAAAAAAATTAGAATAAGTTTGTACCCATTAGCTTTTTAAAAAAAAAATGTTTTCAAGTTTTTAATCTTATATGTACCTATTCATGTTTTTTTTTTTTCAAAATTTTAATCTTAAAATGTACTCATTATTAAATATACCAATTTGTTATATGTAAAATGTACTTTTTTTTTATATATATAAAATCTATTCAATTTTTTTTCTAATCCATTTTTAAACTTATATGGGTACATTCTTTTTTCTTTGATTTGAGAATGTATCCATCTCAAGTTTAATCGAAAAAATTTACTAATGTTATTAAGCCTATACATTTTTTTTTTTTTGTGATTTTGAAAAATGTACCCATGTTTTGGTACAATAATTTTTTGATTAATTTAGATGAATGCACCCATGTTTATATATATGCGTGCACACACACACAATAGTATAATTTATATTTTAATATTTTTAATTACACAAATTATGGTTTTTTATTTAAAATCTCATTAATATAAACAACTATAAATTTTAATTTTTAATTTAAAAAATATAGTAACATACATAAAAATAAATTATCACATTAATTTTAGGGATTTCGATCAAAAATTGAAAACCAATAAGGTTTCAATCAAAGAATATTCATATTCGCATCCAAAGTCTCCCTTGATTTTCAATTTTTGACCTAGATCTCTTGACTTTCTCCACATCAACTTTTTTGCATTTAAAACATGACATGTCACCATTTTGCTTAAATATTTTTATTTTTTTGTTAACCTAAACAACCCATCAAATATATTATTGTATGGACTCATTTATGCATATTAATTTTCAAAATTTGATACTATGAATTGAGATCTCATCTCCTCCCACAATTTAGGCAAAATAAATTATAATTAAGTTAAAATCAGAATGTCCATTTGAAATCAATGTCTCTCTTTTGTGCAAATTAAAGTCAAACTGTTCTTCCTCCTGTCATCTTTTTACTCCATGACCACTTGCCTCACCTATGCTTGTAAGCTCTCATCCG
The DNA here is from genome assembly GCF_019419815.1 of Pyrus x bretschneideri. Lineage (NCBI taxonomy): Eukaryota > Viridiplantae > Streptophyta > Magnoliopsida > Rosales > Rosaceae > Pyrus > Pyrus x bretschneideri. Next base: position 371,892 of record NW_025999805.1, on the reverse strand, counting down.
AAAAGATCACCTCTCTATCTCTCCCTCCAGTACACACAGACGTAGCTTTTGTAGTCTGTCTTTTTTTCTTTTTGTGGGCTAATCAGTTTCATATGGGTACATGCCCTTGATTTTATTTGACAAAAAAGGATAAGTTTCATTCTCAATGGGATCATTTTTTTTTTTTCAGGAGTACATAATGGGCACATTGTTTTCCAGGAGTATGTAATGACACATATTCTTTTTTGGTGGTTGAATGGGTACTTGCAACAAATACATTTATTTAATTTAAAAAATAAAAAAACTGACATGAAAATCTATTAATACTAATAAGCTGATGTGTACAGAGTGAAAGGGATTTGATAAAAAATTATAAACTAACAAGATTAATTAAAGAATATTCGTGGTCAGAGACCGCATCCAAAGTTTCTATTTCTTATATTCATAGAAACTGTAACCAGGTGCTCGAGCTTGCTGAATATGATTGATAACCAAAATTCTGGTCCAATATATATAGAGTTTTAGCAACCCTTTTAATGTACAATAATTTTAATCAAATGTTCACACGAAAGTACTAATATACTTTACATAAACCCTAACGTAACCACATTTCTCTTACGGTGCACACGCTTATACCTCCTTTTTTTTTTTTTTTCCTCTCATGTATCAACTGAATCTTTCCTTCTCATCTCCCCAACTCTAATCATCTGAGGTATCAACACCATTCACCATCTCATTCATGGTACAAATTTATAAAGCTAGGTTGATTGTTTCTGTACATAGACTTTCTCGAGATAAAGTCCCAATCTAATAAGTCATATAGGCTTTCTCGAGATCAAGCGTACGTGGATCCACAACGGCCTTCGCTTTTAGTTTGATTTCTCCGTAATAATGTATTATACCATCATTACCATTACTAATATCACTAGAGGTGGATTGTCTACCCTTCCATTTTTATACTCTTCCCATGTCCTTTTATTTGTGTGGTCACGGTTAAGTCACGTCAACATTTTATATTCCTGTTACTTTTTGTTTTATTATTCCTATAAAAAAATTAATATAAAATGTTGATATGGCTTAACCGTGACCACACATCACAGGAAGGCTTGGGGAAAGTATGGAAATGGGAGGGCAGACAATCCACCTCCCAATATCACTACCATTATGATAAATAAAGCTAAATAGATCTTTATAGTTAATCATTAGTATGATTGGTCTGTAGACTGTAGTTGTTTAGGGCTTGTTTGGTACTCTACTTGAATCTAATTTTTTAAACTTAAAAACAATTTTTAATTCCTTAAAAACTTGTTTGGTATGACTATTTTAAAAAACTGAATTCAAGACTAACTCAAAAATATAGTCTATTATCTAAAAACATAAAAAGTGAGTTTTTTAACTTAAACTCATTCCTTTGTTTTCTCTCCCTCCTCCCCTATCACTCCAAATCTATCTCTCTCTTTTCTTATTTCTCTCTTCTCTTTTTTTTTTTTTTTTACCTTTTTCGTCTCTCCTCCAATCCGCTCATTCTCTCAATTCTTTTTCTCACTCATCTTCCTCTCTATCTCGTCCGATCCACTCTCTTCTTTCTCTTTCCTTCAATCATCTCTTACCTTCTTTCCTCATTTCTCCTCTTTCTCCCTCTCTTGCGACCCCCTCTTTTTCAATCTCTTTGTCTAGTTTAAGTCATAAGATTTAAAATTTTTAAATTGCAACCAATCAAGTTTTTGAGTCTTAAAAAAAATTGTTTTCAAGAAATATTCTTAGAAATATTTTGAGAAATGATAAAAAATTTCAAATAGAATACCAAACAGACTCTTAGTATTTCAAAATTTTCATCCCGAGGTACACCAATGAATATTCTACCTAGAGGCCACTCCCTCAAACTAGGGGTAGGAAGTAATGTATTGCTAGTTGCCACTGAGAACATGATAATGCTATAGCTCTTATAAAAATTTGTTTAGTTTTCTCCTTTTTGTGTGGAAGCCTGTTTATAATTCATATATAAAAGGTGGCAACTATTATTATAAATAATTACACTCCTGTGATAGTAGTAGTCTCGTGACAAAGATACTCCTTGAGTATTGAGCCCAACTGTCCACGTGGGTGTAGGCCTTGGAAATGGTTGTCAGAGTCATCTGAGAGAACAGAGAATAAACTCTATGCATGCACGTAACAAGAAAAGAGACAATAAGCAGCCACAACTTTTTATTGCATGATAGAGCTCCATCATCCATAGGGTGCCAATCGACTCACCATTGAGTCATGCATTGAAAAGGATGCATGTCGTCAGGAAGTTATGAATAGGATAGCGACATTAACATGTAAGTTTACCCAAAAACAAGAAAAAATTCAGATGAGGGAAATCATACAAAAAAAAATTATGGATAGAAATAATTAGTTTAAATTAAATTTCTAATTTACGTATGTGTGAGATCATAATTTTTTAGATTGTAGTAAGGCGGATCGAAATATTATTACTTTAGAAGTTTGGTCATGGATGCAACAGCTTCCATCACAAAGTTACACATATAGATTAGCGATGCCACCATCATCCTGTTCTGGAGCAGTGGGTGAAGTTCGACGACTTATCTGAGATTGGTTATGCTTGTTTCGCAAGATACGGAATCCTGATCCATTAACCTGATCCAGTATGAAATGAACCAGGTTTCCTATATTCTTGGAGTTCCTACAATCTAGGGATTGGTGTGAGACCCAAGTAATTCAACTTCTAAGAGGATGCAATATCTTCTCTTAGACATCCTCCGGTGTAAATACATCATTCTAGGGTTCATCTTGCGTAAAACAATTGCACACGCTTATTCTCTTACCCACTGCTTGAGTCTCATAATATTGCTTACTAATTTGACTGTCGAAAAGTCTTTGGCAAGCACCACCTCCCCTTAGTCCTTGGCTGCTTAATAAGGGGTGTGTGAGAAGTAAAAAATGATGTGTTATGGCCTAAATATAATTAGGTAATGCGTGTTTGGTAGTTATGATTGATATTTTTTGGGGTCGGCTATCCACAAATCTTTTTTTACTTATCACACGTCCTTCTAATTTTTGACCGTCTGATCGAATGGATTGAAGAAGATCAAATGACAGAAATTAATCAGAGGTGTGTGAGAAGTAAAAAAGGATGTGTGGACATTACAATCCTTTTTTTTTCTTTTTTTTTTTCTGTAAGGATTAGTCAGTTTTAACTACTAGGGTTTAGAGAAGATCATGTCGCTGTTGGTACAGTTAGGCTTTAATGAAAGTTGGTTCTCTCCTTTGAGAAAAAAGTTCTAATTAGATAACTGTTTATAGAAAAGATAGAACATGCTACTGGGCTTGTTAACTATACAGACATGGCCACTTGGGCTGCAAGATTTATCATAAAGGACTTTTAGGACGTGTGTTTTCCAAATTTGGGTTTATCTCAGCAACTGGCCTTCTACTTAAGGATATACAACAGGCTCTTGCGGGCCCTTTTGGACATAAGCTTGCTAGTTTCAAAGGAGAAAGAGCCCAGAATTTGGAGAGAGACTTTCATATCGGTTATTGACAATTAATTTGACACCAATTTATTCCATTTCTGGTTTTCCTCGTATGAACAAAACAAATGTAAAACAGTAGAAAAGATAGTCCACACAATATTACAGCATACAAGTAGGAAATGAGACATTACAGACACAATAACAATGGTCATTTCTGAAGGCGGTAGGAAGGAATAAGGAGTAGATGGTTAGCCCTCGGAACCGTTAAACCGAACTCCTCAGTCATATCCAACTCATTTGGCAACATGTTATTTGGAAGTTCCCAATCAAAACACTGCACAAGTTGTGCCAACACTAACTGGACCACAGTAAGGCCTAACTGAATTCCAGGGCAACGTCTTCTACCAGAGCCAAATGGGATAAGCTGGAAGTGATTTCCTCTAACATCAATGTTATTACCCACAAACCTCTCTGGTATGAACTTCTCTGCATCCGTCCAAGCACTTGGGTCTCTCCCAATTGCCCAAGCGTTTATGATAATGCGTGACTTTTTGGGTATGTGGTAGCCATGGACAGTGCAATCTTCCCTGGCTGCATGAGGAACCAACAATGGTACCACTGGATGTAGCCTTAGTGTTTCCTTTACTACCATGTCCAAGTACTCTAATTTTTCCAAGTCTGATTCCTCCACCATTCTTTTGAGGCCTACAACGTTTTCTAGTTCTTTCTGGACTTTTTTCATTACCTGTGGATTCCTCATGAGTTCGGAGAACGCCCACTCAATCGATGTTGATGATGTGTCCATTGAGGCCACAAGCATGTCCTGCCAATAGTACATTCGAAAAACAAATCACAAAATCAGGGCATAAATACAAATTTAAATGGCATCTGTTATGCTATCAAACTGTCAACCTAAACAACACATCAGTAGGCAGATTTAACATAACTAATTGTTGCGATTCACAACTAATAAACCAATAACATGTTAAATTTCGGACAAGATACAATTCTGTTTTAATTTGCTGCCAAGCAAGAGTAAGAATACAAATAAGGTAAAATGAAGGATTAGTCCAATGTAATACTTGGTCGCCATATGCTATGGTATAGATTTTATGCATACTTACCAACAATATAGCTTTGATATGGGTGCGTTCGATTCGGTAGTCAGATTCTTCAGAGAACATGAACGCCACCATGGCATCAACAAAGTCCTTCGGTCTTTCTTCATCCTTGGATTGAAGATGCTCACCAATCACCTTCTCAAAAAATTTATCAAATGCCTTGTTAACAGCCTTCATCCTCTTAGTGAACCCTTGGAGGTCAAGTGGTGCAATCCAAGGAATATAATCTCCCAAGTTAGGGGCTGCTGCTAATTGGATACCCTCTTTGATCACAGACTTGAAACCCCTCTCATCAAACTCTTCATCCTTGTACTTCTTCCCAATCACCATCCGGCAGGTCATGTCAACACTAAGAGTTGAGACCTTGTCACTGAGATCGACAGCAACACGTCGATTATTGGCAGCCTCTTTAATAGACTGAATTAAGAGAGCAACCTCTTCTTTCCTCATAGACTTGAAAGAGTTGATTTTGTGGTTGCTTAGTAATTCAAGTGTGCACATCTTTCGGATGTCACGCCAATATGAGCCATACTCAGCAAAGCTCACGTTTCTTTGCCCGAAGGATATGTGTTTTGCACCCTCATGAGGTGGCCTACTTGCAAAAACAAGGTCATGCGTTTTGAGGAACAGCTCAGCCGCTTGTGGGGATGAGACAACAATGGTAGGCATAAGACCTAACCGCAGGTACATGATATCGCCGTATTTTTGGGCTAACCGATGAAGATCTTTGTTTGGGAACTGCCCCAACGAGTAGAGGCTGCCGAAAATAGGAAACCCTCTTGGACCAGGAGGTAACATCTTCTTGTTATTGCTTTTCCATATCCATGCTCGCAGGATGTGAACAACTGTAAGCAACGCCATTGTTGCCCAAATCCAAACCACCATTGTGTTTGCCGCCTAACTGTTTAAGATAAGAGCTCTCTGAACTCTGTTTTACTTTAGAGAGAAGAAACGAAGGTCCTTGTTTCGTTGTGTTTAGTGGATGCTGATAATTGGCTTAAATGGATTTGGAAGAGTGGACGGTTCAACGGATAGACTTGAATATTACTGTAGGATTTTTCGACATGAATGCTATAGTTGGAAATTCAACTAGCAGGAGTCCTAAACATGTTACATGTCGAAAATAAAATAGGATAAATGATATACGCACATTCTTTTTAACTTCTTACACACTTCTGTTTTATTTTTTTTTTCTATTTTTTCATTTGATTTATTTGACGGTCATAGATAGAACATGGTGTGCAAAAAGCTAAAAAGGGTATGAATGACATCCATGAGGATCTTCATAGGTCTTCCTCTACTCATTTTGCCCTGACCTCAGTCTCATAGTTCCATCTTCTAACCGAAGCATTTACAGGTCTTCGGTTCAATTGTCCAAACCATATTAACCGATTTTCTTTCACCTCATTTTCAATTGCGGCTACTTTTACTTTACCTCGGATATCTTCATTTTTAATTTTTTTTCCTCTCTCGTGTGTTTACGCATCCAACAACATCGAAACACAAGGTATATAAACAAAATTTTGAAAAAGAAAAAAAAAAATAAATGTTTTCTAATTTACCTTTGAATAATAATTGCATTTCACGTATTTTTACACATACAAATTTCAAATTAGTCCACGAATGGATATCTCCAACATTACTGCAACTCAGTCGGTTTGGTGTTACATAAACTGGTCACATCATACACGTGCACTTATCGGTGCACAAGTAGGAAATGGGACACACCCGCACATGCATTCCATCACGCATGATATCGTGGTGCGCAAGTACGACCTTCTTCGTCCATTCGAGTTCTGTTGTATGTCGTGGTGCGCAAGTAGGACTTTCTTCGTTCATTCGAGTTCAGTTGTTTTCTCTTTCCTTTTTTTTACTTGGCGATCACTCTTGCTATTGCGGCCTTTTCCACAAAATTATTCAGCAAAATTTTGAATATAATAGCAGTTATTACGAGAATATGTCCAATTAAAAACGCCGCCAGCATTAAAGGCTTTTCAAAGTGGGCCATTGCAGCCACTGCAGTCCTTGTTCTTTTCTTAAATAAATTTATATTTTATCTGCATTAAATTTATAAAAATGTGGTCGAAGTGGAGGGGTTCTGGGTGTAATTATTATTATTATTTTCTGTGTTAAGGAGAGAAGAAGAACTAATCTCACTTAACATTAGGTGTGGACATGGAAAATAAATTTGAAATTTAGATAAAAGTTATGATTTATAGATTGGCATACATCAATTATTTTGTTTGGATTCATAAACATAGAAATTTAGAATTTCTAAGTGGAAAAAAAAACTTGGAATTTGGAACTTTCAATTCTCAAGTTTAAAATTCATGTAAATAGATGTCATTTTCGAATTTTTGTGATCGAGAGTTTAAAAATAACAAATTTCGTATTCAAGTCCACTGTCATTTTAGGTTAACTAAATAAGAAAATTCATAAATTCTAAAAAATAAAATCACATCATTTTGATTTCCATCATTTTAAAATTTTTTAGTAATCTTAAATTTCTTCATCCAAATATAGTGTAATTTTTTTTAGACAATATGCCTGGCATAAAGAAAATGCTATCCAAATTAATGAGATAAAATGATAGCATTTTTTGGTGTTTCGATTATTGGTAATTTGGTGTGTTGTACTTTTATGGACGAATATGTACACTTGATCATTAGGCGTTGGGGGCGGAGGGAACTTGCGGAATTTGAGTTCAGTGGGTGAGGAAATGGAGGAGGTGGTGTTATGGAGTGAATGGTGGAGAGAGAAAGGTTTAGGTTTATTTTTTAATTTTTTTTAGTACATCGATATTTTTATACTAAGGGGATGAAGAGTTAGGCTAAACCACATAATGAGCAACCTAATTTGGTATCGAATTCGAATTTATTTTAAATTTTAAATTTAAATTTTTAATGTTCACTTTTGCTCATAAACAAAATAATGAGTCTATTGGCATAACAAAATAATGAGTCTATTGGAATAACAAAATAATAAAACTTAAATTCAAGATTATAATTTAGTTGTTGAATTTAATAATAAACCTAGATTTAAGAGCCCAAGGCTCTTCTTTTGACAATTAAATATATTTTAATTATATTTATAATTATCACACCTTAAAGCTCGAACTCAGAGTATAAACACTATGTTTGCTCTCTATAGTCCATCTTTTCCAGGGGTGGGCATGGGTTAGTTTGAGTCAATTTTGGACCAAAACCAAAACCAACCGACTTAGTGGGTTGGGCCAAAATTACAAACCGAAACAGACTAAGCTGGGTCTAAAACCGACAAGGTTGGTTAACTAAAAGTGGCAGGTTGGTATGAATTGGTTTTCGATTTGTGTGAAGACAAACATACACAGTAAATACCTTTCCCTAATAGCTACAGAACATAGCATCAATATGAGTGGTTGCTCAAAGAACATCACAAATAATGTAGCCCAAGGAGAGCACCAAAGAGCATATGCTACCTTCTACAAATAGTGCCCCTTGTTTTTTTCGCACATTGCGTCTGCTTCTATCTCTCAAAATGAGAGAGCCGACTGCTCTGTTTCCAAATAGGAGAGCCGAATGCCCTCTCCCGAAGGTGTGGTTCTTGTCTCTCTCCTCTGCACTTTTTTTGGGTCGAATCTCTCCTCTGCAATTAATAATCACAAAAGGCATCAAAATGTCTTTCATAATTTCATTCCTCTCTGCTTTTAGGCACAGAAAGGTTGCCTTTCCTTGTTGATGTTATCTTTTTGAATGAAAGGAAAATGGTTTCTTAAACTAATTAGGTTTTGTTTTCATGTGGTGATACACGGTAACTCATAAATAACTAATTGTTTATATTACTACATGTATTAATTATGATTAAAAAGCCCTTTTCAGTCACATTGTAAAAAGGACTAAGTATTATAAATGTGAGAAACTTTTGATGTTGAGCAATGTGGGGTAATGAGATTTCTACTAAAAACTCCAACAGATACATACGAAGAAAAGTAATAGATTAAATACAACAAGATTAAATAATTCAACTTGTGGACAATCAAATGCAAGAATCATGGATAAAAAGAGCACATAGAAGGAGAAAAAAGTGGATATACTACTTGCTAGTGAAGTTATTATAACGCAAGGATGGATTGTGGAGGGTGGTGATGAAGAAGTTAAGTTTGGTTCCGAAATGGATAGAGAGGCATCTAAGGTGGATAGTTCTAGAAATTTTGAAGTGAGAGAACTTCATGAAGAATATTTTGTATCGGATGAGGACATGGAAGAAGAAGAAGATGATGAGGAAGTTGAGTTTGAGTCCGACACAAAGAGAGCCTTAGAGGGATATGGAGAAGAAAAGATTGAGGCCTGGCTTTCTAGCTTTGCAAGTATCTTATATTATAATATATCCTTATTCCTTCACTTCATGTGTTTTAAAATTGTAAACTTGTTGGATGCATATATGATGTATCATCTAGACCAATAACATTCATTATGCTTATAGTCATTTATGTATTTTTCTACTTCTATTTTGCATTTTATCTTTATTTCATTCTCAGTACAGGTATAGTTGTTTTTTTTTTTTTTAGTGTAAAGAGACACTTATTTATATGGTACACAATAAATTTACTTAAATCCGCCTAGGCTTAAGCTAGGCGCCTAGACGCTAAACCCCTGTTCACAGTCTGACTAGTGCCTTGCGATTTTTAGATCATTGCTATCACAACTGTTGTCAAAGTGAAGCCACCTCGTCGAGCATGACAACATGGAAACTGAAGTTGTCCAGAGTGACACAACTTTAGTCTTTTAAGATCTTATGGAGCAAGATGGCTACTAGTGGATGTGATTGACACGTCACTAACTTACAATTTTTCTTAATGGTTTTCAGATAGTTTCTATTTTATTTTCAGATTATTAGGCCATTTTGGGCAAACCATTGGTTTCTTAGGCCCCTTATGGTTATTGTTTTCTTTCTTTTGGAATTTTTGTTCGCTAATATTTTTTGGCAATGAGTTTACCTTGGAACACTTGTTGTATGACTTAACGTATATTTTTATAGACATGTTCCATGAAGTTGATTGTTTGGCCAATAGTGCTACCACAGACACTGTTTTACGTAATCACGTTTACTTTCAACTTCACACTTACTGAATCTTCAGTGACAACAGTTAGTGGCTCAACACTATTGATATAGGGGCATGGAAAGCCCAACTCATATTGCCTAATGGTACTTTGCTTACCATTAACAAGGCCTTATATTCACCTTGTTCTAGTCGAATGTTGTTGATTTTTAAGGACATTCGAGGCTAACAAATTACAATGTGAAACTATGAAGATCATCTTGAATACCCTAGAGGGATATGATGTGTCGCATACTTCGTACATCACATGGTCAACCACTGGAAAATATGACATACGTGATCCAGTTGATCACACCATGTGAAACTTGCTCGCTAGGTAAAGGTAGCCATAAGCCTTTGCATGCAAACAACTCTAAAGAGCACAACACTTTCTTGGAAATGATCTAATGAGATATTAGTGGACCGATCCAAGCACATATCCTTTTGCTACTTTATGGTTTTGGTTGATGCATCAACTTGATTATCACACGTGGCCCTGTTGTCCATAAGGAATGCTACATTTGCAAGACTCCTTAATCAGATCATTAAGTTAAGAGCGTATCACCCATATTATCCAATAAAATATATAAGACTGGATAATGCCGTAGAGTTTGCTTTGAAAATGTTTGACAATTATTGCATGAGTTTCGATATTGAAATTGAACATCTAGTTGCATATACACTTAAAATGGTCTAGGCAGAATCATTTATCAAATGTATCCAAATAGTGGCTTAAACCTTGGTAATGTGGTCTAAGCTCCTGATTTCTGCTTGGGGCTATGCAACCTTCCTATCACTAGAGGAAGAAGGTCGCACTTGTGTTCATGAAGAATGCTAAGATTTGATGTGGCTTGCCACCACTTTGACTCATCTTGATCATGAATTGTAAAATGCAAAGTCAAAGCGCATAGAACCCTAGATCTTTAGAGCGTTGCTTAGAATCTGCCAGATGCCTTTACTGATCTAGCGACAGTCACAAAATCACACATTCCTATTGCAAAGGTCCTTATAAGCATGTTGTTCCTAAAGTTGTCTCAGTCAGGCATTGTGTTCCCAAAGAATATGTAGTTTCTGAAGAATGAAGAATGACATTGGCAGCTAGGGTCCCTTCCCTAAAGTGAGGCAGACCCATTGGTTCAAGGAAATTCACAAAAATTATGAGTAACATCACATAAAAGATAACATCAGTCATCTGATATTGGTCTATCTGTCGCTACCTCGTTCGTTCCATAACTTGACATTGTTCTGGATTATGGGAATGTCCTGGATGAAGGGCATGAGAATTCTATCTTAAGGATTCTAGGATCACTTTCTAACTACACTTGCCTGGAAGACATGTGGAAATGAAACGAGATCATCATCGATGATGTGTTTTCTTTTGTTGTGGTCGTCCAAACAGTAAAGGGCGATTAAATTGAACCATGATCGGTTGTTGAAGCACATTGTAGATATGACTAGCCAAAACGAATAGAGGCAGTCCAAGTCAAACTTGATTTCTTAGCAAAACCGTTGGGTGTTTGGACCAGTCATTTCAACACCCTTAAACGTTGAAATCGCACGTGTTGAATAGACTTCAAAAAGGTAGAGTTCTATAAACCATTGGAGCTAAGATTGATTATTGTTCCTATGTAGTTCAAACTATCTAGGGGGCATTAGGCATAAAAAATTGGATATTTGTAGACAAGGAATAATAAGAACTTAATTGAATTATATTTAGTTGTATCTAATGATAAAACAAAAAAAAGGTTTCATTCTTTTTATGTTAAATATAAAAAAAAAAAGAACAAAAAACCATAGGCTTTAAATGGGTATTTGAAGGAAGCATAATGAGAATAATGAGGATCAGTTAGTAGTTTCGAAAAACTAGTATCTAATTTATGGACATGGTCAATACATATCTTTATAGAGATCTGGATACAGAGATTTTATGTGAAAGTTCCATCAGGATTGGTAATACTTGAATCAATGTGTTCCAGACAACAATACACGTTTTTAATTAGGTTGAAGCATTTACTATATAGTTTGAAACGAATTGCGAGTACTTGATCAGAATAGGATATATGAGCAACGAATTGCACCTATGCGTGTTTATTAAGCTCACCAATTTTGGCTTTGTGGTAATTGTTAGTATATGTCAATAATATGAACCTCAATGAAACTCCAGGAGAGATCCAAATGAATGCTATGCACCTGAAGAAGGAATTTGAGATGAAGGATCTAGGTAAGACTAAGTATTGTATTGACCTACAGTTCGAGTATCGTGAAAGTGGGATCTTAGTCCACCAATCGAACTACACTAGAAAGTGTTGCATTGATCTAACTTCCTAGAAGCAAAGTCATCCAATCATCTTATTGTCGTTCGATCTTTAGATCCTAAGAAAGACCCTTTTCATTCTAAGGAAGATGACGAGGAGATCTTGGGATTAGAATTCCCCTATCTTAGTGTTATTAAAGCTTTTTATACTTAGCCAGTATACTAGACCAGACATCTCATTTAATGTGAATATTTGGCTGACACGCCTCGATCCTGATATTCCTCGAATACTAGGATAGGCACGTGCTGGCCGACATCCGAGGTGACGAAAGCCATTTAGAAATGCATAAGAACGAGAAATAAATAAGACTTATGAATTTAATGGTAATTAATATGCAGATAAGGAACGTGTTCAGAGCATACAACTAACTAAAACACTAAAAGAAATATATAGATTGAATGAAACAAAGGATGGATCCTACATCGAGAGGACTCGAAGATGCCAATGCGGAAGTGCCTTGACGCCGGGATTGTATGCCTCGATTCTAAGTTCTGAAGGAGCGCAAAACAAATATGAGTGGACCAAGTTGATATATATATAATAAAACATTTATCAACATACTAACCCTAGGTTTTATGAAAACACATATATCATGATAAAAATAGGTTTTCCGAAGCCTAGCATGCCATGCAATGTCTCAAAACATATCTCGTAGATATAATAATCACTAGTGAATGTCCGATAACCCCCAGGCCCCATGCCAGCTCCCCATTTTTGTGCCAATTGCTAGAGGAAAATTACCCCTAGGCCCTGTGCCAGCTACCCGACCCTATGCTAATAGCTTGAGGAAAATCATCTTCAGGTCCTATGCCAACACCGTAACCGTCACCCAAGACAGAATCTATCCCTTGCCCCATAACGGAATAGGGACCACTAGGTAAGTACAAAGCCATTGAACATACATTTATTTGAAAGGCAACTTCATAGTATAAAGTCATCCATCATCTATACTATAAAGAGGTGTCTGAAACATGTTTTAAATATTATATCGTCATCCATCAGATATTCTATAAAGAACACGAGTTATAGAAAAATAGTAATAATTCAAACTAGCCTCAATAAACATATTGTCTCATAAAATGTAATCATTAAATCATGCTTTTCATGTATGCATTTCAACTATTAAAACATGCATTTTAGAAGGGGTACACTCACAATACTTCGTCGCCAAAAAGCCACGCAACTAGCGAAGACTGAAATGCCACGATTAATTACCCCTAAGCACATAAAGTGTACAATTAATAAAACTATATAATAGCAATTGAATTTGGGGAAACGGCCGTCAAAAACGAATTCAGGACGTCGAATTACCTTAAGAAAGATTCTGGTTAAATTTCTGAAAAGTCAATAGCGGAATATTTCACCAGGTTTGGGCTTGGTATCATACGGGCTGGAGGGCTGGAGGCCTGGTTTGGTGTGGCCTAAAAGCCTTTGTCCAAAGGGTTTAGGGTTTAAAGTGCACGGGCCTAAGACCTTAAAGGGAAATGGCTCATAGGCTTTTAAATTGAAACAAAAAGAAATAAAAAGGGTTGGGTTGGGCTGCCCAAGGTTTTGGGCTTGGCAGGAATGGCCCGAAGGGCCAGGAGTTTGGTGGGTTGCCGGACCTCAAGAAGAAAAAGGCTGAAATTCGACGGGAAATTAGATAAACTTTAAACGTTCATAATTTTGTAAATACTCAATGAAATCGAGTGATTCAAAAACGAAAATCATAGTTTTCAACAAGACGAAGAGAATGGTAACTCACACATCGTCTAACTCATTGTGTTTGGCCGAAAAATGCCTCAAAAGCCACTAAGGTCACTTGAAATTGGGTAAGATTCAAATGGATATAACTTCTTCAATACTCTATGAAATTGGGTGAAACAAAAAGGAAAGTTGTAGTACTTAGCGAGATGAAGAGATTGATACCTTGCATGCCCTTCAACTCGCCGTGGTTTGGCCGGAAATTACCTCTAAAGTGATGGTGCTTGCCAAAAAACTGGATTCCTCTAGTCCCGATTGTTCTCTGCAATTAATGAGTGAAACCACTCAACAACTACTTCATTCTAATGGCCGGAAATTGCCTCGAAAGTCACGGTGCTTGCCGAAAAACTGGATTCCTTTAGTCTTAATTGTTCTTTGCAATTAATGAGTGAAACCACTCAACAACTACTTCATTCTAACCCCAAAACACAACCCAAGAGGTTCATGGACTCACCTAGGCCGACTATTCGCTGGAGAAGAGACTACACAGTAGTGTAGTCCCAGTGTACGCAATATGAGGAGGGTTAAGTGCTCTTCCTTGCTTCAGGATCCGTGGAGCTCACGAGTCCAAAGGGTGAAGATGGGGAGTGGTGCTTGTCTGTGTGTGTGTGTTGTTTCTCTAGGGAGAAAGGGTTGAGAGAGTTGTTGAGATGGAGAGATAAGAATTGAGAGAGAGGAGAGGTGGGAGACTGGGGACAAATATTATGGGGTGGCCCCTTGGGCACACCATTTAAGACCCAAAAACCATTTTTAAAAGGAAAATATCCTCAAACTTAGTGAAAATACAAAAATACCTTTTTTGTTACATTGGTAGGATACAGTTCCATGCCAACACACCGCCACTAAATGACACTAAAGACATTTTTCAATACCTTAAGGGCAATGCAGAGAGGGGCATGTTTTATACCTACGCATCCTAGAAATTCGATGCATTGCTTGTTGAGTACGCCGATGCTAGGTACTTATCAGACCCACACAAAGGCATGTTCCCATACGGGTTATGTATTTACCGTCAGAAAAACCGCTATAATTGGACGTTTATAAAATAACGTTGGTTGCTACTTCGATTAACCATGTTGAACTCATAGCCTTTTATGAAGCTACATGGAAGTGTAGTTTGTTACGAGCTATGAGCATATTGTAAGTACGTGTAAGTTAACCTCTGCTACAAATGACATATTGATCATCCATGAAGGCTACACTACATGTATCAACTAGCTAAAGTTAGGCTTTATCAAGGGTGATGCCACCATACACATAACACCCAAGTTTTTCTTCTTGTATGAACAGTTGCAAGAGAAGAAAATTGAGGCCTGTCATATTGCATGCTAACCTATTTATCAAATCCCTGCTTAAAAGCTCATTTTAGAAGCACATTAGAGGTATTGGGTAATGCAGGCTTTTAGACCTAGCATAAGGCGTCTTGTTCATGCAGTTGTTTAGGAAACACCCAACCATGTGTTAGTTAGGAGGAGGCATCCCGAAGATGGCAACACTTTAGCCCGTGTACTCTATTTTCCTTTGCTAAGTTTTTCTTCCACTGGGATTTACTTAGAAAGGTTTTTAATAAGGCACCAGTACTAGTCTTCCGACCAGACAGTAACAACCATTCGTCACTTGAGCCATGCTTGAATTCATAGAAGTCCTCCTAAGGAGATTTGCCATTCTTAGGGGAGAAATCCACAGGAATACGAATTTATCCCACGCCGACTACCGATTCTTCTACCTACTTGAATTTATACAGGTTGTCCCTGTAAAGAGTATACATTTCATTTTTCATAGAGACAAGGACAAGGCATTGACATGGAGTTCCCGTGATTAATCAACTGAGCTATTCGTGAACGTCTAAGAGAAAGTGTTGCATGACTTTATGTTAGTCCACTAATTAGTGTAACTGTTGTACCCTTTTTGACATTGATTCCTTAATTAAATAGGCTCTTAATTCCTCAAATGGTTGAACAATTGGTTTTCCCTATTGAATTAGGAGTAGCCATGCCATTATATAAAGGCTGGCATGCTTTAAATTGTACTTTCTCCCATTCTCTCCTAAATTATTTTCTCATTTGACCCCCGCAAGCGCAACCCAGCGAAACTGCGACACACCACATCTCACTTGACTCCCAACTCAAAACCCTCCTCCCCCTCCTTCCCCATTCGCAGAAACCAAAATGTCCCTAACAATCTCACCCAACCTCTCCAACCCTCTACATTTCAATTTACCTTCATTCCTCCCAAAATTACAGCTTCACCCAGCCATGGCTTCCGCATCCGCTTATCCGTAAGCGACCTAGGACCCAAATTTCCTGCGTTTCGACCCGACCCAAAAGAAATCCGGGACCAAGGACCGAGGACCCGGAAGTCCGGGAGGTGGTTCGGACGCTCATGAGGAGCTTCAGTGACAAAGAGCCGTTGTTGAAGACGCTAAATAAGTACGTTAAGATTGTGAGGACGGAGCATTGCTTTATGCTTTTTGAAGAGCTTGGGAAGACTGATAAGTGGCTTCAGTGCTTGGAGGTCAGCTCAATTTTCTTTCTTTTCTGCAATTTTAGCTTCTGGGTATTTGAAATTGTTGAATTGTTTATTGTGTTTCGGTCTGTGGACGCCATTTATAGTCAAAAACTTGATTAATCGATATGGAAATGATAAACACACACCCTTTTTCTCCTCCTACGCACCCCTGCTTAATCCTTTTTATTGTTTCCGTTTGATTTATTCAATCCGATAACTAGAAATAAAGAGGCCACGCGAGAGGCTAAAAATGGCATGTGAAAATCAGCTTTCTAACCTATGTGGATTTGATATATAGAATGCAAGGAGAAATGTGTAGGTTTTAGTGATTAGGCAATTTGGTTACATTTTCTCACATTGTAAATAATGGAAACGGCATATGTTTTATGGGTTTTTAAGTCTTGGTGCGTTTGATAGCGAATGACTGCTAATTTTATGTTAGACATGTCAGTTACTCTGTGAGCATTTTATAGCAGAAATTTTGATAGGATGGAAGATACCTTCACTTATACAACCCACACTCAGGTGTTCAGATGGATGCAAAGACAGCGGTGGTACGTTGCTGATAACGGTGTGTATTCAAAATTGATCTCGGTTATGGGAAAGAAGGGCCAAACTCGGATGGCAATGTGGCTTTTCTCTGAGATGCGTAATAGTGGGTGCCGGCCTGATACTTCTGTCTACAATGCACTTATCTCAGCCCACCTAAACTCCAAGGACAAAGCAAAGGCTTTGGACAAAGCTCTTGGATACTTCAACAAGATGAAGGGAATGGAACGATGCCAACCCAGCATTGTGACGTACAACATTCTTTTGAGAGCTTTTGCACAATCTCGAAATGTAGAGAAAGTTAATGCTTTATTTAAGGATCTTGATGAGAGCGTTGCTTCCCCTGATATTTATACGTATAATGGTGTAATGGATGCATATGGGAAGAATGGGAATATAAGAGAAATGGAATCCGTGCTTTCTCGGATGAAAAGTAATCAGTGTAAGCCTGACATCATCACCTTTAATTTGCTGATTGATTCATATGGGAAGAAGCAACAATTCGATAAGATGGAACAGGTATTTAAGAGCTTACTTCGTTCCAAGGAGAAACCAACACTTCCAACGTTTAATTCAATGATCATAAATTATGGGAAGGCAAGGCATATGGAGAAAGCGGAACATGTATTCCAGAAGATGACTGACATGAAGTATACGCCAAGCTTCATAACATATGAGAGTCTTATCATGATGTATGGGTTCTGCGATTGCGTTTCAAAAGCTAGGGATGTATTTGACAGGTTGGCTGATTCTGGAAGGGAGCTAAAGGTTTCAACACTTGAATGCGATGCTTGATGTTTACTGCATGAATGGTTTGCCTGTGGAAGCTGATAAGCTTTTTGTCAGTGCAAATAGTATTGGGGTACGCCCAAATGTATCAACGTATAAACTTCTATACAAGTATTACACTAAGGGCAACATGAAGGAGCTTCTCGAGAAACTGCTGAAGTCCATGGAAAATGATGGTATTGTCCCTAATAAGAGGTTCTTTCTAGAGGCTCTTGGGGCATTTTTCTCTTCACCAGGGAGTCCAGGCTCCGTGACTGCTACAACTGCTTTGAGCAGACAGCAGGATGGCGAAAAAAGTTAGGTAGAGAAGACTAATAACTTGGTTTACATATTTTTCTGATTTTTCTTCTGGTAGAATCAGGTTCGATGCAAATATAGCATAGAGTTTTTGGCTCCAGCACCAGATTATCATGGCACCATGGAATTACTTGGTCATATAGTAAGTGTTTTTTTCTCTGTTTTTAATCGTTGTAAATGCCATTCATTTTTTCTTTATGATGAAAATTTCTAGTTTGTGCTTACAATATGTATTTTTTTCAGGGTATTGTTGGTAATTTATGTCTTTAGTTATCTCTTATTGAACTCCATGACTATTTAAAAAATTCTGTACTCAATAAATCATGTATTTGGATCTTACAGTAATCAAGAAATTTTTTCGAGTTTACTGGTTTTGTGATAGTAAAAAGATTTAGAAAAACCTAGGAATTTTGACGACAATGTCACTAAAGTTCATCTTTCACAGCTGAAAACAGAACAGTTGTGAAGAAAAGATGTTCAAAATCCAATGAAACTGAAAGAGAAAACAAGATTTGTAATAACCTAGTATGTTAAGGACAATGTCATTGATGAAGTTCATCTTTCAGAGCTGAAAACCGAACAGAACAGTTGTGTAGGAAAGAAATTTCAGAATCAGAGGAAAGGATTATGTTAATTTTTATAACATAACTACGATAACTAGTTAAAAATTGAAAGAATTAAAGTAGTAGAATTTATAAACATAAAATAGAAGCTCATAAAATTTAAGAGTCCCGGATGTGATAACCAAAATTTAGGTGCGGCAGAAGCTCCTGAATTTCTCTCCTGCTCTAGACTTGTAGTTCTTCTGCCTTTCAGAAACCATAGGGATGAAAGATTGCATAGTTTTGATATTATGTTCTAGTCGTTCTTGTCAGTTTTTGATGATGTGTTTTTTTTTTCGTTTTATTGATTCCATAGTGGATTTGTTTTTTTTTTTTTTTTTTGCAAAGTGGAAAGATTTTGTAACATATAAAATGATTGCAGGAGAATGGTGGAGCCACTGGTAAGAGGCCAAAACGATGTCGAAGCTAATTCTTCGAGAACTTTTGTTAGATAGATAGCAACGTTTCTTCTCCAGAAAGCTTTGTTTTGTATTATGTAGTTTTCTTTTTTGTTCTTAACAATGCAACTGGTGGTGGCACTCTTAGTTTCTATGGCCATGGCGGCCCACGGTGCTTCTTTTGTGTATTTCGACTGTGTAAACTGAAAACTGCTACGTTGAGTGTATTCTTTGACGGGTTCTCAATAAATCACCACGCATTTGACTTCTGCTTCTATTTGTCTCAAAGGAGGCCATTTTTAATGCGGGAAGGGGCGTAACAATGTGACTTCTGCTCTCTCTAGCGCAGAGATGAAACATAATCAACTTACATTTGGAACAGCTATTCGAAATCTTAGTGACATTTGCATTATCTACCATTAGACTTTCTGCACGCGGTCTTACGTGTGTGAAAGATTTATTTATTTATATTTATTTTTTATCACGGTACCCGCCCCTAAACATCACTTTTACAAATTTTTCATGATTGAGTAAACGGAAATGGTAAATGTTAAACTGTAGGACGTGGGTTAAAGTTTTTGAAGATGCCATGATCAAATGACTTCGCATTTTCTAATCATTGTATGCAAACACTTTTTCTAATCAAGCGGGGGACATTTGTTTATTTCGTGTTAAGGTTGACCATGCAAACAGTGATTACTGTTAATGGTCGCCAATACAATAAGCAAACTCGAACACACCCAAAATGCAAACAAAACTGATACGGAAAGGAATACAATAGTTTATCTAATACATTATCATGTCTATCTAATACACTAATAAATAAGGGAACTGTTATTAGTATTTCAAAAATCTCATTTCACACTCTAAACATTTTATAATTAGAACTAAAAATACACTTGTGAAGAGTGTACAATGATGTTTTTGAAGTGCTAATAACAGTTCCCATAAATAATTATGTTTAACAGAAGAGATCTAAAGCCAAAAAGATCAATAGGTTGAAAAGGAAACTTCTCCACCACACACGTTCAAACCCTTCTCTTATAAATTGGAGAAGCAGTGAGAGGTGACAATATATTATTTTAAAATTTTAATATATAGTGAATTTTATTATGATTATTTTATAATTTCTTCTACTGTTTTTAGGTTTCTAAGTTTCCGGTACATTGATATGTTTAAGGAAGTTTATGTTCGACCTGGGTGCAAGACGCTGAGCAACTCCATACAAGTTTTCCTTTAACTGTTGCTTTTCTTTCATTTATAAAATTAAAAATATTGATCTGTATTTTCTTATTATAGGTTACTATGCTCTCCTCCACGAGGTGGCATCGCAGCTTATCCTAGATACCCCTATCGAGCAGGTGACTTCGATCGAGGATGCGGTAATTTAGATCTTGATTATGGGTTCGACGATAACAGTCCTTCGAAAAGTTGCACACATTTTCTTTCTGGAACGATTCCTACTCCATTAGGGTTTAGAAGAAATAATGAACTCTTTTAGAGTATCATGGAAACAATTGTGAAGGATATGATTTGGCTTTCTATAATCTTCAAACCGAGCAAGTCAACAGAACTCGAATCCGGTTGGCACAAAATTCCCTTTCCGCTACTATGCAGAGACTTTTGTTGAAAGTTTAGTTTTAATCAATAATTAGAAGGAACAAGTTAGATTATCACATCTTTTCTTTTCTTTTCTTTTCTATGTGAATTAAGTATTTTTTTTTCCTTTGAAAATGCACTCGTACTTTTTGTCTTTTGGGGTGTGCTAACAAGTTGTAGTTTGCAAATTTTTTAATGTGTCCTTCGATTCCTTTTTTGTTTTGGCTTGTTAGACCATCTTCAAAGAGATGTCAAAATGTTCAAATCAGCAATAACAGTAAAAGAAGACAGATGCAATGTTCTCCAACCAAGAGTCAAATCTGATGTGACATGACATGGAATAACAGCTTTCCCTTTGTTGTTAAATTTGATAGCAATTTCAAATATTTTTTATTAATATTTATCAGATATATACTGGGTTAATCGAAACTGGGAAGTTAAAGCGGACTTACAGGGAGGAGGAGGGTGGAGACGATGACAGAGACGACGGATGAAATGGCAGCACATACGAGCTGTCGGATCATGAAGTTCTTGAAGGAAGGAGGAGGAGGAAGACAGGATTACAGTCGGGGTGTAGAGAATGGCTACGTAGAAAAGCGCCATGGTAACGCAAGCCACCACTGGCACTACTTTCGAGACGCCGTCGTCGTCCATTTTTCAGCTGAGAGACGGAGACTCCCGCTCACTGTTGTGGTCGTTGGTATTGAGTTTTTTTTTTTTTTGAGTTTTTTTGTTGACTTGGATTTTCAGAAGGACTAATTGGAATTTAATAGTTTAGCACCATGGCAGCGCAACCCGTCTTGTTTATGCTGCTTTCTCATCAAGCAAACCCAGAAAATAATAGTTTTATAAAACAAAAAGAAAAAAAATAGTGTAATAAAATAATATTTAATTTGACATATCGGGTGGAGAGCAAAATTTTGAAAGATGTCAAAATGCCACATAGGCTGTCAAATTCAAATTTTATGTTTAAAATTTGACATCTCCTTTGGAGATACTCTTAACTAGCTTGATTGAGAGTTATTGGGAGAATATCTCTTCATTGATGACAAATAATAAGATTACACTTGGTATTTATACAATAGCATAACGCACACACTTGTGCTGCCAACTTATCCTAGCTACCAGAACAAACTTAGCCTAACTAATCACACCACTAACAACATATTAAATAGAATTAATTAAAGCTAAGTTTGATCTTTTACAAGAGGCCTTGCATTGTATATCGGCATACCACTCAAACAATATTAGGAAGTTACCCAAGTCAAACCAGTGAAATCTTGCTCCTTGTGTCCATGTAACATGAAATTCGAATAAAGTAAGAATGTAAAGAGTTATCACAAGGGGCATTAAACTGATAAGAGAAACCCAATATTTCCCCTCACTCCAACTTATAAAGTTCCAGTGAAGTGGAAAGCGTGATGCTTACGGATGGATGAGCGAAACTAAAGTCCCAATCATCACATGTGATGGTACCTGCCTTCGCACCCAAAACACAAATTTATTCTCAAAAAATTGGACAACAGCCGGCCGAGATGAAACCGAATGAATGAAGAACAAAATACCCCAAGATCAACTCTCAGATCATTGATATTGAAGGGATCAAAATTCAAAACAGCCAGTGCTCAATTCATTTTGGGCAAAGCCAAAACTTGCTTTCGACCTAATCAAGCCAGTTATACCCAGAAGCATATACATTTCATTCCAGCTAAATATAGACTTTGGTAATTGAAACAGAAAACCAAAAAGCCTCATATTGCCTCAGGCATGTTTGATGAAACCTTAATCTTTAGCATGAACCTTAGATCACAATGATACAAATAGAGCTAGAAGACATACCTGACGAAGCCAAGCTAACATTGTCAGTGGTTGTAAATGCATGTTTATATCACACCTTTGAGCAAGAGATATAAACTGCCATTGCCCTTTATTGTACAGCCATCACTACATGATCTTATCATGCAATTATATCATGTCTTTGGACAAGAATGTAGCCTGATCAATATGATGCTATACACTGATTAAAAACACCTGACAACTTATACATTCTCCTCTTTGGAAAAGAATGTGAACATTTCATGGGTTTTGAATCACAATGAAAGTAAATAGGAAATTAGTTATTCCTTATTCCTTTTGAGTAAACCTTCATCTTTCTGAAGAAGCAGCGATTAGTACAGATAAACAAAAAACCCAACTTTCAATTTTCGAGAAGTAATAAATATAGAACCAGTTGTAAGTGACTTATTTCAAGTCCAGGTGCAAAAGAGTTAGGGTTTTTCAAAGAATGTTCGAAGGATTAGAGCCTGTTAATTTGGCTCTGATACCAAATGTTGGAATTTAAGTAAATTAACAGAAACTCTAATCACAATTCACAATACATATATATTTATATATCCATCGTTAGTCTCAAATTTACAAATGATCGTTAGTCTCAAACTTGAAGAAGCCATGGATGTCAAGTAGTTTCTTCTACCCACTAAGAGACCTTATGTTCAGATGGTGATAGAGTCAAGAATGCTGAATGTATTTCTCTGTGAGCAGGGAACTCTTGCACTTATAGAAGCAATGGCAGCCAACTCCCATCTATCATGGAGAGTTGGTTATTTTTCCTTTGCTTCAAAGCCCGATCGTGTAGAGGTGGTTGTGATTAGTGCTTCCTTTCAAATGCACGATGAAAGTATACCCCTCAATTATATGATGTAGCTTTCCATGTGTCCAAACTCTTATTAATTTGTATTACCAACATATTATTTCTCCTTTATCTATAACTAGTTGAGTCCACATAGAATTCTTACATATCATATCTCATCTTTTAAAATTGACAATGTCATACCTCATCTTTAGAATTTGATCCAATGTTATACCTTCCGTTAGCTTGGTGTGAATTTCTTAGTTAAATGCTGACGTGACTTGATCCGAGGCCCACTTTCTATTAAAAATTAATAAAAAATGATTAAAAACTAAAAAAAAAATCATTTAATATTTTTTAAATATTAAAATAATAAAGAAAAGTTAAAAAAAAAAAAAAAAAAAAACTCTTAGTTCGTCCTTTCCCCCCCCCTCAACACCCTTCTCTCTCTTCTCCCCCATCTTCATTTTCTTCTCCCTTCTTGCAACCTAGAAAAAAGAAGAAGAAAAAAAAAAAACCAATTTGTCCCCCCCCCCCAAAAAAAAAAAAACCCATCTTCATCTTCCCCGACCCCCTTCCTTTCTTTCCCTTCCTATCTTCCCTAAACCCTCCACACCCACCCTCGCACCCACTACCTGCAGCCCAAAAAAAAAAAAACAAAACAAAAAAACCTAGAGAAAAACCTAGATCCCGTTAAGGTAGAATTGGGAAACCTTTGCTAGGCCGATTCCGCGGGTGGAGAACCTGGGCACGGAGAAAATGGGGGGAATGGTTGTCGAGGGAAGAGGATGGGTGCGAGGTTGGGTGTAGAGGGTGGGTGCGAGGGTGGGTGGGGAGGGTGGATGCGTGGGTGGGTGTAGGGAGAAGACAGGGTTGGGGGGGGGGGTGGGGAAGGGGGAAAGGGGAAGACAAATTGGTTTTTTTTTTTCTTTCTTTTCTTCTTTGCAGGAAGGGGGAAGAAGATGAAGATGGGGGAGAAGAGAGAGAAGGGTGGGGGGAGGGAACAAACTGAGGTTTTTATTTTCAAATTTTAAATTTTTTAACTTTTCTATATTATTTTAATATTTAAAAAAAATTAAATGATTTTTTTTAGTTTTTAATAATATTTTAATAATTTTTTATAGAAAGTGGGTTTCGGATTAAGTCACGTCAGCATTTATTTGAGAAATTGATGCCAAGCTAACGGAAGGTATAACATTGGACCAAATTCTAAAGATGAGGCATGACATTGTCAATTTTAAAAGATGAGGTATAATAGTTTTGTGAGACCAATAGTTAAGGTAATTTGGTGTAATTTACCCAATTAATATTTAAGTCTCTGAGTTGGCTCAGTTGAACAACTTATAATGCACAACGTCATGTAGTCTTTCGTATCGTGCTATATAATTCTCCCTTCAAAATCTTTTTGTTTGAGCATATGTTTGTAGAGAATAACTCTTTGTCATTCCATCGCGCTTGTATACCCAATCTCTCAGCCATCTGCGGGTCTTGAATGACATAATATTTCTTCATACACAAGACTAGGGACATTCAATATATAGATAAATTCCCCAATCACGCACCCTTAACAAAATCACATTTACAAGTACCATTAGTGTTAATTTTTACATATAGAAGGCATAAAAAAAATACATATTCTTGTCGTCTTTGGTATGAAAAGAAAGCCGAATATGTACAATGAAAAGTACAATCTAGTCTCCTCTAAGCCTTCTTTTCATCATGGTCATACGCAGTGTAATCATCACATAGAGCCTATCTTGTACATTATCTAAGAATTGAAAGTAGGCATATCTCCATGTCTTCTTAACAATTAAAGAACCAAACACTCCCCAAAACCCTACAATGAAACCCAGTGCAATGAAAATATACAACCATGGAAATTGATGTCCACTGTCCACAACTTGGTTGTTCTTACCATCTACATCAATGACCTTAATTGGTGGACACTCTTTGGGAAGTGGAGCACCACATAGTTTTGAATTCCCCTCAAATGCAGAAGCATTGAAACTCTGGAGTTGAGTGCTTGTTGGGATTGGTCCTTCGAGATTATTGTACGAGACATTTAAATATTTTAAGAAATTAAGGCTTGCCAATGACAACGGAATGTTTCCAGACAATTGATTCATGGAGAGGCTTAAATTCTCTAGATTTTTGAGGTTGGATATTTGTTCTGGAATGTTGCCGGAAAGTAGTTGCCACTAAGATCCAAGTTGTGGACAAGGTGTATTTGGCCGATCTCAGTAGGTATTTTGCCATGAACGTGATTGCGAGATAGGGTTGTTGTTGGTGGCCAGTTGGAAAATCTTCGTGGGTAAACTAGGTTTGAAGCGGTGAAGATAGGCAGGTCAACATAATCGTCTACTTGAGTTGTGGTCGGTTCATGTACCAACCTTGTTAGTCCACAAAGTTCTTTTGGAAATTCACTGGAAATTTGGTTGTCTTTCAAGGACAAGAACAAGAATTTGGGAAGAGTCGCCAACAATCTAGGAATTGGCCCAGTAATTCTACTACCTGCCACAATTAAGATGTTTATATTCTTGAGTTTTGAAAACCATAACGGCATTTGACCAGTAAACTCACAATAATAAAAAAAGCAACATTCGAAGATTTTGGAACCCACTGAAACCAAGCATGCCTTCATCAGTTGGAATTTCCTTGCCATTGAACAACTGTGAAAGGATGAGCGTTTGAAGACTTTTGCAATGCATTAATATCTTCATTGACCCAGTGATGTTGGTTAAGCTACTCAGTGAGAGAAAGGACAAAGACTTCAATGAAAGAATTTCAGGTTGTATTTGTCTTTTTAGATTATTTGCAGTCAAACGAATAGCTTTTAGGACTGGCATGAATAAAGGCTTGTTGGAAGTGTACCGGTAAAGTGGTTTAGAAATAGGTCAAGTTTACTAAGGTGACTATGTTTCGAGAAATTGAGCATGGAGATATCTTCTTCCAAGTTGTTGGCTGCCATATGTATTTCTACAAGGTTCGTGCAATTCATCAACAATGGGGCCTAAAAACCTTCGAAATAGTTGTAATCAAGAGCAAGTGTTTCAATTTGGAGAGCTTTCCAAAATGGGGAGGGAGTATGCCACTCAATTGGTTAAATGAGAGGTCAAGGATTGCAAGGTTGGTGAGGTTGAAAATTCTCTCTCCTACAACTTCATTGAGTGAATTGGAAGGGAATGCAATTTCTTCGAGTTTGGTGGCATTGTAGATATAATTCGGAAGTAATCTTGAGTAGTTAATATAATCAGCATGAAAAATTTGCAATTTTGAACACTCCCTGAGTCTAGGAGAAATCTTGCCAATGAATGCATTGAAGGAAAAATCCAACAGTGGTTACCTGATGTTATCATCCACCTAGCCAACATGTTTACTCACAATGGATGTTACCTTCTTCGAAAATGAATTGTTTTTTCTTCCTAGCTATATTCCTCAAAGGGAGACAACCTTAGATGAAGACTATGGTTGGTTTGATGTACCTGTACATGCCGACTACCCAAACAATGGGTGTGTTGAAGATCGTGAAAGTGGGCTTATGAGTATGGAAACAAATGGGACAAATGATGGGCTTACTGATAAGCGCGATGATGGGCTGCTAATAGAAATAGCGACATTTGGGTCACATAATGGTACCTGTCCATATGAGCTTGAGCTCTTTCCAATTGCTGGAGGCTCTACCATCACTAATGCCAGCCCAGATGGGCTTCCCGTTGATGACGCTAGCCTAGATAGGCTACCCGCTGCTAACACTTACCCAAATGGACCTTCTGCCACTTGTCCGAGTATCATCTCAAGAAACAACCCTTCTCACACTCTTCTAGTACGAGTCTATGATCCAACGGATATCCTTAAGGCAAGTGCTCACTCCGAAATTATTAAACCACTTTATGTGTTACCTCCTAGACAGATTCAAGGAAAGCCACCAGAAAGGTACTCTCCAGAAGGGAAGGTACGATACCCTATTGCGAAGTGTGTCTCCACTCGTCGACTCTCGCCGAAATACTGTGCACTTGTTCAACAAATGGAAACCATCAAAATACCTACCAGAGTGGAAGAAGCCTTGAAAGATCCAAAATGGATAGAGGCAATGCAAATTGAGATGGAGGCATTACAGAAGAGTAATACGTGGAGTGTGGTTACACTTCCTAAAGGAAAAAAGACAATGGGATGCAAATGGGTGTTTACCATCAAACATAAGGTTGACAAATCAATTGATAGGTACAAGGAGAGACTAGTGGCCAAAGTGTACACACAGACATTCGGTGTTGACTATCAGGAAACTTTTGCTCCTGTTGCAAAAATGAATACTATTAGAATCTTGTTTTCTCTTACTGCTAATTTTGATTGGTCTCTAAGACAGTTTGACTTAAATAATGCTTTTCTATATGGGGATTTAGAAGAAGAGGTCTACATGGATATTCCAACAAGATATGGCACTACAAATTCCAGTGGGAAAATGTGTAGACTTCGGAAGGCGTTGTATGGTCTCAAGCAGTTGTCTAGAGTATGGTTTGGAAGATTTACTCTGCCATGAAAAAGTACGGATACAAACAAGGGAACTCAGATCTTACTTTATTCATCAAATGCAAGGATGGTAAAGTTACTTTACTCATTATATATGTGGACGATATGATTGTCACATGGGATGATACAAAGGAAATTGAACTACTACAGAGGTACTTGGCTTCCGAGTTTGAAATGAAAGATCTAGGGGGACTCAAGTACTTCCTAGGTATTGAGGCTGCTAGATCTCGAGAAAGGATATATTTGTCACAACGTAAGAATATGTTGGACTTGTTATCTGAAACAGGTATGCTCGCATGCAAACCAGCAGATACTCTAATTGTGTAGAATCATCAACTTGGGATCTATCAAGATCAAGTTTCAACAAACAAGGAGAGATATCAAAGGTTAGTAGGAAGATTGATTTACTTGTCCCTCACTAAACCAGACATTGCTTATGTAGTAAGTGTGGTGAGTCAGTTTATGCATGCACCGAGTGAAGATCACATGGTAGCAGTAATGCGAATCCTAAGCTATTTAAAGGGAGCTCCAGGAAAGGGTCTAATGTATAGAAAGCATAGACACATGGAGGTGAAAGGGTATACTAATCTAGATTGGGATGGGAATATTACTAATAGGTAGTTTGCATCAGGTTATTTTACATTCGTAGCCGGTAATCTTGTGACTTGGAGAAGTAAAAAACAGAATGTAATGGTGAGGTTGTCAACAAAAGCTGAATACAGGGGAATAACACATGGTATTTGTGAACTCCTATGGATTCGGATTCTTCTTACTGAGATTGGCTTTAAACCCAAGGGGTCTATGTTGTTGTACTGTGATAATCAAGCAGCTCAGGAGATAGCTAACAATCCGGTGTAACATGATAGGACCAAACATGTGGAGGTGGATAAACACTTCATAAAGGAGAAACTTGACGTTAAGTTGGTTGACATTCCATTTGTGAAGACGGAAGAATAGTTGGTAGATGTTCTAACACACGCAGTTTTTGCTAGCAGGTTCCAAGACTCACTTGACAAGTTGAGCTTAGGGGATATCTATGCACCAACTTGAGGGGAAGTGTGGACGTGAGTCAACCCCAGTAGAATAATTATGTATTAGGAATATAGTTGTGTTTCTTAACTTAGTTAGAAGTCCTTTATTTTTTTTTGTATCACAAGATATATTTCATATATAATGCCTCCTAGAGGGAGAAGAATAATATAACGATTAAACCTTTTGTCTTATAGTTTTATCTTGTATTCCCTTATTTTCTTCCTTCTTGCTTTCTCTGCTGATTGCGCAAGAAGTGAATTTTTTCCCCTTTTTTTCGTTCTTGGTTTTTGCTTTGTTTTTAGAGATATGAAGGTCAGTCTTCAATGGAATATCTTCTGTGACTTCTGATTTCTGTTTTAGAGAGATGAAGGTGAGTTTTCTAGCAGACATGGTGATGAAAGGGCGCAGGGGAGGGTTCGCATGATGCTGTTGCAAAAGAGAACCACAAAAGTTATTGTTCCTAAGCACATGAATTGACTATATACATACAATAAAATCGCACTAGATATAAGTATGAAGACACAAAGCAAATAATATAAAAAATATGCAGTTATTTCGAGAATACGGGTAAATCACATAAATCTCAATAATAATAATAATAATAATAATTAAATGTAGTATAATATGATATGCTCATCAGCAATAAATGCAGTCACACAAGTTATTTTATCATGAACAGGCTATGTATATAAATTTACGCTCTAGTATGGCAATTACCTGAAACTCGCTCTAAGTGCATCACACCTGGATCCTAGAATGCCTAATGAACGTAAGTGCAAGTGCAGTGTGAACATACACGTGAAGCATGTCCCAACCGTAACACAAGTGAAAGCATATGTAGATGAGCAGATAAAGATACATGTATGATCATGCCATATTTAGATTCACAAACTCATAAATCACAGCAACAACAACATGTATAATATTTCTATTTTTTTAGATCAAAGTCATGGCATGACATACCATCGTGCCTGCCTGTCTTTGAAATTCTTAGAGTAAGTTCTCCTCTACAAAAAATCATTCTACGAGTTTTTACAGGAAGGGGTTACCATATTACGAAAAACAAAGTTTTTAAAAACTTTTATTTTTGCCCGCTCATACTATTTGTTTTGCACTCCTCCAGGACTTATTAGCTATACTCTGGTGGAGACAAGGATCACTGGCAGTTTGTGATGTTCACTTCCGATAATGTAGGAAGTTATTTACGTGTAAATATTCTTTACATATATGCACTTTTATTAATGCTCTAATACTGCATGCATTATAATAAGGGTTAATCCCACACTACGCACTCTTAGTTTAATTTAATTTTGATATGAAAAGAAAAAGAAGCTATACTTAGTAAGGGGATATAAACATTACCCCTCATACAAAAAAAAAAGGGACATAAACCTTACTCTTCCTTAAAAAGAAAAAAAAAAAAATAGGAACGTACACCTTACCCCTTTTAAAAAAGAAAATACAAAAAAAAAAGAGCAAATATAAGCCAAAACACTCTAAAATAAAACTTAAAAAAAGAACTGGTATCAGAAATATACATATCTTTGCACTCTTCATTATGAAAAGAAAACCGAAGATGTACGATAAAAAGTACAATCTAGTATCCTCTAAAGAAAACCGAAGATGTACGATAAAAAGTACAATCTAGTATCCTCTAAGCCTTTTATTCATCATGGTCTTAAACACTGTAATCTTGACATGAAGCCTATCTTGTACATTGTCTAAGAATTTAAAACTGCACATCTCCATGTCTTCTTAACAATTAAGAACCACACACTCCCCCAAAATCCAACGATGAAACCTAGTGCGGAGAAAATATACAACCATGGAAATTGATGCTCACTGTCCACACCTTGGTTGTTCTTACTATCTGCATCAATACCTTTAGTTGGTAGACACTCATTCAGAAGTGGAGGGCCACACAATTTTGAATTCCCTTCAAACGCAGAAGCACTGAAAGTTTGGAGCTGAGTGCTTGTTGGGATTGGTCCTTCGAGATTATTGTATGAGACATTGAAGGATTTTAAAAAATTAAGACTTCCCAATGACAACGGGATGTTTCCAGACAAATGATTCATGGAGAGCTGCAAAGTCTCTAGATTTTTTAGGTTGGATATTTGTTCTGGAATGTTGCCAGAAAAGTAGTTGCCACTAAGTTCCAAGTTGTGGACAAGGTATATTTGGCCGATCTCAGTAGGTATTCTACCATGAACATAATTGAGGGATAGATTTATCGTTGGTGGAAGGCTGGACAATCTTTGCGGGTACATTAGGTTAAGGGTAAAGATTGGCAAGTCAATATAATCATCTACCTGAGTTGTGGTCGGTTCATGTACCAACCTTGGTAGTCCACAAAGTTCTTTTGGAAATTCACCTGAAATTTGGTTGTCTGCCAAGCTCAAGTAAAAAAGCTTGGGAAGAGTCCCCAAAGATCTAGGAATTGGACCTGTAATTCTACTACCTTTCAAAATCAACACCTCTAGATTCTTGAGTTTTGATAACCATAAAGGCATTTGACCAGTGAATTCACAATAAAAAAAAGTCAACATTCGAAGATTTTGGAACCCACCGAAATCAAGTATGCCTTCATCAGCTGGCATTTCCTCGCCTTTGAACGAATACGAAAGGAAGAGTGTTTGAAGACTTTTGCAATGGATTAATATCTTCATTGCTCCAGTGATGTTGGTTAAGCCACTCAGTGAAAGAAAGGACAAAGACTTCAATGAAAGAATTTCAGGTTGTATTTGTCCCCTTAGATTATTTGCAGTCAAACGAATAGCTTTTAGGGATTGGCATGAATAAAGGCTTGTTGGAAATGTACCAGTAAAGTGGTTTCGAAGTAGGTCAAGTTTACTAAGGTGACTAAGTTTCGAGAAATTAAGCATGGAGATATCTCCTCCCAAGTTGTTGGCTGCCATATGTATTTCTACAATGTTTGTGCAATTCATCAACGATGGAGGCAAAGAACCTTCGAAATTGTTGTAATCAAGAGCCAAGAGTTTCAATTTAGAGAGCTTTCCAAAATGGAGAGGGAGTACTCCACTCAACTGATTAAAGGAGATGTCAAGGATTACGAGGTTGGTGAGGTTGAAAATTTTCTCACTTATGGCTCCATGGAGTGAATTGGAAGGGAGTGCAATTTCTTTGAGTTTGGTGGCATTGTAGATATCTTTGGGGAGTACCCCTGAAAGGATGTTGTTACCAGCACGAAAAATTTGTAGTTTTGAACACCCCCCAAGTCCAAGAGAAATGCTACCATTGAATGCATTGAGGGAAAAATCCAACAGCCTAATCAAGGGAGAAGAATGAAGACATATAGAGGATGGGATCAAACCTGAGAAGCTATTGTTGTGGACGTTGAAACTAGTTAAATTCCGAGCTTGTTGAAAGAATGATGATGGAATTGCACCATGGAAGCGATTGCTTGACAAATCCAATGTCTGGATATTGTGGGATGGTAGAGAAAAAGGTAGCTTTCCAGAAAGAAGATTAAAGCTTAAATCAAGGATCTCAAGACGATTCAAAGACAAGAAGAATTCTGTTTCAAGTGATCCAGAAAGTGAATTGTGAGAGAGATTTAAGTGGGCGAGGTGTGTGAGATTTCCTAGTGATGATGATGAGGGGAAAATAGCTCCTTTGAGACCTTTGGAGGATAAGAGCAAATGGGTGACCAAACCATCCTGATTACAAGTAATGCCATTCCAACAACAACAGTTAACTGAAGTCCACTTTAAGGGGGGAGAAGATAGGGTGGAGGTGAAGGATAGAAGAGAGGCACGCTCAGTTTGGTTGCATGCATGAACATTTGTAGAGATGATGTGAGAGAATAAGAGGATGAGAAGAAAGCCATGAGCCATTGGGTTAGAAAGCAAGTTGGTCTAGCATAGATATATTTCTTTACATTCGGAATTCTCAAAGGTATATATAGAGCAACTAATTGCGTGCATAATCCGAAGTTCTTTTGTCTTCTTTCTTTTTTCAGCCTGCAAACGATGAATCATTAAAGCTCGAAAACGATAGCGGTAAACATCACAGCAATCTGAAAAATTGGCAAACAACCATAACCGTACAAATATTCTGAATTAAGGAGGGGCCACCATGAAGGGACTAGAACTTATCCCTTTGTTTCTAGGGGGTAGTTGGAAAACCAAATGGGGCATTTAATTTAGAGGAGCAGAAGAATACGAAATGACACCGAACACGGTTTTCATACATACATGTTGGTTAGTATTATCAACATTTCGTATTTGGCGTGCCAAAACTTGAATTGACTCAACTAAATAGAAATTATCTAGTTTCTATCTAAGTGAGTCGTCACCTAAGCAGTGTAGACAGGTACCTAGACGAGTGCCTAGGTAGATCTAGGTGCTGTTTCTTATTTTTAGACGCCTCAGAATTAATCGTGTCAGTGGCCAGCCGCCTAGGACCTAAGCGGGCTATGGCGGCCCTAAGCAAGGCCTTTTAACATAGCACTTCAAAGTCTACGACGGGCCATGTTTAGCAAATTAGTTGAAGACAATAACATTCAAAAGCACTAATGCCGTTCTTGTTAGGTAATTAAAAAAAACATAAGAAAATCCTAAAACTAACCAGATTATACTTCGGTCTATGAGTTAACTCCCTCTTCAGTCTCTTTTGGTCCGAGCAACATCAACAATGTATTGATTCAAGTGCTGACCACATATTTTGGTAGAGAATGACCCTGTGACATGCCGTCGTGCTTCTATACCCCTTCTCTGAGCCATCTGTGGGTCTGTTATGAGTTTAGCCTTAGCCAAAGAGAACTCTCTTGGGTTACAGTCACACAGAAATCCTGTCTCACCATTCTTCACTGTCTCTACAGGGCCCCCACTGTTGCACGCAATGACAGGTTTATGAGCAACCATTGCCTCCAGAGGTACAATGCCAAAGTGCTCATCCTGCATATTTGAATATCTCATCAATTTCATTCTCCCCACAATATCTGATAAACGGAACAAAATTATGTAATTTTCCCCTTTGGCGCATAAAGGACGCATAGGCAATGGGAGAGAAGTGCATTTCTTTCTGCTGTCAAGCAAGAGGTGATGAAGTTAACTTGATTGGACACTCCTTCCGTTTCTGCTAGACTTCTGAGCACCTCCAAGTACTCAACATTTTCTCTCAAACGATTATCAAAGCCACCTAAAACATCGGACATGTATTATATTTATCATTCCCGTATGTGTTCATATGCAGATCTACCAATCAATTAAGGAATGATACATGGGTATATCAATGTTATAAGTCAACCAGTACACCATTGGAGTAGAATTGATTCCTCTTGGTACATGACCCACATAAGGGTTGACACCAAACCCAAGAAACTTCTTCCAGCTCATTTCTTTGGACTTAATGGTCACTCTGTATGTGTGTGTGTATATATATATATATTTTCACATATTTCACGCAAAACGAAGTGGAAATATCTTCACAAAGAACAAGGGAAAATTTGAACACCCCATACAGGGTTCTGATTCGGCTGTACGTCAGACAAGCTTATAAAACTGTTCTTAAAGGGACATAAGATACTGTAAGATAACAGCACAATAGTTCATTGC
The DNA here is from genome assembly GCF_019419815.1 of Pyrus x bretschneideri. Taxonomy (NCBI): domain Eukaryota; kingdom Viridiplantae; phylum Streptophyta; class Magnoliopsida; order Rosales; family Rosaceae; genus Pyrus; species Pyrus x bretschneideri. The sequence continues at coordinate 337,672 of NW_025999805.1, read as the reverse complement.
TATTTCGACCACATACGTTTTTTTTCTTCTCATAAATTACAATTCTAGGATTGGCTATGGGTCTAAGCCTTCCCTAAAAATTCTAGATATATGTTAGTGTTTCATAATTTACCAAGAAAAACACAAAAGAACATCTTTCCACATCCAGATGCAAATGTTAAATTGCAGGATCCGTAAAGCTCTCAACAGGCAAATTAAGAGGGAAAGCTTAATCACACAACCAGGGTGATTACTGCATGCTTCTACTTGGTTATTCATAGCCTAACTAACAGATAAACAGTCTTCAACAGCAACATAAGTAATGAAGGAACATGCATTTCCGTGTAGAATCGTTAAGATTAGTAGATTACTCAGGGGAGATAATAAGTAGGAACTTGCCTGCAATTGTCAAGGAAGCTTCAGCCAGATCAGAACCTTGAAGCATATCCCCTTCGAGCGTATGAAGCAAAGCAAAAGCTGAGATTGCCAGGTCTATATTCTTTTTCCTCTCAAAACGATTGATAGACAGAAAATTTAGCCTGGAATGAGAAAACCAAAGGAGGAAAAAAAATAGTAAATACCCGATGAAATTCTGAGAAGAAAATGTTCAAAGTTATGGTTAGATATAGAATTATAAAGGTAGTATAAATTAAAACCAATGGGCACCAGCAGATATACAAACATGTTCGTAACTTGTAAGAATTGGCTGGTTCATTAAACTGATTCACATTGACAGCTGGCTCAATCCCTCGTGCGTCAAGATGCTTAAATGTCTTCACAAACATAGATGCTGTGACTTTGCTGTTAACAAGAATCTTATCTGCCATTCCTGCAGCAGTATTTATCAAAAAGAAAAAGGAAATCTAGTAAGAAATAGTGTATACTATATCCACAACAAAATAACACTGAAAAGATGCACAAGAAAAATTAGATGAATGTCATAAAGCCCAGATATGGAATCAGACCAGTTGTCATTTCTTCTATGAAGTCTATGGGTTTTCTATATATCCTCCTCAAAACAGTTGTGTGTTGACTGTTGAGACAGCAATAAATCCGGAAAATGACAATAAAACAAAACCAGAACAGAAGGATGCAATGCTTTAACAACTCTAATACCAGATGCTACCGGATAACAATTCATACGAAATAGGTGCAAATACCTTTGTTGCCTTCTTAAGCTTCAGCAGTGGGATGACAACGGAAACCTTATCTGTTAGTATTACATCAAACGATGGCCACATGACCAGCATGCAGAGAGCAACAAAAAGGCACCGTATATACGCACACCAAGCATGGAGTCGATAGAATGTATGTCGGGGTAGGAAGGCACCATATACAGTAACTGGAAAGATACCTGTGAAACCAAATGACAGTAAAACATCAAACTATGCAGTGATCTTGAATGACAGTTGATCAACACGAAACTGAGAAAAATAAAAAACGAAAGAAAGGAAAACATGTTCTATTTGTTCCAACTTCTATATGATAAGCTCATATTTATATATATTTTATACCAAATTCACTTGTCTTTTGTTAGTTAGTTCCTTATATTTTTGAGTTATTTACTTTGTTTTTGTGTTTTGTAGGATTTGTCAAGTAAAGAAAAGAAAAATAACACAAGTGGAATTTTAAGTAATAAATTCGTCAAAACTGCCTGTGCAGGTCAGCTGACTTTGGAAGCAAGTTTCGGACAGCTCAGAATGAATTAGAGAATGAGCCTTATATGCTGGAAAGCTACGGATGTCTATTTTCTGGAGCATTTTGCGGATTGTTAATATCATTTTTCTAGAAAAAGTTATGGCCGTTCTAACACTGAAAGGTTCCCAGGAGGATGAGCAGTTTGTAATTGACAAAGAAGCATTGAAAGCAATAAATCCCATAAAACTAACAGCCAAAACTGATGCAGCCAAGAACAAGCCAGCAAACACCTATTCAAATATCAGAGGAAATGAAAAATTAAGTGAGAGTAATGGGCATAAAGGCTGCCCAAAGTGTTACAATTGTTTTAGCATTTCCTCCCACTTATTGTCATCACTAAATGGCTGTTAGTGGGGTGAGTTATGGAGAAAAAACTGTGGCAGCAGAAAAGAAGAAAAGACCTACAAGTTGCAGCAACAAAGAGGGGGAGAAAAGGTGTGAAAAAAGATAGAAAAAAAAAGAAGCAAAGCAAGGGAAAAAGGCAAGGCTGCTACGTTGGGGAAGGAAGGAAAGGAAGGAGGAAATCTTGGCATTCTTTTCTCTCGGTTTTATCTTCTCAAACTCATGTCTTTCTTTTGGTTTAATTTTAGAATTATGTGTAACTAATTTTTAGTAGTTAGGGGCTATTTTGAAGCCCCTAATATGATTGCAAGTTTGTTATGACATTTCGTTTGAATTACTTTTACGAATTGATGAAAATTGGTTCACTACTTGTCTCATTGATGAATTCTTTATGTGTTTTCTATGGATCCACACTTAGTAAGCATATCTAGGATTCTAATGCTATGAATATGTGTGTGCTTGCCCTTGTTGAATGAGGACCTACATATGTTCTAGAGTAGTATTTGTTAATTGCGATTAACATGTGAATCAATTTCTAGGATAAGTAAGACAACGCTAGTACTTACGATGCCTTGTGATGACTCAAATTCTTTTCGTTCTTAATGATTTCTACTTGTTAAATCTATGAACACACCATTCGAGATTGCATGTTAGGGACTAAGTTAAGTTGAAAACGCCATTCTCTTAACATACTACATAAGAAAGAGTAATAGGTTGAGTTCTAACATTGAGCCAACTTGAGCATCTTCATCCAAAAATGAAAGGAATTTGAATGAAACATAACATGTTTGCATGATTATTTGGTGGTGGATAGCAATTCCCCTAACTCGTTTTTCTTAATTTGTGAACTACTTAAAAATCTGTCTCTGTCTTGTTTTTGTTCGATTTAATTTAAATATCAAATCAACTCCAAAAATCCCAAAATTTGTGTGAGTGTAGCTCTGTGTGTCTAATATATGCATATAAAATTTCGTAGACTTTAGATAAGTGTAAGTCGGTCTAATAATTATTTTTCGGTGGCTGGTCAGTAGGGACAGCAGCCCAGTTTTTGTGACATTTTAAGTAGTTAGATAAAACAATCTTCTGCGGGAAAGACCCTTATTTTCATATGCTACAATTGACAAATATTATTGTTAATAAGAAAAATTAATAGGACATTTTTGTGCTACCTTGTGGTGTGCTTTTAATCCTATCAAATTTTTGGCGTCGTGTCGCCGGGCATTGTTATTTCTAATTGCTTATTTTCTTTTATTGTTTTCTTTTCTTGTCTAATTAGTGTTTTTGTTCTTGTTTTTATTTCAGGTACTCTTCGTAGTATATGCATACTCGAAGGTCCAAAAGCATTGATCTAGATTCCTACGATCCTGAGGTTGAACGAACATTTCGAAAGCTTTGAGGAACAATCAAGCAAAAGCGTGCATCGGTGTCTTTACCACCATCTTCTCCACCACTTTTGAGTTCGGAAGAGGAGGAAGAACCACAAGAAGGCATGGCTGATAACCGGACTTTGAGGGAGTTGGCAACGCCTAATACAGATCAACAACCATTGTGCATCACATATCCTAATGCAGGAGGAGGATTTGAGCTTAAGTCCGGCATGATTCACTACTTGCCTAAGTTCCATGGCTTCTCAACAGAGGATGCCAACAAGCATCTCATGGAGTTTCATGTGGTATGCTCGGGAATGAGACCAGCCAATGTGGATGAGGAGCAAGTCAAGTTGAGGGCATTCCCATTTACGTTAGAAGCTAAGGCAAAGGAGTGGCTTTATAATTTACCTCCAGGATCAATGAACACATGGGACCAGGTGAAGCAAGCATTCTTGGAGCAATATTTTTCGGCCACAAAAGCTGCAAGCATAAAGAAAGACATATGTGCAATCTGACAACAACATGGAGAGCCCTTTGGAGATTACTATGAGCGATTCACACATTTGGTTGCATCTTGTCCTAATCATCAAATTTCAGAGCATCTTTTAATACAATATTTTTAGGAAGGATTTTGTGGTACTGATCGTGTAATGCTTGATGCAGCAAGTGGAGGAGCATTCATGGACAAGACACCAACAAATGCTAAGGCATTATTAAAGAACATTGCTGGCAACACACGACAATTTGGAGGGAGAGATGAGCTACCTCTTAAGAAAGTTAACGAGGTAAGTGCTAACTCTAGTATTGAATTACAATTAGCTAACTTGACTAATCTTGTGCAATAGGTTATGGTGGCTCCAAAACAGGTGTGCGGTGTTTGTTCAATGATGGGACATGCCACGGATATGTGCCCTTCGTTAATGGATCAAGGTGGTCTTGAGCAAGCTAATGCGTTAGGAGGGTTTCAGGGGCAACAAAGACAAAAGTATGATCCATACTCCAACAACTATAACGCAGGGTGGCGCGATCATCCACACTTAAAGTGGAACAATCAAGACAACGGACAACAATCTGTTCCCAACAACTACAACCGTCCACCTGGCTTCTTTCAAGCAAGACCGCAGACACCGTTTCAGCCTCAACAACAACAAGCTCCAAGTAAGTCTCTTGAGGATTTAATTGCTTCTTTAGCTAACTCTACTCAATCTCATCAACAAAAAACAGACAAAGCAATTGAAAACCTTAAGCGCCAAATGAGTCAGTTAGCAAGTTTGATGGGGCAACAACACCAACCACGAAGGTTGCCTAGCCAAACCGTGGTGAATCCAAATGCGGAACAGATGAATGTTGTGACTTTAAGGAGTGGAAAAGAAGTTTTTGAGCAGCCAAGGATGCAAAAAGGGACGAGAAAAGATACAAATGAGCAAGGGGAGCAACAAACCAAAAATCTTGAGCAAGATGACGCTTCAACAGAAACTAAAAAGTCTCATAAAGATACAGAATTGAACAAAAAAGATTCGGATAAGGTAAGTAAAGAAGTTCAAAATTCATTTAATTGTCCCTTTTCCTTTTCCTCGTAGGTTTATGAAGTCTAAGAAAGAGCAAACTGATAAGGAAATCTTGGATACTTTCCGAAAAGTCCAAGTGAACTTACCTCTTTTAGATGCCATAAAACAAGTGCCTAAGTATGCAAAGTTCCTTAAAGAGCTTTGTACGAACAAGAGAAGATTCAATGATCAAGAAACTGTGGCATTAAGCGAGGAAGTATCAGCTGTTTTGTAGAGAAAGCTACCATCGAAGTTGAAGGATGCCGGTAGCTTTACCATTCCATGTGTAATTGGAGGGAAAAAGTTTGGAAGAGCATTGTGCGATCAAAGGGCATCCATCAATCTGATGCCATATTCAGTGTATGAATCACTAACCTTGGAGACTTGAAGGAAACAAAAGTAGTAATCCAGTTGGCAGATCGTTCAAATAGATATCCCAAAGGCCTATTGGAGGATGTACTTGTGCAAGTGAATGAACTTATTTTTCCCGCTGATTTTTTTGTTCTTGAGATGGAACATGACCCTATGCCTACTGCACTTCCTCTTATATTGGGAAGACCATTCCTTAGAACGGCGCATACGAAGATTGATGTCTACGATGGTACTTTAACCATGGAAATTGATGGAGAAAACGTCAAGTTCAAAATCTTCAATGCTATGAGGTACCCTAGTGATTTTGAATCTTGTTTGTCTATTGATGCGTTTGACTATTTTGTGCAGGATTGTTTTAATGAAGGTGTAGGACAAGACAATTTAGAGAAGGCGTTAGTGCATAGCATTACACATGGAAAACTTAATTATTTCGAGCACATTGAAGAAGAATTAATCCAGACAGTGGCAGCCCTTGAGTCTCTTTCACCAATTCGTGGTAAGTTTTCTTCCCATTTTATTTCTCTTCCTACTTCTAACAAAAAAATTCTTCCTTCTGTGATTCAGGCACCCAAATTGGAGCTTAAACCGATTCCTGAACATTTGAAGTATGCATTTTTGGGAGAGGATGAAACATTACTGGTCATCATATCATCACAACTCGCAGCAGAAGAAGGGGAGAAACTGATCCGGGTACTGAAGGATCACAAAACTGCCATAGCTTGGAGCATTGCATATATCAAAGGTATAAATCCAGCTACATGTATGCATAGGATTCTGCTGGAGGAAGGTGCAAAACCTACAAGGGAAGCTCAACGCCGTTTGAACCCACTCATGATGGAGGTCGTCAAGAAAGAGGTTATCAAGCTTCTTGATGTTGGCATTATATATCCTATCTCGGACAGCAAGTGGGTGAGCCATGTTCAAGTAGTTCCGAAGCGATCTGGAGTCACAGTTGTTAAGAATGAAGCTAGTGAGCTAGTGCCTACACGTGTGCAAAATAGTTGGAGAGTCTGTACAGACTACCGGAAGATAAACAGCACCACACGCAAGGATCACTTTCCAGTTCCATTCATTGATCAAATGTTAGAAAGGTTAGCTGGTCATTCTCATTATTGCTTTCTTGATGGCTATTCTGGATATAATCAAATTGCAGTTGCTCCGGAGGATCAAGAAAAGACGACTTTCACATGTCCATTTGGCACATTTGCATACCGGAGGATGCCGTTTGGACTTTGCAACGCCCCCGCCACATTTCAAAGATGTATGGTAAGTATCTTTTCTGATATGATTGAGAAAATAATTGAAGTGTTCATGGATGATTTTTCAGTTTATGGTGATTCTTTTGATACATGTCTACATAATCTGTCCCTAGTTTTAAAAAGTTGTCAAGAAACTAATCTGGTTTTAAATTGGGAAAAATGTCATTTCATGGTTTCACATGGATTAGTTTTAGGGTATATCATATCTGAAAATGGAATTGAAGTTGATAAATCTAAAGTAAAACTTGTTAGTTCTTTACCTCTCCCTACTACTGTCAGGGAGGTTCGTTCTTTTCTTGGACATGCAGGTTTCTATCGTAGGTTTATGAAAGACTTCTCAATGATTTCTAGACCCTTGTGCCGTTTGCTTCAAAAGGATGTAATATTTGATATGAATGAAGAGTGTGTGGTAGCATTCAACAAACTTAAGGAGTTGTTATCCACGGCTCCTATGATCATGCCACCAGATTGGAGTTTACCTTTTGAGTTAATGTGCGATGCTTCAGATTATGCTGTCGGTGCAGTTCTAGGACAACGTGTCAACAAAGTGCCACATGTCATCTATTATGCATCACGAACACTCAATGATGCACAGTTGAATTATTCAACAACAGAGAAGGAGCTTCTAGCTGTTGTATTTGCTTTAGAAAAATTTAGATCTTATCTAATTGGAACTAAAGTTATTGTGTTTTCTGACCATGCAGCTTTGAAGTATTTACTCACAAAAAAAGATGCAAAACCGCGACTCATTCGATGGATACTTCTGCTTCAAGAGTTTGACTTGGAGATCAAGGATAAGAAAGGGAGTGAGAATGTTGTAGCAGATCATCTTAGCAGACTTGTGCACTCAAACATAGAGGAAGATTTCATCCCTTTACGTGAGAGTTTTTCGGATGAGCAATTGTTTTCATTAAAGGTTACTGACCCTTGGTACGCAGATATTATCAATTACAAGGTCACTAAAAAGATTCCGGATGATTTTACACGTGCTCAGAAAGATAAGCTTGTCAAAACCGCCAAATACTACGAGTGGGATGATCCTTATTTGTGGAAATATTGCCCTGATCAATTGATTAGAAGGTGTGTCCCTGAATCTGAGTTTAAATCTATTCTAACTTTTTGTCATTCTTATGCATGTGGCGGCCATTTTGGAGCAAAAAGGACAGCCCTTAAGGTGTTAGAGAGTGGTTTTTATTGGCCTAGTTTGTTTAAGGATGTGTATGAGTTTTGTGCAACATGTGATCGTTGTCAACGAACAGGTAACTTGGGCCTAAGAAATCAAATGCCACAAACCTCTATTTTGATTGTTGAGATCTTTGATGTGTGGGGCATTGATTTCATGGGACCTTTTCCATCTTCAAATGGAAAATGAGCTTGGATTAGCTTGCTTGGTGCTAGCTAAGGTTCTTGATGATTTGTTTTCTTGAATGAAATTCTATGAGGGTCATATAGTGGGGAGCTAATGTTTTTCATGTTGCTACTTTTTCATGTTTTCTTTGTTTTGCTCGAGGACTATCAAAAGCTAAGTATGGGGGTATTTGATAAGCTCATATTTATATATATTTTATACCAAATTCACTTGTCTATTGTTAGTTAGTTCCTTATATTTTTGAGTTATTTACTTTGTTTTTGTGTTTTGTAGGATTTGTCAAGTAAAGAAAAGAAAAATAACACAAGTGGAATTTTAAGTAATAAATTCGTCAAAACTGCCTGTGCAGGTCAGCTGACTTTGGAAGCAAGTTTCGGACAGCTCAGAATGAATTAGAGAATGAGCCTTATATGCTGGAAAGCTACGGATGTCTATTTTCTGGAGCATTTTGCGGATTGTTAATATCATTTTTCTAGAAAAAGTTATGGCCGTTCTAACACTGAAAGGTTCCCAGGAGGTTGAGCAGTTTGTAACTGACAAAGAAGCATTGAAAGCAATAAATCCCATAAAACTAATAGCCAAAACTGATGCAGCCAAGAACAAGCCAGCAAACATCTATTCAAATATCAGAGGAAATGAAAAATTAAGTGAGAGTAATGGGCATAAAGGCTGCCCAAAGTGTTACAATTGTTTTAGCATTTCCTCCCACTTATTGTCATCACTAAATGGCTGTTAGTGGGGTGAGTTATGAAGAAAAAACTGTGGCAGCAGAAAAGAAGAAAAGACCTACAAGTTGCAGCAACAAAGAGGGGGAGAAAAGGTGTGAAAAAAAGATAGAAAAAAAAAGAAGCAAAGCAAGGGAAAAAGGCAAGGCTGCTGCGTTGGGGAAGGAAGGAAAGGAAGGAGGAAATCTTGGCATTCTCTTCTCTCGGTTTTATCTTCTCAAACTCATGTCTTTCTTTTGGTTTAATTTGAGAATTATGTGTAACTAATTTTTGGTAGTTAGGGGCTGTTTTGAAGCCCCTAATATGATTGCAAGTTTGTTATGACATTTCGTTTGAATTACTTTTACGAATGGATGAAAATTGGTTCACTACTTGTCTCATTGATGAATTCTTTATGTGTTTTCTATGGATCCACACTTAGTAAGCATATCTAGGATTCTAATGCTATGAATATATGTGTGCCTGCCCTTGTTGAATGAGGACCTACATATGTTCTAGAGTAGTACTTGTTAATTGCGATTAACATGTGAATCAATTTCTAGGATAAGTAAGACAACGCTAGTACTTACGATGCCTTATGATGACTCAAACTCTTTTCGTTCTTAATGATTTCTACTTGTTAAATCTATGAACACACCATTCGAGATTGCATGTTAGGGACTACGTTAAGTTGAAAACGCCATTCTCTTAACATACTACATAAGAAAGAGTAATATGTTGAGTTCTAACATTGAGCCAACTTGAGCATCTTCATCCAAAAATGAAAGGAATTTGAATGAAACATAACATGTTTGCATGATTATTTGGTGGTGGATAGCAATTCCCCTAACTCGTTTTTCTTAATTTGTGAACTACTTAAAAATCTGTCTCTGTCTTGTTTTTGTTCGATTTAATTTAAATATCAAATCAACTCCAAAAATCCCAAAATTTGTGTGAGTGTAGCTCTATGTGTCTAATATCTGCATATAAAATTTCGTAGACTTTAGATAAGTATAAGTCGGTCTAATAATTATTTTTCGGTGGCTAGTCAGTAGGGACAACAGCCCAGTTTTTGTGACATTTTAAGTAGTTAGATAAAACAATCTTCTGCAGGAAAGACCCTTATTTTCATATGCTACAATTGACAAATATTATTGTTAATAAGGAAAATTAATAGGACATTTGTGTGCTACTTTGTGGTGTGCTTTTAATCCTATCACTATACATTCCCAAAGGGCCTAAAAAAAGTGAAACGTATAAACCACCTTCTAACCCAAGGCCTAACATCCATCTATATACGTAGTACCCTATTTGATGAAACTCTTATTTACCATATTAGAATGTGAGCATTCAACCCAAAAACAATTTGCGACAGGTCGAGAGGCCCAAGATAATGAAAACATTTATGCAAGTCTTTCATTCCCCGACATGGGATTCACACCCTCAACAGGAATGTATGTATTTTTAATCATTTGTCTCGTCGATTACACACACCAGGACTTCCCGCTTTGAAATTATTTCTTCCTAAAACAATCCATACTATTTTCTGTACACAGAAACAAAAAAGTATTGTTTTCTTCTCGTATATGTAAACAGGGACATCATCTAAATCTTCCATTAAAACTCAAAAACAGAAATTACAATCTCCTTTCTGCAACTTCATTTATTTATTTAAGGTTTGTCTTCACTATTCCGAACTACTGGTAGTCCAACTTTTTATCCATTAGATTGGCAAGTAAGAAAAATAGTTATTTCCTCAATTCAATCACAACGTTTCATTTCTCATACTACTAATACTTTGATGAAAAAAAAAAATGATTTACTTGATCAAAGCATAAAATTGAAGTAGAGAAAGCCACACACACCAGAAACGGTCTCCTCGAAGCATTTTATCGTGGTGGGAAGTGAAAACGAGAAATTTATGGCCATGGGATGCAAGTTCGACAGCCGCGTCGACGATCAGTCTTTCAGCTCCACCTACCCATCACACTAACAACATAAAAAGCTCAATCCCATAAACTCCTTCACAATTTTCAAAAACAACAGAAGGAAAGGAGAAGAAGAAGAAGTTACCGATGCCCAAATCTGGATGAATGATTGCAACGTTCAACTTGGAGTCTCCTTTCTTCTCCGCCATTTTTTTCAGCTCCTCCCTTCTCCCCAATTCCCTGCAGAATTCTCGGTCTCAAAAGGTGAAACCTTTTCAAACATGTTGGGCCGAAACGGGTCGGGTGTGACCTAAACTGTGTGATTATAAAACCATTTGAAATGGGTTTTTGCATAAATATAGCACCCAAGTTTACAGTTTCGGGCCAAAGCAGTCGTCTTTCGCGGTTTCTCCCCTCTGAATCTGATTCTCCCAAACAGAACAGATGAGAGAGTTTGTGACGAAGGAAGAAAAATGGGTGGAGAAGAAAGAGCGGACCCACCAGGCCCGAAGGTCCTCCGTCTCCTCTATTTCGTCGGCGCCGGATGTAAGTCATAATCTTTCAGATTTCACAATTTAATTTGGTTTCTAGAGAGAGAAAGTGTTCTTCTTCCTTTTTTAGAGAGAGAGAGTGTGTGTTGTAATTTGAAGTTTTGGCTGATTTTTTTGTGTGTAGTTATTTGCACCGTTGGAATCAGTAAGTAGCGCGAGATGCAGCGCAAGTCCATGGCTTTACAGCAACAGCAGCAGCTCCCCGAAAATGCTGCAAATGCCCTTGAGTGATGTCAGGTTTTTGTTTGAAATTCTTGCTGAATGTGTGAAACAGTAACAATTTGAGTGATTTGTTCTGAAATTTTGCGTAAATATGAAATCTTGCTGTGTTTTGAGCCGGATTTTCGAATTTCGCCGCGAAATTTGGCAATCTGTCTCAGCTTTTAAGTTTATATGTGCTGCTCCTTGTGAACTCCAGTTAGAATGATCGAACTTTAGTAGTTTGGTTGTTGAATTTCACGACCGAATAGTAAACGAATTCGTATCCTTCGATGTATAAAATTGTACCGAATATGACTAATTCTCGGCATAATGCAAGAGCCTTTCTTTTCTGTCAATTTTTCTGGAGCTTATACTTTGATTCATGCAGTATGCAAACTTCCTCTGTGTATGCATGTCTATTGGACTGTTGAAAGATGAAGTTTTCGCCATTTGTTGCTCGGTGAATAATGGTAGGGAATAGTTCAGGCAATCCCATAGAAATACCACAGCAATGCATGGTTCTAGTTTTTCACAGTCGACGATCATACATTGCACTATATTAAAACGTTGGGTGGAGGCACAACTCGTAGTCTTGAAAAATTGGATTTTATGTTTGTGGACTTTTTATTTGTGAACATGCTTTGATGTTAGACGTTAAACCATCTTCGAATATGTGAACAACGGGAATGCTATAAGACTATTAGTGAACTTAAAACCTAGTGATAGCACCAAAAGAGGCAATTTGCTCGTTTAACTGTTCTCGGATGATTATGCGCTAATCTTTTCAAGTTTAACTTCTAATTTCACAAAATGTACAGTGTACTATGAGGCCGTTACTCTACTAAGTTCTGCAAGCTTCACGTAACGAAGGCTACATGTAATGCTACTTCTCTTCAAAACTTTCAGTGTATTTCTGCAGAAAACTGTCAAAATCGGTTCTGTTATAAGAGTGGAGTTTGTTAAAAACAGAGGGTCTGCAACTGCTTTGAGATAAAATAGTTTAGCCAATACTGATTGTTCAGATGTTTGAGAAGTTACCTACCAAACATGTTTTTGAGTTTTAAAAATTTAAATCAAAACATGAGTTTTTAAGAAACTAAATTTTTGGTGTCCAATTCTCAAATAAGATACCAAACGGCCCCTAAAATTCCTTTCAAGCCTTGGTTTTTCAAGGATATGACCTTTTTTATGGACAATAAGGACATGACATGTTTGAATGTCTAAGGAAGTTGGATAATAAATTCAAGTTACACTCAAACTGATAAGAAAAACCATAAGAGCGTGTTTACATACGTGGAATCAAAATAAGCAAGAATCTCGTTACAAGGAAATCAACGTGAGAAAGAAATATAAAGGGCATTCTCATGTTTACTAACTATCAAGAATCAGAATAATAATAAAGTTGAATCTCAACAAAGTATTTACGAACTATTAGGAATCGGTATAAAAACTAAATTGAATACTAAAACGTTTTTGGTAAAAATAAATTTTCCTTTTCATCACAAGAAAAAAGTGAAAGGACAGTTCTCGTTTAAAATAGTTTGTGAAATGAGCTCAGACGATTGTCCATTTTTGGAACAAAAATGGACTTGAGCATGTGCAATTGCTGGCATCATAATGTTACACTTCCGGCGTATGACTGCATCAATCAGACAAAAAAAGAAGTCAAACAAACAAACATACAAGATTGTTCCTCACTCTCGGCGATGATCGGTTTGTGCACTAGTATAAGTTTATTGTGTTCATTGTTCTTTTGACAAATTTATATTGGTGCACTTGTGCTTGCTGAATTGTTTGTAAAAATTCATGCTAAATGTCTTGATTATTGGAGCTATATACCCAATTGACACATTTATACTTATTTATTATAATTCATGAAATATCGCTATTGTTTTTTGTCAAAAAAAAAAACATACAAGATTGTGGGTCATTGGATTTCAAGTTAATTAAATGGGTAAATCTCAGTTTACTACCCTCATGTTTCGTGGTTTTCAACATTTAGTAAATCAAATTTTTTTCGTCTCAGAGTCATATCTAAAGTGTTAATTTTAGAACAGTCTCATACATCCGTTAGTCAAACGGTTAAGTTTGCCATTAACTAATGACGTGGCGCTTATGTGGACAATAACTGAACGCCACGTGTCATTAAAGGACCGCGTGGATTTTTTTTAGAAGGGATTAAAATTTTCAAAATTAAAAAAAAAAAAAAAAAATCCGTCTTCCACCTCCCTCGTCCCCCCGCACCCTCTCCCTCCCTTATCTTTTCTGCAACCTGCACCACCCTCCCTTCTCTCCTCCTTCCTCCCTTATCCCTCCATTCTCTCATCTGCACCAACCCACCATGTCGCGGTTCTCGATCTCGCCTTGCTGACCGGTTCTCGATCTCGCCGATCATGTCCCCAAACACCACAGAAAATTTTCTGATGGGTTCTCTTCGTCGCCATTGACAATGTTGGATTTTCACTGCTTGCTTTACATTCTGATTCTTTGCATTCCCAAAGCCGCTGTGTTCGCCGTCATCGCCGCCACCGAATTTGACTTCGGCACCTTGACTCTGAGCAGCTTGAATCTCATTGGCGATGCCCACCGGAGCAATTGGAGTGTGCGGCTCACCCGCGACCTCGGCCGTTCCCAACTCCGGCGCCGGCCACGTTTTATATTCCAAACCCATTCGCTTCTGCCAGCCTTCATCCCAGTCCCGACGAACTTGTCATGAACCACTTAATGACACGTGGCTTCCAATCATTATCCATATAGGCGTCTCGTTATCAATTAACGGCAGATTTAACAATTTGATTAACGGATGTACGAGACTGTCTCAAAATTAACACTTTAGGTATGATTTTGGGACGAAAAAAACTTGATGTACTAAATATTGAAAACCACGAATTATAAGGGTAGTAAACTAAGATTTATCCAAATAAAATATTCATCATACTCATCATACGCACATTGACCTTTTGAAACACACAATTCTGTTGGCAAGCTATTTTTCAAAGGAAAACTAATGAAAAAAACTTGAAGACTTTGAATTTTAACGATGAGGACAAAATAAAGGGTATAATGAATAGTATCAAGATTGACTTTTAATGTAAAAATGTGATTTTTTTTGTTAAAATAAACAGTACCGGATGTTTTTCGTTAAAGTTCTCATCTTTCAAAATGTTCTGCCCTTTCATGCAAACATTGAGCTTAAGTTTGGTGCAAGCGTGCAGCTACAACCTCAAACGCTCATGACGTCGTTGAATTTGAATTAAAACCAGTATAATTACCAAACTATCTATGTTCTAAAAAAATTTATTTATTTGCTAGGTCATAACAATTTCCACAACAACATATACTTATAAATTAATTTATTTGCTAGGTAATAACAATTTCCACAACAACATATACTTATAAATTATAGAAACTTTTGACCTCTTTATAATATAAACCATAATTTGTTTGCCCCTTTTTCACCTCTTTAAAACCTGATTTTTTTTTTTTTTTCCTTAAAAAAGACTTCTTCCGTTGCAATTTCGCTTTACAATTAAGCATTTCTCCAAACTGCTACGCAGACTTTAATTGCCCTACCTGTTATTGTTTTGGTCATCATCTCCAAATTGCTATAAATACACCCCAACTCTCAGAATGCAATTCTAACCTCCCACCAGGGAATCTAATTCCTCCAAAAGGAGAGTTGACTTCCATTTTTCATGTGGCCACACAGTCTTGATTTATCCACATTTTAATACAAACAAGAATGATTCGTAATTAGAATTAAACACTTTATTTTCATTCCGATTACGGATGTATAAACACATCATTAAAGTCTTGTTCAATACAAAACCATTAACCGCGAACTCTACTTAATTGTTACTGATCAACTATATAAAGATCCATTTACCGCAAGGGGTGCCAAAAGTAGGGCTAGAGATTGGAGTTAAGTTGTAACAAGGTAACCGTACTTGAAAGTGAGGCTGCTTATTTAGTACCTTTTCGACTATGTGCTTAGGCGAGTACTTTGCAAATCTTAAGCGATTGAGGCTAAATGTGTGAGAAATTCAAATGGAACTAAAACTGGACTACACAAGATTATGAAGGGTAGTGCTATCCACACCCATTTTCACTTCACACATCCCTCTCAATTTTCAGCCGGTCAGATCGAATGAATTTACGAAAATCAATGGCCAAAATTAACAAGGATGTGTGAGACCTAAAAACGGATGTGTGAGTAGCACTTTCATATTATGAAGGCATGCATGAGGAGTTTGTAAATGACTCATTCCAGCTAGTGAAGAATATCCATCTTATATGCTTTTGTAATGCTTGTCAATTTCATTTCTAATTATCTCTATCTAAAATGTGTAGTTCACTTCTTACTAACTTGACATCAATCTGTTTAAAACTTGAAGGCTTCTCGCTCAAACATATCATTCAGTTACTAATTTCTACACTAATTTCCCTCTTTAGTGCCGTGATCATAGATTCATAAATATAATGTATATAACCAGATGATGAGTTCAAACTCAAGCGTAGGTGCCTTTTTTTCCAGAAAAAAAAAGGTGCACCAGTTTCCTCAACTACTAGAGTTTGTTGTGTTGATCTTTATGATTTATCTGAGAAGAAGTTGGCTAGGTCTACGATGGTTTTCAAATGTTGTTATACTGTTTGATAGTTGTTAGCTTCACTTTCCATTCTGCTGTAATTATGAAATTCATACTTCCCATGTAAATAGGGTTTACAGGCCCTGAATGTAATCTGAAAACTGTTATAAACAGAAGCAAGCCATCCTTGTGAGGGTATGCAATTGAAGTGAAAAACCTCCAGTCTACGTTCTAAAACTGTACCTGCTGCAAACTAGACTGAAAAGAAACTTACATACTCTTCATAGGATAACTAAACCAAGTTGTCGCCAATCACAAATTTTCCAATTTTTTTCGATTTTTATTTGACCAAAAAATTTGATTTCACACCAGCCCCAAATGGCAATAAAATTACTAGAAACATTACTACCAAAACTGAAAACATCTCTCCATCTTCTTACACGTAGCAATGTACGTGCCCTACTGTCATTCCAACACCGTTTCTTCTTTTGCATAAAACCCACTACCCATTCCCATTACGTCCCAATAGACTACCCATTTTAGCAGCATCAAAACCAAATAACCAAAAACCTCCAAACCCAATTTCATCAACCTTCGACAAAAAATTCTAAAAGCACCACAATGAACAGCTTCACCAGCTTTTACGAGACGTGGTTTGAGCAGCTCCACCACCTAGTCTACCAGCTCTCCACTTGTCCCATACCTCCCACCAACCCCGACCAACACCACCACCTCCTCCACGTTGTCCAGAAAGTCATGGCCCACTATGCCGAGTACTACCGTGTCAAGTCTCTTGCCACGGAGCGCGACACCCTCTCCGTCTTTGTTGCTCCCTGGGCCACCACCCTCGAGCGCTCCCTCTACTGGATTGGCGGCTGGCGCCCCACAACTGCCTTCCACCTCATCTACTCCGAGTCCTCCATCCACTTTGAGGCTCACATCTTCGACATCCTCCAGGGCAACGGCACCGGTGACCTCGGGGACCTCACCCCCTACCAGTTCGGCCGCGTCAGCGAACTCCAATGCGAAACTGTAAGTATATAAAGTCCAATGCGAAACTTTATACATATAAAACTGTAATTATATGTAAGAGGAATGCTGAGGACTAATTTTTTAGATTAAATTTGTAAATTATGTGAATTAATAAAAAATAAGCACATTAATTATCAACAATTACGGTATATAGTTTAAAAAATATTATAGGTAATCTCTCTTGTAGTATTCATATATATAAATCGCAACAATGACTAAAACTTTCTAAATTAGTTAAACCAAAAAAGGATTCTACAATATCAAGAAATTTTTCAGTATAACGGGAACATGGGTGGTACATGTTATTTTTTAAGTTATTAACTATTTAACACACATATCTCACTATTTGTACAGTGACATGTGTATACTATCTCATGTGCTGGTCACACTGAAAAATCTCTCTTACAATGTCTGCAGATAGCAACAATATTTTATTGATTTGTCAGTATAAATATGGAATTCGCACTTAATTCTTGTGATTTACAAAGGAAACTAGAAATTGTTATCAGCACTAATAATTTATTTTACACTCTTCATTCTCAAGAACGATACAGAAGATTGCATGATGACATTTTTGGACAGCTAAATAGCAGCTATTGGCGGGGTGAACAACGTAAACACTTAGTGTTCTAAATGTGATTTTGTAATATCTTTACATATGTGATTTTATAATAACTTTACATATTCTTATAAAGAAAAAATTGGAATCAACATGCGTAATGAAATGAGTAACTAGCTGCTTCATTATTTTGATGTAGGTGAAAGAGGGGAATGCGATATCGGAGCAGTTATCAGAGTGGCAAGCCGGGGCGTTTGAGATGATAGGCGCATGCACGAATCTGGATATGAATATGGGATCGTTGGTGAGTGTGTTGAAGACGGCGGATGATCTGCGGCTGAGGAAGGTGAGAAAAGTTGTGAAACTGCTGACTCCACAGCAGGCTGTGGAGTTCTTGATTGCAGCTGCCGAGTTGCAGTTTGGGGTCCGTGGTTGGGGGATGAATCAGGACCGTCGGCATGGGAATGTCTGATTTTCGGTTTTGGTAGATGGTGGTTAGTGATCGTTGGCGGAAGTAAATTGGGGTATACACTCTGGTTTGCTTGCAGTCTGGAGTACTATCAGCAGTATGTAGGTTGTTTAATGTTAAACCTTTTTGTTCAACAATATGGATAACTTTTGTGTTTTGTATCCTCCCATTAGTACCGTTGATCAATAAAGAATCGTATTTATTTTACCGTTGGATTAGGATGCTTTGAATTGAATCCTTATATATGTGGCAGAGAATTCAGCTACTAGAATCCTTTAATCATATTTTGTAGAGTGAAAATGTTATACTGATAGAGCCCCTTAGTATTATTGTTTAATGATGTTTCTTTTCACTTAGTGAAAAGTCTTAAGTTTAATTTTTGCTAAAAAAGAATTTGAACTCCATCATTGCTAACTTATTGTTGCGATAAGCTCATCCTTCTCTTAAGTTCAATTCTTGCTAAAACAGAATTTGAACACATCATTGATTGTCGTTTGTTAAAAAAAATATTAAACATGTTTTTTAATCATATATATAGATTCTTGCTAAAAAAGATTATATATTGCTAAAAAGGAATTTGAACACATCATTGATTGTCGTTTGTTATGAAAAATATTAAACATGTTGGACATGGTATTTGTAAATTACATAATGTGACACTGTTTATTATTAAAGTTGCATGACCAAGACCATAACTCTCTTGGTCATGAACTATGACGCCATCTGCGGGTGCGTTATGAACTATGAGTTTAACCATAACCAAGGAGAACTCTCTTGCGTTACAGTTACATAGAAATTTCGTTTTACCATTCTTAACGGTCTCTACAGGGCCCCCACTGTTGCACGCAATGCCAGGTTTATGAGAAGCCATTGCCTCCAGATCGTACAATGCCAAAGTGTTCATCCTACATTTTGAAATATCTTATCAATTTCATATTCCCCACAATATCTGACAACAGAACAAAATTATGTAATTTTCGCCTTTGGCGTTTAAAGGAAGCATAGGCATTGGGAGAGAAGTGCATTAGCAAGAGGTGATGAAGTTAAACTTGATTGGACGCTCTTGAAGAAATTAGGATTTCACCGTAAAATCAATTGGTAATATGGAGAGTAGTCTAATTTAGTTATAAGCTCTTGCAAGGTCCCTCGACTCCCTCTTTCCAAGCATGTAGGATTCATTTTCAACAGTACGCCCCCGCCCTCACGTACGATGAATTTAACACACTTGGACAACACAACAGGATGACGTGAAATGCGTGTGGCCATTTGGCCTCACACGTGGGACACCGATATCATGAAGAAATTGAGGTCCTATTGTAAAACCAATTTGGCAATATGAGAATAGCCCAACTTGCTCATGCAAGTCCCTCCTCCCATCAATGTGAGATTCATTCAACAACTCCTTCCCTTTCTGCTAGACTTGTGAGCTCCTCTAATTACTCAACATTTTCTCTCAAACGATTATCAAAGCCACCTAAAACATGATATATTATATTTATCATTCCCATACGTGCAGAAGATATCCAGCTCTACCAATCAATTAAGGAATGATACATGGGTATAGGGCGAAACTACGTAGGGACAAGGAGGGGCGGCCGCCCTGGAAATCTGCACGAAGAGTAAGAATTCCGCCCCTTTGTTCTTTTGAACTTTCCAGATTTCTGGGTTTGGTTGTGCAGCGGTGCTGCACTGGTGTGCTGATGACTGGTGTGTTTTAATTTTTGGAGAACGAAATCAGAAAAAAAAAAAAAAAAAAAAAAAAAGTTGCAGAGTGGCGGAACTTGCAAAAAAGATGAAGGCTTATCTATTTGATGTTCCCTACACCTACACGGCGTCATTTGACAAATGAAATTGGATTTAACTCTACCGACCTTTGTTTACCTTTTTTTTCGCTTAAAATTTGACCTACCTTTTTTTAACACTTCTGCCCCCACTTACCCTTTTTTCTCTTCTGACCCCACATTTTTTATGGTTTGTTTACCCCCTTTTTTTTTTCTTTATTTATTCTTGTAAGTTTTATTTTTCCTTTTATTTTTCTTTCTCCAGACCCCTGCCATATTTATCTTAAACAGGAAATTTAGTAAAAGGTCAATAAATTTTTTACTAATAAACCAGATATCCATGGTCGATTTTTATTTTAGACTTAATCAATGAAATATTTTTGTTAAATAGACATAGGTCAATGAGGAATGTTACATGAGTTTCAAGCCCATATAAATAGTTATAAAATTACTTTTTTGCCCCAAATTAAATCATAAAAGGTTTATGATCATCTCTCTCAAAAATCCTCTTTTATGTATGTGAAGATAACCCAAATGCCTCTCTCTCTCGTTGATGAATTAATACAAGCCATGAATCCATAACTAAAACTCAGCAATAAAAATCTCTCTCTCTCTCTCTCTCATTGATATATGAACATGAATCTATACTTGAAAGGCCATCAATAAAAATCTCTTCGGTTGTAGCAGTGGGCACGAAAATATCATTGCCGCCACTAAATTTGTCGTTCGACTGTTATATCTCATCGATTTGCTACTGAATTTCATTAATCCATGGCTAATCTCATTGCATCATTGGCTTGACAAGTGGTTCTCAATCGAGTTCATAATAACAATGAGAGATTAAGAGGGGAGAGTGTTGTTGATTGAATTCACACATAAAGAAGTGATGGAGGAAGGAGAAAGAATGGACAAATTAAATCAGTTTATTTTCAATTTGGGTCTTGTTTTTGGAACATGCAAGTTGATTTTTTTGGGTTTTTTTTTTGTTGGGTTAGAGGTTTGGGATGGAGAACAAAAGACAAATTGGTTTTCGACATGTTTTAATTGAAGCCCAAATCATATACTACATAAAAAACAGAACCAAAAAAAGCGGACACTGCATTGCAGTGTCTAAATCAAAATGTCAAAAAAAAAAAAAAATAGAGTCAAGAAATGAACACTACATTGCAGTGTCTGAATTCACATGTAAAAATAATAAAAAAACAGAACTAGGAAACGAATGCTGCATTGCAGTGTTTGAATCCAAATGTAAAAAATATAAAAACAGAACTAGGAAATGAACATTGCATTGCAGTGTCTGAATCCAAATGTATAAAAAAATAATAAAAAAAAAAACAAACAAAAAACCAAGAAATAGCCACTGCATTGCAATGTGTTTGAATCCAAATGTAAAAATAATGCAAAAACTGAATTAGGAAATGAACATTGCATTGCAATGCCTGAATTCAAATGTAAAAATCAATAGTCGCACAATGAGTGATGGAAAAAACAAAACTAGGAAATAGACATTGCAACGCAGCGTCTGAATCAAATGTGAAAAACAGAATCAGGAAACAGACACTGCATGAATTCGTATTGACCTATTCCAAAATATAAAAATATGAGAAAGAGTGTGTCAATTTAAGTGGGTGATAGCTATAGTGACAGATTTTGTAATTATTGTTTATTTTAAATGCATTTAAGTATTATAATACATAATTGACCTATTTATAATTAACATAAATATTGTTGATCTACTGTCAATATTGTAATTTTTTATTGAATTTATACAAAATTACCCTATTTTAAACTCTCCCGTTATATTATATTTAACTTTCAGTTCAGTTCAGGATTAAATTTTACTGGTGTTAATTATAGTATTTCTTTTAGTGGTATAAAATTATTAAATTACTATTTTTCTTATCGTGTAACAGGTTATCCACTTGTATACCTGGACCAACCTGTTATCTGAACAAGTGCTTATCGAGTTACTCAATAACGACCTGATTCGTTATTGTGTCGATCCGAAAATCCGTTAATTTCGTGTCGTGTCATGTTAGATTAACGGGTCTTATCAGAAATTGCCAGACCTAGTTGAACTTGCACTCTTTTGAATTTCGTACCTCTCTCGCGGCAAAGCCTGGCTTCGCCAGTAATCAATGTTAAATTAAAGCCAACGACTACGCCATTGAAGTTGAATTGATTCCTCTTGGTACGGGCCCAGACAAGGGTGGACCAGGGTAAACCAAACCTAAGGACCCAGCATAAGCTCATATAGAAATCCAACGTACGCATGGTTGTTCGGCGTCCACAGTAGGCAAAAGGCAACCCCATACAACACTGAGTGACGAACACATAAGAATCCCCAATATGACGGAACTTTTAATTTAAGACTAGATTTATAATCTCAAAACGTCTATAGACTAAACGGTCAGAAGCTATTGTTTATGTTAAACATAGAATTGCTAAAACTATGACACTTATTTCTTACAAGACCTGCATTATTTGGAACCCTGCTGAATAACTTTTGAGAGATCAAACGAGTATTTTATCCTCCAGTCAATCTAAATTTTCATTTCACCTCCCAAACACCATGTCATTCCAGTCTTCTACACAGTTATCACCCTATTTCTTTGGACTTGATGGTCTCTCTGTATATATTTTTCACATATTTCATGCAAAACGAAGTGGAAATATCTTCGCAAATAACCAAGGAAAATTTGAACACCCATGCATGGTTCTGATTCGGCTGCACGTCAGACAAGCGTATAAAACTGCTCATAAAGGGACATCTGTTACCGTAGGATAACAGCACAATAGTTCATTGCTATTTGGATTATGTACACTTTTTTTTTCTCATAAATAACAATTCTAGGCGTGACTATGGGTCCAAGCCTTCACCAAAAACTCTAGATATACGCTAATGTTTCATAATTTACCACGAAAAACACAAAAGAATGTCTTTTGACATCCAGATACTAATGTTAAATTGCAAGATCCGTAAAGCTCTGAACACGCAAATGAACCAAGGGAAAGCTTAATCACACAACCAGGTTATTACTGCATGCTTCTACTTGGTTATTGATAGCCTAACTAATATATAAACAGTCTTCAACAGCAACATAAGGTAATGAAGGAACACGCATACCATATAGAACTTGCCTGCAATTGTCAAGGAAGATTCAGCCAGATCAGGACCTTGAAGGCTTGAAGCACATCACCTTCAAGGGTACACACGAAGCAAAGCAAAAGCTGATATTGCCAGGTCTATATTCTTATTCCTCTCAAAACGATTGATAGAAAATTTAGCCAAAGCAGGAAAAAAAAACAGTAAACTACCAGTTGAACATACACGCGAAGCATCTCCCAGCCGCAAAACAGGTACAGCACAAGTGAAAGTACGTTTAGATGAGCAGATAAAGATACATGTATGATCATGTCATATTTGGATTCACAAACTCATAAATCGCAACAACAACAATATTTTTATTTTTCTAGATAATAGTCATGGCAAGATTTACAAACATTACATAAAAACAGTTATGAAGCCTTATATATAATACCTAGTTTAAAAACAAAAGCCCACTCACTAATACGTTGTTGGGTCATAACTGGTCGTGCCCTGCCCTCTGAATCCCCCGGGGTAAGTCTCTCCTATTTGGAAAACCACCATACTGGTCTTTATAGCGAGGGGTTACTAATTCCAAAAAGCACGGTTTTAGAAAACTTTTACTTTTGCCCACTCACACCTATTTGTTTTGCACCCCTCTAAGAGTTAGTAGTTGTACACTGGTGGAGACGAGAATCACTAGCAGTTTCTAACATTCACTTCGGATAATGTAGGAAGTTTTTTCTAT
This sequence comes from Pyrus x bretschneideri, assembly GCF_019419815.1. Lineage (NCBI taxonomy): Eukaryota > Viridiplantae > Streptophyta > Magnoliopsida > Rosales > Rosaceae > Pyrus > Pyrus x bretschneideri. Next base: position 314,089 of record NW_025999805.1, on the reverse strand, counting down.
TTTTTTTTTTTTTGTATAAATATTCTTTACATTTATGCACGTTTATCAATGCTCAAATACTGCATACATTGTAATAAGAGTTCATCCCATAGTTTGCACTCCTAGTTTAATTTATTTTGATATGAAAAAAATGAAGTTACACTTAGTAAGGCTACACTTAGTAAGGCGACATAAACATTACCCCTTATAAAGTAATAAAAAAATACAAGAAAAAAGGGGGGATATAAACCTTACCCTTCTTAAAAAAGAAGATACAAAAAAAGAAAAAAATAAAATAAGAGGGGACACAGAACTAAACCCCTCTAAAGTAAAACCTAATGCTAAAGATAATATACATATCCTCGCAGTCTTCCATATGAAAAGAAAATCGAAGATGTAGGATAAAAAGCACAATCTAGTCTCCTCTAAGCCTTCTTTTCATCATGGTCATACACTTTAATCATAGAGCCTATCTTGTACATTGTCTAAGAATTTAAAATATGCATATCTCCATGTCTTCTTAACAATTAAAGAACCACACACTCCCCAAAATCCTACGATGAAACCTAGTGTAGGTGAAAATATACAACCATGGAAATTCATGCTCATTGTCCACACCTTGGTTGTTCTTGCTATCTGCATCAATGCTCTTAATTGGTAGACACTCATTCGGAAGTGGAGAGCCACACAATTTTGAATTCCCCTCAAATGCAGAAGCATTGAAACTTTGGAGTTGAGTGCTTGTTGGGATTGGTCCTTCAAGATTATTGTACGAGACATTGAAAGATTTCAAGAAATTAAGGCTTGCCAATGATAGCGGGATGTTTCCAGACAAATGATTCATGGAGAGGCTCAAAGTCTCTAGATTTTTTAGATTGGATATTTGTTCTGGAATAGTGCCGAAAAGGTAGTTACCACTAAGATCCAAGTTGTGGACAAGGTGTATTTGGCCAATCTCAGTAGGTATTTTACCATGAATGTGATTGAGTGATAGGTCTAATGTTGGTGGAAAGATGGACAATCTTCGCGGCTAAAATAGATCTGCAGCAGTGAGGATAGGCAGGTCAATATAATCGTCTACTTGAGTTGTGGTCAATTCATGTACCAACCTTGGTAATCCACAAAGTTCTTGTGGAAATTCACCGGTAATTTGGTTGTCTGCCAAGCTCAAGAATAAGAGTTTGGGAAGAGTGCCCATCGATGTAGGAATTGGCCCTGTAATCTTACTACCTATCAAAATTAAGATCTCTACATTTTTGAGTTTTGATAACCACAAAGGCATCTGACCAGTGAACTCACAATAAAAAAAACTCAAAAATCGAAGGTTTTGGAACCGACCAAAATCAACCATGGCTTCATCAGCTGGCATTTCCTCATTTTTGAACGAATACGAAAAGAAGAGTGATTGAAGACTTTTGCAATGCATTAATATCTCCATTGCCCCAGTGATGTTGGTTAAGCCACCAAGTGAGAGAAATGACAAAGATTTCAATGCAAGAATTTCAAGTTGTATTTGTCCGCTTATATTATTTGCACTCAAACGAATAGCTTTTAGGGATTGGCATGAATAAAGGCTTGTTGGAAATGTACCAGTGAATTAGGTCAAATTTACTAAGGTGACTAAGTTTCGAGAAATTGAGCATGGAGATATCTCCATCCAAGTTGTTGGCTGCCACATGTATTTCTACAAGGTTCATGCAATTCATCAACGATGGCGGCAAAGAACCTTCAAAATGGAGAGGGAGCACGCCAGTCAATTGGTTAAATGAAAGGTCAAGGATTGCGAGGTTGGTGAGGTTGAAAATTCTCTCACCTATGGCTCCATGGAGTGAATTGGAAGGGAATGCAATTTCTTCAAGTTTGGTGGCATTGTAGATATCTTTTGGAAGTAACCCTGAGAGGTTATTGTAACCAGCACGAAAAATTTGCAATTTTGAACACTCTCCGAGTCCAGGAGAAATGTTGCCACTGAATGCATTGTAGGAAAAATCCAACAACCTGATCAAGGGAGAAGAATGAAGACATATAGAGGATGGAATCAAACCTAAGAAGGAATTGTTGTAGACACTGAAACTACCTAAATTTCGAGCTTGTTGAAAGAATGGTGATGGAATTGCACCATGGAAGCGATTGTTGGATAAATCCAATGTTTGGATATGGTGGGATGGCAAAGAAAATGGCAGCTTTCCAGAAAGAAGATTAAAGCTCAAATCAAGGATCTCAAGACGATTCAAAGTCGAGAAGAATTCAATTTCAAGTGATCCGGAAAGTGAATTGTGAGAGAGATTCAAGTGGATGAGGTGTGTGAGATTTCCAAGTGATGATGATGAGGGGAAAATAGCTCCTTTGAGACCTTGGGAGGATAAGAGCAAATGGGTAACCAAACCATCCTGATTACAAGTGATGCCCTTCCAATGACAACAGTTAACCGAAGTCCAATTTAAGGGAGGAGAAGATAGCATGGAGGCGAAGGACAGAAGAGAGCCATGCTCAGTTTGGTTGCATGCATGAACATTTGTAGAGATGATGTGAGAGAATAAAAGGATGAGAAGGAAGCCATAAGCCATTAGGTTAGGAATTAAGTTGCTCTAGCATATATGTTTCTTTACATTCGGATTCTCAAAGTTTGGGTATATATAGAGCAACTAATTGCATACATAATCCAAAGTTCTTTTCTGTCTTCTTTCTTTTAGTTTGAAAATGATGAATTATAAAGCCCGAACACGTACGCTAGAGGCAAACATCACTACAAACTGAGAAAGTGGAAAACAACCATAACTGTACACTACAAATGTTCCAAACCCCTCTATACGTTGAAGAAATGTTTCCCACTTGAAGACATTTGTTCTGAATTAAGGAGGGGCCCCATGAAAGGACCATAGCTAATGTCATACAACGACTCGCTAGCGCTTTGCCCTGGAAGAAGGGGAAGCACTCATCCCTTTGTTTCTACGCAGTAATTGAAAAAAAAGGTACTTTAGAGATATAATATGAATTGACACCAAAAGCTGGTTTTATAAAAAAACAGGTACTTTAGTACTATCAAAGTTTCATTTACAGCATGCCAAAACCTGAATTGTCTTAACTGAAATGAACCTGAACACCTCCAAGAACTTTCCTAACACTTTAAACCATAAACTTTCCCCACAAATAGGAAATCATGTTGAGAAAGAATATGACTCAACATACTTGAAGTAGACATTCAAAACACTAGTCGGCAGTGGGCAAAGGCCTAGATGCATGCTTAGATGATTACCTAGGCGGTCTAGGCAAGCGTCTAGGTAAGGGATTCTGTGATCAACCAACAAAATCAAGATCAGGAGCTATAGCTAGGGATTCTGTGATCAACCACTTTAGCGGAATGCCCTTACTCAGTCCAAACTTGATGATGGAATGGCTGGGCTAGGCAAGGGCTACAACGCTTGGAATCAAATATGAACCAAAACTTCTGTCTTCTAGAACATTGAATTTTGGGGAGTATGGCTAAAATAGAGTGACGTCTAATTAACGATGGTTACGTAGAATTATTAAGAATATTTATCAAAGCGTCGTATACATAAAATGCTAAACATGGCCTGAGTTGACTCACAATTGTCATTCAAATATATTAAATTTTAAAATATGAAAAAGAACAAAATCATAAAACGTAAGAAAATCCTAAAACTAATTACCAGATTATATTAAAGTCTACGAGTTGACTCAATTGAAGAATTATAGGATTTTTACCACATGCAAAAGCAGGGGTAAAAACACTTAAAATATTTACAAGATTCCAAGATAGTTGTAGTATAAACGACTCAAGCAATGTCGTTCTCCACATAGATTATTGAAAACAATTTATATTTAAAACCAATTCTTAATTGCTTATTTAAAACAAAGTTTAGAAAAGATTGATTTTACGATCTAAATTAATAAAAACGAATTTAAATTACGGCAAAAGTAAAATAAACTAAAAGAAAACGGTTTTTATAAATTAAGTTGTAAAAGCACCGTTCCGCCGTCACTTTAACAATTCTACATAGTTCTTTCAATTAGTTATGACTTATACATGTATATTTTGAAGGTTCGGTTTTCCTAAAGTATGCTCTACTTGGAGCCCCCAATTTAGAATGTATATCAAACATGCAATTTATTTGTGGTATTCAAATCAAATTTAAACATGCAAGATTCATTATGCTTTATAAAAACTTGTTGAAAAGCCATGCGACCCTTAAGACGTGGTATTCATCCTAAGTGAAATTACAATTATTAATCACAAGAAGCCTTCTTCAATTTCGGGAACAATCCTCCAACCAAAATTACATCATATTACTTTTCTAAATATCTTAATGGTGATTAAGCATTAAGACAATTAGAAAGTTTAACTACGGTGATTAATAATTCAAGACCTACACGCATAATATAAGCAAATTGAAAAAAAACTACATATTCTTGTTTAGGCTTGTGGTCTTACCCTAGCAAAAGAGAGTTAGTTACACATAATCATAATTGAAAAGCACAATATTATTAAGATCATAAATAGAAAACACCTTGTAAATAAACTTGAATTGTCAAAAGCTTTCAATGCCGAATTCTCCAAAGAAGTGCCAGGAGAACCCTAATACACAATACATTATATTTATAGTGCTTTATTCCGTACCATACCTAAACTAGGCTTTCTAATAAATATAGAAATCTAAGTAAAATAATAAAATAATAAATAAAAGGCTTTATATTTAAAGTCCAATTCGGACGATAGAGAGAATCAGACTTTTGATCAATCAAATCAACTCCAATTTGGTCCCAACAGGTTTTTTTTTTTTTTTTTTTTTACAGCTTAAGACATTCCCAACAAATTCTCAAAAGGAACCTTTCTTAAAATATGTCATTTTAACCTTCAAAATACCCAAAACGTTCAGAAATGTCAATTGAAATATATAACAACGTATCAAAATACAACCAAAATAACGAGTAAGTTGTAGGGAAAACTAATGAAAAAAGACTTCATAATTTTAAGTTTTAATCAAGAGACACCTGATAATTTTATTTAACAATGAGGACAAGAGATAAAAATAAAAATAAAAAATCTAATCCAACCCAAAGCGCGTGCAAGCGCACGCCAACCAATTCAATAGATCAAATCGAGTTTTTACACTGAGGAGTTAGAACTAAAGAGAAAACCAACGTGCGGTGCAAAAGCAGTAGTTGGAGTAGTACAATAAATGAGGAGATGGAGTAGATGAATGAAATAATCTGCACACAAATTACTTTTTAAATATTTCATTGGGAATGAAAAGGTTTAGACAAAGAGTGTGTGTTAGAGAGAGAGAGAGAGAGAGACAGAGTGAGAGACTCTAAAGGTAGAGAGAAGAGACTGTCATTCAAATTGACATCAACAAACTCCAGAGAGAGATTTGAGAGAAAAAAAGATGAAACCACTCAACGACATGGCTCGTTTGGATGTTTTTTTTAAATGATTAAATGCGCTCTTAGAGAAAATATTTTTAGGTTCCAAAAGCACTTTAAATGCTTTCTACAAGAAGTACCAGTTATGTGCTTCTTCCAAGAAGAACTTTAAGTATTTTTTCAAGATTTACTAGCATTTTTACTAAGGATTGTATCCAAAAATATTTTCATCAAAAACGCTTTTAGTCATTTTAAAAATACATTCAAATGAGCAATTAACCACTCAACCCTACACACGTTGTAGACGCTCATCATCATGCCATGTTCAAATTATGTAATTTCTTTATTAATTTTTACTCTAACCACAACTAAAACCTAAAAGTAAAGAGAATATTAGAATAGGATCCCCTAATGAAAGCACATTTAGAGCTAGTTTGGTATTGCTGTGCTTTTTAAAAAAATTGCTTTTATTGTGCTATGAGAATAAACAGCTGTAAAATAAAGCAGTTGAGTGTTTGGTAAAAAAAAAATATTTTTTATAAAAGTGCTTTTAAATGTAAGGGTGTTTGGTAAATTTTTATATAAAAATATTGTACAAACTAAGAAGTTATATCAATATTAGAGATCAGTTGGCTCAAACGCCTTAAAAATATGAACCAAAAGAGGAAAAATCTAAAACATAAGAAAATCCTCCGAACACCTATATTCATCCAAGAGAGATTTTCCACTTGAAGATGACATTAGACTTGAAGGATGGGCCACCACGAAAGGACCCGATCACCTAATTTTAGCGAATTTGCCCTAGATGAAGACAACCATATTGAAAAGAACTAATGCCCTTCCTGTTAGGTAATTGAAAAAAAAAAAAGAACAAAACATTGAATTCTGGGAAAAGTATAGATAAAATACAGTGACGTCTAACGATGGTTACGCAAAAACGTTAACAAAATCAAAGTGTCGTATACAGAAAATGCTAAACATGACCTAAGTACGAGGAAATCTGAATTTGACAATACACATCGTCGATAATATTATGAATTTGAATGCAAAGGTAAAAATCAGAAATGGAATAGCTTGAATTGGATGACTGAAACCCCAGAATTTCAGTTACAACCATCTCCAATTATTTTGACGGTGAAAATGAGTGATATGAGAGAGAATTTATAAATTAAATTTTTTTTATAAATAAAATAAAAACCTAACATGAAAATATGTAAATAGTTAAATGCTGATGTGTACAAAGTACTAGGACTTTGATTAAAAACTGAAATTCAACAAGATTTCAGTCATAGAAAATTGGTGATTAGGAATCGAAATCTAATTTCCCCATACTATTCTCTATAATTTTTTTGCTGTGCATAATGGACAAATCCAAAGGTGCTTTGGTATGGTATCATTCTGGATATAGATGAACGCCGCCGCCATGAGAAACTGGAGGAACAAAAAATCGCAAAGAATTTTCTTCATTTTATATAATTTGGTGCGGAAAAACTACGGGAGCTTCCGATCTCAAATAAATTTGAATCGGATGGAATTATAAAGATTAGGGAATGCATGCAATTTTCTGAATTTTTTTAGTGTTTGGTGAATTCTAATTGCATTTACTTTACTGCCACTCAAGTTTCATGATTTGCTAACCTGTGCAATCGAAGATGCAAAACTGGTTATTGAATTTCAGGACAAGAAAAAGGAAAAGCAAAGGATTTTACACCCATTGTTCTAAATGTTACGCAATGGAGTTATATTTTCTACCGTAAGAATACTTTTGTTTGGAATATAACATTGATATGTTTTACATAGAGTCTGTGTTTTTTTGGAGATTGGTTGAGTTGAGATGTGCATTTTTTAGATTCATATAATTGAAAATGGATTAGAGAATGAGAACCCGCAGCAGCAGGGTGCGAGCAATTTTTCTAGTATTATCTAGTTTGAAAAGAAATGCTCACTCACTAATATGTTTTGTGTCGTAATCCGTCGTCCTTGTGTGCTCTCTGAATTCGCCGGGGTAAGCCTCTCCTATTAGAAAACCACTATACGGGTTTGTGATGAGTTGATATTATACCATATATTTTATCCTAGATGATTGTATCAAAGTTTCATAATTTTCTACCAAGCCGTTTGAACGTGGCGAAGAAAAGAAGACCCAGTGCGGAGCTTTCCTAGATTGACGCTTCTGGACATTTTGGGTATTTTGAAGGTCAAGATGGCATATTTTGAGGAAGATTACTTCTGAGGATTTGTAGGGAATGTTTTCAGCTTTCAAAAAGACCTTTTGAGACCAAATCGAAGTTGATTTGATCGGTCAAAAGTCTGATTTTCTAAGAAGTCCGAATTTCAGTTCAAATAGGAAACCTTTTATTTCTTATGTATCTTATTCTATTATGTTTCCTAGTTTTTAGAAGACCTTTTCTAAATAAAATTTTATTTTGTAGTACTATAAATAAGGCTTTTTAGCCTTTAGAATAGGTACGCATCAATTTGGGAAAACTCAGCTAGGCTTTAACGTTTTGTATTTCAAGGTGTTTTCTATCCTTTTTCTATTTCAATAAAATTCCTTTTGTTTTATGGTTGTTCGTAATGCCTTGAGCCTTAGCATGAATATGTAGTCTTTAATTAATTGCTTATGATATTATACATGCACACTTTGAATTATTAATCACTGTGTTTAAACTATCTCTATATCTTAATGCTTAGATACCATTATGATGTTTAGATAAGTAATCAGATACAATTTGATCAATATGCCACTGGAGGATTGAGTATTGCTTCTTGTGATTAATAGTTGTAATTTCACTTAGAGCGAATGCCACTTCTTAGGGGTTGCATGATTTTTCAAAGGATTTTTACAAAGCATAATGAGTCATGCATGTTTATATTTGATTTGAATACCACAGACGGATTGTATATTTGATATACATTCTAGCTTGAATGACACAAATAGAATATGCATAAGGAAAACCTAACCTTCAAAGATGCATGTGTAATTCATAAGTAATTGGTAAAACTACATAGGATTGTTAAGATGACTGTAGAACCCTAGTACTTTCTCACTTTGAATTCTAAAAATTGTTTCCTTTTTCCTTCTTTAAATTGCAGATTTAGTTAACTTTTTTATTTAATTTTGTTTTTTCTAAATTTAGGTAATTAAATCAACATTTTCCAATCTTTGTTTTCAAATAATTAACTAAGATTTTGGTTTTGCATAAATTGTTTTAAATAATTCCTATAGAAAACAACCTTACTTGAGCCGTGTATACTACAACTACCTTGTTCTTATCAAGAAATTGGCGCCGTCGCCGGAAATTGTTATAAATAATTTGTGTTTATTATATTCTTAGTTAATTATTATTGTACATACATATATTTTTTATTTTATTGCTGATTTTATTTTTTTTTAGGTAGGTTTGTTGATTTTTGAGAGCACTGTAATGATGGGCTGTGAACCACCACCAAAAAGACCACCACCTTTTTGGGATTCTTCAGCAACAATGGATTGGTTTGGATTCTCACAAGAACCTCCAACATATTGGTTTGGATTTCCACAAGAAAAAACCTTGTTACAATCTGTCGATTTTGGGAGCAATTCTACGATGGGCTGGGAACTACCACCACCAAGAGGACCACCTTTATGGGTTTCTTTCACAAAACAAGATTTCTATAGATTTAAACCTACGGTTTGTGCCCTTTGTTTTTCAAATACCCATGAAATTTTGCAATGCCCTGAAAGGAAATATTTTCCAGACTATGTTAAGGAACATATTAATATGAGGAACGACTCACATTGGCGTTGGAACATTCCCACTTTTGATTACTATGCTCCAGATTTGAAAAAACTACCTAATTTTAGATGGACAGGTACTCAACAGCCTTTTGAGTAGCCTATTGTGCCACAAGATTCAGAGGAATGGTGTGTAATTCAAACACCCCAATGTGCGGCGAGTGATGACTATATGCCGGAAGACTCCAAAATTGAAGAATCACCAGGCAATGACTCTAGCCTAATGGAGGAAATTACTGATCCTGAAATTTCAACAAAATCTGCCGCTACCGAGGTCTATATACCACACATTCTCTTTCAAGAGGCTGCAATGCAACCCACAAAGCTGCAGGAACACGTTGAAACTGACGAGTTGGACAATGTTGTTCAAAACAAGTCAGAATTTGATGATTCCCATGATCAGATTTTGAGCACTCAAACCATTTTGGATACGGGGCAGGCTATTGATAAACAGAGTTTTGGTTGCTGAAATAAAAAAGCCAACAGTAGAGCCCATCAAATTTCAAGAATGTCGGGGCCAATTTTATGAGCATGCTAAATTCTATAAGGGCAAGCTTGAAGAGCTTAACGGCAGCCCAATCCTTCGTCAAAGATTCGGCCAGTACAAAAATTGTGGGTGTTAAATACAAGGCTCAAAGCAGCTCGACGAAAACATAAACCTCACTAGAAACAGCCTTATTTGATTACGAAGATTCATTCACATAGAAGGGCAAATATAAAGGATTCAACCACTGAATTGAAACACATAATTGATAAACATCAACTCATTCCATACCTAATTTTACCCTCTGATGCTGCCAATGAATGGTTGACTCTAAAAGAACAAATCACGGGATCACTAGATTCTTTCAAATCTGTCTAGTTATAGACGTCAACTAAAGCGCTAAGTGGAAGGCAAGCCAATTTTTCTAACTCTTTTCTTCTTGTTTGCGTTTATTTTATTTTCTTCCTTACATTCTTTTTCAAAAAAATAAAAAGATCAAAAAATTTCAGAAAATTGAAAAACACAAAAACAGAATTTTTTTCAAGTTAATAAGTATTTTATTTGGAATTTATTCTAGTGCAATTTTAATTTTGTGATTTTATGCAGGTTGAATTTAAACCAAGTGCGGCAATCGACTGAATCATGCATTCAACAGCATTCATCCACTCACCTCAGAACGCATTCAACCATCCATTCATCACAACTTTGCATTCAAGGTCAACGTTAAAGTGTATAAATATAAAAGGAATGCTAGCTGGAGTCTGAATTCTGAAATGCTTACAGTAGGCTTGCTGTGCTGACCTCTATATCACTGGACCCTCTTTCACTTACTCTCTCTCACATTTTGATAAAATAGTTGTTTTACAAACAAGCTTAGGGGTTGCCAGCTATTTACCTTCCTCTTGGTGTTAGGTTTGAGAGAAATGGCTAGGTTAGGAAAGGTAATGGGGCTAAAAATTAGTTTTTATAGTCCAATGCTAGGGTTATTGGCACGAGCCTGCTCGCGCTTGAGCGGGCAGATGCTTTCTGCATTCCCATTCCTGCCCCCAGGTCACGAGTTCGATCCCAGCGCCTGGAAAATTTGCCTTTCCCGCTCAGGTCCTGTCTTCGAACCTAGGTGCGGCTACTTCCATTCCCTTTATTTTATATTTCGTTATGTATCATTTTATATTTTGTTCTGCTTTGTCTTTTTTTATTTATTTTCGTCTTTCTATTCCTAGTCAGTTGAGGTGGTTGTTTATTTTTATTTTTTTTGTTTTAGTTTATTTTTGCTTTTCTTCTATTGTTCACACCTGGAGGACAATGTGTGATTTAAGTTTGGGGGTGGGAAATAGAATTTTAGGTTTTTAATTTTTGAGTCAATAAAAATTTTCATTCTTTTAAGTTGATATCCATAGATTATTTTAAACGTTAGAACAAATGAACATGGTGAATGTTAATCCCACAATAGAGCATTTTCTATTTATCATTGCTTAGACACTAATTTATGGGTTATACTTTGAAAATTTGCACGTTCACACCAACATGGTTTTGTGGGGAGTGAGATTGAAACACTTACTTTTCGTCTAAGTCTATTTTAATTTTTGTTCTTAGTAAAGTAAAGTTTAGTTTGTGTTATAAATAAAGTAATAATTGTTCCACCTGAGATTTTGCTTAGTAACCGGCCAGTCCTGCATAATCAACAGTGATTCTCGCATCAAACATTAGAGTTTTGGCATGGGGCAGGGTGGTTAGTTGGTTTCGTAGTCTTTTCAACTCGATTTAATAAGTCCTTAAGGGTGTTCTACACCTAGTGCCATAGAGCCCTTATGGTTTGGGAGTCATTGACCTAAAGCTCGTTACATGGGTTGCATCGAAAGCTTAAGTGAACTAACATTGCACGACCACCACTGTTACTAGAAAAAGCAAAAAAAAATTGAAAAAAAAGAAAAGAAAAGAAAAAAAAAGATCTTTTTGAGGTTAGTATGTGTGAAGAAAAGAAAAAAGAAAAATCTTTTTGAGGTTAATATGTGTGAAGTAGTGAATAAAAAGGACGAGAGGTAAGATTTTCAGTCGAGTCTCTTTAACTATGTTGGTTCACTTTACACCAAAGCTAGTTCATGAATTCTTTTCTAATTGATTCTAAATGGCTTAGACTTTGTAGTGGGATTGGTTGGAACTTTTGGAAAGATGTTCTAATTTTTAATGTTTTCTATGAATTGCAATTTAAAGGTGAAATTTTTTGTGTCTTAGTAAATTTTGTTTAAGTTTCTTAGTCTTTCTTTTATTTTTCTAGTTTTGTTTTGCTTGAGGACAAGCAAAACGCTAAGTATGGGGGTATTTGATGAGTCGATATTATACCATATATTTTACCCTATTCTTGGTTATAGTTTATTGGTTGTTTTGGTAGAATTTTGATACTTTGTTATGTATTTTCAATGTATGACATTTGACTTCCTCTAGAGCAAAACGTGATCAAACAAATGAATTTAGAGTGATTCCAATTGGAGGATGTTCGTGTGCCTTTCAATATTATTGTGTCCAAGTTTTGGATTTTTCTACAAAGCCGTTTGACCGTGGCGAAAAAAAGAAGGCCTAGCGTGCAGCTTTCCCAGATTGACATTTCTAGACGTTTTGGGTATTTTGAAAGTCAAGATGGTATATTTTGAAGATTACTTTTGAGGATTTGTTGGGGACGTCTTCAACTTTGAAAAGAGACACTTTGAGACCAAATAGGAGTTTATTTGATCGGTCAAAAGTCTGATTTTCTAAGAAGTCCAAATTTTAGTTCAAATAGGAAACCTTTTATTTCCTAATTATCTTATTCTATTATGTTTCCTAGTTTTTAGAAGACCTTTTCTAAGTAGGATTTTACTTTGTAGTAGTATAAATAAGGCTTTCTAGCCATTAGAATAGCTACGCATCAGTTTGGGAGAATTTAGTTAGGCTTTAACATTTTGTATTTCAAGGGTGTTTTCTATCCTTTTTCTATTTCAATAAAATGCCCTTTGTTTTATGGTTGTTTGTAACTAATTTCCATTTGCTAGGGCAATACTTTGAGCCTTAGCATGAATATGTAGTCTTTATTTAATTGCTTATGATATTATACATGCATACTTTGAATTATTAATCACTGTGTTTAAATTGTCTCTATATCTCAATGCTTAGCTACCATTAGGATGTTTAGATAAGTAATCAGATGTCATTCGGTCGGAATGCCACCGGAGGATTGAGTATTGCTTCTTGTGATTGATAGTTGTAATTTCACTTAGGGCGAATGCCACTTCTTAGGGGTTGCATGGTTTTTCAAGGGGTTTTCACAATGCTTAATGAGTCATGCATGTTTATATTTGATATGAATGCCACAGACGAATTGCATGTTTGATATACGTTATAGCTTGAATGCCACAAGTAGAATATGCATAAGGAAAATTTAACCTTCAAAGTTGCATGTGTAATTCATAAGTAATTGGTAAAACTATATAGGATTGTTAAGATGACGGTAAAACCCTAGTACTTTCTCACTTTGAATTCTAAAAATTGTTTCCTTTTTCCTTCTTTAAAATTACAAATTTTAGTTAACCTTTTTAACTAATTTTGTTTTTCTTAATTTAGGTAATTAAGTCAACCTTTTCCAATGTTTGTTTTCAAGTAATTAACTAAGATTTTGGTTATGCATAAATTGTTTTAAATAATCCCTAAGGAAAACGACCTTACTTGAGCCGTTTATACTACAACTACATATTCTCTTGCAAGTATTTTTAAGTGTTTTATCCCACCTTTTACAGGTGGTAAAAATCCCTATCAGTTTGTACAGCGAGGGTTACTATATTCCAAAAAGCAAGGTTCTAGAAAACTTTTATTTTTCCCCAGTCACACTTTTTGTTTTGTAGCCCTTCAGGAGTTAGTTGTTGTACTCTAGTAGAGATGAGGATCACTTGCAGTTTCTGACGTTCATTTTCAATAATGTAGGAAGTTGTTTATGTTATTTTTGTACATGTACTCTTTACATTTCTGCACGTTTATGCATTGTAAAAAGGGTGTATCCCACATTGCGCACTCTTAGTTTAATATATTTTGATATGAAAAAAGATAGTTACATTAGTTAGGGGAATAAACATTACCCCACACAAAACAAAACAAAACAAAAAAAAAATAGAGGAAATGAGGGGGGTGCATAAACCTTACCCTTCTTGCAAAACAAAATACAATAAAAAAAGAAGGGACAAGGTAATATACATATCCTCACAGTCTTATTAAGGGGGATATACACCCTCATAAAACAATAAAATAAAATACAGGAAACTACCTTACCCTTCTTATAAAAGAAAATACAAGGAAAAAACAGAGGGACATAGACCTAAAGCAAAAGGTAATATACATATCCTCGTAGTCTTCGGTATGAAAAGAAAACCGATAAAAATCACAATCTAGTCTTCTCTCAGCCTTGTTTTCATCATATTCACGTGCACTGTAATCATGAAATAGAGCTTATCTTGTGCATTGTCAAAGAATTTCAAATATGCATATCTCCATGTCTTCTTAACAATTAAAGAACCACACACTCCTCAAAATCCTACGATGAAACCTAGTACAATGAAAATATACAACCATGGAAAATCATGCTCATTGTCCACACCTTGGTTGTTCTTGCTATCTGCATAATGCCCTTAATTGGAAGACACTCATTTGGAAGTGGAGGGCCACACAGTTTTGAATTCCCCTCAAATGCAAAAGCATCGAAACTTTTGAGCTGAGTGCTTATTGGGATTGGTCCTTCGAGATTATAGTAGGAGACATTGAAATATTTCAAGAAATTAAGGATTGCCAATGACAACAGGATGTTTCCAGACAAATGATTCATAAAGAAGCTCAATTTCTCTAGATTTTTTTAGGTTGGATATTCGTTTTGAAATGCTGCCAGAAAATTAGTTGCCACTGAGATCCAAGATGTGGACAAGGTGTATTTGGCCGATCTCAGTAGGTATTCTCCAATGGATGTGATTACCAAACAGGTTTATTTTTGGTGGAAAGTTGGATAATCTTCGTGGGTAAATAAGGATAGGCAGGTCAATATAATCGTTTACTTGAGTTGTGGTTGGTTCATGTACTAACCTTGGTAGTCCACAAAGTTCTTTTGGAAATTCACTGGAAATTTGGCTGTCTGCCAAGTTCAAGAATAAGAGTTTGGGAAGGGTCCCCAACGATCTAGGATTTGGCCCTGTAATTCTACTGCCTATCAAAATCAAGATCTCTACATTCTTGAGTTTTGATAACCATGAAGGCATTTGATCAATGAACTCACAACTAAAAAAACCCAAAAATCAAAGATTTTGGAACCCATCGAAATCAACCACACCTTCATCAGCTGGCATTTCCTCACCCTTGAACGAATACGCAAGCCATAGTATTTGAAGACTTTTGCAATGCATTAATATCTTCATTACCCCAGTGATGTTGGTTAAGCCACGAAGTGAGAGATGTGACAAAGATTTCAATGAAAGAATTCCAGGTTGTATTTGTCCCTTTAGAATATTTGCATTCAAACAAATAGCTTTTCAATACTAGAATGAATAAAGGCTTGTTGGAAATGTACCGATAAAGTGGTTTTGATATAGGCCAAGTTTACTGAGGTGACTAAGTCTCGAAAAATTGAGCATGGAGATATCTCCTTCCAAGTTGTTGGTTGCCATATGTATTTTTACAAGGTTTATGAAATTCATTAACGATGGGGGCAAAGAATCAAGAGCCAAGATTTTCAATTTGGAGTGCTTTCCAAAATGGAGAGGAGTAGGCCACTCAATTGATTAAAGGAAAGGTCAAAGATTGCAAGGTTGGTGAGATTGAAAATTTTCTCACTTATGGCTCCATGGAGTGAATTGGAAGGGAATGTAATTTCTTCAAGTTTGGTGGCATTGTAGATATCTTTCGGGAGTCGCCTGAGAGGATGTTGTTACCAGCACGAATAATTTGCAGTTTTGAACACTCCCCGAGTCCTGGAGAAATGTTACCACTGAATACATTTACCGAAAAATCCAACACCCTAATTAAAAGAGAAGAATGAAGACATATGGTGGATGGGATCAAACTTGAGAAGCTGTTGTTGTGGACGTTGAAACTAGTTAAGTTCCGAGCTTGTTGAAAGAATGATGATGGAATTGCACCATGCAAGCGATTGCTTGACAAATCCAGTGTCTGAACATTGTGGGATGGTAGAGAAAATGGTAGCTTTCCAGAAAGAAGATTAAAGCTTAAACCAAGGAGCTCAAGATGATTCAAAGTCAAGAAGAATTTAGTTTCAAGTGATCCAAAAAGTGAGTTTGAGTTAATATTTGAACATTGGGTTGCAAGTGTTTGAAAGCCCAAAGATGCCAATTGAAAGAAGACTTGCCTGAAGCCCATCATCAAGCCCAAAGACAAATTGGCGTATTCCCACTAATGCATAGGCCATGTGCCTATGATTTAAAAGTCAAGTGATGGGGACTAACTCACAATCAGCCAAAAAGCACTTTTCAATGGCAATACAAGTAAAAAGTTGATGACTCACTACCCTTCAAATGCTTTCGGGCAAGAGCAAAGTCACTACAGTCGGGCTAATCTGCTTACAAAAGGAGAAAGAGGCCCCAGAGACAAGGACACTCAACCAATCAAACAAACAAACATATAAACTTTGCTCTCAAGCCAGATTTGCATCTAAAAGCTTTGTAATTAGCCCAGATCTCGGTCATTTTCAGGATCATTCCCTACAAAATCCATCTTTTGTCTAGTTTAACAGCTTTGCTACCACCCCTAGTGGCGTAGTATCGATTCCCTTGTGTAAACTTGTTTGCCATCCATCCCTTTTTAGCATATAAACCCTATACACTCAAAAGAGAAGTGATTGCAAGAAGTTCCACCTTACCTGACAAGGTGAAATCTTGCTCAAAGCTCTTTGTTTGTTTTACAAGTTAGTATATCTAGTGCTTAATGTATTATCCAGCATGTATTCAAGTCATATCCATCTGTTTTCCTACTTTAAGAGATTGTGTCTGGATCTGGCCACTTTGATGGATACGCCTTCATTTAAAACCAAACAAATGACTTAAGGGATCTGGACTCCCCTCATTCAAATATGCAAGACTATGAACTGAAAGTCCTTGTTCGCAAGGCAAGAAAAAGAACATAAAGTGGACTTAACCCATCCATGACAATCCTTTGATAACAAGAAGTCCGAGTAACCTGGGGCGCAAGTAATCGATTAAACACAATCTTGTTCTACATTTGCTATACTGAGATAGCAATGGCACGCCTAGCGCTTGATTAGTTTTGATTGCAAGCCTCAAGGTCTACACCTAAGGCCCCACAAAGGCACCTTTCAAAAACCAACTCTATTCTCTTCTTGCAGCACATCAGCAAGCAAGAGTTGAGTCGTGGATTTTATTTATTTATTTATTTTTTTAACAAACAATATTATCTATACTAAAAGGGGGATGGTGGGCTTAGTTTCACAATGCGGTAGGTGGTTCAAATTCACCTTTGACCATAATCGAACCTAAGAACTCTCACTTACAAGTGAACCGTATTACTAAGTGGTGAGTCGTGGACGTTAATACACAAAGAATAAAGCTAAGAACTTGGATTGTACCCTTTAAAAATTAATTTTCTTTAAGTAGTAGTCATTTACTAGCCACGGGTATAATATGCGTATTATATGTAAAACTAGATGGGCAATTAACGCTTATAGATAATATTTTTATATTATGAATTTAAAGGATAATTAGATTGGAAATTTTTTATATATCGACGAATGTGGGGTTAAATCACCTAGAAAATCGACTCTCTTCCAAATTTTCTGAAATAAAAATCGTCAACAGGAAGGAAAAAAAACTTTGAATTTTGACTTTTACTCCTACCATAGAAGATTAGTTGATATGGCCTTTATATGGTCTAATACAGTGCAAACCCACAATCACCATCTGTGTTAGCTGGCTAACACATGGACTGAAATATAATCTGGTTACTTAAGGATTTCATGCTTTGTTCTTTTGGTTCATATTTTAAAATTTGGTATTTTGGAATGTCTACTATGAGTCAATTCCGGCCACGTTTAGCATTTTCTGTATATAACACTTCGATATTGTTAACATTTCTATGTAACCATCTTTAGACGTCACTCTATTTCAGCTATACTCCCCAAATTCCATGTTATGTTTTTTTTTTTTTTTTTTTCTCAATTAACAACAGGAAAAGGTTTCAAAACCCATGTCTTCAAGTGGGAAATATCTCTTCGACGTACAGAGTGGTTTTGAACATTTGAATGGTAGACTTTGAAATTAGGAGGTCTCTGGTCCTGTCATGGTGGCCCAAATCAAAACCCATGTCTTCAAGTGGGAAATATCTCTTCGGCGTTTGGAGAGGTTTTGAACATTTGAATGGTAGACTTTGAAATTAGGTCTCTGGTCCTTTCATCTTGAATTCAAAACCCATGTCTTCAAGTGGGAAATATCTTTTCGACGTACAGAGAGGTTTTGAACATTTAAATGGTAGTTTCATGGTGGCCCATCCTGAATTCAAATTCCATGTCTTCAAGTGGGAAATATCTCTTCGACGTACAGAGAGGTTTTGAATGTTTGAAAGGTTATGGTTGATTGCCAATTTCTCAGTTTGAAGTGATGTTTGCTGCTAGCGTGTTCAAACTGAAAGGAAGAAGGTAGAAAAGAACTTGGATTATGTATGCATTTAGTTGCTCTATATATACCCAAATCCGTAA
Organism: Pyrus x bretschneideri; assembly: GCF_019419815.1. Taxonomy (NCBI): domain Eukaryota; kingdom Viridiplantae; phylum Streptophyta; class Magnoliopsida; order Rosales; family Rosaceae; genus Pyrus; species Pyrus x bretschneideri. The sequence goes on along the minus strand of NW_025999805.1, from coordinate 295,735 downwards.
ATCCTCAATACTGCACTCTCTATAAGGGTATCATAGTTGCTTAAAGGCAGTACATGTCCATCACCCAAAGGTGAAATTGTACGACACTGGGTTACGCTAGTAAAGAAACATGGTAGGCTCCATCACCCGAAGGTGAAGCTGTATGACTTCAGGTTACGCCGGAGAAGAAATATATAACATCACACACTGACACTAGCCATGGCTAGTGAAGCTGTCTAACACTGGTTTCATCAGTGAAGTTAGGGGTATGTCATCAATATCATCAACTCCTCATTTACCCGAAGGTAGCACCTGTCCATCACCCGAAGGTGAAGCTGTATGACACTGGGTTACGCCAGTGAAGAACCATATACATAATCATCCTTAACCGTGTCCTATGGCCATAAACATCTATATACCTGTGTTGTGTGAATGTGTTGTATGACAACCTAGTAGATAAACACTGAAACCATATCTCAAAAACTCATATCAAATCCAGAGCTCAAAGCTCAAAGCCTTATCTCTTCAATCCATGACATCACATACTCATAAATTCGTAAAATAAATCATATTCGTATATCTCTAGAATTTCATATACAAAAATCCAATCATTCATAATCTTTCGTAAAACATAAGTTTGATAAATCATAAATATTCCGTAAAAGCAATTTAAATAAATCATAAATATGAAAATTCGTAAAATGTATTATAAATCATGCTCCATTCATGAAATATGCAATGCATACAAGCCTAATATTTTATAAAGTCATGCAAGTTTAGAAAGGGTCCACTCACATATATTTTGTTGCCCGAGAGTTGCTTGAACTAGTGAGGATGGATTCACTTCCCATTGATGCACCTAACCTCATATAGACACATATAGAGACCGTTTAGTAAAACTCCATTAAAATGATCGAATTTTGGAAAACAGACAGTGGATTCGGATTCGGCACTTTGAAAAACCTAAGGAGGGACCTCGGGTTCTCCCACGCTTGTGGCGGCGGCCCGAAAGGCCACACGCCGCCATGCACTGAGATGGGTCGTTGGAAAGTTCACCGAAAAAGTCGTCGACACCACTATGGATGGCTGCGGAGCACAATACCTCCGGCAAAGGTGCGTGTTCTCCATGCACCGGCCATGACAGCCTTCCACGTGCACCCACATGCCAACTATGGAACATGGGTATCAGATCCAGGTCGCAACTGGGCTAAGGTTGTTGGGTTGGGCTTACAGTTAGGGTTAATAGGTTATGGTTTTAGGCCAGGTTATTGAATTCGGATGGGGCCTGGTTTACATGGCCCAAGGTTTGGACTAGTTAATGGTTACGGGTCGGGTTAACCCAATCCCAATCGCGGGTCCGGTCGTCGGTTTCTTGGCTGGTTTGGTCGGGATGTGTTCCCGAGCTCCGATAGAGCTCAATCTTCCACCATTTGGCTCCAAAATTGCACCAAATTAAAGATGAACAGATGAAAGAGTTGAATCTACCTTACCCAAGTGAAATAGGTGGCTAGAGAGAGCTGAGAATCGCCTGCAAAATCACGGCCGTCGTTGGAAAATCAAAGGAAGTATCCCCGAGTTGATTTCCGCGTTAGATCGTCATCAAAACAATTTTACAACTCAAAAATCGAATCAAAATGTCAAAGAGGAAGAGATCACAGGTGTTCTTGAGTCTTACCTTGCCTGAAATATTTGAGAATTCATCGGAGTTCTCCATTCCTCTGTTTCTCCGGTTTGAGTGTGGTTTGGGTTTAATTCAAATTCTTGGTCTCGAGGGATATATGGGATGAGCTGGGGTGATGGTGATGATAGTGATCTAAAGGTGGTCTTGATGTGAGGCTCAACAAGGCTACTAGGAATGGGAGGTGGTGAGCTTAGAGAGAGAGAGAGAGAGTTTTCTCGAGAGATACAAGGAGAAAGAGAGGGATGGAGAGTTCCAGATAGAGGCAAAGAGATCACAGGAGGGAAAGAATCGCCACATGTCGCCACCCTAATGGTCCTTGATGGAGAAATATCTCCAATTGTAAAATTACCAAAACACCCTTTATCGTTTCGAGACCCGTAAAATTCTCGTCGTACCTCCAAATTTGATTCCATAAGCCTCCATGTGTTCGTAAGAATGAGTACTACGAGAAAACGCTAAGGAAATGAATCTTACATGACACGACAAGGTGATCAACAAAAGTCAAGGTTTTTGCTTCGAAGGGCATTTTCATAAATTAACACATCAAAATTATAAAAATTGTTAAATTTGAGGACGAGTCGTTACGAGCTTTGTACCTATCAATTGTCCCATCAGTTTTTCTCTTAATTCTAAACACGCACTTACAACCTACAAGATTCTGAGAGGGGGAAGAAGGCACAATAGACCATGTACCAATGTTTAGAAGATCATTATACTCTTCTTGCATTGCTTGTCTCCAATAAGCATGCTTAGATGCTTGGAGATAAGTAGTTGGGACATGATCCTCAATGAGATGTTGTGGAATAGGATGCTTGGTAGCTATGAAAGCTTTGGGGTTTAGAAATACTAGATTTAGATCTTGTTTGCATGGGATGAGTGTTAGAAGATTGAAATGGAGCTGGTGAAGGGATGGAGGGATAACATGTAATTCTAAAGATTGATTAGAAGACACAGAGGGTAATGCAAATGCTTGTTGTGGATTGGAATGTGTTGTAGGCAATTGAGTTGAGGACAGGGATGGAGTTGGTGCCTGACTCTGGGAAAACGTTAGTGTAGTGGGAATAGAGGTGGGAACATAGGTAGGGGGTTGGCTAGGGACAGATTGGGGAACCAACTTGTTTAAATGGGAATGTATGTTCATAAAAAAACATGCCTAGATATGTGAACTCTATTGGTTTGATGATCAAGACACCAATAACCCTTATGATTTAAGCTGTAACCAACAAAGACATTCAAGCTTTGATGTGGTATAGGGTTTTAGCTAGGGAAAACAACTATATCCAAAAACCATAAGAGTTGAGTAATCTGGTGATTTCTTAAAAAGAGATTCCCAAGGAGAAGGCTGTGACATTGTAGGCATCATGTTCATCAAATATACAGCAGTATTGAACACTTCTACCTAATACACATGAGGAACCCCAAAAGTTGCTAAAAGTGTCCTAAAAGTCTCTACCAAATGTCTGTGCTTGCGCTCAACACACCTATTTTGTTCAGGAATGTGAGGGCAAGATTTAGGAGAATGTTATCCCCAGTATCGATCTTTATGGTAGCATGGAGGCCAGAGATATATGGAATAACAATGGCGGACAAGATTTAGGAGACGATGAAGACCTTTACTTCTTTACCAAACTGAAGCCAGCGAGCACCAAGGGTGCGGGTTCGCGCGTGGCTCGCACTATAGGGTCTGGGACGTGGCATGGACAGAACAAAGGGAGTGAAGTCAAAGATCCGAAGACTAAGAAGACGATAGGTTGGTGGAAAAGGTTTACATATGCGAATACTAAATATCCTCAAGAAAACAGTTGCTGGATTATGCACGAGTTTCGCCTTGACCGTAAACTGGCCATGCGCATTAAATCAAATTCAAGAACTAGTGATGGTGATGAATATGTCGTCTGCCGGGTTCGAAAGAATTATGATAGAAAGAGAAAGGCGGATGATCATGAGCAGACTCGAGTAGTGGAATCCCAAAGAAACAAGATTCAAAGGCAATTTGAGAATATTGATGAATCTTATGCTACTCCCCCGTCTTCTGAGGTTGTTGACAAGGTTAATACCGATCATTGCCCTCAGCAGCAACAGCCACAACAAGAGCAACAGACTAATCTTAATGCCAATAGTACAAGTAGGAGTATTGATGTGACTAATGTGGATCAGCGAAAATACGACTACTATGAGGATCATCCAAAAGATTATGAGCCACAGAATAGTCACGTTAGTCTCATATCTTCAGTGGTTGTTGAGGTTAATGTTGATCCATACTATAATCAGCAGCAGCTACAGCTTTCTAATGTTACCAAGTTTCCACAATACTACTATGATTCACAGGAACCAATGGCGAGGCCAGATGATTTCGTTGCAGAAGCAGCATGTCCAACTATGCCCTCTTCACTAGGTATGGCTAACCAAGAAGAGTATCTTCAGCACAATGGTTTTGTGAATAACAGGACGGACTTGCCACAGTATGACTACTCCAGTACACAAGACCCAAGTAGTGGTACTGTTTTCTGTCATTATGATCCGCCGCAGACTGCTACGACTGGGTTCGCTAATCAGCCACACCACATTGTTACACAAGACCAGCCAAACTACTTTGTTGCCGATCCCACCGTGGCTTCTTCACTTGCAGTTCCAGCCAATATAGATCAGAATCATCCGATCATGAGTGACCAGAATCAGCATCCACTTCTCAATTTGACTACTCACAATTTTATGAAGCTGACGGTGATGACATCATGATAGACTTGGACGACCTTTGGAATAATATGGCTCAACCTGCTGCAGTTCTTTAGTTAATTTGCTTTATGTAGATTTACTGATAAAGTATGATTTGGTTAGTAACTAATATTGTTTACAAGTCCTTTTTTATGTAGAAAAATATATGTTACTTTTTTGATAAACGTCTGAATCTAATGTAACAATGTTCTTATTTCATACTACAAATCCTATCATTTTACTCTCCAAAACTTTCCCTTATCTATTCATGCATGTATGGGAAGATCTTAGGTAAAAAGAAAAATAAAAGCTATTTAACAGTGAATTTATATATTTAGTTCCGAAAACTAAAGAACAGATGCGAGAGTGATAAAAAGTATCATTAACAATTCCTTTCCTTTGTTTTTGTTTGTCCATCAACACATTTCCTAAAGTTTTGGAAATGAAACCAATTTAGCTTAAAATTCATAATTTCTGTAAGTGTTTGATTATATTCTGCCTTGAGGTTGGAGGGTGGCGGGGGACAATATAGTTGGGTACGAAGCTTCACAACGGGAGATTTTTTAGTGTGACTAGCACACAAAGTGGTACACCATGTGTTACTATACAAATGGTGGGATATACATGTTAAAAAATTAATAACTTAAAAAATAACATTTCCCACCACTTACATAAAAACACGTGGTGTACCATCCGTATTCCTGTCACAATTAAAAATTTCTCCTTCACAACATCTTGTGCTCGTCATATATTCGTTCGGCTAATGCAGTGGCTAAAAAATTGGTCAATTTGGTCTGCTATTATTATGTTGATTTTGTTAGTTTAAGGCTACACCAAATTTAATCTGGAGTGCTTTCATTGAGGATTGAAATCTTGCTTGATGATTCAAATAATACCAACATCGTCCCGTATAAAAAAATGTGTATACAAAAATGTATCGAATAACATTTGTACAAATAACAATCTTACGATTTACCCAGGAGCAGTGGATGGTATCGAGCAAATGATAGATTGATCTACACTACTAAATTAAACACTTTGCGCGACGAGGGAGCCTTTGTTGCGCAAAGCATTTTAAATCACATAAAACCTATGGCGACACACAAATCGTTGTGCAAAATTTGTCTCGCAAAGGTCGTGAAAAAAGACCTTGTGTGACGAAGAAGTGCAAATTCGTCACACATCTAAAAGCTTTTGCGACGCTTTAGTACTCGTCGTGCGAAAGTTATCTAGACAAAGGCTTTCGTCGTACGATATAAAAGGGTACAAGTGTGCTTTGTGATGAGAAATTTTTAGGGACGTCAACAATTTGTCTCAAAAAAATTGTGCGACAAAACATGCAAGAGGCGCGTGGTTTTGCGCGATGAAAAATGGAAGACGCAAGTGGTAATGCACGACAAAATATATAAGACATGCGTGATTTTGCACGACAACCAGTCGGCATCATGCAAGTGTTTTAATAAAAAAAATACTAAATAGAATAAAAGGAAAACTATAAATAAAATAAAAAATTTCATACAAATGACAAAAAAAAAAAAAAAAAAACAAATTAATGAGTAAAAATTTATTTATAATATAAATAAAAATGTACATACACATACAAAGTTTTAAAAGAAAACGGGAACAAGACTATGAAAAAAAAAACGCAATAATCTATAGGCAAGTCATTCGGAGGTGCTTGGTAATCTTGCTGCTGGTAAGGGGAAGGGTTGGGGACAGGGTCAGAGATCGACGGGCTTGATTGTTGTGTATACTCGGGGTGGATGGGCTATGAGGGCGGTGGTGCAAAAAAACTAGGGAAACGTATTCTGGAGGAACTGAAGGCTTGTACAAGCATTGACATTTGAGACTTGTACGATGCCAGCTCACTCCTCAAGCCAGCGACTTCCTGCGTCAAAGTTGTAACCTCACCCTTCTACTGCAAGGATGAAGAGGCTCCACTCTCCCACCGCCTGGCATTTCCCATCCCCCGACAATGTCCCTGGCCTTCGATTGAAAGTTTGGTCCAACGTCTCTATCAAGATGTGAAACACTGCATCCTCAGGGGGATCCACATACTTCATCGGCGTGTCCGAGGGAAGCTGGGAGGCAGACCCCTGAAGCACCGACTGACCTTTCTCCACCATAGTTGCATGTGGAGAAAAACATGGATTATTAATAGAAAACAATTTAAAATAATTAGTTTAAATCTTTAATGCATAAGAAATTACTTACATGAAGGGACTTAGTCAACTCATCCCCAGCTGAACATAAACGTTAGCAAAGACGTCAATCTCCGGCAATTTTGAACCCTCATGAAATAGAAAAAGATAAGAAAAATGTTAGTACGAAAAAAAAAATTTTATTAGCAACATTTTAAAATTGGAAAGATGTAATATATACCTTCCACCGCCCCTCCATCCTATAGGAGAAAGGCCTCGAACCCGAATGGTGGAGTAAAGTCTTCTCTTCCCAATTGATCTTGTTCACCTTCATCTTCTTCTGTTATACAAAAAATAAACGTATTAGTTGTAATACTTCAAGAAAATAAAAAATAATAATAATAAACATTAGTAAAAAAAAAAAAAAAAAAGTAAAATGAAAGAAGTTGTAATTAAAAAACGCACCATATAGCTTGGCTCCTGAAAATGATCGCAGAGCCAAACCCAACTATCTTCTCGGTTCTTAAACTCCTTTGGGCAACCCTCCTCGAGAATGACCTGTAGATCATCAAACTGCTCGAAATACTGGTGCAGGTCATTCTTCCACTGCTTGTAGCGTTCGAAGAAAAGCCGATTGAGGTACATAAACATGTCCTTGTGATGTCATTGAAATTGTAGTTTGTCTGCAATGTAACAAATATTACGAAAGTATTAGTAATAAAAGACATTATTAAATATAAATATATAAAGTTTACATGAAAAGCATTAAAAGGGCAATGATACTTACTAACAAATGATTGCACACCGTGTTCTTCACCTCCTCCGGCATCACCTTCCAAGACTTCCACCGTATAGGGAAAAAGGTCCGTATGATGTGCCCAATGTGGTGGACCAGTGCACTATGCTGCTCCGACGTGGGTGTTGTCCGATGTCGCACATCATATCCGATTGTGATACAACCGTTGGTCACCTCGGTAACCTTCGCTGTCTTCAATTGCCGACAAGGTCCCTGGGTGCTTTTCTTGGCTGCAAAGAAATGAAAAAATAACGTTAACCCAAAACTAATAACAAATCCTACTAAAATTTCAGCATAACCTCCTTATAATTAAAACATTTCCCAAAACCTTGAAAATAACATAAACAATGCACTTATCCAACACAATGATCACAACAGTTTAATAATAGGTTCAGAACGATGACATCAATAAACAATACATACATATATATATATATATATATATATAATAACTTTTTAATCCGTAAATGACATAACTTAACAATTGAACCTAAAATAACAAAACTCAGACTTACATGGAATTGAAGGAGTAAATTAGGATGGTATACCTGGCTGTGTACCTGAGGCATCGGTTGTGGATCCCGATGCTGATATCTGGTTCAGAGTGCGGGGGTGCCGGTGAGCACGTCGGGCGCTAACAAGTACCGCCACCAAAGAAGTTAAAGATGCCAGTGCCTATGGGACTGGAGGACCAACTGTGTCAACCGGATTCACCGGCCTATGGTCCCTTTCTGCCAAAGCAATGGCAGCGGTAGTAGGTGTAGACAAAGGAGGTGTAGTCGTCAAACGAGGTGTATAAGTTATCTCATTCTAGGTTCTAATGAGCTATGACATCTACAAACTTGGAAATAAATTTGTAAGATTACAGAGATTTAACTTACCGTACACATGCATAATAATTTGTACTTAAATTTAAAAACCCTAATCCTAAACCCAATTCAATTTTGGCAGAAACAAAACTTAAAACTGATCTACTATACACAAACTAATCAATGTCAGATATGACATATACCCAGCAATTATAACTTAGAAGAAGAAACTAGCATAAAGGAGTAGTTGGATGCAAAATCATAGTCTATGAGCACGCTGTGTATCCATGTAGTCTGTGTGTATGTACTAATCAACATAAATACAAACAGTTTCCACCAGAGTCCAACTCTATAAATACTTAATAGTTTCACATGTAGTAATAAGAAAAGGGATCATATAAAGTGATTCTCAGTCTCTTTAAACATCCACATTACAAATAGAAATCATATGACCATTGGATATAAATAGAGCTTGGTAACTGGAATAATTAACAATGCAATATATTTAGAAAAGAGTGATTAGCACCAAATAACACTTTCTCTCTATGCATATCAAATTAGATAAATTTTAACAGTACATTAAAAACGTTGACAAGCAAAAAAAATGCTAAATGTAAAAGTAATAACCTCAAAAGTAAAACTTAAGGAGGAACAAAACCACATAAGTGTAAGTATTAGGTCACTTCACCAAATTAAAGCATAATCCTAAACCAAATTCATGCAACCCAAAATATTCGAAACCGTAATGTTTTGTTTCCAAATAACAACAATGTTTTGGTTCTTCTGATCAATCAAGTATTTCATGTAGTACGAAGTCACCATTTCTTCGTACAAGTTCACTAGAATTGAACAAGTAAACTCAGAACGTTCACTACAATTTCATACATCAAAAAGCACACCCAAATGGGATAACAATCGGAATTCAAATTCTAACAGTCACAAACAAGGTGAATAATCACCAGTATTAATTATACACAAATTATAATAGGTTTGTGCACTAATTTAATTAGTTTGTTCGATACAATTTCCATTAAAAGTGAAGAAAAACAAATCAAAATTCCACCCAAAAAACAAATTGCAACTGTTCAAACAAGAGGAACATTGCAAAAGCAACTGTTAAAACAAATCATAACCCCTAATTTGGGTTAGAATCTAATCCGTGGCTTAAACACTATCGCATTACAAAAGCAACTCAGTACTGTTTAAAATATATATGTTTTTCCCCGCGCCCCGGGGGGGGGGTTGGTTTGGTGGTGGTGTTGGGGAAGAATCATATAACAAGCATTTTTTGACATACAACATAGGAAAACATTTACAAATCCCCAGTTTCCAAAGGTTGACGGTCCTAATTCTAACCCTTTACTTGAAATTAAAAAACCCCTAATTTACGAACCCTAACCTAACCCCCAAAGAAGCACCCTAAATCTAACCCCCAATTTAGGAAAACCTAATCTAATCTCACTGACTGAAATTGTTCAACCCCTAATTTATGAACCCTAATCTTACCCCCAGTGAAGCACCCTAAATCTAACCCCCAATTTAAGAAAACCTAATCTAACTTCACTGCCCGAAATTGTTCCCCTAATTGAAGATCTAAATCTAACCCCAATTAAGAACCCTTAAAACTCTAATTTAAGAACCTAAATATAACCCCCAATTAAGGAACCCTAAATCTAACTCCACTGCCCTAATTCTAACCCCAATTAAGAACCCTAAAAACTCTAATTTAAGCAACTAAATGTAACCCAAAATTTACGAACCCTAATTCTAACCGCACTACCCTAATTCTAATCCCCAATTTGGAAAAAAAAAAAAAAAAAAAAAAAATAAAAAAAGAAAAGAAAACCCTCACTCTATAAACCTCAATTCACTTCACAAAATAAAGAAAACTGAAAATACAAAATTGAAGAGGCAATTACCTCTTGGAGACGAAGACGTTATGCCTGGAGAGAGGGAGCGAGAGATGAGTTGAGTGAATGAGAGGAGAGACAGAGGAAGGAGAAAGAGGGTATCGCGCGGGAAAAAAAAGGAAAAAGAAGGAAGTGAGGGGACGAATGAGGCGCACAGGATTACAATAATAGAATCTTGCGCGACGCAGGCTTCATCGCACAAGGTTAAAAATTCGTCTCCCAAGTTTTTTAAAATTTCTGCTAAAAAAAATTGCCTTTATTGAATTTTCAGACAATTGTGCAACGAATACAAAGGTTTCGTCATGCAAATAGCTTTTGCGCAATGAAATTTGTTTATTCGTCGCGCAAGTGTCCGAAAATTCATTATTCCTGCGTAAAATTAAAATGCTTGCATGACCAGCTATTGTTGTGTGTTGCGCAATTATGTTTGAAATTGATTTTTTTTTTATCACAATTTATTATAATTCACATATAAAATGGGAATCATTCATACCATTTTTTCCATCATTGTATACACTGCATTAACCATTTAATGTGTTTTACAAAAAAAGTTACAAATAAATTGCATTAATCTTCATCCGAACTATAATAACTTCACTTTCATCGTTATCATCATTTTCGGTGTCTCATTCCTCAGCATCGATAGGTAAGTCACCATCGTCGTTTGTGCGCACTAAATCATTGTATTGTGGAAGGTTACCGAGTTCAATTGTGATCGATTGAATGGGTATTTCGATTGAAGATACTCTTTCTCTCTAAAATGGTTCTTGGATGAGATTAGTATCTTGGAGTGTTTCCGCACCAATTTTCATTGAAGATTCTAGTTGTTGGTCAGCAACATTGTCGATATCGTCGTCAGTAGAGTCTTGTTCTGGTATAGCATACATGTTCCTATGATCCATTTTCTAAACAACTTTCCAACCCCTCCTGACTTTAGGGTCATCTAGATACACAATTTGTTTTGCCATGTTTGTTCAGATGTAAGGGTCATCATCTTACCAAGTTTTGGTAGTGTTCACTGATAGTAATTCATGATCTCTTTTCACACTTCCATGCCTATTTGGGTTTGTATCAAACCATCAACACTTAAATAAGATCACTTAGCACCAGTCTTTGTAAAGCAATTGCACAACACTTGTTAATTTTCCATAAAATTCAATGTTTGTACTTTCGCCTCCACCTGGGACATGAACACTATTGTTTTGCGTACATAACTTGTCATCTCGTGTAGCTACTAAGAACTTGATGCCTTGACATGGTAACTCGATTACAATTCAAAGCGAATCGGTCTGAACGCCAAGTTATATAACTCTTCACTGTACACGGGGGAATTTGATGCTTTTAATTGATTCCCTTAATATTACACAAGCATATAAATTTGTTAGATCGAGAAAAATAATTGGTACAATATATATGTCCAATACAAAACACTTTAAACTTACATATTTGAGAAACCACCGCAGAAACAATTCACGGTGTTTCTTGGCATACAAATGTGAAGGATATGTCTATTTCATCATATCTTCATGCTCATCTAGGTATGACAGCGTCTCGTCACAATTGTTGAGTGCGAACCAATGTGCTACCTCCATGTCCTTCTTGGAAAACAACTTGTCTAGTATTGGATCTCCAAATGGTCGAGCGATTTGGGCAAAAACTGAAAGTTTATCCTTTCTCACACCCCTGTCATTATTGTGAGGAGGACGATTGAAAGTTGTCTGAACATCGTTTAAATACATTCCGCAAAATGTAAGCTCCTCATATGCCACCCAAGCTTGTATAATTGATACTTCGGGCATCGCTTTGTTTCGTACACTTTTCTTCAAGTCTCCAAGAAGCCTGCCAAAATAAAATGATACGATACAAATTTTACTAATCGTAAGTTATTGATTAATAAAAATGACGAGGAATATAAACCTTTCTATTGGATACATCCATCGAAAGTTCACTGGTACAGCAAGCAATACCTCCACCGTTAAGTGAACCATCACGTGGATGATACTTGTGAAACAAGCTGGACGAAATATCATCTCAAACTTGCATAAAACTTGCACAATGTCATGGCGCAACTGATTAACATCGTTTTTCGCAAAGTCCTTGACGTCAATTGTGAAAAAAAATTGGACAACAACACAGCTAATTTACCTTAGTCAACATTCACGCAACGCGCGATAGTTGAAGCATACCTTGTTCATCCACAAACCCTGTCGTATTCTCATTCATTCCAAATCAAGACAAGCTTTGATCGTGTCCTTTGTCTTGCCCTCAATACCTAGAATTGTGCCCACCAATGTGTCAAATACATTTTTCTCAACATGCATAACATCAAGGTTGTGTCCCAATTTTAGTTTCAACCAATACAGGAGGTGAAAAAACATAGACTTGTGCGTCCAGTTCATATGTGTAAAAGGTTTGGTCCTGCTGACATTGGTCCCGAACGAGGCAAAATCCAAATCGTTAAGTTGTTCTAAGATCTGATCACCGAACCATTCTCTGGGTTTGAGTCGATGCTCCCTTTCCCCATTAAACTCTTTATCCTTCTCTCTCCACTCGTGGTCCCATGGCAGCCATCTCTGATGACCAAGGTAACAAACTTTTCCAGCGTGCCAACTAGATGTTACATCTTCCTTGCATACAAGATGTGCCTTATAACCCTTAGTGCTCCACCTAGAAACCATTGCATATGCGGGAAAATCGTTCACAGTCTACATCACTGCAGCCCGCAAAGTGAACATCTTGCTAGTACACTTATCGTATGTGCGCAAACCATGTGTCCATAAATCTTTTAGCTCATCCACTAATGGCCTTAAGTATACATAGATTAACCTACCAGGATCCTCAGCTATCAATAACGTCATCATCGTGTATTCTTTTTTTTATACATTTCCATGGTGGCAAATTATACAGAAATACGAAAATCGGCCAAGTACTGTGGTGTTGGTTTAAAACCCCCAAACAGATTAAATCCGTCAGTGGTAAGTCCCAATCTAACGCTCTAAGGATCAGCAACAAAATCAGGGAATAGTCGATCGAACTCTTTCCATGCCTCTTCATCTGCAGAATGCCTCAGGACATTGTCATCAACCTGCTTTTCCTTATGCCATCTCATGTCTGTGGTAGTATGGATTGACATATATAACCGCTACAACCTAGGCTTAAAAGGCAAATAACTCATGACTTTTTGTGGGTTCTTCGTCGATCTATTCTGAGATGTCATTTGAACCTCGACTCATTACATACAGGGCATTTATTTAATGCTTCATTCTCCTTATAGAACAATACACAATTGTTTTTGCAAGCATGAATTTTTTTCATAACCCAATCCGAGACCATTCAACACCTTTTGAGCATCTATGGGTTTTCGGCAAATAATTGTCCTTTGGTAGCATTCTCTTGAAAACCCACAAAAAATAATCAAAACACTGGTTCGACATACTATACTTTATTTTCCCGAGCATCAATTCCACAATAGTTGTGAGAACGGAAAATCCCTCACACCCCGGGTATAACTCTTGGTTGGCATTTTTTACTAGTTTTTCATATTCTTCTAATTCTCCCCTATTCATTGGTGCTGGCATGTCATCTTCCACTTCCTAATTGGTATTTGTCGACGCAAATGGAAAAAACATCATTTAAGATTTCCATGACTTGTTCATTAGGATCCATATTAGGTTCAACATTGCCCATTATTGTCACATTTGAAGACGAAGCATTGTGTAATTGTTCCCTGTGATGGTTCCAAATATTATAGGTCTCTACCATTCCATTCCTTAGTAAATGAAATCGAATATTTTCGAAAGTTTCCCTTAACATATTGTTACACCTCTTACAAAGACACCAGATTCTAGTTGCACCCAAGTTGTGTGTACGTGCAAAGTCAATAAAATTCTCAATTCCATTCAAGCATTCGTTGGCGCATCTGTTCGGGTTATGCATCCATATTTTGTCCATCATTCTTGCAACCAAAATAATAGTACAACAATCACAACAACTTCTACATGATCTTCTCACTTTATGTCTCCGGTAAGGGCCAAATCCCATTCGGGAATGCAAAATTATGTCACGTAATTTATGGCTACTTCGGATTAGATTTCGACGTGGAGAAATTTCCGAAGCATCTCTGTACAATTCTTCAAGTGCACAACATAGTTATGAAATACTTATGTGCCACCCGAAGAACATATGGAAATGACATCGAAATCCCCACGACCAAAACCTAATCCTTTAACCGTAAACTACGCGATATAACTTTGCATTCCCAAACTGTCCAAACAATGGAACAATTCAAGAATCAATTGGATTGTAGTCATGCTTTCGCATCCATGCACGACATCCAACTAATCCTCAAACAGGAAACTAAGTTTTACTAAAAAAAACAAGTACGAAGTTAATTTCAATTAACTTCTTACATCACATATTTGTACATCACGTACAAATTTGTACGTATACAATTCAACAGTATACATAATTATAACATAAAAATTAATCTAATTTAACAACTTAATATAAACAAATTTAACAACATAATTTCAATATACTTTAACTGATTCATATTTAAAAAATAAAAATAATAGACTACACCAAGTACATTGTGCTGAAGTTCTTTTATCTTATTAGCAACAATAGCATCAAAGCATTGAAGTCAAGCAAATATGTTCCTAAGATAACCTGGCCGATCTCTTCACGAAGTCATTACCCAAGTCAACTTTTCAGAAGCTCGTCCAAGGAATCAGTATGTTTAAACTTTTTGACCTAAATAGCTTGTAGTTCTCTCATTCTAAAGTTATGTCAAACTCAGGGGAGTATCTAGAATTATACTCATTTGATCTTAATGTACTCTTTTTTCCTACGATTAGGAGCATTTTTTTCCACTAGGTTTTTGCTACCATAACGAGGTTTTGATGAGACACCCATCTTAGGTTGATCATACTCTTTTAAGGTTTACTACTTTCGTCCAGTATGACGCTTGTTTTTTACATTATGCATACTTCTCACATTTCTCCATAGTCTATGTATTTTTCATCGCTGAAGACATGATGCAAGGTTTTGTTTAAGTATTTACACACTCAAGAGGGAGTGTTGCAGTCCTATCAGATTAAAAATGTGATCGTGTAAATCTTATCATATCTACGATATCCTTATGGAATTCTACCATATCTCTTAGACTAGATATTATTT
This sequence comes from Pyrus x bretschneideri, assembly GCF_019419815.1. NCBI lineage: Eukaryota > Viridiplantae > Streptophyta > Magnoliopsida > Rosales > Rosaceae > Pyrus > Pyrus x bretschneideri. The sequence continues at coordinate 280,526 of NW_025999805.1, read as the reverse complement.
TATTTGAGTTGTAATCCTATTGGGATAATGAATTTACTTTATCTACTACTATAAATAAAGGCACAATGGGGTGTCATAACACATATCTCACAATTACACATCTCTTTGTTCTCTCTTGTTGCCGCTGCACCCCTCTCTCTGTCCTTTGTATTGTTCAGTAAATTAGGCATGCAACAGTATAACTATTTAGAAGTTGTATTTGAATGTAAGCATACAAAAAAAAAGGCAATTAAACTTTAAATACTATTTTGATTTGATATTCAAATGATTTAGTATCCTGAGTCGTAAACCAGCGTGAATTGAACCGAAACTAGTGTGAACTTCACTGCACAGTTTTAGTTATAAATTTAAAAGGAGCAACACCGAACCAAACCATTTAATATTTTTCGGTTCTGGTTCCGGGATGGAGGGCGGAATCACCCCTAACCGCACCGTGCTCGCCCTCAGTTACACCTATGGAAGAGTCTAGAAATGGCCAGTGGAGAACAAAAATCACTGTCAAAGTCTCGGATCATGGGAAAAACTCATGACCTCACTGAGCCGCCGTTGTTGCACCAACAGGCAATCGGGACCAAGGATCTCCTCTTAAGGTCGAGAGCTGTTGACTGGCGGTTGTGGTTGCCATCGAGGTGGATGGAGACGGTGAGTTCGCCATGGGAGAGCTCTGATCCATCAAATTTCAAATCGCCCGAAAACAGGACCAAACGAGGCTAAGCTTGGGTAAGTTATGCTCGTGATGGTGAGAGCAGTCCGATGGTAGTGATGCTGATGAGCCTCACCATCGAAGTTTGCCGTAAAAAGCATTCGCAAACTTGCAAGTCTGCAGGTTGTAAGGGAATCGGGTCATCAAGTCGACCTGTAAACTGGGTTTCCAAATTGGAAAGGCTGGCTGCAACAAAGTTGGAGCATCCTATTCATAGAAGTCCAAATGACAAAAATGCCCCTGCCTTTGATTGCTTAATTTTCCTTCGTTATAAATTCGATTTGCAAACAACTTTCGCCCACGTGTTTGTAGGAACAAGTTTTATCTCAAAATATTAAGATTGGCCTCGAAGGGTCTACATATTTTTTGGTGATTAGTTACCAAAAAACGAATACTACAATTCTAAAATATATGAAAATAAAATTTTAATTCCTAAAAATAAAAAAGGGAAATGTTATTGGCACTCCAAAAATCTCATTCTACACTCCTCACAAGTGTAATTTTTTTTTTCAAATATAGAAAGTTTGGAGTGCCAATAACAATTCACATACAAAATACAATTTTGAATAGGCTTTTTATATTAGCACCCACATAATATTGAATGCACCCCACACCACACTAAAATTTAATATTAAACGACTTATGTACCTACTATGCAATGACAATTTTGACCTTATTAGATTTTAAAAAATAAAAAAAATATTTAAATGCACCCCAAATCACTTTTAACGTATTATTTATCTTCTTCAACTAACACCTCCCACTATCCACTATTGAATAAAACCCTAACCAGTGAAACTACAAACACGTTGATTGAGAAAAATTACTTTTGACGAATGGAACATGAAATCGATGTTTTAGAAGTTCCACATGAGGTAAGACATTGTATTTTTCATTGTTTTAGTGATTTGAACGAGATTCATTCCTCAATGTGCATATGTGAATTTGATGGAAACTCTTGCATTCTTTTTTGCAGCCTAATGCATTAGGTTCATAATAGGGAATAGCATATGGGCATGTCTACAAACATTTTGTTAGTGGCAAATGGAAATGATCTTGTACAATTTTTCACTCACATTGACAAAGAAGAAGGAAAATAAAACAACAAATGTATAAAAAATGGGAATAGCAGGTAGCTTTGAAATCATTATTATTATTATTTTTAGTGTTATTGAAAAACATTCAAATGAATCTAAACATTTTTTTTTCAAACCATGATCTTGTACAATTTTTCACTCACATTGACAAAGAAGAAGGAAAATGAAACAACAAATGTATAAAAAATGGGAATAGCAGGGTAGCTTTGAAATCATTATTATTATTTTTAGTGTTATTGAAAAACGTTCAAATGAATCTAAACATTAAAAATCAATCTTATATCATATTTGAAAAATGTGGGGTGTATAGAAAATATGGGGTTCATGTAGAAAATGTAATGTGTAACTTGAAAATGTAGGGTGTGAGGGTATAATAGAGAAAGAGTGGGGTGTAGTAAGATAATTTTTTTTTTAATTTAAAAGCAAATGTGATTTGTATTAAGTATGTGGAGATTATTCTTTTAATTTAAAAGCAAATGTGATTTGTATTAAGTATGTGAAGATTATTCAACAATATATGAGGTATCAATAAGCCATATAATGAAATAGGGGAAAGGGATTTCTGACACTCCCCAACCTAAATTTAGGCATGCAAGCCGTCACGTCAGCTAGAAAAATAATTTAAAACTATAAACGTACATTCACGTCACTAAACCTCAAGGGCATAATTGTCATTTTACAAACTTTGGGATAAAATATATACCATAAATTAGGATGGGTCGTCACAATTTCACATATGGTGAGGGAGAAGGCGACATCATGAGACAGAAGAAAGAAATGAGAAACGTTTTGGAACAAGAAAGAAGATGGAAGAGATTTAAATTCCTATAGTTAATCCCATCATTAAGCATAAGATAATCCTATAAAAAGAAATTAATATATTAATTACCTAATTAGTCAATTTGAAGATAAATTTGGCTGGAGAATAAAAATAGGCTGATGTGTGTTATGTCTGAGTCATCAAACCTAACTCAAACAATCAAGAAAAATTGTATTATACCTAATAAAGGCTCACAAAAATTACGTATCAAATTTTCTCTACAGTAAATTCCCTTACAGGTAAATAAGCTAGATGTAGGTAAAATTGGGGAAGATTTGATTGAGGCAATCAAAGCATGCAAATTTGGGAAAGTTAAATCAAATTATACGAAATAATCCAAAGATTGCCGACAGCCTCCCTAGTCAAGAAAACCAATAGAACGTGCACTGTACAGTCTTGCCAAAAGTAAAATAAAACCGAGAGTCAACAGGAGCCAACCGGTCTTTTAATTTCTCCTTCACCTATCAATGGCTAACTAATATCCCAAAAACATCACCAACAAACCCAATGCTTCAAATGCTTTCACCAAGAAAATCCTCCTCATAGAAGAAGAAAAAAAAAAAAAAAAAATGAGAGCTCCAACAAAACTCCACCAATATTTCTCCACCCTTCTCTGCCTCGTTGTACTCCCTTTCCTCCCAATCGCCACCTCCAGCGACTCCTTGTCTTCAGTTCAATCCCTCCGAAACGGCCAAACCCTCGTCTCCTCCGGCAACGTATTTGAGTTGGGGTTGTTCCAGCCGGGGTCTTCCGGTTGGTACTTGGGAATATGGTACAAGAATATCCAACCCCAAACAGTTGTTTGGGTAGCAAACAGAGACAGCCCTCTTTCGAATTCGTCATCAGCAACAATCAAAGTTGGCGACCGTGGAAATCTTGTTCTTGTTGATGAAGGAAGTGGAAACGTCACATGGTCTTCCAATGAAACTCAAGCTGTGAACCCAATTGTGCAGCTTTTAGATTCGGGAAATCTAGTCCTCAGAGAAGAAGATTCAAACCGAAACAACCCGAAAGACGAGTTCCTTTGGCAGAGCTTTGACCACCCAACAGACACTCTGCTGCCGGATATGAAGCTGGGATGGAACTTGAGCTCAAATTTGGACAGATACATAACTTCATGGAAAAGCACAGAAGAACCGTCTGTAGGTGACTATTCTTTCAAGCTGGATTACCACGGTTTCCCGGAGATTTTCCTGAGAAACAAACAGGTCATAATGTATCGCAGCGGACCCTGGAATGGGGAGAGGTTTAGCGGTGTGCCTGAGATGACAGTTTCAAATGGTCTTCAGTTCAGTTTCGTTTACAATTCACAAGAGGTGTACTACACTTTTTCAATAAAGGACGATTCGAAACCGTTGTATTCACGACTGATCGTGAGCCAAGATGGCTATCTCCAACGGTATATGTGGATTGAATCCAGAAAGATTTGGAACCAATTCTGGTACGCCCCGAAAGACCAGTGCGACAGTTACAGAGAGTGCGGCCCCTACGGCGTCTGTGACTCAAACGCTTCGCCGGTGTGCGAGTGTTTGAAGGGTTTTCAGCCCAAGAATTTGCAGGCGTGGAATCTGAGAGACGGGTCCGACGGTTGCGTGAGGAAGACAGAGCTGGAGTGTTCGAAGGATAAGTTTTTGGATTTGGGGAACATGAAACTGCCGGAGAGCGGCGGCGCGTTTGTGGACATGGGCATGGATCTTGAAGCGTGTAGGAAAAAGTGTTCGGAAAATTGTTCTTGTACGGCTTATGGGAATGCGAGGATTGAGAACGGAGGGACTGGTTGTGTGATTTGGAATGGGGAGCTCATGGACCTGAGGCGATATGCAGAAGATGGACAACATCTCTATGTCAGATTGGCAGCTTCTGAACTAGGTAACATTTTCTTTTGCATTACTCTTTTGTTTTTTTCATGATACGACTAAATTTGTAAACTACATAATCTGTCATAAATAAAAAAATAGGCACGTTAATTAATATTTAAATTATAATTTAATTGTCACTTAATATTATGATTTAATGATATTCTTTTTACAAATTTGTAAGTGAAAGGTCTTAGGTATGACTCTGGCCAAAGTCGAATATAAACTATATTATTATGGCTGCCTCAGTGTGAGGCCTAGTGCACTCTCTCATTCCTATAGTATAGATAATATCGTTTATTATTAAAAAATAATAACCTAATCATTAAATTTCATGTTATATAGTACACAAAATTTGGTCTTCCTAATATAGTCCTAATTATTTTTATTATTAGTACTAATATCATTAATCCAATTTTAAAAGTATAGTTTATTGTCCATAAATCTGTTTTGAAATATTGAAAAGTGTTTTTGAATTGTATAAGAACACAAAACTTGGCGTCTTTAAGATTAAGGAGACATGTTTCAGCTTGATATGACCATGGTTGGGTGAGCCAAAGTACGATTGCGTATATTCTATTAAATTTATGAGCTTCGGATTAGAATTGAGAGTTTTCATATTCGTTAGTTACAATGACAATGGAGTGTGACGTAATAAAACTTACATTATTATAAGGAATCTAACCATTAACATGTTATCGTCTTAAACCTATATTCTACCATGCCTTTTTTCAAATATAGCATGCGAAAGAAAATAGAGGGAATGGAAATAGAGGGTAATGTGCGTCATAGGCATGAGGGGTCAATCCACATGTCAATTCATGAATGTATGCATCACGTTTTGTTGGACTCTCATTGATTTAAGGCGAACTTTGCTTTGAAATTACGCTTTCACATAAAACGTTTTTTTCTAGATGTTTCCCGTGACAGATGGTAGAAATTTACAACTATATATGATGGGGTTTTGTTTTTTTTTTTTTTTTTTTTTAATAAAATGATTTTATTCGTTAAAATTTGAACAATATTATTACTGGTTTATTGTGATGTTTAACTCACTCTCTCACTTTTTTAGTGTAAATAATTAGTTTGTTAAAAAAAGGGGTGCTATTTACACTGAAAGTAGTTGATTAGGTTTAAGTTACACAATAAATTTGATATAATATTTTAGTATCGACTTGTCATTTACAAGAATCAAATTCTAGAATGCTCACTTATAATTTAAAAATATCAGTAAACTATAATATTAAGTAATAATTTAAATAGAGACTGATTGGTCTCATTTGATTTTTAGGATTTAGATTTGACACTCTCTGCTAGGGATTATATTTCATTTTAATTTGGTGGAACTAGCCCACCCTTGACAAGAAAAATGTTAATGGAACGGGTGCTTTCGGCAGCTTGTTCAAATTGAGAGGGTAGTTGCCGTCATTGTTGACATGGTAAGATTTTCTTGAGCTACAATTAGCCGTCCTTTTCAATATTTGCTTTAAAATTCCAATACCATGGCAAACGGTCCGAATATTTTAGGCGGGATAATATAATATTGTAGGCACCTTGTGGAAATATCTCCAAAAACAAAAGGACACGAAAGTCCCTTTAGTTGTCGTTGTGAATGGAAGGAAACCTTGTTCATATTTTAAAAGTAGTAAAGTGCAAATAAGTTTAAATTATTAGAAAGAAAACACATTATTAGTCATGTTCATATTTGGTCCGTCCATCAAGATAGGATTAGACCTTATTGTCTTCTTCATAGGTTAACTTGTTGACGAAGTAGTAGGATTAGGGGTGGAAAAAATTCCCGAAAATTCCAAACCGAACCGAAAAAATTCCGATCCCAAACCAAAAATTTCTCAAACCGAAATTCCCGAAATTTTCGGGATGCTATCCCGAACCGATCCCGAAATTTTGGTATGGGATTTGGGATTGGCTTCTCAATATTTCGGGAATCCCATACCAAACCGAAATTATATATTATTAATTTATACATATATATTATATATTATTCTTTTATAATTGATGCTAGTAGTTTCTAATTCATGCTCTGCAACCTGGAATGTTTTACACCTTGCATATTTTTCATGTTCTGTTTGATATTCATTTGGATTTTATTATTGCTGCTGTTATGGCTAATGATTTCAGAAGGTTTGATTCTTTTGTCTCTTAACAGATTGTCAAAAGGGTTTAATTAATTTGAATTTTGACTCTGATAAAAACAATCAAGCATGCCAATATTTGATTAAATGGTAGTGTGAATGAAATGACATTCCTAGTTCATGAATGTGTTCTTAAATTATATATTTAAAGAATAATTCATAATTTCATATTTTAATTTGGGATTCCCGATTTGTCCCGAAATCCCGAAAATATTTCGGGATTCCCGAAATTTGGGATTCCCGAAATTTAGGTTTGGGATTGGTCTTCAAATTCCCGTCCCAAAAGATTTCGGTTTGGGATTCGGGATACTACTTTCGGTTCGGTATCCCATACCGAACCACCCCTAAGTAGGATTAATTGTGCATGCATGCATGAGTTTTGTTTTGAGTGTTCTTAATTTGTGTGTCACTTAGCATGACTTGTCAAGACTAATTCATGTGAAGGTGTACGACTGATCTTAATATTTTGTAATGACTCTTATGTACTTGAGGTAAAGGACCAGTAATTTTAACTCACACTCTCTTTAATTGGTATTTATATAATTCTATATATAGGTGGCGACTTTTACACACTTTATTTTATCTCCCACAAACCCTAAACCTTAAACTCTAAACCTTTCAATTTTTCAATAAATTTTTAAGATGCGTGAGAGATTAAATGAGGTTTCACTACCCTTTTTTGATAATTGGACTAACCAGGTAGTGATTTAATATTTTTTAAATGAATTGTGTAAATAATTCATCAACTGACTTGTGTTATCTTTGCATCCCTTTAGTTGGATTGCAACGAATATATTACTATTTTCAATATATTTTAAAAGAAGAAATGATAAAAATTGCATTTTGGAGGTCAGAGATTAATTACGCATGAAAAAAACTTATTCATTCTAATTTTCCTAAAATGTTAGGATTAAAAATGAGAAGTTCAATGTATAATCTTTTTCTAATCTCCTTAGCACGAAAAATTATTATCCTCTACTTTCAATATATCTTGAATTTAGAAAGTTAATTATTCATTACAATTAGAGATCAAACAAGGTCTTCGTAACAAATATTAACATGTATGATGCAAAGTGTAATTTGTGAGTGCTATATTCATATTAGAGGACCAAATTATTTCACACTCATTTTACTTTTTATATATTCTTATTAATATTTTGTTATTGACATTTTTTAATTTATTTGATTCAACAAAAAAAAATATATATATATATATAAAAAGTAAAAATAGATGTGTAACATTATCCTTTATTCATGTCAAAAGTGTAGCAGTCTTTCCATTTCATGAATGCTTTTAGCTGTTCACCTATGACTAAAACAGAAAATAGACATGTGCTTTTAATTGTTCACACAGCAAATAATTGAAGGTGGTTCTCTGCTAAACTAATGAAAAGTAAGTGCAGAACCTAGAAAAATAAAATAAATGTGGGCTAATTACCAAAAACTAAATAAAGAAAGAAAATAAGTGGGCCCCGTTTACCGGTGGGTTTGGTATGCATCCGCATCTACTTGGTCCCCTCCTCATTATACTTTTATTAAATTTCTAATCACAATTGTTTATGCTGATATTGCAGGAGGCAGATTCTCTGTCCTTTCATTTTCCGTGTCTTCTTGTTTTGTGTGGTCATGGTTAAGCTAAGTCAACATTTTATATTATTTTTTTATAGAGATAATAAGACAAAAATGAATAGTAATATAAAATGTTAACGTGGCTTAACCGTGATCACACAAACAGGAGGGCATAGGAAATGGGAGGGCAGAAAATCTGCCTCCGATATCCTATCTATGGTTCCAGTCTACCAGACTATCAGGGTTTTGGGTTTCTTTTAGGGAGGTTTAACAAAATTCTCTCGGTACTTTTTACTTTTAACAAAAAACCACATTTATATATTTTCCTAATATTATTCATTATACCTTTAAGAAGAGATTTTTATTAAAAGAGAAATTTTTTTGAACTTTTCGTTAGTTTTCTCTTTCTTGTTCAACATAGAGATTTGTTGCAGTACTACCTTTTTTATTATCTCAATGCACCTAAAATTCTATAAAGAATGCCAAAACGCTTCCTTCTTACGTATAAAGACTCGTTATAAATAATAATTTAACACATATAGGCATATAAATTGTTTTCTTGCATTGTTTACTGGTTAAATCTATATACGAGTGGCAATGAAGAAAGAATGACATTTGCATATAAAGGTTCAGATAATGTTATGCTTAGGAAAGTAAACAGCTATGTATTTTATAACAGTATCACATTACTGACTATTGTACGTTCATTTCAGATGGCAACGGGAAGATGAAACGAGTACTCATTATTGTAGGCATTACAGTTGGTACTAGCATTCTGCTAGCAGCACTCGGTATCTCTTTTGTATGGAAGAGGAAATCTGGTATTACGCGAAAAGGAAGGATAGAACAAAGAGGTACTAAGTAACTTCGATTTGGCGATGATACCGATCTTCAGTACCTAGTACATTATCAATGTTTAATCAATCCCATTTTGATATCCTATTGACAATTGGTCGACAAAATTCTTGTCAAACATCGACAATGTACCATGTATTGTAGATTTGTTTCCGGTGTGGCAGCAATTCACTCCCCATACAGCCAACGAGTGTGTAACTAGAGATTGAGTTACAAAGTTTTTGTTTTCTGCCTGAACAGGTTCTTTTGAAAGAAGCCAAGATTTTCTGCTAAATGAGGTAGTTATCTCAAGTAAAAGGGAACACTACTCGGGTGAAAGGAGCAACGATGAGCTAGAATTGCCATTGCTTGATTTTAACGCAGTAGCAGTGGCTACGAATAACTTTGCAGACGAAAATCAACTGGGGCAAGGTGGTTTCGGTTGTGTGTACAAGGTAATTAAGCACATTTTGTTAGAAATCAGTGTTACTAGATTATGCATAAATTAAAGTAATTTGAGAAGGAACATAAGACAGATTTAGTTATTTGTCGCTATTCCGATTCCAGGGTACAGTAGAAGGTCAATTAGTTGCTGTCAAGAGGCTTTCAAAGAACTCTGGACAAGGAACTGAAGAATTCAAGAACGAAGTAAAGTTAATCGCAAGGCTTCAGCACCGAAACCTTGTTCGGTTACTTGGTTGCTGTGTCGACATGGATGAAAAAATGCTGATTTACGAATACATGGAAAACAAAAGCCTGGATTCTGTTCTATTCAGTTAGTTCCTTCATCAACTTCATGTTCATTTAATAACTACAATTAAATCTATATCCAGTTTTGATTTTTGACATTATTTATGAAGTTGATGATGTTCCTTGTAGGTAATGCGAAAAGGTCTATGCTGGATTGGCCAAAGCGCTTCGATATTATTTGTGGGATTGCTCGTGGACTTCTTTATCTTCACCAGGATTCAAGATTTAGGATCATCCATAGGGATCTCAAGGCAAGCAACATTCTACTTGATGGAGAATTGACCCCAAAGATATCGGACTTTGGAATGGCTAGAATATTTGGTAACGATCAGACGGAAGCCAATACCAAAAGAGTGGTGGGAACATAGTGAGTACCAATGCCCTGCATATGTGACAAGGTTTCTATATTTTCTTACCACATATGCTAATTTCTCTTCATTGATGTTCTGCAGTGGCTATATGTCTCCAGAGTACGCAATGGACGGGCTCTTCTCTATCAAGTCTGATGTCTTTAGTTTTGGTGTTCTGGTATTGGAGATTATTAGTGGTAAAAAGAACAGGGGATTTTATTACGCGAACAACGAACTCAACCTCCTAGGACATGTAAGTAAAAGGGCGCATATAATTAATTTCCACAAAATAACTAGATTCACTACTGACAGAGAAATGGCTTGGAATTGTTGCAGGCTTGGAAGCTATGGACAGAAGGAAAGGGGTTGGAAATACTTGATCCATCAGTTGGGGATTCATACTCCCCCTCTGTGGTGTTGAGGTGCATGCAAGTCGGACTCTTGTGCGTCCAAGAGCGTGCGGAAGATAGGCCTACAATGGCCTCTGTGGTTTTGATGTTGAGTAGTGAAACTGCAACAATGCCTCAGCCTAAAAACCCTGGGTTTTGCCTCGAAAGGAATAAAAATCCTGTTGAAACAGATTCATCCTCTGGCAAGCAGGACCAATCCTGCACCGTAAACCAAGTAACGGTCACGATGGTAGATGGTAGATAGTAAAATTTATTACCATATCAACTCATAAAGCATGTCGAATTTGTATATTTTACAACGAACACAATTTTGCTTCTATGAATCTCTCTCTTGTATCTTTAATCTTTCGCTATATAATCAAGCATTCTGTTCATCTTAATCCACCATCATGTTGGTACATGTTAGCCATAAAACTTAGCAGCCATAGCAATGGAAAAGGAGTCTAGACCTACTTAGTAGCCATAGCACCAACAGAAACCTAAGAACCTAAGTACACACTTAACAGTTATAGGTTGTTGATAGGATCAATGGGTTACACAGTTTATACAGCCCATGACATGGGCCATGTATACGTGGGTGATCCATTTTAAGACAAAACATTACTATTAGTAAATATATGACAAATGACTATAAAATCGAATTTCACACGTTTTTTTTTTTTTTTTTTTTTTAAATATATCATCCTATTATGCTGAAAAGGGAGATTTGACAAAGTAAAGATTAAAAAAATGATAGAAAAAAATTAAGGAGAAAGAGAAAAAACTATAACAAGACGCTGCGTTAAAATTTCAAAAGAAAACTAGATACAACACGAATAACCTTCTAATTCACCAGCTTGCGACTTGCAAATGGCATAGCCTTGTACCGCCTCAACTTGCAAATTGCGTATAACGCTTGGCACCGCCCTCACGACCAAATTGCGTACGCCTCATACTGCCCAGAATTGCAAATAGGGTACGCCTCGCACCGCCTTGAGGCGATTTGTCGACGCCTCGCCTTGCCACTTCGCGTCGTAGGAACGCTTTATTGTGTTGCCAACAAATGTCCCTCGACGCCTTCACCACCCCTAAGGTGCCATTTCCACCGAAATTTGTAAGCTTTATAATGCAACCCACTCACTTCCTCAAATGCTTATAACATTAACAATCTAGGATTAATTCATCAGAAAATAACTTAATTTTTTTTAAAATACCCCCACACACCACCATATCATCCCTTCACGTATATAGACTAAATTGCGATGGGTTTCAATATCCCTCTGTTTTTAGTATCTTTTAGTATCTAACTCATCATTTAGCAGATTCGAACGTAGCAACAATTATTCCAACGTTTCTCATTATTCAGTTTAGTTGTTTATGTTTTTTCTCCACTGAAATGAATTTGGCTCTTCATAATGTGACAAGCTGTGTAACAATGGGGATATATACTACGAACAAAACGACGACGATTATTTCAATAACAAGAAACATACAAGCATTTGACTTTGTTATACTTGAGATTTTTCAATTAGGCGGAGGATGATACGGAATCGGAATTAAGTGCAGGTCTTGTTTTCTTCGGACCGCGATGCCAAAGGTCTCGGTCATGTCCAAGTCTTCGTGCTTCGTTCCATCGGGAAGTTTCCAATCGAAATGGTATAGCAACAATGCAAGCGGGAGCTCAACGTTTGCCAGACCATATAATATGCCCGGACATATTCTCCTTCCTGCACCAAACGGGATGTATTCGAAGTTTGTTCCCTTGTAGTCAATGGAGCTGTCAAGGAACCTCTCTGGTTTAAACCTCTCAGGCTCAGTCCAGTACTTGGGATCTCTACCGATAGCCCACGCATTGACGATTACCTTGGATTTCCCAGGTATTCCATATCCACCAATCTCGCACTTCTCTCCGCATTCTCTTGGAAGTAATAGGGGAACAGAAGGGTGTAATCTCAGCGTCTCTTTAATTACTGCGTTTAAATACTTCATCTCTCTAATGCTTGTTTCATCTGCCTTCCCTTTTCTATTAAACACTTCCCTCACCTCACGCTGTGCCTTTTTCATTACTCTTGGATTTTTCATCATTTCTGAAATTGCCCAATCTACAGTTGTAGCTGATGTCTCACTCCCAGCCGAGAAAACATCCTGAAAAAGGTTCATGTAGAATTAGAATTCAGAAAGACTAATAATTAACCAGAAACAAGAATTCATATTATTCTGAGGTCGTATATTAAGAAACAAGAACTGGGGTAATAAAACTGAAATCGAAAACTGATTTGACTTAATAAAGCATGATATCTCTGATATGGACAGAAAGTGTACTCACAAAGATTACTGCTTTGATGTTGTTAGTAGTAAGTGAAAATTCAAGCGCACCACCATGTTCGTGAAATTTTAGGAGAACATGTACAAGATCTTCCACTGACTCGCCCTCAACATTTTTTGTAGTTTCAAGATCTTTCTGATGTTCGTTGATGATGTTTTCCATTATCCTGTCGGCTTGTTTATGCAGCCTCTCAAGCTTAGGCCTGATTCCACTTACCAAATGAAGCAAGCTAACAGAGGGATATAGATCTGCAAGAGCGAAGCCCCCTGCTACTTTCCCAGCTTCCTCGGCAACAAATATGAACTTCTCATGATCTCTGGTTTTTTTACCAGAGGCTGCTCGTGAAGTGATGCTGTACGTCAATGAGTAGATTTCCTGAGTAAGATTGACAGCTGACCCTGATTGTAAAGCAATCGATTTAATCAGCTTCAGTACCTCTTCTTCCCTAACAGGTCGGTAAGATTGAACGCGCTTTGTGCTTAAAAGCTCTAGTGTGCAAATTTTTCGTAGTTGTCTCCAGTAATCACCGTACGGTGCAAAGGCAATGTTTGTAGAGCCGTAAGACAAGATCCTCGTGGCGAGGATCTGTGGCCTAGATGCAAAAATAACATCGTGGGTTTTCATCACCTCTTTGGCAAACTCTGCCGATGAAACAACAATGGTGGAAACTTCCCCAAGCCTCAGGTGCATAAGGGGTCCATATTTCTCGGCCAAGTCTCGTAGTCCGTGATGGGGTAGACAGCCGATGAGCTGGTGTAGGTTTCCTATGAATGGTAGCTTCCATGGCCCGGGGGGTAGATTTGAAGCGTAGTTGTTGGTGTTGCCACTTCTCCCTATTTTCAGTACCATGATTATAAAGAGCAAGAAGGCAAACATGATTGGGAATGAAGGCCATTGATGCTCCATGAGGAAAAAACAGGAGAATTTGGATTAAAGCTGCTTGCTAGTTAGATTGTACAGTGAACATAACGCAGAGAAAGGAGATGTTTTTATTTTCTTTGATGCAAGGAAACGACAACTTGTTGGTTTCTCTTTGCTGCGCTAATCAATAATTAAGTGTGGACAAAACTACTTTAAAAAACGCAATTCAATCTTGAAAAGATATGCGATGTTATTTTTTTATTATATTTTATCAAATAAAAAAATTTGAAGTGATTTTTTTTTTTTTTGGCAAAGAAATGATTTTTGTTTATCAAAAAACGTAGTACTTGTTTTTACCAAAAAAAAAAGTAGTACTTGTCCTTCATCTCACCTTCTTGCTTTGTTTTTTTATTCCTAAAAGAAATGTCAGTGCTTAGGCACAATTTTCTAAGCTTTTTGCTAATGATAGCGGTAATAAGTTAAATAGTTAGTTGTTATAGAGAGACAAATCGATGAGCACTATTGCGCCCATCTGCTCTTTTTTTTTTGGATTTTAATTATTTTTAACGATTAAGTACTTAAAAATTCTCATTATTTTAATGTCATTTCAAATTAATCTCAATATTTTTAAATATTCTATGTAAATATTCAACTTATTGAAATTATCACGTGTTAAGCTCCAATGAATTTTCAAACATATATTATATTTAGAACCCATCAACTGAGTATAATATGGTCAACATTAATATTAGTTATCTCAAAATCTAAATTTCAACATATATTATAAAATATGAAACCCAATGATGAAACGAATATTGAATTGAATTGAAAATGGATCCAGATTGAAATTACATCAGAAGGGTATCAAAGAGTTTCAAAGAGTTTGTTTCTGCTCATGTTCGTCGATTCTCGGCTCATAAATCTTCAACTTCTTCTTTGTGGGCGATGAAGATGGTGGTGGCCGCATCATAACAATTCATACTTAAGCAACCTCCATGACCTTCTTCTAGATGTTCGCGGCTTGCGTTGTAGGTGGAGTTGGTAGTTTTGCGTTGGGTTTGGAGGTGATGGCCTGATGGGGTGACGGTGATCATTAGTTGGTGGAGACTATATTTTGATGACCTTTTATTGATTTTGAAAACAAAGTAAGTCCTAGTTAATTTAGTAGATTTTTAACTGGGCTTAATGAATGTGATATTTTTAATTTGTTAGATAATTGTTTAGAATGTTTAAAAATGTTAAAATCAATCTGGAAGGACACTGAAAGATCGGAGGGTATTAGGTACTTAATGCTAGATTTAAAGTTAATTCTTTTTCACTTCCGTCTTCTCATCGCACCATCCTCCTTTCACTTCATTCCTTCACAAATACATTTCCCCTGTACTTTCTTCTAAATTAATTTGTTTTGGTGTACAATGGGGCTAAAGCCCAGAAGAAAGAAAACAAGCTCAAAAGCCAACAACAACTGCTCCAGGCCTAGAGAAACCACTTAAATCATCTAAAACAACGGAGACACTGGGAGGAGGGGTACAAAAAAAGTTCCAAGACTCGAAGGAAGGCCTAACTTAGCAAGTCCATCCCCCACCATATTCCTTTCTCTGTAACCATGTTGCAGGTCAGCATGATTGAAAAGACTAATAAAATGCTTACATCCTGACTGAGAGTGCTAAGGCCATCTCCAACCGAAAGCTGGTCAGATGACTCGTTTTAGCCCTCTGGTCCTCCAAGAAATTAATATTTTATTAAACAGTGCAAGGTTATATTTCTTACCATCTCCAACCGAGGGTCATAGGGTCATAGGGCTCGTTTTAGCCCTGTTACAAAAAACCGTCTCCAACCAAGGACCAAACATAATTTATTATTTAAATTTAAAAACTACAACTTAAATTTAAAAATTACAACAACTTAAATTTAAAAACCACAACAATTTAAATTTAATATCTAAAATCATCATTATCTTCATCATCCGCCATTGTAGGAGTATAGTCAGAGATAAACAACTGCTGCCGAGTCATAATTTCTTTTTTTTTCCTATCAAAATAGGTCTTACTCATTGGAGTGTAATTCGAAGTGTTCCTTTTCATATTCTTATTATCCATCTCTTCTTGTATTTGTTTGGCCCGTTCTTCATGCATACAGTTCCTTTCTTCCGCGGCAAAGGCATTTTGCTCCGCCATTAATTGTAATGAGACCGACACTTCCTGTTAAGTGGCGTAATCATCCGTTGCCTTGCCCATTTCCTTCAACCTTCGGGCCTTGTCTCGTCCCATAGCCCTAGGTATGGAACCTTCACATGAAGACGGATTTTCTACCCTTGTTTGCTGAATGGTAGGAAATCCATCTTCACCATATCTACAGCTGAGAATGCAGTTCCGAACACTGGCGTAGGACCTACTCTATGTTGAGGTGGATCTTCAAATAATATCCATCCTTTACAAATTTCCCAACAACCGTGAAACTGAAAGGGTTTCGAGATGCTCTCAAATACAAAAAAATTAGGAATTGGATCGATTGAGGGGACTCGTTGTTCCGATTCTCTTTCCTACTCCTATTTTAAAGCTTTCTTATTCATTTTATTAAGTAAATTTGCCTATGTTGATAAAATAGTCTGGGGCGACTTGGTTATATAAGAATAACAGCAGCAGTACCTGATTAGATCCATCTCCGACTTTGTTTTTAAAAATTTCCTCTTATCATGATCAATTTTTTGTTGACCTTGCTCCACTGGTTTGTTTGTCTTTTTGGAATTACATTTTGCCTAATTTATTATAATGATTCCTAAATGTTTAGTTTTGGCTTTTCCCCTGTTTTTTGTATTTAACGTTCTTTCCTCTCACGAGCTAAAAAAGACATAGGGCGGTCTTAACTCAAATTATCATTGCTTCTGCTTTCTGCTTAGTTGTTATCCGTGCTATGTGTTAATCTATTTCTAACGCACACGAAAATTTAGAGTTAAAAGTTATATTTGATGTAAATTTGACGCACCATCTCTCTAATGAACCGGAAAAGTTGGATCGTATATGAGTTTGGTGCTTTTCCAAACTTTTTCCAACCACTTCGTCCTCCACAACTTTTCATTTTCTTCCCAGACAAAATACTGTCCACTTCGTCAAGCTCTCCGACTTGACAGAAATTTGTGATTTGGGAACAAACTTATTCCAACAAAATTTCACCGCGATTCAAAAAGAATACGGTTTTATTGTTCATGTTCGGACATATTCAAGATTAAATAATTTTTTAATTACAATCTCTTGTAATGACGACACAAGAGAAACACCCTTGGATAAAATTTCGAAGAAATGTCATCAAGCCAACTCGTAGTCCAATGGAATTTAAGTGGGATTTGGGTTACGAGATTTGGATGGCAATTTGGATATCGTGCTTGTAGTGTTTGGGCGAATTTGGTCTCGGGTGTGCCAGGATTTTATCTGGGTGAATTCGGTCTCTAGTGAGCCAAGATTTTTCTGGGTTGAATTTGGTCTCTAGCGAGCCAGGATTTTACCAGTCCGCCATGTCAGGTTATTGGTCCTTCTTTTAAGGGTAGTGCTTGATTCATATATTAAATGTAGGAACATGATATTTCTGGGCTCGAGTAATGCTGATTTGAATATCGTTATCTCAGAAGTTCTGTCATGGACTCAACAGCTTTGAGCGGAGCTGGACTAGACGGAGCAACGGTACCACCGTCACCCTGTTCCCGAACAATAGGCCAAGTTTGAGTGACTCCGCTGGTATGACCATTCTTATTCCACAGGACAAGAGATCTGATCCGAATTGAATAACATTCACATATAACTTCTCCTTAATAAAATGTTTATCCACTTCAACATGTTTGGTATGATCATGTTAAATTAGATTATAAGAAATGTCAATGGCCACCTTGCTATCACAAAATAATTTTGATGCAGATGTTGGTGGAGAACCAAGTAACCACTGGAGCCACAGAAACTCACGTACTCCTTTTGCCATTCGTCTATATTCCGTTTCTGCATTTGACAAAGCCACATCCTTTTGGCTCTTACTACGACACTATTAATCATACAACTATGGCATTGAGTGGGGAAAACCATTGTGATATTAATTGGGGAACTAGCTCAATGTAAAGTATGTTCTTTTTATGCCTTCGAATGATAAAAGAATTTCAATTTTTTTTTTCTAGTGCTAACGAAATAATTCTGAAAGGAACAGTGAAAACAATACAAATCAACAAGATAAAGAAGATAACGATAAGTTACCTATAGCTTGGATTGCAATTTTATAGACTCAATGGATCTTGACGGAATTATGTAAAGTAAATACTGTAAACAAGAAATTTTGGTTAAAAATGAAACTAACTGAAATAGCTAAAACACTAAGTCGAAATAGTGCAATTCGTGAGATTTTATTAGACAAAATTGTACTAATTATTACTATCATCACTCTCTAGTCGCATTGTTTTATAATTGTAAGTAGGACTCGAATAAATAACTAGTCCGATACCATTTTTTTCAATATGTTATAGACTAGGGCAAAAGCATCCATACCTACCTTTGTTATAAAAGAGAGTATAACGAGGGGTAAATATAGCCGAAACCTCGGTAAAAATACATTAAAGGTTGTAACAACCGAAATGTAACATTATTTAATTAGGCATTATCAACCAATCTGTATGACAAAGAAAAAAAAAAAAAAAAAAAAACTGGAGGCGATCCCCACCAAGAAAAATTAGAGCCCATAGCACCATGGTTTGTCATGAAGAAAGTTGAGGTTCCATTATAAAACCAATTGGCAATATTAAGAGTAGCTCAACTTACTTATAAGCCCAAGCAAGACCCTTCCTCCCATCAACGTTGGATTCATTCTCAACACGCCCCATCACGTTTCAAGCTTAACACGCGAACAACGCAACGGAATGACGTGGAGCGTATGTGGCCATTTGGCTTCACACGTTGAACAACCTGCTTTGATACTACGAAGAAAGTTGAGGTTTCACCATAAAACTAATTGGCAATATGAGGAGTACCCCAACTTACTTATAAGCCCAAGTAAGGTCTTTCTTCCCATCAATGTTGGATTCATTCTCAACATGTCAAAGTATCTGCTACTTGATTACTTTACAAAAATGTGAGACACTGTAAATGACATGAACCTACTTTCTAGAAAAAATGACATGAACCAAAGACGCTCCAAACAGTTTTGCCGGTCCGCCAGAAGCTGCCAAGGGACCGAAAAAGGGAGCGAAGGAAATGAAAGACTAACATCGAGTCTGTTTCGATCCAAACATTATAATAAGTATGAAACAAAGTCAATTCAATCTATTTAATTATGATCGCTAAAAGTTGTAACACGCCTCTGGTAGTCACTTTTATAGTAAAATATATTGTTGTAATCAAGAAATTTTAACAACTCATACCGAAAGAAATAGTGCCACTTGCTTGCAAACATGCAAGGCAGGGACAAAAGTTGCATATATAATTAATTACTCAATTGCTTGCTTTCTTGTTCGCTAAACTATGTGTATGCCTTAATTTCTGAAACGCACGAGAATACGTAAAACCAAGACGGCAACACAAAGACGGCAACAATTGTAGATTTGAAGAAAGGCCGGGGAAACAGAGATGGCTACGCTTTGAAGAAAGGCCGGCGAGATGCAGACGGCAACGCATGTAGTTCTTAATGTCCACATGCACAAACATATATATCCAATTAGGACGAGCTCTCTAGACTTTCTGGGGTTTCAACTGTCGAGTACCATTCTCTTTGTACATTCATTATGATACAAGTTATTACAACCGTGTCTTTCCCCCACCTCAACACTCTAAGATGTTCAAGTTCAACTTCCACTTTCACCTCATCAGGTTTTGCTTCTCTCCCTCTCCGACAGTATTATCCTTGTTTCATTTTATTGCTTATCATTACCTATACCTTCTTTTTTTCAGAAATAAATAAACAAAAATAATATGGAATAATTTCTTGCCACATGCAGCTCAAACAGTCCTGAAATTTAATGGCACACCAGAGAGCAGTACGGTAAGATAACCTGTGTTAGTTTTATTTAAATCTACTAATTATCTCCATCACCACTCATGATGCTCATTAGTCGTTACTGTTATTTTCTAGCATAGTTAATTACAAGAAAAAAAATAAAATTAAATGCCATATGAGCTTATACGTACACTTATCAATTTGTCATATGAATTAAAATTTTAAGATTTGTCATTAGCAACTTTGTGAAATCATTAAATTGTTATATACCCTTAACTCGGTTAAGTTTTCCATTCAAAATAAGTTGTGTGTCTTACACATGACTTGTGTTTAGAGTTATTTAGGACATTTTAAATCTCCACTTCCTTTCTAAAAAGTCGCATTCAACGAAACAAAAATATAAAGGTTTCTACGTACTAAAAACTGAAAATGATTATATAATGGAATAATATTTTTTATTCAAAAGAAAAATGAAACTTAACATAATGACATGATATAATTTTGATCAAGTTTCTCTCCAAGAGTACAATCTTCAAAACATATATCACGTGGTTTTAAAGTACAGTTGTCCTCTAAAACAATGGTAAATATCCAACCTACATTGCTTTTATAAAGTTACTGCTCATGGCAAATAATGAAATGAAAATGAGTTCAAATGGCTGAAATAACCCAAAACACTAGTCATGTGCAAATATTTTGGATGGAAACTTAATTATAGTGTTAGAATGAGATGAAAAATTAATGATTTTCGGAAAACTGATATGACAAATTGCTTAAAATTTTAGTTCTTATAATAAATTGAAAAATGTGTATAAGTTCATATGACACTTCAAAAAAATTTCTTTAATTATAATTTACTATTATTTCCTATCAATTTTTTTTTTTCTAGTCTCATGGATTTTCTATAAATAATGGTTACCTCCTATGAATAATCATGTGAATTGCATTTGAATTACAACCCAATTCCACCAAACCTTCCACTTGAAGACTTGCGCTTCCTGTGGGTGTGCGGAGTGAATTTGCCACCAAACATCCAACTAAGTATTTTCCAATTTTTCTGAACACCAAAGGCGAAAAGGGTTCTAATAGTATCTAGCCTAGCCACTAGTGCAAAAAGGTTTCATTGAATCAATACATGGTTTCTGTGGATAACCTTTTGCCATCAATCAAACCTTGTTCTTTTGAACTGGTCCATCAAAGATTCAGCTTGGTTTTAAACACCCATTCCACTCCAATCACATGTTTATCTGAGTGTCTGCTTACTAGTTCCCAAGTGTGATTTTTCTCTATCATACTCAACTCATCTGCATTGCTTTGTTCCATGAAACATCATTTGCTGCTTCTGCATAGCTTTTTGGTTCCACAAACATAGCTTTCTGGTTCCACAATGCTCATAAACTTCACTAATCCTCTGTATTTAAGAGGAGTTACATCATAGCTCTCAGGATCAATAGAGCTAGTCTGTGAACTAGAAGCTTCACTCCAAGATTAATATGGTACAGAGAGAGTAGTAGTTGACTTAGTGTGTTGTTCTGATGTGACAGACTCAACTTCATTCTCATTACTTCTTCACAAGTTCACATTTTGTGGCAATGAGTGGGTGTTCGGACTTCTTTTACTGAACTTATCGCCCAGTCCTATTTAGCATTTTCATTGAATAAAACATCTATAGAGATTAGAATCTGCCCATTGCTTGGATTATAAATCATGTGTCCCTTTTCCCATGTGTTATAGCCAACAAAGATTCCTTTTGTGCTTGTAAGTTGTACTTTATGTCTCAAATTGCTCTGTACAAGAAAATAGCATACCGAACCAAATACATTCAGATGTTTTACTCCTAGTTTTCTTCCACTAAAGAGACCTTAAATGGTGTGATGTCATCTAAGGCCTTTGTGGGGCACCTATTCAATGGATACACAGATCTGTGAATTGCTTCACCCTAAAGAAGATAAGGTATCCATTTCTCATGTAGCATGCACTTTGCCACATCCACAATGATTATGTTCTTCCTGTCTGCTACTCCATTCTGTTGTGGAGTGTAAGCTACAATCAACTGTCTTTCTATTCCCAGATATTCACAAAATGTGTTGAATTCATTTGAAGTGAGCTCTCCCTCTCTGTCAATTCTCATTTCCTTCCGTGAGTAGCCACTTTGTAATTCCACCATTGACTTGAACTTCTTGAACACATTGAAAATCTATGACTTTTTCCTCAAGAAAAATGCCCAACACATCCGAGAGTAATCATCAATGAAGGTAAAAAGTATTTGTTATCAATATCTGTATTTTCATGGGGCCACAAACATCAGAATGTTCAAGCTCCAATGGTTCTGTAGCTTTCCATGCTTCTCCTTGGGAAATGCATCTCAATGGTGTTTTCTCATAACACATCCTTGACATACCTCATTTCTTTCTTGAATTTCAAGCAATCCTAGCATCATGACCTTTTTTCTAGCAGATGCTTCAAACTCTGATAGTTGAGATGGCCAAATCTCCTATGCCAAATAAGAGAGTCCTGCCCAAGTTTGTTCTTAGTCCAAGCTGATTTCCATTCTCTTATGTATTTCTTGCCTCTCATTGTCCTAATGACAAGTGAGCCCTTTCCTACAACATCCACTAGCACTCCAATTCCTACTTGCACTTTAGCTTTGACATTTCTATATATTTCCACAAGCCAATCCTCCCTTGAGGTCGTATGATTGCTACACACACTGTCTATATACCACACATCCTTGTTCTTATGGTCAGTGGTTGGTTTGCTTATAGAGAACAAATTTCCTATCTCCTCCACTTGATTGGCGTAATTCACTTGCTACACACTGCTGTTGAGATTGCAGTCTCTAGCCAGATAGCCAAACTTGCTGCACTTGTGACATTTTGGCTTCTACTTATTCCAACACTCACCATAGTGCAGTTTATAAAATATTTTGCAAGGTACTTTTGCCACATAATTACCCTACTCTTGTTTCGCTAGGACAGTGGTCTTGTTAGTCCATTGTTTCCCTTTGTTCTTGAACTTCTTCTGAAGTTTGAGATTGCTAGATTAACCACCAAACCTATTGTTTTGCTTAGTTGAGATATCCATACTAGCAAATGCCCTCTCAGGTTTATTTTCACCAAGTTTATTCAGCTGTTGCTCATAACCTTTCAAAATGGCTACCACATCTTGTGCATCAATAGTCTAAAGATCTTTAGGATACTCAATCACATAAGCAATACTATCATAAACAACTTCTGTACAATTCTCTGATTTTTCAATTCTTCACTATAGCTTTTCATTTGATATATTAGATCAAACATTCTAATCAAATACACAGATAGAGATTCATCTTCATCCATACACGTATACTCAAAATCACGTCTAAGACCTTGTAATTTCACTAACCTCACTTGCTTATCACCAACGAAACTCCCACTTTAGAATATCCCAAGCAGCCTTAGCAGTCTCCTTATTCGTAATTCTTGGAAAAATCTGATCAGAGATAACATCCTGAATAGTCATTGTGACCCCAAGGCTTGGTGTACATAGCAAGAACCCACTCAAAGTGACAAGATTGGCAAGGACCTATAACCTGCACCGCTTATCCTTACTAACGGTATAATGCCCAGTGCACTTGCATCTTTGACAATGTTTTCTTTCAGCAGCTGATAGATCTTCTTCTTTCTTCTCCGGGACATCAACTCCCTTCTCAACCAGATTCCAGAGCTCATGGGGTTGGAAAATGGTTTTCATCTTGATTTGCTAGAAATTGAAGTCCTCACCCTTGAAGATCGGTGCTCGCAGCCCATTTCCCCTAGGCCCAGTAATGTTAGACCCATATCTGAGCAATCGAAGTTCGTAGCAACGAGAAAATTGCCCTGATTCAACTCGTGATTCTCACAAACTTGAAACGCCAAGATTTTCAGACTCAACTAGGCTCTGAGGTCATGTTAGAGCATCTCTAATGAGGGCTTTATTTTCCACGAGGTTACCACATTTCCAGCCTCAGTAATAAATTTCATCATCAATGAGCCGAAACATAGAACTAGATCTTCCATTGGGGCTAACAACTTCCTGTCTTGGATAGTATAAAATCGGGCTACATCTAGCCCTAAAAAACAGTGGGTTTCACAAAAAAAGTAGCAATCCATATGAACAAAATTCTATCACTCTACCCCCACTTGCGAATACACTTATACTCTCCTTTTATTATTTTTTAAATTCTTTTATCTTACTTATTTTTCTTGCAATTTGGCTTATTAATGATTGTTTTAAATTCCATAAGAATTAAATTTCAAATTGATTCAATGTTCATGGGCATTGATGGGTGAAATTTTCAAATAATTTTTTTCAAAATTGTATGATACTAATTTACCAATTGGTGTTAGGTAAATTGTTGTGTTATATGTGAATCAAATTATTTCAGAGGGCGTAGTTGAGATTGAGATAAGGAAATTTAATCCAACGAACGATTCATAAGTGATGAAATCTAACTTTGTCACAATTTGAAATTTTTAGATTGAAGGGTTCATAAAAAAATTTAAGATAACATGTCCAAAAATCAACTTAAAAAAAGTAAACACAAAAAAAAAAAAAAAATCATCGCTTAATCAAATTACTATATAAATAAATATATATATATATGACCCCATATAGAGCCCGAAAGATAGAGCCCATCATTGGAAGATATTCTTTTATAAAGCCCAAAAGATTAATCGGAGCTTTAAAATTGACTATATCCATCACTTTTTCAACTCCATATAGAACCCCTCACGGGGATTTTCTTAGAGTTTGATTCAGATTGTACGTGCGCGCGTGTGTGTGTGTGTGTAACGAGAAGAATGAAAGAGCATTATTGATTTATACACAATTTTGGATTGAATGGGAAGCAAGAAGGAAGAAGAATTGAATCTGCAAAACTAAAGAATGTGACTGATATTTTTTCATTCTTCCACACACTCAGCATGTGAGCTTAAGACAAGTGGCATCATTAAGCCTTTCTAAACCACAATAAACATACTCTAAGAAATTACACCTGGAAATCAGTGAACACATTTTCTTGTCAACATGACCACCCTGCCACCCCTCCAGATCACATTCGCAAACCTACTCCATTCAGATCGTGAACCTTGATTGGTCCCAGCTTGCCGTTGATTGTACTGCACTTGTCCGTTAATATGATCTACTCCAGCGATATATTTCAGTTCTACTACGCACATATGTTTTTAGTGCATGATCAACAATCCGTAAGCACCTGTTTCGTTGGTATGTACTTCTGTTCCTAGTGCATGATCAACAATCCACATGCATATGTTTCCTTGGCATGCACATATGGTCTTATTGCATGACTAACACCATGCATGATCAACAATCCACAATAACCAACAGTCAGGAAACGAGCAACTCGGCTGCAAATTTTAGAGCTTTTAACCAATACAACTTGAAAATTTGTGTGAACAGCGAGTAAGGTTGAGTCTTTAACCCAACCAACACATCGCCTTAACTAAAATTATACAACACCTATGACACCATAGTTGACTATAAATGCATACCTGGATTAGTATTTCCCCTTATTATGTATCATACATTTTCTAGTTTATTGTATCTTCCATAAACATCCGAACTGCATCCGAATTACAACCAAATTCCACCAAACCATTCTGCATTCATTAGACTTAACACAATTTTCCTTTGTACCATTATTTTATGCTGTTAAAATTATTAAATGTACTTCTTATAACTTAAGCAGAACTTTGAGGTGACTAAACAAAGAATAAAGAAGATGTTCAATAAGGTTGATCTCTCTGTTTCCTCGTACGATACTGCTTGGGTGGCAATGGTCCCTTCTCCAAATTCTCAGGACCCTTTTTTCCCTGAATGTGTCAACTGGCTATTGTGTAATCAACTCCATGACGGGTCATGGGGTCATCCAAATTTCCATCCTTTGTTAAAGAAAGATGCTCTTTTATCTACGTTAGCATGTATCCTTGCACTAAAGCAATGGAGTGTTGGTGAAGAGCTAATTAACAACGGTATACACATCTGTTGCTCTTGCTAAGTAAATTTCCTCCTTTAATAATTAATGTTCTATGATGAACATCTGATCCTCTCCCTTATTCCTGTAGGACTACGTTTTATTGAGTCAAATATATCTTCAGCTACCGATGAAGTGCAACAATCTCCTCTTGGATTTGATATAATATTTCCTTCTTTGATACAATCCGCAATGAATTTGGATATCAATCTTCCCCTTGGAGAATCAACCCTGGCCAGTATTTTCCACATGAGAGACTTTGAGCTTCAAAGGTATGACGTATTCTTGGGTTTTTAATTGTTGTCATAGGTATTCCTTTGTTGTTACATTTTTCCCCTATTATTACAAGCGATATTACTACTCTAAGCTAAACTAAAGGGAAGGATGAGAGTTTGGATCTGGGAAATAGTGAGTTGAAGAGCAAGGTCCTATCCTCGAGGGCAACCCACCACTTGCATAAAATTGTCGTCATTGTTGTTGTGACAATTACATTTGCTGCTATGTTTCGAAGCCATGGCTTGGCTATTCAAGCCACCTGAGCTCAAATCTATAGATGTAGGTTTATTATAAACTCGGAAAGTGTTCTTTCACCAGGGTGTAAAATAACAAATATCTTTCTTCAGATATGGATTGATAAACACGTGCACAATTGAATCTGTTCTTATGCTCTAAAAAATGGTTATTTTTTTTATATTGCATTCTAAACTATTCAAAGTCAACATCTATCTTGTTTCCAAATGTTATCCTTTAGAGGAAATGGAAGCAACTCAGAGGGTTGGAGAGCCTTCTTAGCTTATATTTCGGAAGGAAATGCAGAGTTGCAGGATTGGCAGACGGTTATGAAGTACCAAAGGAAGAATGGGTCCTTGTTTAATTCACCATCAACCACAGCCGCTGCTTTTACTCACACTAAGAATGCTGATTGTCTTCAGTACCTCCGCAGACTCTTAGACAAGTTTGGGAATGCAGGTTCCTCCCTCCATATATTTTACTAGTTTTCTAGCTAACTAGGTGTATTATCACTACATGAAGACGGGTACACTACAGTTAATTGATTAATTTTTATTGACTTTCAGTTCCAACGATATATCCTCTAGATAAATATGCTCGTCTTTCTATGGTTTCCAGCCTTGAAAGTTTGGGTATTGATCGACATTTCAGGGAGGAAATTAGAAGCGTAATCGATGAAACATACAGGTAACTAAACTTCCCTTATAAATATTTATGTAGACACCAGCTCTGTTGTAACACAATTGTTCTAAGAGTATATTCTTAAGCGAAAAATTAAGTTTAGTGACATAGCGAACTGGTTCTTATTCATGTCGGAGCATGACATAAGCCGAGAAACTGCAGATTATGGCTGCAGGGGGATGAAGAAATATTTTCAGATGCTGCCACCTGTGCAATGGCGTTTCGACTCTTACGTGTTAATGGATATGAAATTTCTGCAGGTATTTTTCAATATTGGTGCCTAGCTTGGTCTTCACCAATTGGGGTTGACAACTGCCAGAAATTAACTAACTGATTTATGTGCTGTCTATGTAGATCCATTAGTAAAATTTTCCGAAGATTGTTTCTTCAATTCCTACGGAGGATACTTGAAGGACGTTAGTGCTGCCTTAGAATTGTTTAGGGCTTCCGAAATCATCATACATCCAGATGAGTCAATTCTTGAGAAACAAAACTACTGGACAAGTCATTTTCTGAAAGAGGAGCTATCCAATATGTTAATTCAGCCTCATAGACCGAATAAGCACATTGCCCTAGAGGTAATTTCGTACATATGATAAGTCTCTTAGATTTGGTGATGTTTTCTTCAATCCCAAAAATATTATGCTCTATATGCAATTTCTGATTGTTTTCAGGTGGATCATGCTCTTAAATCCCCTTACCATGCAAATTTGGGTCGGTTATCAACCAAGAGAGCTATAAAAAATTACAACACAGATGGTACAAGGATTCTGAAATCTTCGTATAGGTGAACCTCCTATATTTTCAACAATATAAAGTAGAAGCAGTGGGTTTGTTGTCCAAAAACGGTTGCCATGTTTTTGAATTAAAACTTGAACAGTTTGTCCGTAACCACTGCTTGGTTTGTATGGCAGCTACCAATTGGAATCATGCAAGAGATGTATTTCTTGGTTATTAAATTAATAACGGCTATTATTAATGTCCAACACCTGACAACTCTTGAACAAGAGTCATGTCTGAAGAGATGCTTCAACCACTATCAATAGAGGCAGTCTGCACATATTTGTGAATATCCGGAATAATCATTCTTTCTCTTCGTCAATATTCCTAACAAAGGCTCCTCCATTTATATATTATTTTCTTATAAAAAAGCCTCAAGAAACTAAAATCTGCAGTTGGTTTCTAGTTAAATCTTGAGCATTCATGTCTCTCACTGTGAGTGTTTGGGGTTTGTCTTAAAAGTGTGCAAAACTTTGATAAATAATAGGCATAAGGCCAGGATTCATAGTATCCACAAGGCTTATTCGCAGATCCCCTTTGCACTCTAGATGTGGGAGCAAATAAAGTCTGAAAGATAGCATATTTCCATGCACTTTGAAGCAATCTTTCAACCTTCGTCGTAACCATAACCCACATCATGACCATAACCCTCATGTTACAAAGTTTCTACAACAACTGATTTCCCAGGCGTTCAGTTTCCTGTTTTTTAAGAAGATATTATCTGCTGAATTATTATGAGGGACTGCATTGTTTTCATTAGCTCTTTGAATATTGGACATGAAGATTTCCTCGAACTGGCAGTGGAAGACTATAACATTTGCCAATCTATACATCGTAAAGAGTTCAACCATCTTGAAAGGTGAGTGCAATGCAAAGTAGCATGTTCTTTCTCTTTTAGTTTACTTTTCTTTCTTTTCTGAATTCTGAAATTTGGTCCATGTAAGCAGGTGGGTTGTTGAGCACAGATTAGACAAGCTAAAGTTTGCTCGGCAGAAGCAAGCGTACTGCTACCTCTCTGCTGCTGCAGACCTTTTCCCTCCGGAACTATCAGATGCTCGCATGTCATGGGCCAAAAATGCATTTCTCACAACTGTGGTTGATGATTTCTTTGACATTGATGGTTCGGAAGAGGAACTAATAAACCTTATACAATTGGTCGAGAAGTATGTGATTCCTTTTCCGTTTCCACTCAATCTGTTGTTAATGAATCACTTCTTGTTATGGTTATCACTAGTGTTCCTTTTATTCAACCGCAGGTGGGACGTAGATGCAAGTGTTGATTGTTGTTCTAAGCACGTTGAAATCATATTTTCAGCACTTAGGTACACAATTAGTGAGATTGGAGTAAAAGCGTTCAACTTGCAAGGACGTAATGTGACAACCCACATAATTAAGATTGTAAGATAAAGTGTTTTAGTTTTGGTTTTGATAGCATTACTGATCAGGACTTCCTGAGCATCAGAAAAAAACTTTCAAGTGCTTCACCTTAATGAAGTATCATAGAATATCATGAAACCCTTTTAACAGTAACTAATTTTGACATTTTAACTTTCTGTTGTATGTTTTTCAGTGGTTGGATTGCCTGAACTCTATGTTAAAAGAAGCTGAGTGGTCGAGAAACAAGTCCGTGCCAACAATGGATGAATATATGGCAAATGCAGGAACATCATTTGCCTTGGGACCAATTGTCCTCCCAGCTCTCTATTTTGTTGGGCCTAAACTTTCAGAGGAGGTTGTAGGAAATTCTGAACTCCAGTATCTGTTCACGCTTATGAGCACTTGTGGGCGTCTTCTCAATGATGTCCAAAGCTTTAAGGTAGACAACCTCTCCAGTATACGCTTATGAACTAGAATAGTATACCATCTAACATTGTTGGTTTGGTTTTGGACTAACTTACAACTCAAATAATATATTTTGTAGAGAGAATTAGCGGAAGGGAAGTTAAATGCTGTATCGTTGGCCACGATTCATGGTGGTGGTACTGTATCTGAGGAAGATGCGATCAATGATATTAAGAACGTTATAACAAGTGAGACGAGAGAACTGCTAAGAGTTGTTTTGCTGGAGAAGGGTAGCGCAGTTCCAAGAGCTTGCAAGGATTTGTTTTGGAACTTGAACAAAGTGATGCACCTTTTTTATTGGAAGGATGATGGGTATGTTGGGAACGAGATGATGAAAGCCGTAAATGAAGTCATTGGAGAACTTATTGTTCTTCAATGAATTGCAAGTAAAAAGTGATTAACTAAATGGCATGTGTATACATTAAGGCTGCAAATTGACAACTATTCTAATTATCAGCAATTGTGGACACCCTTCATGCGGAGATCGAACTCCAATTTAGTTTGGTTAATTTTTCATTATAATGATTCATTTAGCTTTGTCAAAAAGGTTATTGTTACAACTTGTAGCTTAAAATTTGTATTTTAATCTCAGACCACGTCACCTGAGACCTGTCTAAGGTTTTTCAACGTTCTGATCATACGACACCCTCCTTTTATGCAAATTCATTGTCTAAATAGTAGTTTCAGACATAGTTTAGTTAAATGACAAGAAAAGCTTAGTTAAGCTAAAATGTTACATTCACATCAACAACAATATGGGTTATCTGAATGAAAGCACCAATTGTTAGAACTAAATCTGTGCACCTCCGTGAGCGGCGGTTGAGCACAAACTCGAGCAACTTGCAAAACAATAAACAACCTGTAAGGATGCCTAA
The DNA here is from genome assembly GCF_019419815.1 of Pyrus x bretschneideri. NCBI lineage: Eukaryota > Viridiplantae > Streptophyta > Magnoliopsida > Rosales > Rosaceae > Pyrus > Pyrus x bretschneideri. Next base: position 250,153 of record NW_025999805.1, on the reverse strand, counting down.
GACCTCCCTTGTTGTGGGGGGGGGGGTATGTGTGTGTGTGCTTGTCAAAGGCTCTATGATGTTCAAGTTAGTGAATAATTTTAGACTCAAGTAGTGGGTAATAGAATTCAAGTGGGTAATTTTAGACACCGGGATTGAATGAATAATTTATGTTAAAACCAAATCTTAATTAATTATTTGAAATCAAAGTTTAGAAAAGCTTGATTTAATAACCTAAAATATTAAAAACGAATTTTAAAATAAAACAATTAAAGAAATTAACTAGAGAACAATTTAAAGAAAGTCAATTTGTAAAACCTAGGGTTCAGCTGTCACCTTAACAATCCTACGTAGTTCTTCTAATTCCTTATGAATTACACATGCATATTTTGAAGGTTAGGTTTTTCTAAAGTATGCCATATTTGGAACCCCCAACATAGAACGTATATCTAACATGCAACTCGTCGTGGCGTCCATATCGAATGTGAACATGCAAGACTCATTAAGTTTTGTGAAAACCTTTTGAAAAACCATATAACTTCTAAGACGTGTTGTCCATCCTAATTAGTTACACATATTAACCACAAGAAGCCAGCGCCAATTTTAGGGATAGCCCTCCGCCAAAATTGCATAGAGTTACTTTTCTAAATATCCTAATGGTCGCGAATCACTAAGACAAATAGATAGTTTAAAGCACAGTGATTAATAATTCAAAACTTGCATGCATAATATCATAAGTAAATTGAAAAGAAACTACATATTCTTGCTAAGGCTCGTGGCCTTACCCTAGCAATTGAAACTGGTTACTAACAACCATAAAGCAAAATATTATTAAGAATATAGATAGAAAACACCTTAAAAATAAACTTGACTTGTTAAAAGCTCTCCAAAGCCAAAGTATTGCGTTCTCCCCCCTCTTTTCTAATGGCTAAAAAGTCTTATTTATACTACTAGAAAATAAAACCCTACCTTGAAAAGGTTTTAGTATAAAACTAGGAAACATAATAAAATGATAAAATAGAAAATAAAAAGTTTCCTATTTGAACTAGAATTTGGAGTTCTTAGAAAATCACACTTTTGACTGACCAAATCAACTCTGATTTGGTCCCAATGTCTCTTTTGAAAGATGAAGACGTCCCCTACAAATTCTTAGACGGAATCTTCCTCAAAATACGCCATCTTGACCTCCAAAATGCTCAAAACATCCAGAAACATCAATCTGGGAAAGCTGCGCGCTGGGCCTTTATTTCATCGCCACGATCAAACAGCTTGGTAGCAAAACTTGGAATTTTGACACAATCATCTTGAAAGGCACACGAACATCCTCCAATTGGAATCATAGCAAAATTCATCTGTTTGATTACTTTTTGCTCCTGAGGAAGTCGAATGTCCTATATTGAAAATACATAACAAAGTATCAAAATTCTACCAAAATAACTAATAAATTAATACTAAGAATAAGGTAAAATATATAATATAATATTAACTCATCATTTACCACTGGAACTTTGTTGATTCTCTGCACGAGAATGGCCAATGATTGTAAGGGTGTCTATACCTCGTTAATTTCGTTGGAATATCGAAGTTGATAGAACAAGAACAAAAATGAGAAAACTCTCTCAAGCTGTACTCAATATTCCATTCAATTCATCATAAACTTCATCTCCTCTAGAAAGCAAAATACTCTTATTTATAAAAACTCTAACCCCCTCTTAATAATTACCGATACATGCATCATTGCTAGATTCAGCGAACTCATTAAATAAAGAGTGAGTCCTCCTGCATCAAAGGTCTTTAATATTTCGTGTTCAACGAAAAATTGGGCGGGGTTTACAATTTTTCATTATTGATTGCGCGACGAAGGATAAGTTGCGTGACGAATAGAGCTCTCACCCTCTCTCGAACCCAGTTCTCTCGAACCCAGTTCTCTCTCGCCCTCTCTCGAACCCAGTTCTCTCTCGCCCTCTCTCACTCACTCTCATTGTCGCATCACCCTCCCCGCCGCATCATCGCTTCCAGCTCTCACTCCTCCGCCGCATCACCACCTCTATCACCATCTTAAGGTAACTTAGATTTATACTTTAAATTGTTATTTTTTATTGTAATTTAAATTCGTGTTGTATGATTAGGGGATTAAGGATTAGGGGATTTAGAGTTCGGGGAGGGGTGGGGTTGGGGATGGGTGGTGAGGGGTAGGGGTTCGTGGGGGAGGTGTGGGGTGGGGGTTCAGGCAATTGCCAGAGATTTTGACAGGGCCATTGATTTCCAGCCTTTGCTTGACCGTCGACAATGGTTGAGATTTATCGGGGTTTCGAGCATCGGTCTCTCGGATTAAAGAAGAAGGTGGGTTTGGGCTTACCCACCAAGTCGAGCCTATTTTCGAGATCTGCCATCGACCCAGATAAAAGATTACCATAAACCTGAAGTTTGTTTTATTTATTTATTTTTTTTTTTTAGGGGTATGCGACGCTAGGGTTTGAATTTGAACTCGCATTCGATCGAAAAATGTTAAGAATAAAATTAATTTTTGTCCATTAAGAATGAATGGATTGATTGGAAAAGAAACTTACCGTCGGATTGTGGATGAGGGCGGTGGAGGAAAAAAGATGTGATGGTAGCTATTAGGAGAGAGGGCAAGTGGAAGAAGACGAGGGAAGTGGGTTAGAAATTTTCTTTACAGATTTTTAGAATTTTGCAATAGTTTATTTTTTTGTAAAATCCACGTGGCATTACATTATTGGATTTGTGGGTCCTATATTTGTGCCACGTAAGCAAACTAACATAATTATTGATGGGGTTCTAACGGAAGGACCATATTGACGTGCGGTGGTGAATTTCAAGGACCAAATTGATTGATTTTGAAACTCAAAAACCAAAATAATGAGTTTGGTCAGTCTCATGAACCATTTATGATAAATACCTTTTTTTTTTAATTTCTGCATTTTTTTTATATTTACGTTTTTTGCAGATTAGGGTTTTAGTTTTAGGATTGAGGTTAGGGTTTTAGTTTTAGGATTATGGTTTAGTGTTAGGATTAATTTTTTAATTTTAGGTTTAGGAATTTAGTTAATTTGTTAACTGTTTGCATTTTAGATTTTTAGATTTAGGAACAATTTTTAAATATAAGATTAGGCTTTTAGTTTCATGATTAAAATTTTAAAATATTTGGGTTTTAGTTTTAAAAATAATTTTTGTAATTTTAGGATTAAGATTTTAGTTTTAGGAACAATTTTTTTTTTTTAAATTTAGAATTAAGATTTCAGTTTTAGTATTGGTTTTACAATTTGAGAATTTATTTGATATTTCTGTCATTCAATTATTTTGTTGATGTTGCAGTTGATTTCCCAGCGTTGGGCATTTAGGGTGTCCCCTTGGGCACCTGCTGCTTGGGCCACCACTGCTCCACCGACAGTTTACTCGACGCTGGTTGCTTCGGTACCTCCTTTTGTGCCCTCAATGTCTAAGGCTCCCACATCATCGACTTCTTTGGTGAAGCATCCACCGATGAATGCACTCATCGACGCCCCCGCACTACCGTCCAGTTGGAGTGGTTTGCCTCGACATCAATTGTCAAGGGAGAGGGATCCTAAATAGGTAATAAATAATTTTGTTGGTCTTGTGATTTATTTCTGATTAAAAGTATTGTTTGTGATTATAATTGGTATCAAGTTTAGATTGTTGGTTTCATTTCATATATGTAATTAAACTATTGAAAATGTTGCTTGGATGTGTTTTATTGTTCTTTAACTGTTTGCAGGTTTTGGAAAATGCTATACTTTTAGGCGAAACTTTGCCGAATTTTGCGTCAGAATATTTAGTTGGTTTTGACCTTAAATATATTGGTTTTGCAGTTTAGAAAAATACTAGGAGGTCATGCAAACTTTTGAAGACCTCGAAGGTCATGCGCACTCCAAAAGACAAGATCAAATTACTTGGGATCCTTAACATCATGCAACCGCTATCAAGGAGCAGCATAGCGCGTTGTTTTCGATGTTGGGTCTGTTGTTTGGTCGGAGCCATTGCCCTGTCCAATGGGAGTCTTAGAGCAAGCCCAGCGTGGTTTTTAGCTCGGGGGAAGGTGGATAGAACAAGGGCCCGAGGGCCAGGGGATCAGCTCCAGCGTGGGCTAGCCTGACCGAAGGTGGAGGCCCGAGCTCCGGGCCCGTGGGGGATTGCCAGCCCGAGAGCCTGAGGCCATGTGACGTCAACGCTGACGTCAGCATGGCGTCAGGCAATATTAAATTTTTTTTGTGTCAGGCGCGTGCACCCCACTCGCGCGTGGGGGCGCGTCGCCGACACAAAATCAGAAAAAAAAAAAGTTTGTCAGTTACCGTTGGGAAGCCACGTGGCTTCCCACGGTCCGTTAGATGTCAACGGTTACTTAATTTGGACCGTTCAATCTCAACGGTCAAAAAAAATAAAAAAGTCAGATTTAATATCCACCGTTCGATCTGAGATCAATGGTGGATATTAATATTCTTTATAAATAAAAAAATAAAAGAAAAAATAGTTTTAAAATTAAGAAAAGTTACCGTTGTGACACGTGGCACAATCTGGAGTGTTGAAATTCAAATTTTTTTATATCCAACGGTAGAGATTAATTAATTGAATAAAAACTTAAAAAAAATTGTAAAAAATTCAAAAAAATTCAAAAAAAAAAAAATCTGAAAAATCTGAAAAAAATTGTTTTTACTTTTCTATAAATACCTTCTCATTATCATCTACTTTATACAACAATTTCATATTTTCTTAACTACTTTCAATCACATTCCTTTCCTTGTCTCAAAGTTTGAATCCATTTTTTTTCAATAAAATGACCACTGGTGCATGTATGAATTGGTCGCTTATTGAAGATGTTGCGTTGTGTACTAGCTGGGTTGAAATTACTCATAGTTCGCTTACGGGTAATGAGATGCAGTTGTGAGAGATGTGGAGTCTTATTCATACCAATTTTCTTGAGAAAATTGGTGGGAAAAAAACCAAAGAATCGATGTTCAGTTGTTGGAAATTACTTAGCCAATCGTTTAGTACGTGGAGAAACGTCTTGGCACAAGCTAGTAGTAATATTCGAAGTGGGAAAAATTACTCGGATCAGGTAATAATATATTATTTATTTGATACCCAAATTTACATTATAATTATTTGTTTGTATTATTTATTTGTTACCTACATAATTTATTATTTATTGTTTGTATTATTTATTTTTTACCTACTTACATTATAATTATGTTGTTTGTATTATTTATTTGTTACTTATTTTCATTATAATTATTTATTTGTATTATTTATTTGTTACTTGTTTTTATTGTTTAGGAACTTCAAGTACAAGCTTGGTACGCTGCCAAAACCAAAAGCAAAAATAAATCATTCAACCGGTGGGAATGTTGAAATATTGTCAAAGATTGTCCTAAATTTAGAGTTGTGCTAGTCGGTCCAGAAGTGCACATGAACAGCACCCCTCTACACTCTACACCCGATCATGTTCATGAAGATGATGCAGAAGAAGTGCCCAAAACGCCCCTCCCTGAACAAGCATCGGGTTTGACCCGTTATCCAATTAGGCCTCAAGGTAAGAAGGCTTCAAAGAGAAAAGGGAGTGCTTCCAAGAATGATTATGCAAAGTTCATAGAAGAACTTACTCGCCAAGGTGAATTGACTTTGGTGAGGGAATTGGCGAAATATGAGGTTGATAAGGCTAGAGAGGAAGCAAAAGCAGCAGTTGTTAAGAGAGAATTTCATGCTAATGAGAGAGAAAGAGAGCTACATAGGCAAGAAAGGGAACATGTTAAAGAAGAAAGACGGGCTCAACAAGATCGTGAGATTATGAACATGTCTTTAGAAGGGAAGTCTCCAAATTCTAAATTTTTTTGGAAGTCAGAGAAAACGGACGTGGTGTGAAGGAGGTGTGCAAGAGAAATGATAGCAAGCCAAGGTGGTTCTAGCACTGCAAGAGAAGATCATCCTAGCATCACAAATTGGTTAAGTGATGATGAATAGAGTACTTTTTGTAATCGGAGCCCATAATTTTCCAATCACTTTGGGTTGTAATTTATTATTTATTGTTTTTATTATTTATGTTGTTTCCAATTTATTGAATATTTATTCAAATTAATTTGGTAAGTTTTTATACTAAGAGAATAATTAAAAACTCACTAAAAAAACTCACTAAAAAAAATTATATAAACATAAGCATACGGAATAATTAAAAACTCACTAAAAAAAATTACATAAACATACCAAATAATAAAACACACCAAATAAAATAACATAAACATACCAAATTAAAAAAAACACACTAAATGAACTTAATTATCTTGAGCTTGTTTCAATGCCCACTGGTGCTCTATCAAGTCAATTTGTCGGACATTGTGCATGTCTGGCATTTGAAATGCAGTATTTCGTTGAATGAGTCTTTCATTGTAACGTCTATCCTTTGTAATGGCTCACGTTGCACGGGCTCATCGGTGGCGTCATGAGCACAATGTATACGTGTTCTTGAATTGTTCATCGGGTCTGGCTCATATTCATCAACAGCTTCATAATCGTACTCATCTTCCACAATCATGTTGTGAAGAATGATGCACGTCATCATGATGGATCGAAGCGACTCTACATCAAACAATCTGGCAGCATCCCTGACGATCGCCCAGTGATAGGAGCATATTTAGGCGACTTACTTAGCTTGTTTTCGTGCATCTATGTTGTTAATTCATAGTTGTTTTAGTAGTTTAAGCCATTTTCATGTGTTTTTAGGTTCATATGGCTAAGGAAGCAAAAAGATGCATTTTGGAGCAAAATTGGGCTTGGAATGGATAGCATATGATTGGAGCCAAAGTGTTGGACGAATTTGAAGGCCTTGTATTCATTTTGGACATAAAACAAAGGGCCTAGCCCATTCTCTCTTAAACCAACCCCAAGGCCATGCATTTCCTTCCAATTCCAAAGCCCACAATCACTTCAAAAGCCATGCAAAGAACCATCCATTCCATCAAAAACAATCCATCAATTCACATGCAAAACCACCATTAACACACATGCACCCAAACAAAGCCAACCTAGCTAACCCTACATGCATTCTTTATGCAACTCTTCATCATTCCACCATTCATTCTTTATTCCACAAACAAGTCACATGCATTTCCACCTTCCTACTTCATCATTTCACCACATTCTCCCTCTTTAACTCATTTCATTATTCATTCACTTTGCATTCATTCAATTCCACCCCACATGCACCCTTTATTCTTCATCATTGCAACCATGACACATTTACACCAACAAAACAACTCCCATGCCATGGCCTACTCATATTCCCATTTCCTTTCCAACATCTCACATGCATTTCCACCTTCCTACTTCATCATTTCACCACATTTTCCCTTTTATTTCCACATGCAATTCTTCATCATTGTAGCCACAAACACCTTAAACAAATAGCCATATACATCTCCACTCCTCCTATAAATACCCTTGCATTCATTCATTCAAAAATCATCTCATCTCATTCACAACACAACACACCACAAACACTTCCCTAGCCGTGAGTTTCTCTCCCTTAGAATCCAAAAACCATCTTCCATTTCCACCACTCCTCATCCATTTCCATAATTTCCCAACACTTCCATCCCCCCAACCAACTATCCCTAGACCTTATGCTACAATAAAGAGGAAGATAAGAGGGCCTAAACGTTCATACAATTCAAGATTGAGTTGTTGGAATGTTTAGGCGTTTCTTTGATTTCAATGTTTAATTTCAATTCTCTTTGTTTTGTACGTATGAGGAAATAAACCCCCTTTAGCTAGGGGGTGATTCGAAACTATGTTTATGTTTGTAATATGATTTGATTACTTTTAATTACGTTTCATAATTTGTGAATTCAATTTGTTTAACTGTTTAATTGATAACCTATTTATGTATGTTTATTAAGAATGAACGCTTAATTTTCATGCATGAATTTGACGCTAGAATATAAGTGAGTTTCACGTAATAGTTATGAACTTATATTCACAAGTAGTGGAGGTTGCTTATAAACAATCGTGTTAAACATATTCTTGGCATAAGTTTCATGCAATCATAGTAACGAATGCCTCGTCAACACTTATAGTTTTCATGATGCTTAATGATTCTTGCTTGTATCTCTATTATGCAATTCATGTAGGGAACTTGTGAGGAATGCTTTGGATTGTCGTATGCAATCATCCAATTCATTAACTTAAGGAAAACTTGACGGTTAATTTAAGCGGACCTAATTAACCCGGGGCGTTGAGAATTCATGGTTTATTGAAAAGCAATTAGACATCGTTTTGTATGCAAGTATAACATATGTGGAGATGAACCCCTTAGCTAGCTTCCCATCCATTCATTTCCGTCAAATCCATATTTACAATTTGTTTTATTTCCAAGTTTCCATTTTTAGTTTAAAGTCGTCCAAATCCAATCCCCCTTTACTTTATTGTTCAATTTAGTTAGAAATCAATTTAGTTTGTGTTTTTAAAGCATTTTGAGTCTTTTGGTTTGTCTTAGTGTTTTAACGTTTAGTTTCACATTCTTTGAGTCTAGTTTAGTGTTTTATCTTGTTTTTACGTTTTTGAGTCAGTTTCCAAGGTTTTAGCAATCCCTCCTAATCCCCGGTCCAGAACGATCCCTCACTTATACTTATACTACAATTGACAAAAAGAGGGTTTAATTTGTGTGCGTATAAATCTCGCATCACCCAGCGAGCTTGAAGGATACCGAAACAATGCTCCACATCCTTCCTGCACCCCTCTTGACAGCTTGCAAAGTGTTTTTCCTTTGCACTCTGCTGACGTGGCACTGTTTTGACAAATGTTGACCATCGTGGGTAAATGCCATCAGCTAGGTAGTATGGTCCATCGTACATATGTCCGTTGACCTCATACGTAACTTTTGGTGCCTTTCCTTGCAGGACATCGTTGAACACTAGGGATTGGGTAAGGACGTTGATGTCATTTTGAGCTTCCGGGACCCTGAAAAAGGCGTGCCAAATTCATGTATCAAAAGATGCCATCGCCTCTAGAATGATACTTTTTGCTCCTTTTCTGTCCCTGTAAGTGCCTTGCCATGCACTTGGACAGTTTTTCCACGTCCAGTGCATACAATCAATGCTTCCAATCATCCTAGGAAAGCCACGCATCTCCGTTTTCTTCAACAGCCGCTCCAAGTCCATGTGTGTAGGTTTGCGGAGGTACTCAGCGGTGTAGATAGATTCGATTGCTCCGCAAAACCTCATCAGGGATTCAAGAATGGTTGATTTCCCCATCCTCGTTATCTCATCCACTTGGTCTGCAGATGCTCCATATGCAAGCATCCGCAAGGCAGCAGTAATTTTTTGCTCAGGCAGTAGACCCATAGCACCAAAAACATCTTTCTTTTGCGCAAAATAAGAATCATGGTTGCAAACATCAATCATGATTTTGTTGAACAAATGTCGTTCCATTCTAAAACGACGTTTAAAGTACGTATCAGAGAATGCACTATTAGGAACAAAATAATCATCCAAGAGTTCCATACCTCGTTGTTGCTTGCTTCTATCAAGGTTTCCGGAACGGCTGGGCCTGCAGATCTGAGCCGCAGCTTGGATGACTTGACAGGAATGTGAGGTTCTGCCCATTCTTACTTCGTCATCTCTCCTTCTACGCTTCTCATCCTCTTCCCTTTCATTTTTTTGCCCCCTGTTGATTGAACATTGCTTCTGATTGGTTAAACAATTCTTCCTCTTCTTGATCGAATTTCCACATCATCCTTGAGGAAGAAGAAGCATTGTAAGAAAGAAGTAGAATCTATGAATAATGATACAGATTTTTGTGAAGAAGGAAGCAGAAACTATGAATAATGATAGAGATATTGAGAAAATTGGTGTGAGATTTGTGAGGATGGATGGTGGATTATATAGAAGATTCAGAAAGGATTAGGTTGTACATAATGCCACGTGGCATGCTGTCATTCGTTAAGAATCTGATGGAAATCTATCCTCAAAGATTGTGAACAGATTATGACACGTGGCATGCCGTCATTCGTTAAAAATCTGATGGAAATCTATCCTCAAAGATTGTGAACAGATTATGACACATGGCGCGACGTAATTGGTTAATAATCTTATCAGAAATCCATCACTAATAATTGTATTTTCGGATAATGGCACGTGGCATAACGAGTACGATGAAAAAATTTATCGAAAATCCATCCCCAATAATTGTCTTTTCGGATTTCATGACAAGTGGCGTAATGACAACGATTAAAAATCTTATCCGAAATTACAAATAAAATTATTTTGTATTATTTAATAATACTTCGGATAATGACATGTGGCGCAATGAGAACGATTAAAAATCTTATCCGATATTACAATTAAAATTATTTTGTATTATCTTATAAATAAAAAAATACTAATATTTTATTGCCTATTGCCAGGGCTATTGAAGTGTAACGGTGGAGATGCAAATGCTATTGCCAGGGCTATTTACTGTTCATTAAGGGCAGTTACTGTTCATTAGGTGGATTGAATAGTGCATTGCCTCGGGGGAGGGCTCCAACGCTAGAGTTGCTCTTAGAGAGCCGTCCTAGAAGAAACCAAGAAGGACGTGCTGCATGAGTTGTCAGTTAGTATTGTCAACCTCTATTACTACTTTTGTTAATAAAGCATACAAATATTAAAAAAAAAAAATTACCATTTAATATTTTTAAAATTTGCAATATCACTATAATGTACAATATCGTCAACTTATGGACACGAAGTCTTCTCAAATTGGTACACTAGTGGAAGAGCAACATCCATAAGCATTATAAAAAGTACAATGAACTGGCGACCGCTCTCGCAGCAACCTCCACAAGCATAATGAGATGTTATGAGATGTTCACATTTTCAAGTGCCTAAGTATGTCATTAGTATAATATATGTTAATTATATTTTAGTAATGTTGTAATGTTATTTTACTATTATTTCAATATATATTTTTATTTATTAATATACACACTAATATGTTTATTTTGAGTTTCATAGAAAAGAGCAAAGGGAAAACAAAATAAATAGGTTGAAAAAGAAACTTCTCCACTGCTCCAATTCGTGGTGTTTCTCTTATAGGTTGGAGGAGTGATGTCTTATAAAAGTATATTAAGTTTAAATTGCAATACATATATATTAATTTCTATTACAATTAATAGAATATTTGAGGTTAAAGTTCCTGGAGATCGACATGTTTAAGGAAGTTTATGTTCGGCCCGATGATAAGATCGCTAAGCAACTTCATGTAAATTTACGTGATTCTTAAATTTATAAATATATTAATATTAAATAAATATTTAAATATTATTTAGGTTATTTTTATTATTACTAGCTACTATGGTGGAGAAGAGAGATAATATTAATTGCAAATAAGTAATAGTTGTGCGAAATAATAAATAGCTATGTGATTGTTGATATTTAAACAATTTATGAGAACATGTAAGTTGTAGTTATCGTACCAAATAAATCCCAAATTTAGAAACTCTCATATTTGATACCTCGCACCAATAAATACGTTGCTAAAGTAGTTTTAAAGGAAAATGCGTTTTTCATCTTACGAATGACTCCCACCTTCGCCTCATCCATTATAAGTGTAGAACTCCTTGCGTCAAAGTTCAACAACATCTAAGAATCATTTTTTGAGAAAATCAAAAGTTCCGCATTCTTTTAACCGTTATGGCTGGACTAAACATGTTTCCAATTGTGGTCATTTTGCTTTTGGCGAGTTGCACACTTCCAACGTTAGCGCATTTGGATGACTCGCCGGCTGTGGTTGAGTGCAAAAAACATTTCAGCATAAAGTATGCATTCGACGTGTACAACTATATTTTCAAAGGAAAGAAAATTGGTGACGGTAGTTGCCGGGCTCTTGTGGAGTTGGGAAGACCGTGCCATAATGTTTTCGTGAACAACACTTTTACTTATGAACACACCGGGAACAGAACCCCCATTCAAACCAGGGCTGATCGAGTATTTAATCATTGTATAATTGTAAATTCCGTCCCACCTCCTTCTTCTCTATCTTAAATAGAGAATTGAACTTCTCTAGGGCTAATAAATTTGTAGGATGTTTCATGAGTTAGAATAAAATTTTGATATATTTGATTTGATGCCTTATTATGACTTCGCTTTATTGCTTTGAGTTGTAAACCATTCTCTTCATGATTGAGGAATGAATAATAGCAATAAAACAACTACCACACTAATTCAGAAAACTTCATGAAACATCGTAAGTAATATAGATTAGTTTTATATTTGTTAGGTCATTACATGTACATTACGTTCTGCTATTGCAGCTACATCGCATATTGATATGTCATGCTTATCTTTTAGAAAATTATATTGCTCGACCAAATTCAAGCTTGCGCGAAACTGTTGTCGAGTATATGGCTACTCGTATGATCGCAAGCTTCCTTGTAATAGTCATACATGCCTTCTTTATTGTTTCCGGACCTAAGTTGAGAAAGATGGAAACTTCGCAATATCGTAATGCTCAACATTCTTACAAAACGATGCTAAAATAGGTTTATGAAAGACTCTTGATTGACTTTTTTTAAAATTTTGATTCAAGTTGTTATGCACATACTACAGTTTGTAAAAGTGTGTTCATTCTACACACCTCCACATCTTTTTTTTTTTTTTTTCTTTTAATTTTTTAATTTTTTTTAATTTTATTATTTTTTTAATCTTTGTGTTTTGTCTGAATAACCAAAACTAAAAAATTTGTTCAACAATTCGACATTTATCATGGACACAACTGCAGCTCGTTAATGTTACATTCAAGCGTGTGGGACACGAGTATTGTGCCATATGCACTAGGGTGCGATATTATATTTGTGCTAAAATGAGTTTACCAAGAAAGAGGGGTTCATTTTCTTAATCTATTGTTCTTCAATGATTCTTCGCTTCTTAACAAATTTAATTTCATACATCACATTTTCATTTTGCTATGGTAGGAATAATAATGCTCGAGAAATGCTTTTGTCTATTTACAGCAGAAAAATTAAGGCTAGTTGCGTTCTTTTTCTTGCTTGTCGTTTCTTTTACACGCAATGATAGTCACTAATACGACAAGCACGCAAGTTCAGTTCACAATTTTCGGAACTCTATTGTAATAAACTAGTCAATCAATTAAATTGCAAATAAGTAATATTTGTGCGAAGTAATAAATAGCTATGTGACTGTTGATATTTAAACCATTTACGGGAACTTGTAAGTTGCGTTTATCGTACCAAATAAATCCCAAATTTAGAAATTCTCGTACCTGATACCTCACACCAATAAATACGTTGTTAAAGTAGTTTTAAAGGAAAATGCGTTTTTCATCTTACGAATGACTCCCACCTTTGCCTCATCCATTATAAGTGTAGAACTCCTTGCGTCAAAGTTCAACAGCATCTAAGGACCATTTTTTGAGAAAATCAAAAGTTACGCATTCTTTCCACCATTATGGCCGGACTATACATGTTTCCAATTGTGGGATTTTTGCTTTTGGCGAGTTGCACACTTCCAACGTTGGCGCATTTAGATAACTCACCTGCCGTGGTTGAGTGCAAAAAACATTTCAGCATAAAGTATGCATTCGATGTGTACAACTATATTTTCAAAGGGAAGAAAATCGGTGACGGTAGTTGCCGGGCTCTTGTGGCGTTGGGAAGACCGTGCCATAATGTTTTCGTGAACAACACTTTTACTTATGAACACATCGAGAACAGAACCGCCATTCAAGCCAGGGCCGATCGAGTATTTAATCATTGTATAATTGTAAATTCCGTCCCACCTCCTTCTTCTCGATCTTATACAGAGAATTGAATTTCTTTAGGGCTAATAAATTTGTGGGATGTTTCATGAGTTAGAATAAAATTTTGATATATTTGATTTGATGCCCTATTACGACTTCGCTTTGTTGCTTTGAGTTGTAAACCATTTTCTTCATGATTAAGGAATGAACAATAGCAATAAAACAGCTACCACGCTAATTAAGAAAACTTCATGGAACATCGTAAGTAATATAGATTAGTTTTTTATTTGTTCGGTCTTTACATGTACATTGTGTTCCGCTATTGCAGCTACATCACATATTGATATGTCAAGCTTATCTTTTAGAAAATTATATTGCTCGAGCAAATTCAGGCTTGTGCGAAACTGTTGTCAATTATATGGCTACTCGTATGATCGCATTCTTCCTTGTAATAGTCATACGCGCCTTCTTTAGTGTTTTCGGATCTAAGTTGAGATAGACGGAAACTTCGCAATATCGTATTGCTCGTCATTCTTGCAAAACGATGCTGAAATAGGTTTATGAAAGACTCTTGATTGACTTGTTCTAAAATTTTGATTCAAGTTGTTATGCACATACAACAGTTTGTAAAAGTATGTTCATTCTACACACCAACACATCTTTTATTTATTTATTTATTTATTTTTTAAACCTTTTTGTTTTGTCTGAATAACCAAAACTAAAATATTTGTTGAACAATTCGACATTTATCATGGAAACAACTGCAGCTCATTAATGTTACATTCAAGTGTGTGGGACACGAGTATTGTGCCATATGCACTAGGGTGTGATATTATATTTGTGCTAAAATGAGTTTACAGCAGAATGATAGGAATAATAATGCTCAAGAAATGGTTTTGTCTATTTACAGCAGAACAATAAAGGCTAGGCGCGTTATTTTTCCTGCTTGTCGTATCTTTTACAAGCAATGATAGTCACTAGTACGACAAAAGCGCAAGTTCAGTTCACAGTTTTCGCAACTCTATTGTAATAAACTATTCAATCAATTAAATTGTAAATAAGTAATATTTGTGCGAAATAATAAATAGCTATATGACTGTTGATATTTAAACCATTTATGGGAACTTGTAAGTTGCGTTTATCGTACCAAATAAATCCAAAATTTAGAAACTCTTGTACTTGATACCTCACACCAATAAATACGTTGCTAAAATAGTTTTAAAGGAAAATACGTTTTTCATCTTACGAATGACTTCCACCTTTGCCTCATCCATTATCAAAAGTTGCGCATTCTTTCCACCATTATGGCCAGACTAAACATGTTTCCAATTGTGGTCATTTTGCTTTTGGTAAGTTCACACTTCCAACGTTGGCGCATTTGGATGACTCACGTGCCGTGGTTAAGTGCAAAAAATATTTCAGCATAAAGTATGCATTCGACGTGTACAACTATATTTTCAAAGGCAAGAAAATTGGTGACGGTACTTGCCGGGCTCTTGTGGTGTTAGGAAGACCGTGCCATAATGTTTTCGTGAACAACACTTTTACTTATGAACACACCGGGAACAAAACCACCATTCAAGCCAGAGCTGACCGAGTATTTAATCATTGTATAATTGTAAATTCCATCCCACCTCCTTCTTCTCTATCTTAAACAGAGAATTGAACTTCTCTAGGGCTAATAAATTTGTGGGATGTTTCATGAGTAAGAACAAAATTTTGATATATTTGATTTGATGCCTTATTACGACTTCGCTTTGTTGCTTTGAGTTGTAAATCATTTTCTTCATGATTGAGGAATGAACAATAGCAATAAAACAACTACCACGGTAATTCAGAAAACTTCTTGGAACCGCGTAAGTAATATAGATTAGTTTTATATTTGTTCGGTCTTTACATGTACATTACGTTCCGCTACTGCAGCTACATGGCATATTGATATGTCATGCTTATCTTTTAGAAAATTATATTGCTTGACCAAATTCAGGGTTGTACGAAACTGTTGTCGAGTATATGGCTACTCGTATGATCGCACTCTTCCTTGTAATAGTCATACGTGTCTTCTTTATTGTTTCTGGATCAAAGTTGAGAAAGATGGAAACTTCGCAATATTGTATTTCCTAACATTCTTACAAAACGATCCTGAAATAGGTTTATGAATGACTCTTGATTGACACTTTTTAAAATTTTGATTCAAGTTATTATGCACATACTACAGTTTGTAAACATGTGTTCATTCTACACACCTCCACATTTTTTTTTTTGGTAAACCTTTTTGTTTTGTTTGAATAACCAAAACTAAAATATTAGTTGAACAATTCGATATTTATCATGGAAACAACTGCAGCTTGTTAATGTTAAATTCAAGCGTGTGGGACATGAGTATTGTGCCATATGCACTAGGGTGCGATATTATATTTGGGCTAAAATGAGTTTACAGCAGAAGAATAGGAATAATAATGTTCGAGAAATGCTTTTGTCTATTTACAGCAGAACAATTAAGGCTAGTCACATTATTTTTTGTGCTTGTCGTATCTTTTACACGCAATGATAGTCACTAGTACGACAAACGCGCAAGTTCAGTTCACAGTTTTTGCAACTCTGTTGTAATAAACTAGTCAATCAATTAAATTGCAAATAAGTAATATTTGTGCGAAATAATAAATAGCTATGTGACTGTTGATATTTAAACCATTTATGGGAACTTGTAAGTTGCGTTTATCGTGCCAAAGAAATCCCAAATTTAGGAACTCTAGTACTTGATATCTCACACCAATAAATACGTTGCTAAAGTAGTTTTAAAGGAAAATGTGTTTTTCATCTTACGAATGATGATAGGCTTAAATGCACACCACAAAGTAGCACACAAATGTCCTATTGATTTTCCTTATTAACACTAAGATTTGTCAATTGTAGCATATGAAAATAAGGGTCTTTCCCACAGAAGATTGTTTTACCTGACTACTTAAAATGTGACAAAAACTGGGTTGCTGTCACTACTGGCCAGCCATCGAAAAATAATTATTAGACTGACTTACACTTATCTAAAGTCTACGAAATTTTATACACATATACATCTACACTTGCACAAATTTTTGGGATTTTTGGAGTTCATTTGCTATTTAAATTAAATCGAACAAAAACAGAACAGAGACAGATTTTTGAGTAGTTCGCAAATTAAGAAAAAACGAGTTAGGGGAATTGTTATCCACCACCAAATAATCATGCAAAAATGTTCTGTTTCATTCAAATTCCTTCTATTTCCGGATGAAGATGCTCAAGTTGGCTCAATGTTAGAACTCAACCTATTACTCTTTCTTATGTAGTATGTTAAGAGAATGGCGTTTTCAACTTAACTTAGTCCCTAACATGCAATCTAGAATGGCATGTTCATAGATTTAACAAGTAGAAATCATTAAGAACGAAAAGAGTTTGAGTCATCATAAGGCATCGTAAGTACTGGCGTTGTCTTACTTATCCTAGAAATTGGTTCACATGTTAATCGCAATTAACAGGTACTATTCTAGAACATATGTAGGTCCTCATTCGACAAGGGCAGGCACACACATATTCATAGCATTAGAATCCTAGATATGCTTACTAAGTATGCATCCATAGAAAACACATAAAGAATTCATCAATGAGACAAGTAGTGAACCAATTTTCATCCATTCATAAAAGTAATTCAAACAAAATGTCATAACAAACTTGCAATCATATTCGGGGCTTCAAACAACCCCTAACTACTAAAAATTTGGTTACACAATCCTTAAGTTAAAACAAAAGATAGACATGAGTTTGAGAAAATAGAACCGAAAGAAATCAACTAAGGCTCTCTCCTCCTTCCTTCCTTCCCCAATGCTACTTTTAAACCAATTCTTGCTGCATCATTTTCTTCTCCTTAACTCACCCACTAATAGCCATTTAGTGATGACAATAAGTGAGAGGAAATGTAAAACAATTGTAACTCCTTGGGTAGCTTTTATGCCAATTACTCCCTCTTAATCTTCATCTTTAATTCCATTTCCTCTGATATTTGAATAGGTGTCAGCTGGTTTGTTCTTGATTGCATCAGTTTTGGCTGCTAGATTTATTGGATTTATTGCTTTCAATGCCTTCTTGTCAGTTACAAACTGCTCAGCCATTTGGAAACCTTTTAGTGTTAAAACGGCCATAACTTCTTCTAGAAAAATGACATTAACAATCTGTGAAATGCTCCAGAAAATAGACATCCGTAGCTTTCTAAGCATATAAGGCTCATTCTCTAATTCATTCCGAGCTTTCTGCAACTTGCTTCCAAAATCAGCTGACCTGCACAGGCAGTTTTGACGAATTTGTTACTTAAAATTTCACTTGTGTTATTTTTCTTTTCTTTGCTTCACAAATCCTACAAAGCACAAAAACAAAGTAAATAACTCAAAAATATAAGGAACTAACTAAGAAAGAACAAGTGAATTTGATATAAAATATATATAAATATAAGCTTATCAAATGACTCCCACCTTTGCCTCATCCATTATAAGTGTAGAACTCTTTGCGTGAAAGTTCAACAGCATCTAAGGATCATTTTCTAAGAAAATCAAAAGTTACGCATTCTTTCCACCACTATGGCCGGGCTAAACATGTTTCCAATTGTGGTCATTTTTCTTTTGGCGAGTTGCATAGTTCCAACGTTGGCGCATTTAGATGACCCACCTGCCGTGGTTGAGTGCAAAAAGCATTTCAGCATAAAGTATGCAGTCGATGTGTACAACTATATTTTCAATGGGAAGAAAATTGGTGATGGTAGTTGCCGGGCTCATGTGGCGTTGGGAAGACTATGCCATAATGTTTTCGTGAACAACACTTTTACTTATGAACACACCGGAAGCAGAACCGCCATTCAAGCCAGGATTGATCGAGTATTTAATCATTGTATAATTGTAAATTCCGTCCCACCTCCTTCTTCTCTATCTTAAACAGAGAATTGAACTTCTCTAGGGCTAATAAATTTGTGGGATGTTTCATGAGTTAGAATAAAATTTTGATATATTTGATTTGATGCCTTATTACAACTTCGCTTTGTTGCATTGAGTTGTAAACCATTTTCATCATCATTGAGGAAAGAACAATAGCAATAAAACAACTGCCACGCTAATTTAGAAAACTTCATGAAACATCGTAAGTAATATAAATTAGTTTTATATTTGTTCGCTCTTTACATGTACATTACGTTCCGCTATTGCAGCTACATCGCATATTGATATGTCATGCTTATCTTTTAGGAAATTATATTGCACAACCAAATTCAGGCTTGTGCGAAACTGTTGTCAAGTATATGGCTACTCGTATGATCGTAATCTTTCATTTAATAGTCACACGTTCCCCCTTTATTGTTTCCGGATCTAAGTTGGGAAAGATGGAAACTTTGCAATATCGTATTGCTCAACATTCTTACTAAACGATACTGATATAGGTTTTTGAAAGACTCTTGATTGACCATTTTTTAAAATTTTGATTCAAGTTGTTATGCACATACTATAGTTTGTAAAAGTGTGTTCATTCTACACACCTCCGCATCTTTCTTTGTTTTTTTTTTTAATCGTTTTGTTATGTCTGAATAACCAAAACTAAAATATTTGTTGAATAATACATTTATCATGGACACCATTGCAGCTCGTTAATGTTACATTCAACAGTGCGGAACACTAGTATTGTGCCATATGCACTAGGATGCGATATTATATTTGTGCTAAAATGTGTTTACCAAGAAAGGGGGGGTTCATTTTCTTAATCTATTGTACTTCAATGATTCTTCGCTTCTTAACAAATTTAATCTCATACATCACATTTTCATTTTGCTTTAGTAGAAATAATAATGCCTGAGAAATGCTTTTGTCTTTTTACAGCAGAACAATTAAGAATAGTAGCGTTCTTTTTCCTGCATATCGTGTCTTTTACACACAATGATAGCCACTAACAGGACAAGTGTGCAAGTTCAGTTCACAGTTTTTGCAACCCCATTGTAATAAACTAGTCAATCAATTAAATTGCAAATACGTAATGTTTGTGCCAAATAATAAATAGCTATGTGATTGTTGGTACTTAAACAATTTACGGAAATAATAAATACCTCACACCAATAAATACGTCGCTAAAGTAGTTTTAAAGGAAAATGCGTTTTTCATCTTACGAATAACTCCCACCGTTGCCTCATCCATTATAAATGTAGAACTCCTTGCGTCAAAGTCCAACAACATCTAAGGATCATTTTCTGAGAAAATCAAAAGTTAAGCATTCTTTCCACCATTATGGCCGGACTAAAAATGTTTCCAATTGTGGTCATTTTGCTTTTGACGAGTTGCACACTTCCAACGTTGGCTCATTTGGATGACTCACCGGCCGTGGTTGAGTGCAAAAAACATTTCAGCACAAAGTATGCATTCGACGTGTACAACTATATTTTCAAAGGAAAGAAAATTGGTGACGGTAGTTGCCGGGCTCTTGTGGCATTGGGAAGACCATGCCATAATGTTTTCGTGAACAACACTTTTACTTATGAACACACTGGGAACAGAACCGCTATTCAAGCCAGGGCTGACCGAGTATTTAATCATTGTGTAATTGTAAATTCCGTCCCACCACCTTCTTCCCTATCTTAAACAGAGAACTGAACTTCTCGAGGGCTAATAAATTTGTGGGATGTTTCATGAGTTAGAATAAAGTTTTGATATATTTGATTTGATGCCTTATTACGACTTCGCTTTGTTGCATTGAGTTGTAAACTATTTTCATCGTGATAGAGGAATGAACAATAGCAATAAAACAACTACCATGCTAATTCGGAAAGCTTCATGAAACATCATAAGTAATATAAATTAGTTTTATATTTGTTCAGCCTTTACATGTATATTACGTTCCGCTATTGCAGCTACATCGCATATTGAAATGTCATGCTTATCTTTTTAGGAAATTATATTGCACAACCAAATTCAGGCTTGTGCGAAACTGTTGTCAAGTAAATGGCTACTCGTATGATCGTAATCTTGCATTTAATAGTCATACGTTCCCTCTTTATTGTTTCTGGATCTATGTTATGAAAGATGGAAACTTTGCAATATCGTATTGCTCAACATTCTTACTAAACGATACTGAAATTGGTTTTTGAAAGACTCTTGATTGACCCTTTTTTAAAATTTTGATTCAAGTTTTATGCACATACTATAGTTTGTAAAAGTGTGTTCATTCTACACACCTCCGCATCTTTCTTTGTTTTTTTTTTTAATCGTTTTGTTTTGTCTGAATAACCAAAACTAAAATATTTGTTGAACAATACATTTATCATGGACACCATTGCAGTTCGTTAATTTTACATTCAATAGTGCGGAACACTAGTACTGTGCCATATGCACTAGGGTGCGATGTTATATTTGTGCTAAAATGTGTTTACCAAGAAAGGGGGGGTTCATTTTCTTAATCTATTGTACTTCAATGATTCTTCGCTTGTTAACAAATTTAATCTCATACATCACATTTTCATTTTGCTTTAGTAGAAATAATAAGGCCTGATAAATGCTTTTGTCTTTTTACAGCAGAATAGTTAAGGCTAGTAGCGTTCTTTTTTCTGCTTATCGTGTCTTTTACTCACAATGATAGCCACTAACAGGACAAGCGTGCAAGTTCAGTTCACAGTTTTCGCAACCCCATTGTAATAACCTAGTCAATCAATTAAATTGCAAATACGTAATGTTTCTGCCAAATAATAAATAGCTATGTGATTGTCGGTATTTAAACAATTTATGGGAATTGGTAAGTTGCGTTTGTCGTACCAAATAAATCCCAAATTTAGAAACTCTCGTCTTTGATACCTCACACCAATAAATACGTTGCTAAAGTAGTTTTAAAGGAAAATCCGTTTTTCATCTTACGAATAACTCCCACCGTTGCCTCATCCATTATAAGTGTAGAACTCCTTGCGTCATAGTCCAACAACATCTTCGGATCATTTTCTGAGAAAATCAAAAGTTAAGCATTCTTTCCCCCATTATGGCCGGACTAAACATGTTTCCAATTGTGGTCATTTTGCTTTTGGCGAGCTGCACACTTCCAACGTTGGCTCATTTGGATGACTCACCGGCCGTGGTTGAGTGCAAAAAGCATTTCAGCATAAAGTATGCATTCGACGTGTACAACTATATTTTCAAAGGAATGAAAATTGGTGACGGTATTTGCCGGGCTCTTGTGGCATTGGGAAGACCGTGCCATAATGTTTTCGTGAACAACACTTTTACTTATGAACACACTGGGAACAGAACCGCTATTCAAGCCAGGGCTGATCGAGTATTTAATCATTGTGTAATTGTAAATTCCGTCCCACCTCCTTCTTCTCTATCTTAAACAGAGAATTGAACTTCTCGAGGGCTCATAAATTTGTGGGATGTTTCATGAGTTAGAATAAAATTTTGATATATTTGATTTGATGCCTTATTACGACTTCGCTTTGTTGCATTGAGTTGTAAACCATTTTCATCGTGATTGAGGAATGAACAATAGCAATAAAAAAACTACCATGCTAATTCGAAAAGCTTCATGAAACATCGTAAGTAATATAAATTAGTTTTATATTTGTTCGACCTTTACATGTGCATTACGTTCCGTTATTGCAGCTACATCGCATATTGATATGTCATGCTTATCTTTTAGGAAATTATATTGCACGAGCAAATTCAGGCTTGTGCGAAACTGTTGTCAAGTCTATGGCTACTCGTATGATCGTAATCTTTCATTTAATAGTCATACGTTCCCTCTTTATTGTTTCCGGATCTAGGTTGTGAAAGATGGAAACTTTGCAATATCGTATTGCTCAACATTCTTACTAAATGATACTGAAATAGGTTTCTGAAAGACTCTTGATTGACCCTTTTTAAAAATTTTGATTCAAGTTGTTATGCACATACTATAGTTTGTAAAAGTGTGTTCCTTCTACACACCTCCGCATCTTTCTTTGTTTTTTTTTTTTTTAATCGTTTTGTTTTGTCTGAATAACCAAAATTGAAATATTTGTTGAACAATGCATTTATCATGGACACCATTGCAGCTCGTTAATTTTACATTCAACTGTGCGGAACACTAGTATTGTGCCATATGCACTAGGATGCGATACTATATTTGTGCTAAAATGTGTTTACCAAGAAAGAGGGGGGTTCATTTTCTTAATCTATTGTACTTCAATGATTCTTCGCTTCTTAACAAATTTAATCTCATACATCACATTTTCATTTTGCTTTAGTAGAAATAATAATGCCTGAGAAATGCTGTTGCCTTTTTACAGTGGAACAATTAAGGCTAGTAGCGTTCTTTTTCCTGCTTATCGTTCTTTTACACACAATGATAGCCACTAACAGGACAAGCGTGCAAGTTCAGTTCACAGTTTTCGCAACCCCATTGTAATAAACTAGTCAATCAATTAAATTGCAAATACGTAATGTTTGTGCCAAATAATAAATAGCTATGTGATTGTTGGTATTTAAACAATTTATGGGAATTGGTAAGTTGCGTTTGTCGTACCAAATAAATCCCAAATTTAGAAACTCTCGTCTTTGATACCTCACACCAATAAATACGTTGCTAAAGTAGTTTTAAAGGAAAATCCGTTTTTCATCTTACGAATAACTCCCACCGTTGCCTCATCCATTATAAGTGTAGAACTCCTTGCGTCATAGTCCAACAACATCTTCGGATCAATTTCTGAGAAAATCAAAAGTTAAGCATTCTTTCCACCATTATGGCCGGACTAAACATGTTTCCAATTGTGGTCATTTTGCTTTTGGCGAGCAGCACACTTCCAACGTTGGCTCATTTGGATGACTCACCGGCCGTGGTTGAGTGCAAAAAGCATTTCAGCATAAAGTATGCATTCGACGTGTACAACTATATTTTCAAAGGAAAGAAAATTGGTGACGGTAGTTGCCGGGCTCTTGTGGCATTGGGAAGACCGTGCCATAATGTTTTCGTGAACAACACTTTTACTTATGAACACACTGGGAACAGAACCGCTATTCAAGCCAGGGCTGACCGAGTATTTAATCATTGTGTAATTGTAAATTCCGTCCCACCTCCTTCTTCTCTATCTTAAACAGAGAATTGAACTTCTCGAGGGCTAATAAATTTGTGGGATGTTTCATGAGTTAGAATAAAATTTTGATATATTTGATTTGATGCCTTATTACGACTTCGCTTTGTTGCATTGAGTTGTAAACCATTTTCATCGTGATTGAGGAATGAACATTAGCAATAAAACAACTACCATGCTAATTCGAAAAGCTTCATGAAATATCGTAAGTAATATAAATTAGTTTTATATTTGTTCGACCATTACATGTGCATTACGTTCCGCTATTGCAGCTACATCGCATATTGATATGTCATGCTTATCTTTTAGGAAATTATATTGCACGAGCAAATTCAGGCTTGTGCGAAACTGTTGTCAAGTCTATGGCTACTCGTATGATCGTAATCCTTCATTTAATAGTCATACGTTCCCTCTTCATTGTTTCCGGATCTAAGTTGTGAAAGATGGAAACTTTGCAATATCGTATTGCTCAACATTCTTACTAAACGATACTGAAATAGGTTTCTGAAAGACTCTTGATTGACCCTTTTTAAAAATTTTGATTCAAGTTGTTATGCACATACTATAGTTTGTAAAAGTGTGTTCCTTCTACACACCTCCGCATCTTTCTTTGTTTTTTTTTTTTAATCGTTTTGTTTTGTCTGAATAACCAAAATTGAAATATTTGTTGAACAATGCATTTATCATGGACACCATTGCAGCTCGTTAATTTTACATTCAACTGTGCGGAACACTAGTATTGTGCCATATGCACTAGGATGCGATATTATATTTGTGCTAAAATGTGTTTACCAAGAAAGAGGGGGGTTCATTTTCTTAATCTATTGTACTTCAATGATTCTTCGCTTCTTAACAAATTTAATCTCATACATCACATTTTCATTTTGCTTTAGTAGAAATAATAATGCCTGAGAAATGCTGTTGTCTTTTTACAGTGGAACAATTAAGGCTAGTAGCGTTCTTTTTCCTGCTTATCGTTCTTTTACACACAATGATAGCCACTAACAGGACAAGCGTGCAAGTTCAGTTCACAGTTTTCGCAACCCCATTGTAATAAACTAGTCAATCAATTAAATTGCAAATACGTAATGTTTGTGCCAAATAATAAATAGCTATGTGATTGTTGGTATTTAAACAATTTATGGGAATTGGTAAGTTGCGTTTGTCGTACCAAATAAATCCCAAATTTAGAAACTCTCGTCTTTGATACCTCACACCAATAAATACGTTGCTAAACTAGTTTTAAAGGAAAATCCGTTTTTCATCTTACGAATAACTCCCACCGTTGCCTCATCCATTATAAGTGTAGAACTCCTTGCGTCATAGTCCAACAACATCTTCGGATCAATTTCTGAGAAAATCAAAAGTTAAGCATTCTTTCCACCATTATGGCCGGACTAATCATGTTTCCAATTGTGGTCATTTTGCTTTTGGCGAGCAGCACACTTCCAACGTTGGCTCATTTGGATGACTCACCGGCCGTGGTTGAGTGCAAAAAGCATTTCAGCATAAAGTATGCATTCGACGTGTACAACTATATTTTCAAAGGAAAGAAAATTGGTGACGGTAGTTGCCGGGCTCTTGTGGCATTGGGAAGACCGTGCCATAATGTTTTCGTGAACAACACTTTTACTTATGAACACACTGGGAACAGAACCGCTATTCAAGCCAGGGCTGACCGAGTATTTAATCATTGTGTAATTGTAAATTCCGTCCCACCTCCTTCTTCTCTATCTTAAACAGAGAATTGAACTTCTCGAGGGCTAATAAATTTGTGGGATGTTTCATGAGTTAGAATAAAATTTTGATATATTTGATTTGATGCCTTATTACGACTTCGCTTTGTTGCATTGAGTTGTAAACCATTTTCATCGTGATTGAGGAATGAACATTAGCAATAAAACAACTACCATGCTAATTCGAAAAGCTTCATGAAATATCGTAAGTAATATAAATTAGTTTTATATTTGTTCGACCATTACATGTGCATTACGTTCCGCTATTGCAGCTACATCGCATATTGATATGTCATGCTTATCTTTTAGGAAATTATATTGCACGAGCAAATTCAGGCTTGTGCGAAACTGTTGTCAAGTCTATGGCTACTCGTATGATCGTAATCCTTCATTTAATAGTCATACGTTCCCTCTTCATTGTTTCCGGATCTAAGTTGTGAAAGATGGAAACTTTGCAATATCGTATTGCTCAACATTCTTACTAAACGATACTGAAATAGGTTTCTGAAAGACTCTTGATTGACCCTTTTTAAAAATTTTGATTCAAGTTGTTATGCACATACTATAGTTTGTAAAAGTGTGTTCCTTCTACACACCTCTGCATCTTTCTCTTTTTTTTTTTTTAATCGTTTTGTTTTGTCTGAATAACCAAAATTGAAATATTTGTTGAACAATGCATTTATCATGGACACCATTGCAGCTCGTTAATTTTACATTCAACTGTGCGGAACACTAGTATTGTGCCATATGCACTAGGATGCGATATTATATTTGTGCTAAAATGTGTTTACCAAGAAAGAAGGGGGTTCATTTTCTTAATCTATTGTACTTCAATGATTCTTCGCTTCTTAACAAATTTAATCTCATACATCACATTTTCATTTTGCTTTAGTAGAAATAATAATGCCTGAGAAATGCTGTTGTCTTTTTACAATGGAACAATTAAGGCTAGTAGCGTTCTTTTTCCTGCTTATCGTTCTTTTACACACAATGATAGCCACTTACAGGACAAGCGTGCAAGTTCAGTTCACAGTTTTCGCAACCCCATTGTAATAAACTAGTCAATCAATTAAATTGCAAATACGTAATGTTTGTGCCAAATAATAAATAGCTATGTGATTGTTGGTATTTAAACAATTTATGGGAATTGGTAAGTTGCGTTTGTCGTACCAAATAAATCCCAAATTTAGAAACTCTCGTCTTTGATACCTCACACCAATAAATACGTTGCTAAAGTAGTTTTAAAGGAAAATCCGTTTTTCATCTTACGAATAACTCCCACCGTTGCCTCATCCATTATAAGTGTAGAACTCCTTGCGTCATAGTCCAACAACATCTTCGGATCAATTTCTGAGAAAATCAAAAGTTAAGCATTCTTTCCACCATTATGGCCGGACTAAACATGTTTCCAATTGTGGTCATTTTGCTTTTGGCGAGCTGCACACTTCCAACGTTGGCTCATTTGGATGACTCACCGGCCGTGGTTGAGTGCAAAAAGCATTTCAGCATAAAGTATGCATTCGACGTGTACAACTATATTTTCAAAGGAAAGAAAATTGGTGACGGTAGTTGCCGGGCTCTTGTGGCATTGGGAAGACCGTGCCATAATGTTTTCGTGAACAACACTTTTACTTATGAACACACTGGGAACAGAACCGCTATTCAAGCCAGGGCTGACCGAGTATTTAATCATTGTGTAATTGTAAATTCCGTCCCACCTCCTTCTTCTCTATCTTAAACAGAGAATTGAACTTCTCGAGGGCTAATAAATTTGTGGGATGTTTCATGAGTTAGAATAAAATTTTGATATATTTGATTTGATGCCTTATTACGACTTCGCTTTGTTGCATTGAGTTGTAAACCATTTTCATCGTGATTGAGGAATGAACAATAGCAATCAAACAACTACCATGCTAATTCGAAAAGCTGCATGAAACATCGTAAGTAATATAAATTAGTTTTATATTTGTTCGACCTTTGCTTGTGCATTACGTTTCGCTATTGCAGCTACATCGTATATTGATATGTCATGCTTATCTTTTAGGAAATTATATTGCACAATCAGATTCAGGCTTGTGCGAAACTGTTGTCAAGTCTATGGCTACTCGTATGATCGTAATCTTTCATTTAATAGTCATACGTTCCCTCTTTATTGTTTCCGGATCTAAGTTGTGAAAAATGGAAACTTTGCAATATCGTATTGCTCAACATTCTTACTAAAGGATACTGAAATAGGTTTCTGAAAGACTCTTGATTGACCCTTTTTAAAAATTTTGATTGAAGTTGTTATGCACATACTATAGTTTGTAAAAGTGTGTTGCTTCTACACACCTCTGCATCTTTCTTTGTTTTTTTTTTTTAATCGTTTTGTTTTGTCTGAATAACCAAAATTGAAATATTTGTTGAACAATGCATTTATCATGGACACCATTGCAGCTCGTTAATTTTACATTCAACTGTGCGGAACACTAGTATTGTGCCATATGCACTAGGATGCGATATTATATTTGTGCTAAAATGTGTTTACCAAGAAAGAGGGGGGTTCATTTTCTTAATCTATTGTACTTCAATGATTCTTCGCTTCTTAACAAATTTAATCTCATACATCACATTTTCATTTTGCTTTAGTAGAAATAATAATGCCTGAGAAATGCTGTTGTCTTTTTACAGTGGAACAATTAAGGCTAGTAGCGTTCTTTTTCCTGCTTATCGTTCTTTTACACACAATGATAGCCACTAACAGGACAAGCGTGCAAGTTCAGTTCACAGTTGTCGCAACCCCATTGTAATAAACTAGTCAATCAATTAAATTGCAAATACGTAATGTTTGTGCCAAATAATAAATAGCTATGTGATTGTTGGTATTTAAACAATTTATGGGAATTGGTAAGTTGCGTTTGTCGTACCAAATAAATCCCAAATTTAGAAACTCTCGTCTTTGATACCTCACACCAATAAATACGTTGCTAAAGTAGTTTTAAAGGAAAATCCGTTTTTCATCTTACGAATAACTCCCACCGTTGCCTCATCCATTATAAGTGTAGAACTCCTTGCGTCATAGTCCAACAACATCTTCGGATCAATTTCTGAGAAAATCAAAAGTTAAGCATTCTTTCCACCATTATGGCCGGACTAAACATGTTTCCAATTGTGGTCATTTTGCTTTTGCCGAGCTGCACACTTCCAACGTTGGCTCATTTGGATGACTCACCGGCCGTGGTTGAGTGCAAAAAGCATTTCAGCATAAAGTATGCATTCGACGTGTACAACTATATTTTCAAAGGAAAGAAAATTGGTGACGGTAGTTGCCGGGCTCTTGTGGCATTGGGAAGACCGTGCCATAATGTTTTCGTGAACAACACTTTTACTTATGAACACACTGGGAACAGAACCGCTATTCAAGCCAGGGCTGACCGAGTATTTAATCATTGTGTAATTGTAAATTTCGTCCCACCTCCTTCTTCTCTATCTTAAACAGAGAATTGAACTTCTCGAGGGCTAATAAATTTGTGGGATGTTTCATGAGTTAGAATAAAATTTTGATATATTTGATTTGATGCCTTATTACGACTTCGCTTTGTTGCATTGAGTTGTAAACCATTTTCATCGTGATTGAGGAATGAACAATAGCAATAAAACAACTACCATGCTAATTCGAAAATCTTCATGAAACATCGTAAGTAATATAAATTAGTTTTATATTTGTTCGACCTTTACATGTGCATTACGTTCCGCTATTGCAGCTACATCGCATATTGATATGCCATGCTTATCTTTTAGGAAATTATATTGCACGAGCAAATTCAGGCTTGTGCGAAACTGTTGTCAAGTCTATGGCTACTCGTATGATCGTAATCTTTCATTTAATAGTCATACGTTCCCTCTTTATTGTTTCCGGATCTAAGTTGTGAAAGATGGAAACTTTGCAATATCGTATTGCTCAACATTCTTACTAAATGATACTGAAATAGGTTTCTGAAAGACTCTTGATTGACCCTTTTTAAAAATTTTGATTGAAGTTGTTATGCACATACTATAGTTTTGTAAAAGTGTGTTCCTTCTACACACCTCCCCATCTTTCTTTGTTTTTTTTTTTTTAACCGTTTTGTTTTGTCTGAATAACCAAAATTGAAATATTTGTTGAACAATGCATTTATCATGGACACCATTGCAGCTCGTTAATTTTACATTCAACTGTGCGGAACACTAGTATTGTGCCATATGCACTAGGATGCGATATTATATTTGTGCTAAAATGTGTTTACCAAGAAAGAGGGGGGTTCATTTTCTTAATCTATTGTACTTCAATGATTCTTCGCTTCTTAACAAATTTAATCTCATACATCACATTTTCATTTTGCTTTAGTAGAAATAATAATGCCTGAGAAATGCTGTTGTCTTTTTACAGTGGAACAATTAAGGCTAGTAGCGTTCTTTTTCCTGCTTATCGTTCTTTTACACACAATGATAGCCACTAACAGGACAAGCGTGCAAGTTCAGTTCACAGTTTTCGCAACCCCATTGTAATAAACTAGTCAATCAATTAAATTGCAAATACGTAATGTTTGTGCCAAATAATAAATAGCTATGTGATTGTTGGTATTTAAACAATTTATGGGAATTGGTAAGTTGCGTTTGTCGTACCAAATAAATCCCAAATTTAGAAACTCTCGTCTTTGATACCTCACACCAATAAATACGTTGCTAAAGTAGTTTTAAAGGAAAATCCATTTTTCATCTTACGAATAACTCCCACCGTTGCCTCATCCATTATAAGTGTAGAACTCCTTGCGTCATAGTCCAACAACATCTTCGGATCAATTTCTGAGAAAATCAAAAGTTAAGCATTCTTTCCACCATTATGGCCGGACTAAACATGTTTCCAATTGTGGTCATTTTGCTTTTGGCGAGCTGCACACTTCCAACGTTGGCTCATTTGGATGACTCACCGGCCGTGGTTGAGTGCAAAAAGCATTTCAGCATAAAGTATGCATTCGACGTGTACAACTATATTTTCAAAGGAAAGAAAATTGGTGACGGTAGTTGCCGGGCTCTTGTGGCATTGGGAAGACCGTGCCATAATGTTTTCGTGAACAACACTTTAACTTATGAACACACTGGGAACAGAACCGCTATTCAAGCCAGGGCTGACCGAGTATTTAATCATTGTGTAATTGTAAATTCCGGCCCACCTCCTTCTTCTCTATCTTAAACAGAGAATTGAACTTCTCGAGGGCTAATAAATTTGTGGGATGTTTCATGTGTTAGAATAAAATTTTGATATATTTGATTTGATGCCTTATTACGACTTCGCTTTGTTGCATTGAGTTGTAAACCATTTTCATCGTGATTGAGGAATGAACAATAGCAATAAAACAACTACCATGCTAATTCGAAAAGCTTCATGAAACATCGTAAGTAATATAAATTAGTTTTATATTTGTTCGACCATTACATGTGCATTACGTTCCGCTATTGCAGCTACATCGCATATTGATATGTCATGCTTATCTTTTAGGAAATTATATTGCACGAGGAAATTCAGGTTTGTACGAAACTGTTGTCAAGTCTATGGCTACTCGTATGATCGTAATCTTTCATTTAATAGTCGTACGTTCCCTTTTTATTGTTTCCGGATCTAAGTTGTGAAAGATGGAAACTTTGCAATATCGTATTGCTCAACATTCTTACTAAACGATACTGAAATAGGTTTCTGAAAGACTCTTGATTGACCCTTTTTAAAAATTTTGATTCAAGTTGTTATGCACATACTATAGTTTGTAAAAGTGTGTTCCTTCTACACACCTCCGCATCTTTCTTTGTTTTTTTTTTTTTAATCGTTTTGTTTTGTCTGAATAACCAAAATTGAAATATTTGTTGAACAATGCATTTATCATGGACACCATTGCAGCTCGTTAATTTTACATTCAACTGTGCGGAACACTAGTATTGTGCCATATGCACTAGGATGCGATATTATATTTGTGCTAAAATGTGTTTACCAAGAAAGAGGGGGGGTTCATTTTCTTAATCTATTGCACTTCAATGATTCTTCGCTTCTTAACAAATTTAATCTCATACATCACATTTTCATTTTGCTTTAGTAGAAATAATAATGCCTGAGAAAGGCTGTTGTCTTTTTACAGTGGAACAATTATGGCTAGTAGCGTTCTTTTTCCTGCTTATCGTTCTTTTACACACAATGATAGCCACTAACAGGACAAGCGTGCAAGTTCAGTTCACCGTTTTCGCAACCCCATTGTAATAAACTAGTCAATCAATTAAATTGCAAATACGTAATGTTTGTGCCAAATAATAAATAGCTATGTGTTTGTTGGTATTTAAACAATTTATGGGAATTGGTAAGTTGCGTTTGTCGTACCAAATAAATCCCAAATTTAGAAACTCTCGTCTTTGATACCTCACACCAATAAATACGTTGCTAAAGTAGTTTTAAAGGAAAATCCGTTTTTCATCTTACGAATAACTCCCACCGTTGCCTCATCCATTATAAGTGTAGAACTCCTTGCGTCATAGTCCAACAACATCTTCGGATCAATTTCTGAGAAAATAAAAAATTAAGCCTTCTTTCCACCATTATGGCCGGACTAAACATGTTTCCAATTGTGGTCATTTTGCTTTTGCCGAGCTGCACACTTCCAACGTTGGCTCATTTGGATGACTCACCGGCCGTGGTTGAGTGCAAAAAGCATTTCAGCATAAAGTATGCATTCGACGTGTACAACTATATTTTCAAAGGAAAGAAAATTGGTGACGGTAGTTGCCGGGCTCTTGTGGCATTGGGAAGACTGTGCCATAATGTTTTCGTGAACAACACTTTTACTTATGAACACACTGGGAATAGAACCGCTATTCAAGCCAGGGCTGACCGAGTATTTAATCATTGTGTAATTGTAAATTCCGTCCCACCTCCTTCTTCTCTATCTTAAACAGAGAATTGAACTTCTCGAGGGCTAATAAATTTGTGGGATGTTTCATGAGTTAGAATAAAATTTTGATATATTTGATTTGATGCCTTATTACGACTTCGCTTTGTTGCATTGAGTTGTAAACCATTTTCATCGTGATTGAGGAATGAACATTAGCAATAAAACAACTACCATGCTAATTCGGAAAGCTTCCTGAAACGTCGTAAGTAATATAAATTAGTTTTATATTTGTTCGGCCTTTACATGTACATTAAATTCCGCTATTGCAGCTACATCGCATATTAACATGTCATGCTTATCTTTTAGAAAATTATATTGCACGAGCAAATTCAGACTTGTGCGAAACTCTTGTCCAGTATATGGCTACTCGTATGATCGCAATCTTCCTTGTAATAGTCATACGATCCTTCTTTATTGTTTCCGGATCTAAGTTGAGAAAGAACATTACAGTCAAATTATTCCTCAAAAGTTCTCTACATGAAAGCACATAATAGAGAAACAATCAAAGATCGTTAATTTCTATGAAAATCATAAGTGTTGATGAGGCATTCGTAACTATGAAAGCGCATCATACTTATGCCAAAAATTTACTTCCCATGATTGTGACTAACAACCTTTACTACTTATGATTATAAGTTCACAACAATTAGGTGAAGCTTCCTTATATCCTGGCATCAGA
The DNA here is from genome assembly GCF_019419815.1 of Pyrus x bretschneideri. Lineage (NCBI taxonomy): Eukaryota > Viridiplantae > Streptophyta > Magnoliopsida > Rosales > Rosaceae > Pyrus > Pyrus x bretschneideri. The sequence goes on along the minus strand of NW_025999805.1, from coordinate 216,934 downwards.
TTTATGCATGCAAATTAAGTGTGCACTCTCAACCCACATACACAAACAAGTTTTAATTCAAATAGATAAGTAAATTGAATTCACAATTTATGAAATCACAACTGGAAGTAATTAAATCATAATGCAAATATAGCCATGGTTTCGAAATTCCCCCTAGCTAAGATGGGATTAGTTCCTCATACTCACAAAACAGAGATTATTGAATTTAAACATTGAAAACACAAGAAAGATTACACCTAAAACGTCCAGCAACCCCAAGTCGAATGGCATGCACGTCTAAGGGCTTTCCTCCTTTTTCCTTGCTGCGGCACAAGGTGTGGGTGTTGGTTTTGGCGGTTTTGAATGGTGTATTCTTGCTTAGGATGATGATTGGTGGCTGATGAAGGTGGAAGGTTGCGGCAGATTGTGTATGGAAGTGTGAGGATTGAATGAATGATGTAGAATAGTGGCCAGGGCTTGCGGCAAGGATTTTCTGAATGGCATAAGGGTTATATGCGAATTTGTGGTTGAAAATATGTATATATAGTCCTAGGGTTAATTAGATTAGGGTTACAACTTAGCAGATTTTATGGATTAGGGCCTTAGGGTTCGACACAAGTAACTTAAATCCACTTAGGAGAGGGTTTGGCCCAATTAATTTCAGAAAAGGATTTGTACAACCCAAATCCACAAGGAATAAGGCCTAACAAATCAGAATCCAAAAGGAAAAAGGTATAGGAAATTCGTCCAAAATTGGCCCTTCCAGAAACTAGGTGTTTTGTGGCTGATTTTGGGTTTTCTAGGAGAGATAAAAGGGGGAGGGATGCGGCACCCTTTTAGGGTCAGATAAGGCTTCTAGAAATCATGTTTTTAGGTCCACTTGCAGCTAGGATTAAGGTGGAACAAGATTACGTTAGGATAAGATAGGATAAGGTTTGGATACGATAAGGTTGGACAAGGTTTTGGATAATGTTTCCTCTTTTAAGCTGATTCCTTATCCTCTTGGTCTTTAATTTAATTTCTTCATCTTATTATCAGATTCCAAGCCTTTTGAACTCCAAATTCGTCCATCCATGTTCGCCCATACATGTGCTATGCATTTAGTGCCCAAAACTGCTCCAAAGTGCCCCAAAATGCACTTTCTTGGTACTTTAATCCTTTGGACCTACAAACACACGAAAATGACTTGAAATACGACATTAACTAAGAAATAGCAACACAAATGCACAAGAACAAGCCCACTAACTCACATAAATATGCTCCTATCATGACTCTTTTTAAAATTTTGATTCAAGTTGTTATGCACATACTACAGTTTATAAAAGTGTGTTCATTCTACACACCTCCGCATCCTTTTTTTTTTTTTTTTTTAATCTTTTTGTTTTGTATGAATAGGCAAAGCTAAAATATTTGTTGAACAATTCGACATTTATCATGGACACCATTGCAGCTCGTTAATGTTACATTCAACAGTGTGGAAGACTAGTATTGTGCCATATGCACTAGGGTGCGATATTATATTTGTGCTAAAATGTGTTTGCCAAGAAAGCGGGGTTCATTATTATGGTACTTCAATGATTCTTCACTTCTTAACAAATTTAATCTCATACATCACATTTTCATTTTGATATAGTAGGAATAATAATGCCTGAGAAATGCTTTTGTCTTTTTATAGCAGAACAATTAAGGCCAGTAGCGTTCTTTTTCCTGCTTGTCGTATCTTTTACACGCAATGATAGCCACTAACAGGACAAGCGTGCAAGTTCAGTTCACAGTTTTCGCAACTCTATTGTAGTAAACTATTCAATCAATTAAATTGCCAATAAGTAATATTTGTGTGAAATAATAAATAGCTATGTGATTGTTGGTATTTAAACAATTTACGGAACTGGTAAGTTGAGTTTATCTTACAAAATAAATCCTAAATTTAGAAGCTCTCGTCTTTGATACCTCACACCAATAAATACATTGCTAAAGTAGTTTTAAAGGAAAATCCGTTTTTCATCTTACGAATAACTCCCACCGTTGCCTCATCCATTATAAATGTAGAACTCCTTGCGTCAAAGTCCAACATCTAAGGATCATTTTCTGAGAAAATCAAAAGTTAAGCGTTCTTTCCACCATTATGGCCGGACTAAACATGTTTCCAATTGTGGTCATTTTGCTTTTGGCGAGTCGCAATCTTCCTTGTAATAGTCATACGTGCCTTCTTTATTGTTTCCGGATCTAAGTTGAGAAAGGTGGAAACTTCGCAATATCGTATTGCTCAACATTCTTACAAAACGATGCTGAAATAGGTTTATGAATGGCTCTTGATTGACTCGTTTTAAAATTTTGATTCAAGTTGTTATCCAAATACGACAGTTTGTAAAATTGTGTTCATTCTACACACCTCCACATCTTTTTTTTGTTTTTTTTATTTTAATCTTTTTGTTTTGTCTGAATAACCAAAACTAAAATGTTTGTTGAACAATTCAACATTTATCATGGACACAGCTAGAGCTCAGCAATGTTACATTCAAGCGTGTGGGACACGAGTATTGTGCCATATGCACTAGGGTGCGATATTATATTTGTGCTGAAATGAGTTTACCAAGACAAGGGGTTTCATTTTCTTAATCTATTGTACTTCGGTGATTCTTCGCTTCTTAACAAATTTAATCTCATACATCACATTTTTATTTTTCTATAGAAGGAATTATAATGCTCGAGAAATGCTTTTGTCTATTTATAGCAGAACAATTAAGGCTAGTCGCGTTCTTTTTCCTGCTGGTCGTATCTTTTACACGCAATGATAGTCACTAACACGACAAACACCCAGTTCACAGTTTTCGCAACTCTATTGTAATAAGCTCGTCAATCAATTAAATTGTAAATAAGTAATATTTGTGCGAAATAATAAATAGCTATATGACTGTTGATATTTAAACAATTCATGGGAACTTGTAAGTTACGTTTATCGTACCGAATACATCCCAAATTTAGAAACTCTCTTACTTCCCAAATTTAGTAACTTGTAAGTTACTTGATACCTCACACCAATAAATACGTTGCTAAAGTAGTTTTCAAGGAAAACGCGCTTCTCATCTTACGAATGACTACCACCTTTGCCTATCCATTATAAGTGTAGAACTCTTTGCGTCAAAGTTCAATAGCATCTAAGGATCATTTTCTAAGAAAATCAAAACTTGCGCATTCTTTCCACCATTATGGGCGAACAAAACATGTTTCCAATTGTGGTCATTTTGCTTTTGGCGAGTTGCATACTTCCAACGTTGGCGCACTTGGATGACTCAACGGCCGTGGTTGAGTGCAAAAAACATTTTAGCATAAAGTATGCATTTGACGTGTACAACTATATTTTCAAAGGGAAGAAAATTGGTGACGGTAGTTGCCGGGCCCTTGTGGCGTTGGGAAGACCGTGCCATAATGTTTTCGTGAACAACACTTTTACCTATGAACACACCGGGAACAGACTTCTCTATCTTAAACAGAGAATTGAACTTCTCTAGGGCTAATAAATTTGTGGGATGTTTCATGGGTGAGAATAAAATTTTGATATATTTGATTTGATGCCTTATTACGACTTCGCTTTGTTGCTTTGAGTTGTAAATCATTTTCTTCATGACTGAGGAATGAACAATAGCAATAAAACAACTACCACACTAATTCAGAAAACTTTATGAAACGTCGTTAGTAATATAAATTAGTCTTATATTTGTTCGGTCTTTACATGTACATTACGTTCCGCTATTGCAGCTACATCGCATATTGATATGTCGTGCTTATCTTTTAGAAAATTATACTACTCGACCAAATTCAGGCTTGTGCAAAACTATTGTCGAGTATATGGCTACTCGTTTGACCGCAATCTTTCATGTAATAGTCATACAAGCCTTCTTTATTGTTTCCGGATCTAAGTTGTGAAAGATGGAAACTTCGCAATATCGTATTGCCCAACATTCTTACAAAACGATGCTGAAATAGTTTTATGAAAGACTCTTGATTGACCCTTTTTAAACTTTTTATTCAAGTTGTTATGCACATACTACCATTTGTAAAAGTGTGTTCATTCTACACACCTCCGCATCTTTTTTTTTTTTTTTTTTTTTTTTTTTTAATCTTTTTGTTTTGTTTATTCAAAAACTAAAATATTTGTTGATCAATTCAACATTTATGATGGACACCATTGCAGCTTGTTAATGCTATATTCAACAGTGTGGAACACTAGTATTGTGCCATACGCACTAGGGTGCGATATTATATTTGTGCTAAAATGTGTTTGCAGGAAAGCGGGGTTCATTTTCTTAATCTATGGTACTCCAATGATTTTTCACTTCTTAACAAATTTAATCTCAGACATCACATTTTCATTTTGATATAGTAGGAATAATAATGCCTGAGAAATGCTTTTGTCTTTTTATAGAGGAACAATTAAGGCCGGTAGCGTTCTTTTTCCTGCTTGTCGTATCTTTTACATGCAATGATAGCCACTAACAGGACAAGCGTGCAAGTTCAGTTCACAGTTTTGGCAACTCTATTGTAATAAACTAGTCAATCAATTAAATTGCAAATAAGTAATATTTGAGTGAAATAATAAATAGCTATGTGATTATTGGTATTTAAACAATTTATAGAATTGGTAAGTTAGGTTTATCGTACAAAATAAATCCTAAATTTAGAAGATCTCGCTTTGATACCTTACACCAATAAATACGTTGCTAAAGTAGTTTTAAAGGAAAATGCGTTTTCCATCTTACGAATAACTCCCACCATTGCCTCATCCATTATAAATGTAGAACTCCTTGCGTCAAAGTCCAACAACATCTAAGGATCATTTTCTAAGAAAATCAAAAGTTAAGCATTCTTTCCACCATTATGGCTGGACTAAACGTGTTTCCAATTATGGTCATTTTGCTTTTGGCGAGTTGCACACTTCCAACTTTGGCTCATTTGGATGACTCACTGGCCGTGGTTGAGTGCAAAAAACATTTCAGCATAAAGTATGCATTCGACGTGTACAACTATATTTTCAAAGGAAAGAAAATTGGTGATGGTAGTTGCCGGGCTCTTGTGGCATTGGGAAGACCGTGCCATAATGTTTTCGTGAACAACACTTTTACTTATGAACACACCGGGAACAGAACCGCTATTCAAGCCAGGGCTGACCGAGTATTTAATCATTGTGTAATTGTAAATTCCGTCCCACCTCCTTCTTCTCTATCTTAAACAGAGAATTGAACTTCTCTAGGGCTAATAAATTTGTGGGATGTTACATGAATTAGAATAAAATTTTGATATATTTGATTTGATGCCTTATTACGACTTCGCTTTGTTGCATTGAGTTGTAAACCATTTTCATCGTGATTGAGGAATGAACAATAGCAATAAAACAACAACCACGCTAATTTAGAAAACTTCGTGAAACATCGTAAGTAATATAAATTAATTTTATATTTGTTCAGTCTTTACATGTACATTACGTTCCGCTATTGCAGCTACATCGCATATTGATATGACATGCTTATCTTTTAGAAAATTATATTGCACGAGCAAATTCAGGCTTGTGCGAAACTCTTGTCCAGTATATGGCTACTCGTATGATCGCAATCTTCCTTGTAATAGTCATACGTGCGTTCTTTATTGTTTCCAAATCTAAGTTGAGAAAGAACATTACAATCAAATTATTCCTCAAAAGTTCTCTACATGAAAGCACATAAGTTCACAATGATTAGGTGAAGCTTCCTTATATCCTGGCACCAGATTTAAGCATGCAAATTAAGTGTGCACTCTTAACCCACATACACAAACAAGTTTTAATTCAAATAGATAAGTACATTGAATTCACAATTTATGAAATCACAACTGGAAGTAATTAAATCATAATGCAAATATAGCCGTGGTTTCTAAATTCCCCCTAGCTAAGCGGGGATTAGTTCCTCATACTCACAAAACAAAGATTATTGAATTTAAACATTGAAAACACAAGAAAGATTACACCTAAAACGTCCAGCAACCCCAAGTCGAATGGCATGCACGTCTAAGGGCTTTCCTCCTGATTCCTTGCTGCGGCACAAGGTGTGGGTGATGGTTTTAGGGGTTTTGAATGGTGTATTCTTGCTTAGGATGATGATTGGTGGTTGATGAAGGTGGAAGGTTGCGGCAGATTGTGTATGGAAGTGTGAGGATTGAATTAATGATGTAGAATGGTGGCTAGGGCTTGCGGCAAGGATTTTCTGAATGGCATAAGGGTTATATGCGAATTTGTGGCTGAAAATATGTATATATAGTCTTAGGGTTAAATAGATTAGGGTTACAACTTAGCAGATTTTATGGATTAGGGCCCTAGGGTTCGGCACAAGTAACTTAAATCCATTAAGGAGAGGGTTTGGCCCAATTAATTTCAGAAAAGGATTTGTATAACCCAAATCCACAAGGAATAAGGCCTAAGAAATCAGAATCCAAAATGAAAAAGGTTTAGGAAATTCGTCCAAAATTGGGCCTTCTAGAAACTAGGTGTTTTGTGGCTGATTTTGGGTCTTCTAGGAGAGATCAAAGGGGGAAGGATGCGACACCCTTTTAGGGTCAGATAAGGCTTCTATAAATCATGTTTTTAGGTCCACTTGCAGCTTGGATTAAGGTGGAACAAGATTAGGTTAGGATAAGATAGGATAAGGTTTGGATAAGATAAGGTTGGATAATGTTTCCTCTTTTGAACTTATTCCTTATCCTCTTCGTCTTTAATCTAATTTCTTCATCTTCTTATCAGATTCCAAGCCTTTTGAACTCCAAATTCGTCCATCCATGTTCGCCCATACATGTGCTATGCATTTAGTGCCCAAAACAGCTCCAAAGTGCCCCAAAACGCACTCTCATGGTACTTTAACCCTTTGCACCTACAAACACACGAAAATGACTTGAAATACTACATTAACTAAGAAATAGCAACACAAATGTACAAGAACAAGCCAACTAAATCTCATAAATATGCTCCGATCATGACTCTTTTTAAAATTTTGATTCAAGTTGTTATGCACATACTACAATGTGTAAAAGTGTGTTCATTCTAACACCTCCGCATCTTTTTTTTTTTTTTTTTTTTTATAATCTTTTTGTTTTGTATGAATAACCAAAACTAAATATTTGTTGAACAATTCGACATTTATCATGGACACCATTGCAACTCGTTAATGCTACATTCAACAGTGTGGAACACTAGTATTATGCCATATGCACTAGGGTGCGATATTATAATTGTGCTAAAATGTGTTTACCACATTTTCTTAATCGATGGTACTTCAATGATTCTTCGCTTCTTAACAAATTTAATCTCATTCATCACATTTTCATTTTGATATAGTAGGAATAATAATGCTTGAGAAATGCTTTTGTCTTTTTACAGCAGAACAATTAAGGCCAGTAGCGTTCTTTTTTTTGCTTGTCGTATCTTTTACACGCAATGATAGCCACTAACAGGACAAGCGTGCAAGTTTAGTTCACAGTTTTCGCAACTCTATTGTAATAAACTAGTCAATCAATTAAATTGCAAATAAGTAATATTTGTGTGAAACAATAAATAGCTATGTGATTGTTGGTATTTAAACAATTTACGGAACTGGTAAGTTGAGTTTATCGTACAAAATAAATCCTAAATTTAGAAGCTTCGTCTTTGATACCTCACACCAATAAATACGTTGCTAAAGTAGTTTTAAAGTTAAATTGCAAATAGGTAATATTTGTGTGAAACAATAAAGAGCTATGTGATTGTTGCCATTTAAACAATTTACGGAACTGGTAAGTTGAGTTTATCGTCCAAAATAAATCCTAAATTTATAAGCTTTCGCCTTTGATACCTCACACCAATAAATACGTTGCTAAAGTAGTTTTAAAGGAAAATGCGTTTTTCATCTTACAAATAACTCCCACCGTTGCCTCATCCAATATAAATGTAGATCTCCTTGCGTCAAAGTCCAACAACATCTAAGGATCATTTTCTGAGAAAATCAAAAGTCAAGTATTCTTTCCACATTATGGCCGAACTAAACATGTTTCCAATTGTGGTCATTTTGCTTTTGGCGAGTTCCACACTTCCAACGTTGGCTCATTTGGATGACTCACCGGCCGTGGTTGAGTGCAAAAAACATTTCAGCATAAAGTATGCATTTGACGTGTACAACTATATTTTCAAAGGAAAGAAAATTGGTGATGGTAGTTGCCGGGCTCTTGTGGCATTGGGAAGACCGTGCCATAATGTTTTCGTGAACAACACTTTTACTTATGAACACACCGGGAACAGAACAGCCATTCAAGCCAGGGCTGACCGAGTATTTAATCATTGTGTAATTGTAAATTCCGTCCCACCTCCTTCTTCCCTATCTTAAACAGAGAACTGAACTTCTCGAGGGCTAATAAATTTGTGGGATGTTTCATGAGTTAGAATAAAATTTTGAAATATTTGATTTGATGCCTTATTACGACTTCGCTTTGTTGCATTGAGTTGTAAACCATTTTCATCGTGATTGAGGAATGAACAATAGCAATAAAACAACTACCATGCTAATTCGGAAAGCTTCATGAAATATCGTAAGTAATATAAATTAGTTTTATATTTGTTCGTCCTTTACATGTACATTATGTTCCGCTATTGCAGCTACATCGCATATTGAAATGTCATGCTTATCTTTTAGGAAATTATATTGCACAACCAAATTCAGGCTTGTGCGGAACTGTTGTCAAATATATGGCTACTCGTATGATCGTAATCTTGCATTTAATAGTCATACGTTCCCTCTTTATTGTTTCCGGATCTAAGTTGTGAAAGATGGAAACTTTGCAATATCGTATTGCTCAACATTCTTACTAAACGATACTGAAATAGGTTTTTGAAAGACTCTTGATTGACCCTTTTTGAAAATTTTGATTCAAGTTGTTGTGCACATACTATAGTTTGTAAAAGTGTGTTCATTCTACACACCTCCGCATCTTTCTTCGTTTTTTTTTTTAATCGTTTTGTTTTGTCTGAATAGCCAAAACTAAAATATTTGTTGAACAATGCATTTATCATGGACACCATTGCAGCTCGTTAATTTTACATTCAACAGTGCGGAACACTAGTACCGTGCCATATGCACTAGGATGCGATGTTATATTTGTGCTAAAATGTGTTTACCAAGAAAGGGGGGGGGGTTCATTTTCTTAATCTATTGTACTTCAATGATTCTTCGCTTCTTAACAAATTTAATCTCATACATCACATTTTCATTTTGCTTTAGTAGAAATAATAATGCCTTAGAAATGCTTTTGTCTTTTTACAGCGGAACAATTAAGGCTAGTAGCGTTCTTTTTCCTGCTTATCGTGTCTTTTACACACAATGATAGCCACTAACAGGACAAGCGTGCAAGTTCAGTTCACAGTTTTCGCAACCCCATTGTAATAAACTAGTCAATCAATTAAATTGCAAATACGTAATGTTTGTGCCAAATAATAAATAGCTATGTGATTGTTGGTATTTAAACAATTTATGGGAACTGGTAAGTTGCGTTTGTCGTACCAAATAAATCCCAAATTTAGAAACTCTCGCCTTTGATACCTCACACTAATAAATACGTTGCTAAAGTAGTTTTAAAGGAAAATGCATTTTTCATCTTACGAATAACTCCCACCGTTGCCTCATCCATTATAAATGTAGAACTCCTTGCGTCATAGTCCAACAACATCTAAGGATCATTTTCTGAGAAAATCAAAAGTTAAGCATTCTTTCCACCATTATGGCCGGACTAAACATGTTTCCAATTGTGGTCATTTTGCTTTTGGCAAGCTGCACACTTACAACGTTGGCTCATTTGGATGACTCACCGGCCGTGGTTGAGTGCAAAAAACATTTCAGCATAAAGTATGCATTCGACGTGTACAACTATATTTTCAAAGGAAAGAAAATTGGTGATGGTAGTTGCCGGGCAAAATGTAAATATGAATGTGATGAAAATATGGATGAATGCTAGCTAGAAGGTTCTTCTCCACACATGTTACACTTGCATACAAGATGATTTTCGGTTGGTCTTTCGATGAATTATGAAACTCAACACCCCGGGTTAATTAGGTCCGCTTAAATTAACCGTCAAGTTTTCCTTAAGTTAATGAATTGGATGATTGCATGCGACAACCCAAAGCATCCCCCACAAGTTCCCTACATGAATTGCATAATAGAGATACAAGCAAGAATCATTAAGCATCATGAAAACTATAAGTGTTGACGAGGCATTCGTTACTATGATGAGCATGAAACTAGTGCCAAGAATTCATTTAACGCGATTGTTTATAAGCAACCTCCACTACTTGTGAATATAAGTTCATAACTATTAGGTGAAACTCACTTATATTCTAGCGTCATATTCATGCAAGAAAATTAAGCGTGCACTCTCAATAAACATACATAAATAAGTTATCAATCGAACAGTTAAACAAATTGAATCCACAACTCATGAAATTCCAACCAAAGGTAATCAATTCATATTGCAAGCATAAACATGGTTTCGAATCACCCCCTAGCTAATGGGGGGTTTAGTTCCTCATACGTACAAAACAAAGATAAGTAAATTTAACCATCGAAATTGAGGAAAAGAAACACCTAAAAATTCCAACAACTCAAACTTGAATTGTATGAACGTTTAGGCACTCTTCTCCTCCTCTTTGTTGTAGCACAAGGTCGAAGGATAGGTTGATGGTTGGATAGTGTTTTGGAGGGATGGAGAATGGTGGAAATGGAAGAGGAGATGCTGGAAATGGTTGGGGAAGCCACGGCAAGGAAGTTTCAGGATGTGTTTTTGTGTTGAAGTGTGTATGAATGGAGGTCTGGAATTATGTGAATGTGTGAAGGGATTGCATGGTTTTATAGGGAGAGAATGGGAGAGAATGTGAGAGAATGTGGCTGCATGATTAAGGAGGGAATGCATGTGGAATGGCAGCTAGGTTGGTTGGTGGAAAGCTGGAATTGCAAGGGGGGTGCACGACAAAGGGAAGTGTTTGGTGATGGGTGCATGTGTTGGCTGAATTAATGAAGGGAATGCATGTGAATTAAAGAGTGAATGGTGGCTGCAATAATGATGGAAAAAAAAGCTAGGAAAAGAATGATTAAAGAGTGAATGCATGTGGAAGTGTGGCTGCAATGAAGGAGAAAAGCTGGAATGAATGTGTGATGCACGGCAAAGGGGTTGTGTTGCTGAAATTGAATGTGAATGCATGTGAATTAAAGCTAAGGTGAATGATGAAGAATGCATGTGGATTAAAGAGGGAAAATGTGGTGCAATGATGAAGTGGGAATGGAAGAATGTGGCTGCAATGATGAATACATGTGGCTGAAATGAAAGGGAAATGCAAACCCAACACACGGCAAGGGATGTGTTGGTGTGTGTATGGAAATTTCTGGTTCTAAGGCTTTGTTTGATTGGGCTAGGCCCTTTGTTTTATGTCCTAAAGTGCATACAAGGCTTCAATTTCGTCCAACACTTTGGCTCCAAGCATAAGCTATCCATTCTAAGCCCAATTTTGCTCCAAAATGCTCCAAATTGCACCTTTTTGCTTCCTTAGCCATATGAACCTAGAAACACACGAAAATGGCATAAAGGACTAAAATAACTAAAGAAACACAACGTAAATGCATGAGAACAAGCCAATTAAGTCGCATAAATATGCTCCTATCAAATTCCCCCACACTTAGCTTTTGCTAGTCCTCGAGCAAAACAGAAAAACAAAACAAAACGAAACAAAACAAAACAAACAAAAGACAATCTAAACCTTCCAACGTTGCCTCAGGGATTTCCAATGCACATGACATGTTAAAAAAACATTATTTCCACAGATTTTAGTCATCTTCACACTTAAGTACATTCTTAATCATAGTCACCACATACTAGTTCACAATTAAGCATTTAAAACCATGTTTTGAATGTAGTAATATGCCTTAGAGAATTTGCTCAATTCTTTACAAGATATGCACTTAATTTTCACTCAGATTTTCTAACTACACACCCTAATCTAGTCATATGTGAGAAGATTGATGTAAACATGAAAACGAACACTCACATATATGTATCGCAAAGAAAGCAATTTCTGGAGTTAATAAGCATGTTTAGATATGATCTCATGAATGGAATGCTACCACTTAGATGCGAGAACCAGTGACACCATATGCTCATACCAAATTCAAACTCCACAATTGAAATGCACAACACTCAAGATAGAAGTCAAGGGTTGTAACGGGGCTTGGGGTATTGGCTCACAAGGAAAGGTAGGGATAAACAAAAGTTCTTTAAACAATAGCAAGCAAAGTAATGAAATTAAGACTTAGAATTCACTTGGCATGCAGAAATCAACTTTTAGACATAAGGGGAGATTCAACAACTCTTTGGGCCTAATTCATTGTTTTGGGCCCTTACTTCAACAAACAATACTTTTCAACTCTTTTTTTTTATTTTTTTTATTTTTTTTTATTTTTTTATTTTTATTTCTTTAGCCGTGCCTATGGCACATCAACTCACATAAATACTCTTTCCCCCACACTTATTTTCTGCAATACCTTAATCAAAAGGAATTCATTGCTTACTATGCTTCAAGAACAAGGGTAAGGATGGTCATATTCTAGGTTAGGTGAGGATAAAGTGGGTTAACAAGGAATAAAGGCTTAACAAGGCTCAATGGGGTTAACTTAAACAAATAATGAAGTAGGATACACGGCAATTTGGCTTTGGTGGTGGTCACTACACAACTTCTTCTTGAATATGTGTTATGCAAATCAATAACATGCTTTGAATGAAATGGGCATGAGTTCTTGCATTTGGAACTTATATGATGAAACGCCTTCTAAGTAGTAACCAAGCAAAGAATAATGAGATCATGCAACGAGTTTGAAAACAAGAATCACAGATTAATACTCTCCAAAGAATGTTTAAAGCTCAAGTCTCTCAGGGTTGTAATGTTTGTTTGAGTTCCTTCTTTCAAGCATGTTACAAAAACTAATTTTTCTTTTAGGATTGCATGTGAAGTCATACATTATAACCATAACCAAGCATATACCAAGAGTAAATCAAACTTTTCTTCATGTTTATAACTCTTTTTAACAGTCATGCAATTAAAAACCAAATCCTCATCATTGTGTTGGAAGGTACCCTAAGACACAAAAACACAAAAACGACTCAAAACACTCTTTTTAGGCTTTTCAAAACATGTCCTTCAAAATTTTATGTGATTTTCGGAGTTATAAAACAAAACACACTAAAACACTCCAAATCAGCTTAAAAACATTTTAAAACAGCAAGGAAGTTATGGGTGATAAAATCCAACGAATTTGCATCAACATACTTAGTTACCCCCCCACACTTCAATCAAACATTGTCCTCAATGTTTTAAGCCTAAATTCACACCAACCAAAAGTAAACACATAAACAGCAACTAAACATACTAAACATGGCAGAATGTATCTATCAAAGAGAAGAGTTTAGGGACGCAAATCTGGTTATGGAGTGTAAATTCCATCTTCTCCTTGGTGATTGCATTGAGGCTTGATCTTGAGTTTTTCCACAGGCTAATCTTGAACAGGGCTGGAGGAGTCTGACACATGGCAGGCAAGCACGAGGTGGAGGTGATGACCTGTTTCTTTGTTCAATCTTTCCAATTCGTATTGAAGAGGGTAGATCGGAAGATTGACTCCAAGTGCCGGCTGATTGCTCTCTTTCACTTTGCCATGCGAGTAATAACAAGGACAAAGGAAAGGACAGGGAAAGAGCATGATATGAGATACCTTTGCTTTCGCCCTTAATGATATGAGATACTTTTGCTTTTGAAGAAGCAGCGAATGAATCAGCACATATATTTGTTGCGCTTGTCTCCACATGCTGCGATCTACCTTTTCCTCCTGCCTCATCTGTACCATAGGCATCTGGCATCTTCTTTGGGGGTACATCACTGGTTGAGTAGGTGTTCTCAAGGGAAGAAGAAAACTGAGCATGTTTGAGAGGTTTGGTTGCAGCTACATTCTCGGCCGAGAAGAAGAGTCATGCATTTTTGGATGTATGCCTTGCCATGTATGTTGATGTATATAGGAATTGTAATGGCAAGTAGTAGTGCGGATGCAGCAATAACCTCCACGCGTCTTCAACCTTGTCAGAGATCTTTTGACAAAGTTGCACGCATTTTCTGAAAAGCCGGGATTTCGGCTTTGTCACCCACGCTTGTCGGCAAAAGTGTGTAGCTGCATTCTCGGCCTCCACGCGTCTTCAACTTTGTCAGAGAGCTTTTGACAAAGTTACACGCTTTATCTGAAAAGCCGGGATTTCGTCTGAAGAGTTGGCGAACTTTATGCAGGAAAATCCGGCTTTGAAGAGTGGTGTCTCTTCAATTCTGAATCGGTGATTGTGTCGCCTCTCCTTTTATATAGGTGATCGATCACCTCTAACATGCACACTTTGAATATTGCCCATCCGTGAAAATCGCCTCCGGCCCTTTGAGATTTTACTCCATCCAACCCTTCTCTTTTAACTTCTTAAAAAATGGCTAACCCATCTAACCCATCTAATATTTGCTTAGATTTGAGTCTCAGCAGTGATCCGGTCGCGCCGCGTCAGGGTAAGGTATGGTGCCCGTCTTTCTTATCTTCTAATGGCCCTCTTACAGGTGAAGACTCTGTGATGACGGATGCAACAACAGCTACGATAGTAGCTCGGAACCTCCTCACTCCTAAAGATAGTCAGCTGCTTTCAGGACGGTCCGATGAGTTGGCCGTTCAAGAGTCCCTAGCTCTCAGTGTCCAGTGCGCGGGCTCTGTGTCCAACATGGGCCAACGCCTACTTGCTCGATCCCGTCAGGTTGAATCATTGATGGCAGAGGTGGAAAATCTCAAGCAAGAGATCAAACAGCTTAAGCACGAGAATAGAAGTTTGCACGTGCTTGCAAATAATTATTCGACAGGCATGAAGAGGAAGCTTGATGAGATGCAAGAATCTCAAGGTCGAATTCAAAGTGACCGTCAAAGGCTTGCGGCTTTCTTCCAGAGGCACCTTTTTCCTGCGTCATCTAGCGTTCCACCAAGTATTGGGGCCTCGAATGATCTATCTTCGGTGCCTCCCGCTCCTATGCCTCCCGCTCCTATGCCTCTCGCTCCGATGCCTCTTGCTCCGATGCCTCCCGCTCCTAGAGTTTTGCCACGTAGTGGGGCTTCACGTAAACAACCCTTGTGAAGGCTCCATCTTTCTCTTTCTTTGTTTTTTTTTTTTTTTTTTTTCGCACTTGTAATTTCTCGAAAATCAATGAACATGCTTTGTTTTATTCAGTGTATTGGGTTGCCTCCCAAGTAGCACTTTCTTTTACGTCTTGCAGCCGGACGAGACCTTCTTTTCTCACTTAGGACCCACAGCATGCAATGGGATCTCCTCCACAACATGCTCAACAAAGTTCTCGTAGTAGGGTTTCAACCTATGGCCATTCACCTTGAATTCTTGTTCAGTTTTCAAACTTTGTATTTGGACTGCACCATGCACAAAAACATTAGTGATAACAAATGGACCAACCCACTTAGAACGTAACTTACCGGGGAATAATCGAAGACGAGAATTGAATAACAACACTTTCTGCCTGATTGAGAAGGTTTTGCCTCTAATCATCTTGTCATGGACGGCCTTGGTCTTCTCCTTGTAAATCCGGGCATTCTCATACGCTTCATGTCTAATCTCTTCAAGCTCGCTCAATTGTAGCTTCCTATGGTTTCCAGCCGCGTCCACATCCATATTGAAGGTCTTGACCGCCCAATGTGCCTTGTGCTCAAGCTCTACGGGTAGATGGCACGGCTTGCCATAGACTAGCCGAAATGGGGACATACCAATGGGCGTTTTGTAAGCCGTTCGATAGGCCCACAGTGCATCCTCCAAGCGCAAGCTCCAATCTTTTCTATTCGGCCCAACGGTCTTTTCCAGGGTTTGCTTGATTTCTCGATTTGAAACTTCGGCTTGGCCACTGGTTTGGGGGTGATAAGGTCTAGAAACCTTATGCATCACGTTGTACTTCTTGAGCAACGCCACAATGGTGCGGTTGCAAAAATGAGTCCCACCATCGCTTATTAGCACTCGAAGCATCCCAAATCTAGAGAAAATGTTAGATTTTACAAAATCTGCAACAACTCTAGAATCGTTAGTTCGGGTGGCTTTAGCTTCCACCCACTTTGACACATAATCAACGACAAGTAAAATGTACGTAAAACCAAAAGACATAGGGAACGGACCCATAAAATAAATACCCCAAACATCAAAGATTTCAACAACAAAGATTGGGGTTTGCGGCATTTGGTCTCTTTGGCCTATACTTCCGGTCTTTTGACATCTATCACATGTTAAGCAAAAAGCCCTAGCATCTCTAAACAATGTAGGCCAATAAAAACCACTTTCAAGAACCTTAAACGCTGTGCGTTGTGTGCCAAAGTGTCCACCACATGCATATGTATGGCAAAAACTCAAAATGGAATTAAATTCAGATTCATGAACACAACGACGCACAATCTGATCCGGGCATATTTTCCACAAATAAGGGTCATCCCAAACATAAAAACGTGCATCCTTTTTTAATTTATCACGTTGAGCCTTGCTTAAAGTGTTAGGAACTTGCTTAGACACCAAAAAATTAACTAAATCAGCATACCAAGGGTTACTTACCTCAACGGATAGAAGTTGTTCATCCGGAAACGTTTCTAAAATGGGAAGGTCCTCTTCTTCACGCACCATTCGACTTAGGTGGTCAGCCACCACGTTTTCACATCCCTTCTTGTCCCTAATTTCAATGTCGAATTCTTGAAGTAAGAGCATCCAACGAATGACCCGCGGTTTAGCCTCATTTTTAGTGAATAAGTACCTAAGAGCTGCATGGTCAGAAAATACAATCACTTTAGTTCCAAGTAAATATGAACAAAACTTATCTAAAGCAAACACAACGGCAAGAAGTTCTTTTTCCGTGGTAGAATAGTTTAGTTGAGCATCATTCAAGGTCCTAGAAGCATAGTAGATGGCGTGGGATTGCTTATTCTTCCTTTGACCCAAAACAGCCCCTATTGCATAATCGGATGCATCACACATGAGCTCGAAAGGCAACGTCCAATCAGGTGGAAGGATGATAGGTGCCGTGGTAAGCTTGTTCTTGAGAAGCTTGAATGCCTTCTCACACTCCTCGTTGAACTCAAACGTCACTTCTTTTTGTAGGAGACGGCATAAGGGTTGTGCAATCTTGGAGAAATCCTTGATAAATCGCCTATAGAATCCTGCATGGCCAAGGAAAGAACGAAGCTCTCTAACCAAAGTAGGAGAGGGTAAGTAACGTACAAGATCTATTTTAGACTTATCAACTTCAATTCCTTTTTCAGAGATGATATGACCCAAAACTATGCCTTGTTTAACCATAAAATGACATTTTTCCCAATTTAAAACAAGGTTAGTTTCCACGCATCTTTTCAAGATTAAAGTAAGATTATGCAAGCAATCATCAAATGAGTCCCCAAAGACACTAAAATCATCCATAAATACTTCAATTATCTTTTCAACATACTTGGTGAATATACTTACCATGCATCGTTGAAAAGTGGCTGGTGCATTGCATAAACCAAATGGCATACGACGATATGCAAAAGTACCAAATGGACAAGTAAAGGTGGTCTTTTCTTGATCATCTAGCGCTATGACAATTTGATTATATCCCGAATAACCATCAAGAAAGCAATAAAAAGAATGACCGGCTAACCTTTCAAGCATTTGATCAATGAATGGCAAAGGGAAGTGATATTTCCTTGTTGCGGCGTTTAGCTTCCTGTAATCAATACAAACACGCCAACCGGTCACAACACGAGTGGGTATAAGCTCTTGTTCTTCATTCTTCACCACCGTGACTCCGGACTTCTTTGGAACAACCTGCACAGGTGACACCCAACGACTATCAGAAATAGGATATATAACACCACAATCAAGCAATTTTATAACCTCATTTTTCACTATTTCCAACATGGGTGGATTAAGGCGACGTTGAGCTTCACGAGATGGCTTGGCTCCCTCCTCCAAAAGGATGTGATGCATGCACGTGGTGGGACTAATGCCTTTGATATTCACCAAGGTCCATCCAATGGCAGATTTGTGCTCCTTTAACATCCTTATCAACTTGTCTTCTTCTTGGGCCGTGAGTGAGCTTGATATGATGACGGGTAGTGTTTGATATTCTCCCAAGAAAACATACTTCAAGTGACTAGGTAAAAGTTTTAACTCAAGTGTAGGTGGCTGCACAATTGATGGAAGTAACTTGTTAGTCAAAACCGAATCCAAAATTGAGAGTGGAGACTTACCAGAGTGTGAGGGCAATGACTCGAGGGCAGCAACCATTTCAATCACTTCACCACAAGCGGGCACGGCGATATGGTCAGATTGCATGCCGTGGGTTGCAAGAATTCCCCCACCCTCATTTCTTTCTCCTATGCTGTGCACTAAGGCTACATCGAGTGCATCTTCGTTCATTTGATCCAAATGCACCTGTGCCAACGAATCCACAATGTCAATAGCAAAACAAAATGGTCCTCAATTGGATATTTAATGGTTTCAGAAAGATTAAAATTAATAATGTCCCCATCAAACTCCATGGTTAATGTTCCCGTAAACACGTCTATCTTTGTTCTCGCTGTTTTCATGAATGGACGGCCTAGCAAGATTGGTAATGATGTGGAATGGGGTGAATCCTCCATGTCAAGCACGTAGAAATCCGCTGGAAAAATCAAGTTACCAACCTGCACCAAAACATCTTCCAAAACACCCTTTGGATATGCATTAGAACGATCGGCTAATTGAATTATCACACCATCATTTTTAAGCTCACCTAAGTTCATAGATGCATAAATAGAGTATGGCATAACATTAATCGAAGCCCCTAAGTCTAACATGCATTGTTCAAACTTAGTATTACCAATAACGCACGGAATTGTAAAACTACCCGGATCTTTGCATTTAGGGGGTAATTTCCTTTGTAACACAGCAGAGACATTTTCACTTACTTGAACCACCTCTTTGTTCGAAATCCTTCTCCTTGTTGTACAAAGTTCTTTTAAAAACTTAGCATACCTCGGGACTTGCTTAATCGCATCAAGGAGCGGAATATTGACTTGAACTTTTCGAAAGGTCTCTAGAATGTCTTTCTCGGCTTCTTCCTTCTTTGATTGCCTAAACCTGCCAGGAAAGGCACATTTAGTGGAATAGAACTAGAAAAAGTCGAATTGGGACTTACCTTGGTGGTTTGGGACGGTATAGGAGGACTAGACGAATTCGGCAAGGTTTGGTCATCCTTGGCCGTGGGCTTTGCTCCCTGTGCTTCTTCTTACAGCAACTTGTCCTCCTCATCTTGACTTGATTTGGATGTATTTGAGTCTGTTCTAACCTGTTTACCACTTCTCAACATGATGGCCTTAGCGGTTTCAAATCCTCCCTTTGGGTTCATAACGGTTGAACTAGGCAATCTGCCTTGTTCTCTAATTTGCCCCATAAATTCGGCAATTTGATCCATTTGCTTCTCCAAATTGTCCACCCTCTTGTCTTGGATTTGCCTCTCTTTGTTTTGAGTTTGGACTTCCTGCGTCAAAGCAGTAAGTAATTGAAAAATCTTATCATTATCACTTGAATTACCTACATTGCTTTGGGCAGGTTGTGCTTGGGCTTGTGGTGGTGCCAACGGCTTTTGATAGAAACCCGGGGGTTGTTGCCTAAATCCGCTTTGTTGTTGACCTTGTTGGGGGTCTCGCCATTTGAAATTCGGATGATCACACCAACCGGGATTGTAAGTATTAGAAAACGGATCACCACGTGATTGGTATTGGTTGCCATATCCCATGGCATTGAGTGTCTTCCACCCTCCATTCTCGATTAATTTAGGGCATTGATCGTTGGCATGTCCTTGCATAGAGCACACGCCACACACACTTGGTCTATGAATCTTCATTCCCTCGGCCAACTAAGAAACAATAGAAGTAAGGTTAGCTAATTGGGATTGAATTTCGGGCATAGAACTTACCTCATTCACTTGTGGCCGTGGGGGGTCTCATTGTCCAACACCTTTGTATTGTTGTGCATTATGTGCTCGGTTGGCAATTAGAACTTTTGCAGCCCCCGGAGTTTTATCCACCAACGCACCTCCTGCCGAGGCATCAAGCATTTGGTGTTCCATGGGAAGGAGTCCTTCGTAGAAGTATTGAATGAGCAGCTCCTCCTTCATTTGATGCTGTGGACAAGAAGCAACAAGTGATTTAAAACGTTCATAATAAGAAGGAAACGATTCACCTTGATTTTGTTGGATGCCACTAATCCGTTTCCTCAAGAGAATAACTCTTGAAGTTGGGAAAAACTTCTCCAAGAAAGCTCTTTTCATACTATCCCAAGATGTAACCGTTCCGGGTGCTAACTCGTAAAGCCAATCCTTCGCTTTTTCCAAAAGTGAGAATGGAAAAGCCTTCATCATTAGAATGTTCCCGTCGACATTTATGGGTGTCATGCTCGAACAAACAACCTCGAACTCCTTGAGATGCTTGTTGGGATCTTCCATGGAAAGCCCATGGTATTTCGGAATGTGGTGCAACAAGCTTGACTTCAACTCGAATTCATCAGTCTTGCCCTGGGCAGCCGCGGGGTATTGAATGCATAATGGTGCGGCATTGGCCAAACCCGAGGCAGAAAGCTCTTTGATGGTTCGATTGTCCGCTGCCATGGTTGGTACTTCCTCTTCAAACTTTGTCGTGGCCTCCTCTTCAACCTCAACTTCTTGCTTTTCTACTTCAGGTTCGGGACTAGGAGGATTAGATTCTTGCAATTTCTTTTTCCTTCTCAAAGTCCTCTCGAAATCGCCGTCAAAGTCGGAGATATGCTCACGAACAGGTTGTGAGCTACGGGTCATAAACTAGTACCTACACACAAGAGCAAACAAGATAAGTAACCCACTTAATAGACTCGGCACAAGTAACAAAATAAGTTGCCACACACGGCAAAAAAACAAAACACATACACACGGTGCAAAAATTAAGACAAAACAGAAACCAAACAATTTAAACAAGACTCAAGACAAGGGATTAGCAACTTTGCTAATCCCCGGCAACGGCGCCAAAATTTGATGCGATACGAATGTGACACATAAATTAAACCCTATTTGTGACAATTGTAGTAATGATGTAAGTAGGGATCGTTCTAACCGGGGATTAACTAGGGGTGCTAAACACTTGACTCAAATAAATAAAACTAATCTTTAAACACTTAATTCACTTAACGAAAACTCAAAATAAGTCCACAAGACTCCAAATACTTAAAAACACAAAATAAGATAGATTAAGACTAAACAAAATATGGGGGGGGGATGAGGTTTTGACGAAATTGAACTAAAAATGCACAGATTGTAATTAAGGGCAAAATGTAAATATGAATGTGATGAAAATATGGATGAATGCTAGCTAGAAGGTTCTTCTCCACACATGTTACACTTGCATACAAGATGATTTTCGGTTAGTCTTTCGATGAATTATGAAACTCAACACCCCGGGTTAATTAGGTCCGCTTAAATTAACCGTCAAGTTTTCCTTAAGTTAATGAATTGGATGATTGCATGCGACAACCCAAAGCATCCCCCACAAGTTCCCTACATGAATTGCATAATAGAGATACAAGCAAGAATCATTAAGCATCATGAAAACTGTAAGTGTTGACGAGGCATTCGTTACTATGATGAGCATGAAACTAGTGCCAAGAATTCATTTAACGCGATTGTTTATAAGCAACCTCCACTACTTGTGAATATAAGTTCATAACTATTAGGTGAAACTCACTTATATTCTAGCGTCATATTCATGCATGAAAATTAAGCGTGCACTCTCAATAAACATACATAAATAAGTTATCAATCGAACAGTTAAACAAATTGAATCCACAACTCATGAAATTCCAACCAAAGGTAATCAATTCATATTGCAAGCATAAACATGGTTTCGAATCACCCCCTAGCTAATGGGGGGTTTAGTTCCTCATACGTACAAAACAAAGATAAGTAAATTTAACCATCGAAATTGAGGAAAAGAAACACCTAAAAATTCCAACAACTCAAACTTGAATTGTATGAACGTTTAGGCACTCTTCTCCTCCTCTTTGTTGTAGCACAAGGTCGAAGGATAGGTTGATGGTTGGATAGTGTTTTGGAGGGATGGAGAATGGTGGAAATGGAAGAGGAGATGCTGGAAATGGTTGGGGAAGCCACGGCAAGGAAGTTTCAGGATGTGTTTTTGTGTTGAAGTGTGTATGAATGGAGGTCTGGAATTGTGTGAATGTGTGAAGGGATTGCATGGTTTTATAGGGAGAGAATGGGAGAGAATGTGAGAGAATGTGGCTGCATGATTAAGGAGGGAATGCATGTGGAATGACAGCTAGGTTGGTTGGTGGAAAGCTGGAATTGCAAGGGGGTGCACGACAAAGGGAAGTGTTTGGTGATGGGTGCATGTGTTGGCTGAATTAATGAAGGGAATGCATGTGAATTAAAGAGTGAATGGTGGCTGCAATAATGATGGAAAAACAGCTAGGAAAAGAATGATTAAAGAGTGAATGCATGTGGAAGTGTGGCTGCAATGAAGGAGAAAAGCTGGAATGAATGTGTGATGCATGGCAAAGGGGTTGTGTTGCTGAAATTGAATGTGAATGCATGTGAATTAAAGCTAAGGTGAATGATGAAGAATGCATGTGGATTAAAGAGGGAAAATGTGGTGCAATGATGAAGTGGGAATGGAAGAATGTGGCTGCAATGATGAATACATGTGGCTGAAATGAAAGGGAAATGCAAACCCAACACACGGCAAGGGATGTGTTGGTGTGTGTATGGGAATTTCTGGTTCTAAGGCTTTGTTTGATTGGGCTAGGCCCTTTGTTTTATGTCCTAAAGTGCATACAAGGCTTCAATTTCGTCCAACACTTTGGCTCCAAGCATAAGCTATCCATTCTAAGCCCAATTTTGCTCCAAAATGCTCCAAATTGCACCTTTTTGCTTCCTTAGCCATATGAACCTAGAAACACACGAAAATGGCATAAAGGACTAAAATAACTAAAGAAACACAACGTAAATGCATGAGAACAAGCCAATTAAGTCGCATAAATATGCTCCTATCACTGACCGAGTATTTAATCATTGTGTAATTGTAAATTCCATCCCACCTCCTTTTTCTCTATCTTAAATAGAGAATTGAACTTCTCGAGGGCTAATAAATTTGTGGGATGTTTCATGAGTTAGAATAA
The DNA here is from genome assembly GCF_019419815.1 of Pyrus x bretschneideri. Lineage (NCBI taxonomy): Eukaryota > Viridiplantae > Streptophyta > Magnoliopsida > Rosales > Rosaceae > Pyrus > Pyrus x bretschneideri. The sequence continues at coordinate 193,639 of NW_025999805.1, read as the reverse complement.
AATTTTGATATATTTGATTTGATGCCTTATTACGACTTCGCTTTGTTGCATTGAGTTGTAAACCATTTTCATCGTGATTGAGGAATGAACAATAGCAATAAAACAACTACCATGCTAATTCGGAAAGCTTCATGAAACATCGTTAGTAATATAAATTAGTTTTACATTTATTTGGCCTTTACATGTACATTACATTCCGTTATTGCAGCTACATCGCATATTAATATGTCATGCTTATCTTTTAGAAAATTATATTGCACGAGCAAATTCAGGCTTGTGTGAAACTCTTGTCCAGTATATGGCTACTCGTATGATCGCAATCTTCCTTTTAATAGTCATACGATCCTTCTTTATTGTTTCCGGATCTAAGTTGAGAAAGAACATTACAATCAAATTTTTCCTCAAAAGTTCTCTACATGAAAGCACATAATAGAGAAACAATCAAAGATCATTAATTTCTATGAAAATCATAAGTGTTGATGAGGGATTCGTAACTATGAAAGTGCATCATACTAATGCCAAAAATTTACTTCCCATGATTGTGACTAACAACCTTTACTACTTATGATTATAAGTTCACAACGATTAGGTGAAGCTTCCTTATATCCTAGCATCAGATTTATGCATGCAAATTAAGTGTGCACTCTCAACCCACATACACAAACAAGTTTTAATTCAAATAGATAAGTAAATTGAATTCACAATTTATGAAAACACAACTGGAAGTAATTAAATCATAATGCAAATATAGCCATGGTTTCGAAATTCGCCCTAGCTCAGATGGGATTAGTTCCTAATACTCACAAAACAAAGATTATTGAATTTAAACATTGAAAACACAAGAAAGATTACACCTAAAACGTCCAGCAACCCCAAGTCAAATGGCATGCACGTCTAAGGGCTTTCCTCCTTTTTCCTTGCTGCGGTACAAGGTGTGGGTGTTGGTTTTGGCGGTTTTGAATGGTGTATTCTTGCTTAGGATGATGATTGGTGGCTGATGAAGGTGGAAGGTTGCGGCAGATTGTGTATGGAAGTGTGAGGATTGAATGAATGATGTAAAATGGTGGCTAGGGCTTGCGGCAAGGATTTTCTGAATGGCATAAGGGTTATATGCGAATTTGTGGCTGAAAATATGTATATATAGTCCTAGGGTTAATTAGATTAGGGTTACAACTTAGCAGATTTTATGGATTAGGGCCCTAGGTTTTGACACAAGTAACTTAAATCCACTTAGGAGAGAGTTTGGCCCAATTAATTTCAGAAAAGGATTTGTACAACCCAAATCCACAAGGAATAAGGCCTAACAAATCAGAATCCAAAAGGAAAAAGGTATAGGAAATTCGTCCAAAATTGGGTCTTCCAGAAACTAGGTGTTTTGTGGCTGATTTTGGGTTTTCTAGGAGAGGTAAAAGGGGGAGGGATGCGACACCCTTTCAGGGTCAAATAAGGCTTCTAGAAATCATGTTTTTAGGTCCACTTGCAGCTAGGATTAAGGTGGAACAAGATTAGGTTAGGATAAGATAGGATAAGGTTTGGATACGAAAAGGTTGGATAAGGTTTTGGATAATGTTTCCTCTTTTAAGCTAATTCCTTATCCTCTTTGTCTTTAATTTAATTTCTTCATCTTATTATCAGATTCCTAGCCTTTTGAACTCCAAATTCGTCCATCCATGTTGGCCCATAATGTGCTATGCATTTAGTGCCCAAAATTGCTGCAAAGTGCCCCAAAATGCACTTTCTAGGTACTTTAACCCTTTGGACCTACAAATACACGAAAATGACTTGAAATACGACATTAACTAAGAAATAGCAACACAAATGCACAAGAACAAGCCCACTAACTCACATAAATATGCTCCTATCATGACTCTTTTTAAAATTTTGATTCAAGTTGTTATGCACATACTACAGTTTGTAAAAGTGTGTTCATTCTACACACCTCCGCATCAGTTTTTTTTTTTTTTTTAGTCTTTTTGTTTTGTATGAATAACCAAAGCTAAAATATTTCTTGAACAATTCGACATTTATCATGGACACCATTGCAGCTCGTTAATGTTACATTCAACAGTGTGGAACACTAGTATTGTGCCATATGCACTAGGGTGCGATATTATATTTGTGCTAAAATGTGTTTACCAAGAAAGCGGGGTTCATTATTATGGTACTTCAATGATTCTTCGCTTCTTAACAAATTTAATCTCATACATCACATTTTCATTTTGATGTAGCAGGAATAATAATGCCTGAGAAATGCTTCTGTCTTTTTACAGCAGAACAATTAAGGCCAGTAGCGTTCTTTTTCCTGCTTGTCGTATCTTTTACACGCAATGATAGCCACTAACAGGACAAGGGTGCAAGTTCAGTTCACAGTTTTCGCAACTCTATTGTAGTAAACTATTCAATCAATTAAATTGCCAATAAGTAATATTTGTGTGAAATAATAAATAGCTATGTGATTGTTGGTATTTAAACAATTTACGGAACTGGTAAGTTGAGTTTATCTTACAAAATAAATCCTAAATTTAGAAGCTCTCGTCTTTGATACCTCACACCAATAAATACATTGCTAAAGTAGTTTTAAAGGAAAATCCGTTTTTCATCTTACGAATAACTCCCACCGTTGCCTCATCCATTATAAATGTAGAACTCCTTGCGTCAAAGTCCAACATCTAAGGATCATTTTCTGAGAAAATCAAAAGTTAAGCATTCTTTCCACCATTATGGCCGGACTAAACATGTTTCCAATTGTGGTCATTTTGTTTTTGGCGAGTTGCACACTTCCAACGTTGGCTCATTTGGATGACTCACCGGCCGTGGTTGAGTGCAAAAAACATTTCAGCATAAAGTATGCATTCGACGTGTACAACTATATTTTCAAAGGAAAGAAAATTGGTGATGGTAGTTGCCGGGCTCTTGTGGCATTGGGCAGACCGTGCCATAATGTTTTCGTGGACAACACTTTTACTTATGAACACACCGGGAACAGAACCGTTATTCAAGCCAGGGCTGACCGAGTATTTAATCATTGTGTAATTGTAAATTCCGTCCCACCTCCTTCTTCTCTATCTTAAACAGAGAATTGAACTTCTCGAGGGCTAATAAATTTGTGGGATGTTTCAGGAGTTAGAATAAAATTTTGATATATTTGATTTGATGCCTTATTACAACTTCGCTTTGTTGCATTGAGTTGTAAACCATTTTCATTGTGAGTGAGGAATGAACAATAGCAATAAAACAACTACCACGCTAATTTAGAAAACTTCGTGAAACATCGCAAGTAATATAAATTAGTTTTATATTTGTTCGCTCTTTACATGTACATTACGTTCCGCTATTACAGCTACATCACATATTGATATGTCATGCTTATCTTTTAGAAAAATATATTGCACGACCAAATTCAGGCTTGTGCGAAACTGTTGTCAAGTATATGGCTACTTGTATGATCGCAATCTTCCTTGTAATAGTCATACGTGCCTTCTTTATTGTTTCCGGATCTAAGTTGAGAAAGATGGAAACTTCGCAATATCGTATTGCTCAACATTCTTACAAAACGATGCTGAAATAGGTTTATGAATGGCTCTTGATTGACTCGTTTTAAAATTTTGATTCAAGTTGTTATCCAAATACGACAGTTTGTAAAATTGTGTTCATTCTACACACCTCCACATCTTTTTTTTGTTTTTTTATTTTAATCTTTTTGTTTTGTCTGAATAACCAAAACTAAAATGTTTGTTGAACAATTCAACATTTATCATGGACACAGCTAGAGCTCGGCAATGTTACATTCAAGCGTGTGGGACACGAGTATTGTGGCATATGCACTAGGGTGCGATATTATATTTGTGCTCAAATGAGTTTACCAAGAAAAGGGGTTTCATTTTCTTAATCTATTGTACTTCCGTGATTCTTCGCTTCTTAACAAATTTAATCTCATACATCACATTTTTATTTTTCTATAGAAGGAATTATAATGCTCGAGAAATGCTTTTGTCTATTTATAGCAGAACAATTAAGGCTAGTCGCGTTCTTTTTCCTGCTGGTCGTATGTTTTACACGCAATGATAGTCACTAACACAACAAACACCCAGTTCACAGTTTTCGAAACTCTATTGTAATAAGCTCGTCAATCAATTAAATTGTAAATAAGTAAAATTTGTGCGAAATAATAAATAGCTATATGATTGTTGATATTTAAACAATTTATGGGAACTTGTAAGTTACGTTTATCGTACCGAATAAATCCCAAATTTAGAAACTCTCTTACTTGATACCTCACACCAATAAATACGTTGCTAAAGTAGTTTTAAAGGAAAACGCGTTTCTCATCTTACAAATGACTACCACCTTTGCCTATCCATTATAAGTGTAGAACTCTTTGCGTCAAAGTTCAACAGCATCCAAGGATCATTTTCTAAGAAAATCAAAACTTGCGCATTCTTTCCACCATTATGGGCGAACAAAACATGTTTCCAATTGTGGTCATTTTGCTTTTGGCGAGTTGCATACTTCCAACGTTGGCGCATTTGGATGACTCACCGGCCGTGGTTGAGTGCAAAAAACATTTTAGCATAAAGTATGCATTTGACGTGTACAACTATATTTTCAAAGGGAAGAAAATTGGTGACGGTAGTTGCCGCGCCCTTGTGGCGTTGGGAAGACCGTGCCATAATGTTTTCGTGAACAACACTTTTACCTATGAACATACCGGGAACAAAACCGCCATCCAAGCCAGGGCTGACCGAGTATTTAATCATTGTGTAATTGTAAATTCCGTCCCTCCTCCTTCTTCTCTATCTTAAACAAAGAATTGAACTTCTCTAGGGCTAATAAATTTGTGGGATGTTTCATGGGTGAGAATAAAATTTTGATATATATGATGTGATGCCTTATTACGACTTCGCTTTGTTGCTTTGAGTTATAAATCATTTTCTTCATGATTGAGGAATGAACAATAGCAATAAAACAACTACGACACTAATCCAGAAAACTTTATGAAACGTCGTTAGTAATATAAATTAGTTTCATATTTGTTCAGTCTTTACATGTACATTACGTTCCGCTATTGCAACTACATCACATATTGATATGTCGTGCTTATCTTTTAGAAAATTATACTGTTCGACCAAATTCAGGCTTGTGCGAAACTATTGTCGAGTATATGGCTACTCGTATGACCGCAATCTTTCATGTAATAGTCATACGTGCCTTCTTTATTGTTTCCGGATCTAAGTTGTGAAAGATGGAAACTTCGCAATATCGTATTGCTCAACATTCTTACAAAACGATGCTGAAATAGTTTTATGAAAGACTCTTGATTGACCTTTTTGATTCAAGTTGTTATGTACATACTACCATTTGTAAAAGTGTGTTCATTCTACACACCTCCGCATCTTTTTTTTTATTTTTAATTTTTTGTTTTGTCTGAATAACAAAAACAAAAATATTTGTTGAACAATTCAACATTTATGATGGACACCAATGCAGCTCGTTAATGTTACATTCAACAGTGTGGAACACTAGTATTGTGCCATATGCACTAGGGTGCGATATTATATTTGTGCTAAAATGTGTTTACCAGGAAAGCGGGGTTCATTTTCTTAATCTACAGTACTCCAATGATTCTTCGCTTCTTAACAAATTTAATCTCACGCATCACATTTTCATTTTGATATAGTAGGAATAATAATGCCTGAGAATTGCTTTTGTCTTTTTACAGCAGAACAATTAAGGCCAGTAGCTTTCTTTTTCCTGCTTGTTGTATCTTTTACATGCAATGATAGCCACTAACAGGACAAGCGTGCAAGTTCAGTTCACAGTTTTCGCAACTCTATTGTAATAAACTAGTCAATCTATTAAATTGCAAATAAGTAATATTTGTGTGAAATAATAAATAGCTATGTGATTGTTGGTATTTAAACAATTTTCGGAACTGGTAAGTTACGTTTATCGAACAAAATAAATCCTAAATTTAGAAGCTCTCGTCTTTGATACCTCACACCAATAAATACGTTGCTAAAGTATTTTTAAAGGAAAATGTGTTTTTCATCTTACGAATAACTCCCACCGTTGCCTCATCCATTATAAATGTAGAACTCCTTGCGTCAAAGTCCAACAATATCTAAGGATCATTTTCTGAGAAAATCAAAAGTTAAGCATTCTTTCCACCATTATGGCCGGACTAAACAAGTTTCCAATTGTGGTCATTTTGCTTTTGGCGAGTTGCACACTTCCAACTTTGGCTCATTTGGACGACTCACCGGCCGTGGTTGAGTGCAAAAAACATTTCAGCATAAAGTATGCATTCGACGTGTACAACTATATTTTCAAAGGAAAGAAAATTGGTGATGGTAGTTGCCGGGCTCTTGTGGCATTGGGAAGACCGTGCCATAATGTTTTCGTGAACGACACTTTTACTTATGAACACACTAGGAATAGAACCGTTATTCAAGCTAGGGCTGACCGAGTATTTAATCATTGTGTAATGGTAAATTCCATCCCACCTCCTTCTTCTCTATCTTAAACAGAGAATTGAACTTCTCGAGGGCAAATAAATTTGTGGGATGTTTCATGAGTTAGAATAAAATTTTCATATATTTGATTTGATGCCTTATTACGACTTCGCTTTGTTGCATTGAGTTGTAAACCATTTTCATCGTGATTGAGGAATGAACAATAGCAATAAAACAACTACCGCGCTCATTGAGAAAACTTCGTGAAACATCGTAAGTAATATAAATTAGTTTTATATTTGTTCAGTCTTTACATGCACATAACGTTCCGCTGTTGTAGCTACATCGCATATTGATATGTCATGCTTATCTTTTAGAAAATTATATTGCATGAGCAAATTCAGGCTTGTGCGAAACTCTTGTCCAGTATATGGCTGCTCGTATGATTGCAATCTTCCTTGTAATAGTCATACGTGCCTTCTTTATTGTTTCCGGATCTAAGTTGAGAAAGAACATTACAAACAAATTATTCCTCAAATGTTCTCTACATGAAAGCACATAATAGAGAAACAATTAAAGATCATTAATTTCTATGAAAATCATAAGTGTTGATGAGGCATTCGTAACTATGAAAGCGAATGATACTTATGCCAAAAATTTAATTCACATGATTGTGACTGACAACCTTTACTACTTACGATTATAAGTTCACAACGATTAGGTGAAGCTTCCTTATATCCTGGCATCAGATTTATGCATGCAAATTAAGTGTTCACTCTCAACCCACATACACAAACAAGTTTTAATTCAAATGGATAAGTAAATTGAATTCACAATTTATGAAATCACAATTGGAAGTAATTAAATCATAATGCAAATATAGCCATGGTTTCGAAATTCCCCCTAGCTAAGAGGGGATTAGTTCCTCATACTCACAAAACAAAGATTATTGAATTTAAACATTGAAAACACAAGAAAGATTACACCTAAAATGTCCAGCAACCCCAAGTCGAATGGCATGCACGTCTAAGGGCTTTCCTCCTTCTTCCTTGCTGCGGCACAAGGTGTGGGTGGTGGTTTTGGGGGTTTTGAATGGTGTATTCTTTCTTAGGATGAAGATTGGTGGCTGATGAAGGTGGAAGGTTGCGGCAGATTGTGTATGGAAGTGTGAGGATTGAATGAATGATGTAGAATGGTGGCTAGGGCTTGCGGCAAGGATTTTCGGAATGGCATAAGGGTTATATGTGAATTTGTGGCTGAAAATATGTATATATAGTCCTAGGGTTAATTAGATTAGGGTTACAACTTAGCAGATTTTATGGATTAGGGCCCTAGGGTTCGGCACAAGTAACTTAAATCCACCTAGGACAGGGTTTGGCCCAATTAATTTCAGAAAAGGATTTGTATAACCCAAATCCACAAGGAATAAGGCCTAACAAATCAGAATCCAAAAGTAAAAAGGTATAGGAAATTCGTCCAAAATTGGGCCTTCCAGAAACTAGGTGTTTTGTGGCTGATTTTGGGTTTTCTAGGAGAGATAAAAGGGGGAGGGATGCGGCACCCTTTCAGGGTCAGATAAGTCTTCTAGAAATCATGTTTTTAGGTCCACTTGCAGCTAGGATTAAGGTGGAACAAGATTAGGTTAGGATAAGATAGGATAAGGTTTGGATACGATAAGGTTGGATAAGGTTTTGGATAATGTTTCCTCTTTTGAGCTGTTTCCTTATCCTCTTTGTCTTTAATTTAATTTCTTCGTCTTCTTATCAGATTCCTAGCCTTTTGAATTCCAAATTCGTCCATCCATGTTGGCCCATAATGTGCTATGCATTTAGTGCCCAAAATTGCTCCAAAGTGCCCCAAAATGCACTTTCTTGGCACTTTAACCCTTTGGACCTACAAACACATGAAATTGACTTGAAATACTACATTAACTAAGAAATAGCAACAAAATGCACAAGGAGAAGCCAACTAACTCGCACAAATATGCTCCTATCATCACTCTTTTTAAAATTTTGATTCAAGTTGTTATGCACATACTACAGTTTGTAAAAGTGTGTTCATTCTACACACCTCCACATCCTTTTTTTTTTTTGTTTTTTTTTTTATTTTAATCTTTTTGTTTTGTATGAATAACCAAAACTAAAATATTTGTTGAACAATTCGACATTTATCATGGACACCATTGCAGCTCGTTAATGTTAAATTCAACAGTGTGGAACACTAGTATTGTGCCATATGCACTACAGTGCGATATTATATTTGTGCTAAATGTGTTTACCAAGAAAGCGGGGTTCATTTTCTTAATCGATGGTACTACAATGATTCTTCGCTTCTTAACAAATTTATTCTCATACATCACATTTTCATTTTGATATAGTAGGAATAATAATGCCTAAGAAATGCTTTTGTCATTTTACAGCAGAACAATTAAGGCCAGTAGCATTCTTTTTCCTGCTTGTCGTATCTTTTAACAATTTATGAAATCACAACTGGAAGTAATTAAATCATAATGCAAATATGGCCATGGATTCGAAATTCCCCCTAGCTAAGAGGGGATTAGTTCCTCATACTCACAAAACAAGGATTATTAAATTTAAACATTGAAAACACAAGAAAGATTACACCTAAAACTTCCAGCAACCCCAAGTCGAATGGTATGCATGTCTAAGGGCTTTCCTCCTTCTTCCTTGCTGCAGCACAAGGTGGGGGTGGTGGTTTTGGGGGTTTTGAATGGTGTATTCTTGCTTACGATGATGATTGGTGGCTGAAGAAGGTGGAAGGTTGCGGCAGATTGTGTATAGAAGTGTGAGGATTGAATGAATGATGTAGAATGGTGGCTAGGGCTTGCGGCAAGGATTTTCTGAATGGCATAAGGGTTATATGCGAATTTGTGGCTGAAAATATGTATATATAGTACTAGGGTTAATTAGATTAGGGTTACAACTTAGCAGATTTTATGGATTAGGGCCCTAAGGTTCGGCACAAGTAACTTAAATCCACTTAGGAGAGGGTTTGGCCTAATTAATTTCAGAAAAGGATTTGTATAACCCAAATCCACAAGGAATAAGGCCTAACAAATTAGAATCCAAAAGGAAAAATGCATAGGAAATTCGTCCAAAATTGGGCCTTCCAGAAACTAGGTGTTTTGTGGCTGATTTTGGGTTTTCTAGAAGAGATAAAAGGGGGAGGGACGCGGCACCCTTTCAGGGTCAGATAACGCTTCTAGAAATCATGTTTTTAGATCCACTTGTAGCTAGGATTATGGTGGAACAAGATTAGGTTAAGATAAGATAGGATAAGGTTTGGATACGATAAGGTTGGATATGGTTTTGGATAATGTTTCCTCTTTTGAGCTGATTCCTTATCCTCTTTGTCTTTAATTTAATTTCTTCATCTTCTTATCAGAGTCCTAGCCTTTTGAACTCCAAATTCATCCATCCATGTTGGCCCATACATGTGCTATGCATTTAGTGCCCAAAGCTGCTCCAAAGTGCCCCAAAATGCACTTTCTTGGTACTTTAACCCATTGTACCTACAAACACACGAAAATGACTTGAAATACTACATTAGCTAAGAAATAGCAACACAAATGCACAAGAACAAGCCAACTAACTCGCATAAATATGCTCCTACCATGACTCTTTTTAAAATTTTGATTCAAGTTGTTATGCACATACGACAGTTTGTAAAAGTGTGTTCATTCTACACACCTCCGCGTACTTTTTTTTTTTTTTTTTAATCTTTTTGTTTTGTATGAATAACAAAACTAAAATATTTGTTGAAAAATTCGACATTTATCATGGACACCATTGCAGCTCGTTAATGTTACATTCAACAGTGTGGAACACTAGTATTGTGCCACATGCACTAGGGTGCGATAATATATTTGTGCTACAATGTGTTTACCAAGAAAGCGGGGTTCATTTTCTTAATCGATGGTACTTCAATAATTCTTCGCTTCTTAACAAATTTAATCTCATACATCACATTTTCATTTTGATATAATAGGAATAATAATGCCTGAGAAATGGTTTTGTGTTTTTACAGTAGAACAATTAAGGCCAGTAGCGTTCTTTTTCCTGCTTGTCGTATCCTTTACACGCAATGATAGCCACTAACAGGACAAGCGCGCAAGTTCAGTTCACAGTTTTCGCAACTCTATTGTAATAAACTAGTCAATCAATTAAATTGCAAATAAGTAGTATTTGTGTGAAATAATAAATAGCTATGTGATTGTTGGTATTTAAACAATTTACGGAACTGGTAAGTTGGGTTTATCTTACAAAATAAATCCTAAATTTAGAAGCTCTCATCCTTGATACCTAACACCAATAAATACGTTGCTAAAGTAGTTTTAAAGGAAAATGAGTTTTTCATCTTACAAATAACTCCACCCGTTGCCTCATCCATTATAAATGTAGAACTCCTTGCGTCAAAGTCCAACAACATCTAAGGATCATTTTCTGAGAAAATCAAAAGTTAAGCATTCTTTCCACCATTATGGTCGGACAAAACATGTTTCCAATTGTGGTCATTTTGCTTTTGGCGAGTTGCACACTTCCAACGTTGGCTCATTTGGATGACTCACCGGCCGTGGTTGAGTGCAAAAAACATTTCAGCATAAAGTATGCATTCGACGTGTACAACTATATTTTCAAAGGAAAGAAAATTGGTGATGGTAGTTGCCGGGCTCTTGTGGCATTGGGAAGACAGTGCCATAATGTTTTCGTGAACAACACTTTTACTTATGAACACACCAGGAACAGAACCGCTAATCAAGCCAGAGCTGACCGAGTATTTAATCATTGTGTAATTGTAAATTCCGCCCTACCTCCTTCTTCTCTATCTTAAACAGAGAATTGAACTTCTCGAGGGCTAATAAATTTGTGGGATGTTTCATGAGTTAGAATAAAATTTTGATATATTTGATTTGATGCCTTATTACAACTTCACCTTGTTGCATTGAGTTGTAAACCATTTTCATCGTGATTAAGGAATTAACAATAGCAATAAAACAACTACCACGCTAATTTAGAAAACTTCATGAAACATCGTAAGTAATATAAATTAGTTTTATATTTGTTCGCTCTTTACATGTACATTAGGTTCCACTATTGCAGCTACATCACATATTGAAATGTCATGCTTATCTTTTAGCAAAATATATTGCACGACCAAATTCAGGCTTGTGCGAAACTGTTGTCAAGTATATGGCTACTCGTATGATCTCAATCTTCCTTGTAATAGCCATACGTGCCTTCTTTATTGTTTCCGAATCTAAGTTGAGAAAGATGGAAACTACGGAATATCGTATTGCTCAACATTCTTACAAAACGATGCTGGAATACGTTTATGAATGGCTCTTGATTGACTCGTTTTAAAATTTTGATTCAAGTTGTTATGCACATACGACAGTTTGGAAAATTGTGTTCATTCTACACACCTGCACATCTTTTTTTTATTTTTTTATTTTAATCTTTTTGTTTTGTTTGAATAACCAAAACTAAAATATTTGTTGAACAATTCGACATTTATCATGGACACAGCTAGAGCTCAGTAGTGTTGCATTCAAGCGTGTGGGACACGAGTATTGTGCCATATGCACTAGGGTGTAATATTATATTTGTGCTCAAATGAGTTTACCAAGAAAAGGGGTTTCATTTTCTTAATCTATTGTACTTCCGTGATTCTTCGCTTCTTAACAAATTTAATCTCATACATCACATTTTTATTTTGCTATAGAAGGAATTATAATGCTCGAGAAATGCTTTGTCTATTTATAGCAGAACAATTAAGGCTAGTCGCGTTCTTTTTCTTGCTTGTCTTATCTTTTACACACAATGATAGTCACTAACACGACAAACACCCAGTTCACAGTTTTCACAACTCTATTGTAATAAACTCGTCAATCAATTAAATTGTAAATAAGTAATATTTGTGCGAAATAATAAATAGCTATGTGACTGTTGATATTTAAACAATTTATAGGAACTTGTAAGTTGCGTTTATCGTACCGAATAAATCCCAAATTTAGAAATTCTCTTACTTGATACCTCACACCAATAAATACGTTGCTAAAGTAGTTTTCAAGGAAAACGCGTTTCTCATCTTATGAATGACTACCACCTTTGCCTATCCATTATAAGTGTAGAACTCTTTGCGTCAAAGTTCAACAGCATGTAAGGATCATTTTCTAAGAAAATCAAAACTTGCGCATTCTTTCCACCATTATGGGCGAACAAAACATGTTTCCAATTGTGGTCATTTACAATTGTGGTCATTTTGCTTTTGGCGAGTTGCATACTTCCAACGTTGGCGCACTTGGATGACTCACCGGCCGTGGTTGAGTGCAAAAAACATTTTAGCATAAAGTATGCATTTGACGTGTACAACTATATTTTCAAAGGGAAGAAAATTGGTGACGGTAGTTGCCAGGCCCTTGTGGCGTTGGGAAGACCGTGCCATAATGTTTTCGTGAACAACACTTTTACCTATGAACACACCGGGAACAGAACCGCCATCCCAGCCAGTGCTGACCGAGTATTTAATCATTGTATAATTGTAAATTCCGTCCCTCGTCCTTCTCTATCTTAAACAGAGAATTGAACTTCTCTAGGGCTAATAAATTTGTGGGATGTTTCATGGGTGAGAATAAAATTTTGATATATTTGATTTGATGCCTTATTACGACTTCGCTTTGTTGCTTTGAGTTGTAAATCATTTTCTTCATGACTGAGGAATGAACAATAGCAATAAAACAACTACCACACTAATTCAGAAAACTTTATGAAACGTCGTTAGTAATATAAATTAGTTTTATATTTGTTCGGTCTTTACATGTACATTACGTTCCGCTATTGCAGCTACATCGCATATTGATATGTCAGTGCTTATCTTTTAGAAAATTATACTGCTCGACCAAATTCAGGCTTGTGCGAAACTATTGTCGAGTATATGGCTACTTGTATGACCGCAATCTTTCATGTAATAGTCATACGAGCCTTCTTTATTGTTTCCGGATCTAAGTTGTGAAAGATGGAAACTTCGCAATATCGTATTGCTCAACATTCTTACAAAACGATGCTGAAATAGTTTTATGAAAGACTCTTGATTGACCCTTTTTAAACTTTTTATTCAAGTTGTTATGCACATACTACCAATTGTAAAAGTGTGTTCATTCTACACACCTCCGCATCTTTTTTTTTTTTTTTTTTTTTTAATCTTTTTGTTTTGTCTGAATAACAAAAACTAAAATATTTGTTGATCAATTCAACATTTATGATGGACACCATTGCAGCTCGTTAATGCTACATTCAACAGTGTGGAACACTAGTATTGTGCCATATGCACTAGGGTGCGATATTATATTTGTGCTAAAATGTGTTTGCCAGGAAAGCGGGGTTCATTTTCTTAATCTATGGTACTCCAATGATTTTTCACTTCTTAACAAATTTCATCTCAGACATCACGTTTTCATTTTGATATAGTAGGAATAATAATGCCTGAGAAATGCTTTTGTCTTTTTACAGAGGAACAATTAAGGCCGGTAGCGTTCTTTTTCCTGCTTGTCGTATCTTTTACATGCAATGATAGCCACTAACAGGACAAGCGTGCAAGTTCAGTTCACAGTTTTCGCAACTCTATTGTAATAAACTAGTCAATCAATTAAATTGCAAATAAGTAATATTTGAGTGAAATAATAAATAGCTATGTGATTGTTGGTATTTAAACAATTTATAGAACTAGTAAGTTACGTTTATCGTACAAAATAAATCCTAAATTTAGAAGATCTCACTTTGATACCTCGCACCAATAAATACGTTGCTAAAGAAGTTTTAAAGGAAAATGCGTTTTCCATCTTACGAATAACTCCCACCGTTGCCTCATCCATTATAAATGTAGAACTCCTTGCGTCAAAGTCCAACAACATCTAAGGATCATTTTCTGAGAAAATCAAAAGTTAAGCATTCTTTCCACCATTATGGCCGGACTAAACGTGTTTCCAATTATGGTCATTTTGCTTTTGGCGAGTTGCACACTTCCAACTTTGGCTCATTTGGATGACTCACCGGCCGTGGTTGAGTGCAAAAAACATTTCAGCATAAAGTATGCATTCGACGTGTACAACTATATTTTCAAAGGAAGAAAATTGGTGATGGTAGTTGCCGGGCTCTTGTGGCATTGGGAAGACCGTGCCATAATGTTTTCGTGAACAACACTTTTACTTATGAACACACCGGGAACAGAACCGCTATTCAAGCCAGGGCTGACCGAGTATTTAATCATTGTGTAATTGTAAATTCCGTCCCACCTCCTTCTTCTCTATCTTAAACAGAGAATTGAACTTCTCTAGGGCTAATAAATTTGTGGGATGTTACATGAATTAGAATAAAATTTTGATCTATTTGATTTGATGCCTTATTACGACATCGCTTTGTTGCATTGAGTTGTAAACCATTTTCATCGTGATTGAAGAATGAACAATAGCAATAAAACAACTACCACTCTAATTTAGAAAACTTCGTGAAACATCGTAAGTAATATCAATTAGTTTTATATTTGTTCAGTCTTTACATGTACATTACGTTCTGCTATTGCAGCTACATCGAATATTGATATGTCATGCTTATCTTTTAGAAAATTATATTGCA
Organism: Pyrus x bretschneideri; assembly: GCF_019419815.1. NCBI lineage: Eukaryota > Viridiplantae > Streptophyta > Magnoliopsida > Rosales > Rosaceae > Pyrus > Pyrus x bretschneideri. The sequence goes on along the minus strand of NW_025999805.1, from coordinate 178,536 downwards.
CGAGCAAATTCAGGCTTGTGCAAAACTCTTGTCCAGTATATGACTACTCGTATGATTGCAATCTTCCTTGTAATAGTCATACGTGCCTTCTTTATTGTTTCCGGATCTAAGTTGAGAAAGAACATTACAATCAAATTATTCCTCAAAAGTTCTCTACATGAAAGCACATAAGTTCACAATGATTAGGTGAAGCTTCCTTATATCCTGGCACCGGATTTATACATGCAAATTAAGTGTGCACTCTCAACCCACATACACAAACAAGTTTTAATTCAAATAGACAACTAAATTGAATTCACAATTTATGAAATCACAACTAGAAGTAATTAAATCATAATGCAAATATAGCCATGGTTTCTAAATTCCCCCTAGCTAAGCGGGGATTAGTTCCCCATACTCACAAAACAAAGATTATTGAATTTAAACATTGAAAACACAAGAAAGATTACACCTAAAACGTCCAGCAACCCCAAGTCGAATGGCATGCACGTCTAAGGGCTTTCCTCCTTCTTCCTTGCTGCGGCACAAGGTGTGGGTGGTGGTTTTAGGGGTTTTGAATGGTGTATTCTTGCTTAGGATGATGATTGGTGGCTGATGAAGGTGGAAGGTTGCGACAGATTGTGTATGGAAGTGTGAGGATTGAATGAATGATGTAGAATGGTGGCTAGGGCTTGCGGCAAGGATTTTCTGAATGGCATAAGGGTTATATGCGAATTTGTGGCTGAAAATATGTATATATAGTCTTAGGGTTAATTAGATTAGGGTTACAACTTAGCAGATTTTATGGATTCGGGCCCTAGGGTTCGACACAAGTAACTTAAATCCACTGAGGAGAGGGTTTGGCCCAATTAATTTCAGAAAAGGATTTGTATAACCCAAATCCACAAGGAATAAGGCCTAAGAAATCAAAATCCAAAACGAAAAAGGTTTAGGAAATTCGTCCAAAATTGGGCCTTCCAAAAACTAGGTGTTTTGTGGCTGATTTTGGGTCTTCTAGGAGAGATCAAAGGGGGAAGGATGCGACACCCTTTTAGGGTCCGATAAGGCTTCTAGAAATCATGTTTTTAGGTCCACTTGCAGCTTGGATTAAGGTGGAACAAGATTAGGTTACGATAAGATAGGATAAGGTTTGGATAAGATAAGGTTGGATAAGGTTTTGGATAATGTTTCCTCTTTTGAGCTGATTCCTTATCCTCTTCATCTTTAATCTAATTTCTTCATCTTCTTATTAGATTCCAAGCCTTTTGAACTCCAAATTCGTCCATCCATGTTCGCCCATACATGTGCTATGCATTTAGTGCCCAAAACAGCTCCAAAGTGCCCCAAAACGCACTCTCTTGGTACTTTAACCCTTTGCACCTACAAACACACGAAAATGACTTGAAATACTACATTAACTAAGAAATAGCAACACAAATGCACAAGAACAAGCCAACTAAATCTCATAAATATGCTCCTATCATCACTCTTTTTAAAATTTTGATTCAAGTTGTTATGCACATACTACAGTTTGTAAAAGTGTGTTCATTCTAACACCTCCGCATCTTTTTTTTTTTTTTTTTATAATCTTTTTGTTTTGTATGAATAACCAAAACTAAATATTTGTTGAACAATTCGACATTTATCATGGACACCATTGCAACTCGTTAATGCTACATTCAACAGTGTGGAACACTAGTATTGTGCCATATGCACTAGGGTGCGATATTATAATTGTGCTAAAATGTGTTTACCAAGAAAGCGGGGTTCATTTTCTTAATCGGTGGTACTTCAATGATTCTTCGCTTCTTAACAAATTTAATCTCATACATCACATTTTCATTTTGATATAGTAGGAATAATAATGCCTGAGAAATGCTTTTGTCTTTTTACAGCAGAACAATTAAGGCCAGTAGCGTTCTTTTTTCTGCTTGTCGTATCTTTTACACGCAATGATAGCCACTAACAGGACAAGCGTACAAGTTTAGTTCACAGTTTTCGCAACTCTATTGTACTAAACTAGTCGATCAATTAAATTGCAAATAAGTAATATTTGTGTGAAACAATAAATAGCTATGTGATTGTTGGTATTTAAACAATTTACGGAACTGGTAAGTTGAGTTTATCATACAAAATAAATCCTAAATTTAGAAGCCTCGTCTTTGATACCTCACACCAATAAATACGTTGCTAAAGTAGTTTTAAAGTTAAATTGCAAATAAGTAATATTTGTGTGAAACGATAAAGAGCTATGTGATTGTTGGTATTTAAACAATTTACGGAACCGGTAAGTTGAGTTTATCGTACAAAATAAATCCTAAATTTAGAAGCTTTCGTCTTTGATACCTCACACCAATAAATACGTTGCTAAAGTAGTTTTAAAGGAAAATGTGTTTTTCATCTTACAAATAACTCCCACCGTTGCCTCATCCATTATAAATGTAGATCTCCTTGCGTCAAAGTCCAACAACATCTAAGGATCATTTTCTGAGAAAATCAAAAGTCAAGCATTCTTTCCACATTATGGCCGAACTAAACATGTTTCCAATTGTGGTCATTTTGCTTTTGGCGAGTTGCACACTTCCAACGTTGGCTCATTTGGATGACTCACCAGCCGTGGTTGAGTGCAAAAAACATTTCAGCATAAAGTATGCATTCGACGTGTACAACTATATTTTCAAAGGAAAGAAAATTGGTGATGGTAGTTGCCAGGCTCTTGTGGCATTGGGAAGACCGTGCCATAATGTTTTCGTGAACAACACTTTTACTTATGAACACACCGGGAACAGAACAGCCATTCAAGCCAGGGCTGACCGAGTATTTAATCATTGTGTAATTGTAAATTCCGTCCCACCTCCTTCTTCTCTATCTTAAACAGAGAATTGAACTTCTCTAGGGCTAATAAATTTGTGGGATGTTTCATGAGTTCGAATAAAATTTTGATATATTTGATTTGATGCCTTATTACGACTTCTCTTTGTTGCATTGAGTTGTAAACCATTTTCATCGTCATTGAGGAATGAACAATACCAATAAATCAACTACCACGCTAATTTAGAAAACTTCATGAAACACCGCAAGTAATATAAATTAGTTTTATATTTGTTCGCTCTTTACATGTACATTACGTTCCGCTATTGCAGCTACATCCCATATTGATATTCATGCTTATCTTTTAGAAAATTATATTGCACGATCAAATTCAGGCTTGTGCGAAACTATTGTCAAGTATATGGCTACTCGTATGATCGCAATCTTCCTTGTAATAGTCATACGTGCCTTCTTTATTGTTTCCGGATCTAAGTTGAGAAAGATGGAAACTACGGAATATCGTATTGCTCAACATTCTTACAAAACGATGCTGAAATAGGTTTATGCATGGCTCTTGATTGACTTGTTTTAAAATTTTCATTCAAGTTGTTATGCACATACGACTGTTTGTAAAATTGTGTTCATTCTACACACCTCCAAATCTTTTTTTTATTTTTTTATTTTAATCCTTTTGTTTTGTCTGAATAACCAAAACTAAAATATTTGTTGAACAATTCGACATTTATCATGGACACAGCTAGAGCTCATTAATGTTACATTCAAGCATGTGGTACACAAGTATTGTGCCATATGCACTGGGGTGCGATATTATATTTGTGCTAAAATGAGTTTACCAAGAAAAAGGGTTTCATTTTCTTAATCTATTGTACTTCTGTGATTCTTCGCTTCGTAACAAATTTAATCTCATACATCACATTGTCAGTTTGCTATAAAAGGAATTATAATGCTCGAGAAATGCTTTTGTCTATTTATAGCAGAACAATTAAGGCTAGTCGCAGTTCTTTTTCCTGCTTGTCGTATCTTTTACATGCAATGATAGTCACTAACATGACAAGCACCGAGTTCACAGTTTTCGCAACTCTATTGTAATAAACTCATCAATCAATTAAATTGTAAATAAGCAGTATTTGTGTGAAATAATAAATAGCTATGTGATTGTTGGTATTTAAACAATTTACGGAACTGGTAAGTTGAGTTTATCTTACAAAATAAATCCTAAATTTAGAAGCTCTCGTCCTTGATACCTCACACCAATAAATACGTAGCTAAAGTAGTTTTAAAGGAAAATGCGTTTTCCATCTTACGAATAACTCCCACCGTTGCCTCATCCATTATAAATGTAGAACTCCTTGCGTCAAAGTCCAACAACATCTAAGGATCATTTTCTGAGAAAATCAAAAGTTAAGCATTCTTTCCACCATTATGGCCGGACTAAACATGTTTCCAATTGTGGTCATTTTGCTTTTGGCGAGTTGCACACTTCCAACGTTGGCTCATTTGCATGACTCACCGGTCGTGGTTGAGTGCAAAAAACATTTCAGCATAAAGTATGCATTCGACGTGTACAACTATATTTTCAAAGGAAAGAAAATTGGTGATGGTAGTTGCCGGGCTCTTGTGGCATTGGGAAGGCCGTGCCATAATGTTTTCGTGAACAACACTTTTACTTATGAACACACCGGGAATAGAACCGCTATTCAAGCCAGGGCTAACCGAGTATTTAATCATTGTGTAATTGTAAATTCCGTCCCACCTCCTTCTTCTCTATCTTAAACAGAGAATTGAACTTCTCTAGGGCTAATAAATTTGTGGGATGTTTCATGGGTGAGAATAAAATTTTGATATATTTGATTTGATGCCTTATTACGACATCGCTTTGTTGCTTTGAGTTGTAAATCATTTTCTTCATGATTGAGGGATGAACAATAGCAATAAAACAACTACCACACTAATTCAGAAAACTTCATGAAACGTCGTTAGTAGTATAAATTAGTTTTATATTTGTTCGGTCATTACATGTACATTACGTTCTGCTACTGCAGCTACATCGCATATTGATATGTCATGCTTATCTTTTAGAAAATTATATTGCTCGACCAAATTCTGGCTTGTGCGAAACTATTATCGAGTATATGGCTACTCGTATGATCGCAATCTTTCATGTAATAGTCATACGTGCCCTCTTTATTGTTTCCGGATCTAAGTTGTGAAAGATGGAAACTTTGCAATATCGTATTTCTCAACATTCTTACAAAACGATTCTAAAATAGTTTTATGAAAGACTCTTGATTGACCCTTTTTAAAATATTGATTCAAGTTGTTATGCACATACTACCATTTGTAAAAGTGTGTTCATTCTACACACCTCCGCATCTTTCTTTTTTTTTTAATCATTTTGTTTTGTCTGAATAACCAAAACTAAAATATTTGTTGAACAATTCAACATTTATGATGGACACCATTGCAACTCGTTAATGTTACGTTCAATAGTGTGGAACACTAGTATTGTGCCATATGCATTAGGGTGCGATATTATATTTGTGCTAAAATGTGTTTACCAGGAAAGCGGGGTTCATTTTCTTAATCTATGGTACTCCAATGATTCTTCGCTTCTTAAAAAATTTAATCACATACATCACATTTTCATTTTGATATAGTAGGAATAATAATGCCTGAGAAATGCCTTTGTCTTTTTACAGCAGAACAATTAAGGCCAGTAGCGTTATTTTTCCTGCTTGTCGAATCTTTTACATGCAATGATAGCCACTAACAGGACAAGCGTGCAAGTTCAGTTCACAGTTTTCACAACTCTATTGTAATAAACTAGTCAATCAATTAAATTGCAAATAAGTAATATTTGTGTGAATATAATAGCTATGATATGGTATTAACAATTATGGAACTGGTAAGTCGCGTTACAATAATCTAATTAGAAGCTCTTGTCCTTGATACCTCACACCAATAAATACGTTGCTAAAGTAGTTTTAAAGGAAAATGCGTTTTTCATCTTACGAATAACTCCCACCGTTGCCTCATCCATTATAAATGTGGAACTCCTTGCGTCAAAGTCCAACAACATCTAAGGATCATTTTCTGAGAAAATCAAAAGTTAAGCATTCTTTCCACCATTATGGCCGAACTAAACATGTTTTCAATGGTCATTTTGCTTTTGGCGAGTTGCACACTTCCAACGTTGGCTCATTTGGATGACTCACCAGCCGTGGTTGAGTGTAAAAAACATTTCAGCTTAAAGTATGCATTCGATGTGTACAACTATATTTTCAAGGAAAGAAAATTGGTGATGGTAGTTACCGGGCTCTTGTGGCATTGGGAAGACCGTGCCATAATGTTTTCGTGAACAACACTTTTACTTATGAACACATCGGGAACAGAACCGTTATTCAAGCCAGGGCTGACCGAGTATTTAATCATTGTGTAATTGTAAATTCCATCCCACCTCCTTCTTTTCTATCTTAAACAGAGAATTGAACTTCTCTAGGGCAAATAAATTTGTGGGATGTTTCATGAGTTAGAATAAATTTGTGAAATGTGAACACATTTTTACAAACTGCAGTATGTGCAGAACAACTTGAATCAAAATTCTAATAAGAGTCAATCAAGAGTCTTTCATAAAGCCTATTTCAGCATCGTTTTGTAAGAATGTTGAGCAATACGATATGGCGAAGTTTCTAGCTTTCTCAACTTTGATTCGGAAACAATAAAGAAGGCACGTATGACGGTTACAAGGAAGATTGCGACCATACGAGTAGCCATATACTTGACAATAGTTTCGCACATGCCTGAATTTGGTCGAGCAATATAATTTCTAAAAGATAAGCATGGCATTTCAATATATGGTGTAGCTGCACTAGCGGAATGTAATGTACACGTAAAGACCGAACAAATATAAAACTGATCAATATTACTTACAATGTTTCATGAAGTTTTTTGAATTAGCGTGGTAGTTGTTTTATTGCTATTGTTCATTCCTCAATCATGAAGAAACGGTTTACAACTCAAAGCAACAAAGCGAAGTCGTAATAGGGCATCAAATCAAATATATCAAAATTTTATTCTAACTCATGAAACATCCCACAAATTAATTAGCCCTAGAGAAGTTCAATTCTCTGTTTAAGATAGAGAAGAAGGAGGTGGGACTAAATTTACAATTATACAATGATTGAATACTCGGTCAGGCCCTGGCTTGAATGGCGGTTCTGCTCTCGGTGTGTTTATAAGTGAAGGTGTTGTTCACGGAAACATTATGGCACGGTCTTCCTAATGCCACAAGAGCCCAGTAAACTATTGTTACCAATTTTCTTCCCTTTGAAAATATAGTTGTACACATCGAATGCATACTTTATGCTAAAATGTTTTTTGCACTCAACCACGGCAGGTGAGTCATCCAAATGCGTCAACGTTGGAGGTATGCAACTCGCCAAAAGAAAATGACCACAATTGGAAACATGTTTAGTCCGGCCATAATGGTGGAAAGAATGCGTAACTTTTGATTTTCTCATAAAATGATCCGTAGATGAAAAACACATTTTCTTTTAAAACTACTTTAGCAACGTATTTATTGGTGTGAGGTATCAAGTACGAGAGTTTCTAAATTTGGCATTTATTTGGTACGATAAACATAATTTACAAGTTCCCATGAATTGTTTAAATATCAACAATCACATAGCTATTTATTATTGCGCACAAATATTACTTATTTGGAAATGAATTGATTGACCAGTTTATTACAAAAGTGTTGTGAAAATTGTGAACTGAACTTACGTGCTTGTCGTGTTAGTGACTATCATTGCTTGTGAAAGAGACGACAAGCAGGAAAAAGATTGCGACTTGCCTTATTGTTCTGCCGTATATAGACAAACTCACTTCTGGAGCATTATTATTCCTATGATATCAAAATGGAAATGTGACGTATGAGATTAAATTTGTTAAGAAGCAAAGAATCGTTGAAGTAAAATAGATTAAGAAAATAAGCGCCCATTTCTTTGTAAACTCATTTTAGTACAAATGTAATATTGCACCCAAGTGTATATGGCACAATACTCATGCCCCAAACACCTGAATGTAACATTCACGAGCTGAAGTTGTGTCCATGGTAAGTGTCGAATCATTCAACAAATATTTTAGTTTTGGTTATTCCACTACTTCATTTTACTATTTGCGCGACAAACCAAAGTTGGTCATGCAACGTATATTTGTGTCGCATAAACTTCAGCGCGACAGAAACTTCGTCGCGCAGAATTCGTCATGCAATGATGGTGAAGAAAGACTTTGCGTGACAAAAAACATCATTGGTCACAAAAACACTACGCAACGGTTTACCCTTCGTCGCACAAAATGTTTAGGAATGAATGTTTTCGTCATACAAAATACCAGGATACATACATGGGACGACTATTATTCGTCTCTCTAAACTTTCCGCGACGACAATTTATTATTGAGCGACCAAACCTAGTTTGTCGCTTGACTTTCGTGAGACGAAGTATTCCGTTGCGCAAAAATAAAAATATTTTTTTTAAATTTAAATTGCAATTAAAAATAAATGGTGTAATAAAAATAAATTGCATTTTTTAATTGTGTAGTAAAAATAACTTACATTTTTCTTTTGGTAATAAAATTAAATTGCAATTAAAAAATGTAATGAAGAGAAAATTAAAATATTTAAATTAATATAAATGTATGTACTATGTACAAGAAAAATGTTTTAAAAGTAAGGAAGTAAAAAACTAAGAAAATAATGCGACGTAATCTACATGGTCATCTTGCAGAGGCGGCTGGAAGGTCTCGAGGTTGTCGACAGGCTCATACGTCAAAGGGGCAGAGATCGAAGGGGCAGAAGTGTGGCCATGCTCGGGTTGAAAGGGCTCAGAGGTCGACGGGGGATAAAGATCCGGGAGACGAATGCCGGACTGCCTAAGGGCCTGTACAATCTGTGACATTTGGCTCATATACGAGGCAAGCTCAATCCTAAGGTCGGCCACCTCTACTGTCAAAGCTGTCACCCGACTGTTTGTCTGCCATGATGAATAAGCTCTAGGTTCCCGCCACTGGGCACTCCCCATCCCCATACAATATGTCCCCAGGCCTCCACCCGAGAGTCTGATCCAAGGTCTCCGTAAGGATCTGAAACCCTGCATCCTCTGGGGGATCCATAGACTTGAGCGAAGTCTTAGAAGGAAGCTGAAAACAATTTGCCTCTTCTTCATCATCGTAAACTGTGTAATATAACATCAAATATTAATTATAATGTTCATATAATAACCATGAAACTTGAATGCGTAAGATAATAATTAAAATTGAAGAATACTTACATGAAGGGACTCGGCCAACTTATCCCTGGGTCGAACATAAACATCACTAAAGACATCAATCTTTGGGAATTTTGAACCCCCCCTAAATAGAACAAGAGAAGAAAAATGTTAGTACGAAAAAAATTAATATTAATGACATATTAAAAATGGAATATGAAAAACTTTATTATTACCCGCCACCTCGCCTCCATCCTATATGAGAAGGGCCTCAAACCAGAATAGTGGAGAAGAGTCTTCTTGTCCCTATTGCTCTTGTTGGCTTTAGCCTTCTTCTGTTATACAAAAAATAAACAGTACTAGTTCAAATTTAAATGAAATATAATAAAAAAAAATCAATAAACATTAGTAAGAAACATATAATAATTTTAAACTTAATATAAAAAAATACCACATAGCCGAGCTCCTAAAAATGACTACAGAGCCACGCCCAATTATCCTCCCGACCCTCAACCTTCAGGCAACCCTCCTTAAGAGCGACCTACGAATCATTAAATATCTCAAAATATTGATGCAGGTTGCTCTTCCACTGCTTGTACCATTCAGAGAAGAGCCTGTTGACGTACGTCAACATATCATCGTTGATGTCCTCGAAATTGTAGTTTGTCTGCAATGGAATAAATTAATTACATACATTAAGTAATATAAATATATAAAATTTGATGGAAAAACAATTACAAGGTAGGATACTTACCGACAATTGTGCACACACCTTGTTCCTCACCTCGTCTGACATCACCTTCCAAGACTTCCATTGCATAAGGCAATAGGTCCGAACGACATGACCAATGTCGTGGGACAATGTGCTATGCTGCTCCGCCGTTGGTGCAACTTGAAGCTGCTCATCGTATCAGATAATGATACGTCTATTGGTTAACCGAGTGATCTTTGCCATCTTTAACTAGTGACAAGGTCCCCGAGTGTTTTTCTTGGCTGCAAAAATATATAAAATTAGCGTTAATCCTAAACTAATCACAAATCCTACTAAAATTTCGGCAAAACCTCCCTATAATTAAAACATTTCCCAAAAACCTGAAAATAACATAAACAATATATGTATCTAACAGAATGATCACAACTATTCAATAATAGGTTCAGAACAATGACAACAATAAATAATATATATAATAACTGTTTAATGCTTAAATGACATAACTTGACAAACTGAACCTAAAACAACAAAATTAAGTTAACCAAATTCTTATCATATTTCATATTTGGTATTTCTTATAAGGTTTGTACTTTTGCCAACATTGTATGCACTATTACAAAATGTAAATACAATTCAACTCCAAGATTTATGATTTATCCATTTATTTAAAGAATCAATTGCTTGCAAGGACCTAAGTTTGCTGATTTTGCTTCCTGAAACATGAGGAGAAAGTCAAAAACATGCTCTTATCCCACACATACTCTGTGCTTGTTTTATTTCTCCCAGATATCTTGGAACTTTTACAATGCATAAGAATTTTGAATCCATTTTTGGATACCATTTTAGCCTTTAACTTATTTTAGCCTTTATCTCAACTACATTGGCATTTTAGGGATCTAAAAAGCTAGAATGACTGCTAACAATGGGCATTATATATAATAATAATAAAGAAATTAATGTACCTTTGAAAAGACTCTAATTTGAACTATTTTTGCTCAAAATAAACGGAAACAAAAAAGAATAAGCGTACAAGAGCAACTCCGAAATTTCCATAACAAATTTCTCTACAAGAAGCTAAGAGAAAAGGGGAACAAAGTCCCATATTCTAACAAACACCAAAAACAAGTTATACACAGCACCAACATCATCAATTTTCAATCTAGAAACTAACCAACAAGTTCAATCCAATAAAAAATTAAAACTTTACTTTGTGATGCCATGTAAATGGGATTGGTAACTAAGTAAACAACAATTACTTTCAGTTCAAGGAAGCATATGCATTTCATTAAAGGAGAAAAAATAGTTATCAACGTGCAGGGCGTTATTAAACTTTACCTTGTTGTGACCCCAAGGCATCAGTAGTGGATGCTAAAGGTGTGTCAGGCGTGCAGGGGTGGCGGTGACCACACCTGGTGCTAACAGGTAGCGCCACTGATGAGGCTGATGATATCGGTGCCTGGGAGACCCCGAGACTAACCTAGTAAGTGGTCCAATTATGCAGCAGTAGTTGCAGCTGACAGATGAGCCGGGGGAGGCGAACGGGGTCCAATCATCACCGCCTTACGACTTCTAATAAGGTTTAACATCTGCACAATTAGAAGAAAAATAAAATTCAGTAAATATACATAATTCCCATCACATGCCAAATTATGTGGCATATCAATCACACCAACCCCATGCATAACTAAATCAAGCATTTGAAACGTATATTTATCGTTAAACATAAAACAGACAATTAAACCATAAAAGCATGTAGACCTATATGCATTTCATTAAAGGAGAAACAAAAAACCAATCCACTTACCTATATGCATTTCCCATTCAATTAAACAACAAGAAAACAGAAATATATACGTACTTAGAGCCAATTGACTCGGGCAGCAGCTGCCTTATGTAGGACTCAAAACATAAACACAAACATATCCTTCAACATGCCCAATCCACTTTTCTATAGATGATGCAGTTCAGTCCTCATTACTTTAGTACTTTGGCTCCTGTAATATTCTCTATTACTTTTGTTCTCCGTAGTTCAATGTTTTCTATATTCTCCAATGGTAATTTCTTGTGAAAAAAAAAAGTGAATATCAGCACTTACAAAGTGTAGGTATATTAGTGCAAGGGATTTAGTAATGCATTTGTCCAACTACTATTTTATTCCCTTTTCCCCTATTAAAAGAAAGTTATTTCACTTGAGTCCTAGAATTCATAAGATAAAGAATTCCGTGAATCAATAACTTGTGATTGTGGTTCAGTTTCTGATAAATAGTTGTCCTAGAATTCATAATCCTGAAACTTCAAAATTGTTAAAGTTAGCTTTTGTTTCTTAACAATTGTAGTTAATGCCTCTTCTTACTATCTTTTCAATGAGCTTCATCAACTATAAACAATGCACAGCAAAAACACTGTAGTCAATTTCCCAACCCACAAACCAAAAACCACCCAAAAGCATATTACAACCCTAAAGCATATTAGAACCCCAGTTCTAGAACCCTAATTCAAAGCAATCATCAAATCAAAGCAATTATTGCAATCTGCATTCCATGCAATATAAGAAACCAACAAAGATTTACAAAACTATACAAAAAAACTGCCATGGCATACATACATTCAATTATACACAAGGGTTTAGTCATATACAAATATACGTACATATACATACATATATATATATAGAGAGAGAGAGAGAGAGAGAGAAAGAAAGAGAGAGAGAGAGAGAGAGAGAAAGAGAGAGAGAGAGAGAAGGAAAGAGAGAGTTAAAGGTGCTGACCTTCTGAGAGAGGCGACACCTGAATTGAGGATTTTGAATTGAGGGTTTCCTGAACTTAGGGTTTCCTGAGGTAGAAGCAGCGAGCATCAAAACAATAGAACCCTAATTCTATGTTATTGTTTGGAATTTTTAATTGAAGGTTTCCAGAAGTTAGGGTTTTATGACTCGAATTGAGGATTTTTCAACAAAACGGGCATTTCCAGAGGTCTTTGAAAAAATGTTCTTATTTCTTCGTATGCGCAGATTAAGGCCCAGGTGATGACGACAGGATACTGTTTGTCCAGAGTTGGGAGACTACTACCGGGAAAGCGCACTTAGGAGCGGCGGATATACCACAGAAGGGGTTCGTAAACCAGTAGAGACAGTCACCTATAATAATCAGTCTACCTACGCTATATTGTAGAGAGACGTTCGACTCCACGTGTTCGCTAAACAAAAAGGCGAAGGCAGGATTCACAATAAAATAACCGTGGACGGATTGAGCCAATGTTTTAATCCCGGAGAACCGAAGCAAACCACTGGTGAACAGGTTTCAAAAGCCTCTGATTTTTTTTCTATATTGGAGTTTTAAACTTCACTTTGTGTTTGCATGTGCGTTATAGATGTGAATTTTAAAACCCATTCTTCCTGGTCAGATTAGAACCCTAAAGAAGATTAGAACCCTAGTTCTAGAACCCTAATTCAAAGCAATCATCAAATTAAAGCAATTATTCAAATCATTAGAACCCTAATTGTAGAACCCTAATTCCTAATTTGACTAGAGTTAAATAAATTGAAATTTACCTTAGAGGGAGAGCGTTGTCGGATGAGAAAGAGATTGGGTTGTCGAAGGAGGAATAGAGGGGGTTGTCGGTAGAGGAAGAGAGACGAGGGTGTTGGAAGAGGAAGAGAAGGCCTGCTGCAAGAGGAAGAGACAGTGCGAGGGAAAGTTGAGGGAAATGGCCGTTGGAGCGAGAGTTTACAGAGTGGAGAGGTGAGGGGAAAGTGGGAAAGTGTTTGCAATTTCAGTTTAATCCCGAGGTTATTACGCGACGAACAGAAGATATTCATCACGTAATAAATTCAAATTTTCACAAAATTATTTTTGTGCACACATAATTTTCAGCTCATTGCGCGACGAAGAGTAATTAATTGTTGCGCAAATGCCATTCGCGTGATGAATAATATTTTGTTCGTCGCGCAATGAGTTGAAAATTTAATTTACCCTAGTAAATTTTTTAAGATTTATATTTATTGAAATAAAACCAATTTATTTATGACATAAGATAATTAAATTACAAAAAAATTCATTTACTATGTTTTACATGGCAAGTCGCAAATAAATTGCATTATTCATCATCTGAACTATAATAACTTTCGCTATCGTCGTTATCATCACTTTCTGTCTTCCAATCCTCCTCCTCCTCCTCTATAACTACGTCACCGTCGTCGTTTAGGCCCACTGCAACATCATATCACGGAAGATCACCGAGGTCAATTGTAATTAACTGAATCAGTATTTTGATTGAAGACATTCCTTGTATCTGAAATGGTTCTTGGATAAGATTTGTATCTCGAAGTGTATCCACATCATTTTCCATTGAAGATTCTAAACGTTGGTCAATGACGTGTCGACGTTGTAGTCGGTTGGGTCTTGTTCTGGTATAGCATACACGTTCCTATGATCCATCTTTTGAACAACTTTCCAACCTTTCCTAGCTTTAAGGCTATCTAGATACACAATCTTTTTTGCCATGTTTGCCAAAATGTAAGGGTCATCATTGTACCAAGTTCTGTTAATGTTCACAGATAGTAAGCCATAGTCAATTTTAACACTTCCCTGCCTCTTTGGGTTTGTATCAAACCATCGACACTTAAACATGATCAGTTGGTATCGGTCTTTGTAAAGCAATTGCATGACAATTGTTAGTTTGCCATAGAAATCAATGTCGGTACTTTCTCCTCCACCTGGGACATGGACACTGCTGTTTTGCATACATAACTTGTCATCTCATGCAGTCTCCAAAAACTTGATGCCGTTAACATGGCAACCCAAGAACAATTCAGTGCAAATCGGGCCAAACGCCAAGTTATATACTTCTTCACTATAAGCGCAGGAATTCAATGCCTTCAATTTATTCACCTAATATTATACAAAAACATGCACATGTTAGTTTGAGAAAATTAAATACTACAATATATATGTCAAATGCAAAACACTTATAACTTACATATTCTAGAAACCACTGTGGAAACAATTCTTGTTTCTTGGCATACAAATGTGATGGATGTTCTCGCTTCATCATCTTTTCATGCTCATCTAAGTATGCCATTATCTCATCACAATTTTTTAGTACAAACCAATGCGCTACCTCCATGTCATTTCTGGAAAACAACTTTCCTCATACAGGATCTCCAAAAGGTTGTGCGCTTTGGCCAAAAACAGAAAGTTTCTCCTTTCTCACACCCCCATCATTATTGCTCTGAGGACGATTGAATGCCATCTCCACATCTTTTAAATACATTCCACATAAAGTAAGCAACTCATATTGAACCCAAGCCTCTATAATTGATCCTTCGAGTTTCGCCCTGTTACGTACACTTTTTTTCAGCTCCCCGAGAAGCCTGCCAAAATAAAACGATATGATACAAATTAGTAAGCGTGGGCTAATGATGCATAAACAAATTATGAGGATTATATACCTTTCTATTGGATACATCCAATGATAGTTAACAGGACCAGCAAGCAATGCCTTTTCGGGCAAGTGAACCATCACTGGATCATACTTGTGAAGAAAGCTAGAGGGAATATCATCTCAAACTTGCATAGGACTTGGACAATGTCATGCAAAATATTAGAAGCATACCCATTGGGAAACTTTACAGACGATACAAACTTTAAAAACTCTTTTTTGTCATTCGGTTTCCTGGAAAAAAACGCAAGATCCCTTCTAGCCCTATTCATCCATAAACCCCTCCGTATGCCCGTTCTTTCCAAATCAAGATGAGCTTTAATCTTGTCCTTTGTCTTTCCCTTGATATCTAAAATGGTGCCCACCAATGTGTCGAAGACATTTTTCTCAACATGCATAACGTTAAGGTTGTGTCTCAATTTTAGTTTCGACCAATATGAAAGCTCAAAAAACATAGGCTTGTGCGTCCAGTTCATATGTGTAGAAGGTCTGGTCCAACTCACTATTTTCCCGAATGGAGCAAAATCCAAACGATTAAGTTGTTCCAAAATCTAATCACCAGACCATTCTCTAGGTCTGAGGTGATGCTCTGTGTTTTTGTCGAACTCTTTATCCTTTTCCTGCCACTCGTGGTCTCATGGCAACCATCTCCGATGACCAAGGTAACAAACTTTTCCGACGTGCCAACCAGATGTTACATCATCCTTTTGATGTGATATAAAATAGCACACAAACTTAAACCTTTTTATGTAGTTGTAGTATGAATAAGTAGGGATTGTTATAAGCCGGGGATTAGAAGGGATGCTAATCTACTCAATTTTAAACTCAAAAACAGAAAACTAGACTCAAATGACTCAAAACAAACTAAAATGACTCAAAACAGCACAAAACAAGCAAATTGACTCAAAACATAAACTAAGGGTGATTTTGGACGAATTTTGACTTAACTTTGACTCAAAACACTAAAAGAAACAAATTTAAACAGGTTCTAACTAAGTAAACACGAAATATTAAAAGGGGAGTTGGTTTTGATGAATTTAAAACTTAAACAAAAAAGTTACAGAAACAAAGTAAAGGGTGCGAATTTATGGGTGAATTGATGGGTGACAGGCTAGCTAGAGGGTCCTTCTCCACACATGACACATATGCATAAAAATTGATTTCCAATTATTATTCCAATAAACCATGAATGACAATGCCCCAAATTAATTGTGAACTGCACAAATTAACTCTCAGATTTTCCTAAATTCATTGAATTGGACTCAGGGACGCAATCAAATTATTCTTATCAAGTTCCCTATATGAATAGCATGATAGAGATACATATCAAAGATCATTAAGTTCTATGAAAATCATAAGCATTGACAAGGCATTCGTAACTATGAAAAACATGTTATTCCTGCCATGGATTTACTTAACACAATCATGACTAGTGACTTCCACTACTTATAAATATACGTTCATAATGATTAGGTGAAATTCCCTTATATTTTAGCATCAAATTCATGCATGCAAACTAAGTTTGCATCCTTAATCAACATACAAGAATAAGTTATCAATCAAATAGATAAGTAAATCACATTCATGTTTTACGAAACAATAACTGGATGAAATCAATTCATATCACATATATATTCATGGCTTTGAATTCTCCTCTAGCCAAAACGAGTTTAGTTCCTCATGTTCGAAATTAAACGAAGATAACTTAAATTAAACATTGAAAACAAAAGATAGAATACACCTAAGAGCGTTCCAACAATCCAATCTTGAATGGCAAGGCACGACTCCAAGGGTCTCCTCTCCTTTTTCCTTGCAAGGTTGCAACACAAAGAGATTTTTGTGTATGATGGATGTGTGGTGCGAATTATGGTGAGATATGGATGATTGGCTCTTTTTCTGCGGCAGAATACATATATTTAAAGGGAGAAACCCTAATTAATTTTGGAGAAGGATTTGTATTCCAAATCCACAAGGAAAAAGGCTAATTAAAATCAGAATCCAAGAGGGAAAGGGAAAGAAAGGTGCGGTAGGATCCTAGATGGAAAGGGAAAGGGAATGCACGGCAAGGCATGGGTATTCTAGAAGGGATAAGTGCGGCACAATTGTAGAATTAGGATTAAGCCTTCTAGAATCATATATTTAAGTGTCCTAATATAATTAGGAATCCCCCTAATATCTGGAACATAAGTAGTGTAGGATTAGGATTGGCTAAGACAAAATAAGGTATTTTGGCTCATGTTTCCTTCTTTCTTTGTTGAGCTCCAAATCTTCTTTGTCTTGAATTAATTCTTCCATCTCTTTAGCATATTCTTAGCCCTTCTTGAACTTCAAATTCGTTCATCCACCTTGCTCCATGCATGTGCTATCCATTCCAAGCCCAAAACTGCTCTAAAATGTTCCAAATTGCCTTTTCTTGCCACTTTAGCCAATTGAACCTACAAACACATGAAAATATCTTAAATCACTATAATAAACATAAACTAAGTAAATAATTGCAAGGAAATAGGCTAACAAAGTCGCATAAATATGCTCCTATCACCTTGCATACAGGGCATGCCATATAACCCTTAGTGCTCCACCCATAAACCATTGCATATGCAGGGAAATCATTCACAGTCCACATAATTGCTGCCTACAAAGTGAACATCTACCCAGTGGACTTATCGTACGTGTACACACCGTTTGTCCATATATACTTTAGCTCATCAACCAATGGCCTTAAGTAAACATCGATCGATCTGTCAGGATCCTCAGTTATCAAAAGAGTCATCATCATTTATTCTTTTTTCATGCATTTCCAAGGCAGCAAATTATATGGGAATACGAAAATCTGCCAAGTGTTGTGGTGCTGGTTTAGAACCCCAAACGGATTGAATCCGTTAATGGCAAGTCCTAATCTAATATTCCAGGGATCAGCAGCAAACTCGGGGAACGTTTGATCGAACTATTTCCATGCCTCCCCATCTGCAGGATGCCTCATCACATCATCATCTACTCGTTTTTCCTTATGCCATCTCATGTCTATGGCAGTATGCGTCGACATATACAATCATTGCAACCTAGGTTTCAGGGGCAGATAACACATGACATTTTGTGGGATCTTAGTTGTTCTATTCTGAGAAGTCATTTTGAACCTCGACATTGCATACCGGGCATTTATCCGATGCTTTATTCTCTTTGTAGAATAAAATACAATTGTTTTTGCAAGCGTGAATTTTTTCATAACCCAATCCAAGACCATTCAACACATTTTGCGCATGTCTATGGTCTTTTGGCAAACAATTGTCTTTCGGAAGCATTCTCTTGAAGACCCCTAAAAAGTAATCGAAACACTGGTTCGATATACGATACTTTATTTTTCCGTGAATTAATTCCACAATGGTTGTGAGAACGGAAAAGCTCTTGCACCCTAGGTATAACTCTTGGTTGGCCTTTTTTAATAGTTTTTCATATTGTTCAAACTTTGCACTGTCCATTGGTGTAGGCACGTCATCTTCCCCTTCCTGATTGGTGTTTGTCAATGCAAATGGAAAAGCATCATTTATAATATCCATGACTTGTTCATTAGCATCCACAAAAGGTTCAACATTGTCCACTCTTGTGGCGTTTGAAGACGAAGCATTGTATAATTGTTCCCCATGATGGTTCCAAGTATTATATGTTTCAATCATTCCATTCCTTACTAAATGAAATTGAACATTTTTAATTGTCTCCCTTAACGTGTTGTTACACCTCCTACAAGGACACTGGATTCTAGTTGCACTCGGGTTGTGTGTACATGCAAAGTCAATAAAATCCTCGATTCCATCCAAGTATTCGTACGCGCATCAATTCCAGTTCTGTATGCACGTCTTGTCCATAATTCCTGGAACCACAATAACAATACAACAATCACAACAACTTCATACAAAATGATAATGTCACCTTATGCCTCCGATAAGGGCCCTATCCCATCTGTGAATGCATAGTCATGTCATGTAATTTATGGCTACATTAGATTAGATTTCGACATAGATGAATTTCGGTAGCATCTCGATATAGTTCTTTAGGTTTACGACGTGAAGAACGTACAGAGATAACACCGAAATCTCCACAACCAAAACCTAATCCTTCAACCATAAACTACGCGTCATAACTGTGGATTGCCAAACTGTCCAAATAATGGGACAATTCAAGAATTAATTGGACCATAGTCATGATTTCATCCATGCGCGAAATCCAACTAATCCTCGAACAGGAGACTAAGTTTTACTAAAAATAAAAAACAAGTACGAATTTAATTTCAATTAACTCCGTACATCACAACACATATTTGTACGTCACGTACAAATTTAACATCATAATATAAATATAATTTCACAACACAATATAAACATAACAAACTAAGTTCAAAATAATTTAATTAATTTTATATTTTTTCAAACTAAAACGAAGAAAATACCTTCTCAATCGTTCTCCACCAATCGCTAACCACACACAATATCCCTATAGACAACGAAATTAATGGCGTTAGTATGAATTTACATTAATACTTTTACCCCAACGACAAAAAACGCTTACCAGAGCTCGATCAACCTAGAGAAGAAGATGGAGGAGTATTAGATGATGAAATTGAGAGAAAATGGAAATGACGGATGCTGAATTGAGCAAAATTGAAGGAATGAGTGCAAAGGCACAATCTGCAATTTTTTTTGTAGTTTGCCTCTGCACATGGCTAAATCCAGATTAAAAGGTGAACTTTTGGATGAAAGATTTTGCACGACGAACCAGGTCTTCGTCACACAATATTCGTCGCACAAATGTCATTTGCGTGACAAAAAAGAAACATTCGTCGCGCAAGTTTGCCATTTTTTTTATTTTATTTCCTTTACTTTACAATATATTCTTTTGAACACATTGCAGGATGAAAGAATGTATCGTCGCACAATGCATATTTTTTAATTTTTTTTTTATGTTTTTCTTTTTTATTTGTATGTATTGTAAATTTTTATTTTATTATAAATAAAAAACTTAAACCTAATTAAACATTAAATTAATTAACAAAACTAATTTACTATCCCAAATAGAAATTATAATTAATGTAAATATTAATACTCATCCACATAACATATATTTATTCATTAAAATATAAAGTCCACAAAATTTTTTTTTTTTTAAATGAAAAAAAAACAACCCTCATTAACTTCAATCCTCCCTCGCCCTCAACACCTCAACACATCAAACTTCCACTGTCTGAAACTCTACTTGAAAATCCCATCCACATAAATCCGTTGCTTCTCATCGGTTTCATCAACATCCCAATGAACCTACATTAATGACAATAACAATAAATTAGTAACTAAAAAAATATTACGTTTTAACAAAAATAATTGTTCATTATTTATCACAAACATACCAATAACTCTTCCAGCATGGACTTCTTCAACTCGTCAGGGATCTTTTTCCAAGACTCAAACTCAACAGAACAATCCCTCCACACCAAATTCCCAATGTCATACTTAAATTCGGCGTATGCCTCAGCCATATTTTAGCCTTCAAAGTATGGCACTTGCTTCTGTCGATACCTCTCTAATCGCACTACAAGTTTCTTTTTGCCAAAACCTTCTCCAGAATTGGCCATTCTTTTTTAAACAAAAAAATTTTGAAAACTAGGGCTCTGAAATTGTGTTTATATAGCACTAGGACACCTTTGCGCAACAAATCCTTTCATCACACAAATCTCAAATTTAGTCACGCAAAATGCGTCATAAATGTGCAATAAATGGGAAGGTTTGAACACAGTCTCACCATGCTTTGCACGACAAACAAATGATTTTGTCGCGCAGAGCTCAATATATTACATGACGAAAATAATTGTAATTATAAAGTTTACGTAAACGTAGATATCTATGTTTACGTAAACTTTATAATTACAAACAAATATTCATAAAATATTTAATACCTTAAATATTTACTGTATAAATAAATACCTTAAATATTATTCTATAAATAATTAATACTTCAACTATTTATTCTATAAATAATTAATGCCTTAATCCGTAGAATTATTTTCAGCATAAGTACTACAATCATTGAAGATTGAAAACACATACAAACTGAGGATACAGTGCTTACATTAGGTTTCAATAAAAAAATCAAAAAGGAATTGAAACCTAATTAAGTCCAAATACATAATTTATAAAAAATAAAAAATAAAAAATAAAAAAACCTTAAATTTAAATATTGACATACAAAACATAAGTTTAAAACTACTATTTGGATGGTCGTGTTCCATTCGGCAAGACTTCATAACACCACTGATTGTAACCTCCCTCTAATGCACCATCCATCAACTTCATCAACTGTTCGTTCGTATCATCATCAAGAGTATACTTACACTGTTACATATATATATATATATATACACGCAGGTAATTAATTCCAACATATAATTAAAAATATCACAAACTTAATTATTGATCCATCAACAATATACTTACTAATAGTTCATCCATCACAACCTTCTTCACATTCACACTCTTATCCTTGTGTTTATCCGCCATCCCAACACGAAAGAAGAACAGAATTGTGAAGAAAAAGGACAGCAGAAGCACATATTTATAGGAAAGTTTGGACCTTTGCGCAATGAAGGATTTGTCGCGCAAACATCTGTATTAAATGCCGTATTAATTCCTTTGATTTACCTGCAGTAAATGGTCAAAACTGACAGGAACTTGTGCGACGAACAATTTGTCGTGCAAAGGCCAATTTTTCGAGGCAAAAAAAATTACCCGACGTTTTCTTGTTGACTTTACATGACGATGACGGTTAGTCCTCGCACTAAGTATTTTTGCGCGATGAAAATATTCATCGCGCAATTTTTTTTTTTTTTTTTTTTGTTTCCTATCCTCTTTTTTTACGCGATGATTTTTTATTTTTTTTTGTCACACACGAAATTTTTTTGATCACTCAAAATATTGTCGCGCAAGCTGTTTTTTCTACTAGTGTTTAGACAAAAAGAAAAAAAAGAAAAAAAGATGCGGAGGTGTGCAAATGAACACACTTTTACAAACTGTACTATATATATATAAATACGAGCAATCTCATAATGGTGAAAAGGACAGGGAAGGAGAGCCATAGCTGCTCCTTGTGGAAAGTGCTTGGAGAAGATAAATGGGATGGTAGAGAATATATAGTTTTGGTTACGAAATTGCATGCACGTTCAGATTATTATATGCTCAAGATTGGTGCTAATTAAGTAAAAAGGTACCTTGTGCAGACATGGAAATTTCGTTGCTTACAAAAGGTGCATCACAAAGCTCCACATGACATATGACTCACAAATGGACAAGTCATCAATAATATTGGCACAGATTAAGTAAAGGAAGTGTAAAACATTCCCAAAATTCAGCAAAAGGGAGAAAATCTCCCTTAAAATCGGCAAGGGGCCCAAAATCTCTCAAAATCTGAAAGAAAACCAAAGCATCTTCATAAAATAAGCAAGAATTGAAGATTGCTCACAAATAGGTAATAAGGCCTATAAATTTTGGCCAATATGAGGAAGGTGACTGAAATTAAGACACAAAATATGCCTAAATTCTCCCATGGACGAATCAAGACACAAATCAAGGCCAAATCCATCCAAAAGCATGGCTTTAGAAGTCTATAAATACAAGGATCCGAGACACACATTCAAGGTCGGAAATTCTACATTTAGAAGAACCTCTGCACAAATCTTTGAAGACTAATACGCTGCCAAAGCTCTCTTCAAAGAACTTAGGACCAAAGCCGAAGCACTCCCTTGAAGAATCAACAAGCACTCGTGCCGATTCTTTCAAGACTTCATTGCAAGCTCAAAACTTGTAACGACGTTTGTTTCAAGATCAAGACGCCAAGACCCTTAAATCAACAAAATCCTACATCAACTCTACCTTTGCCGCAGCTTTGAGGTGAAGACCATCCATGCATTGTTTCAAGCTCAAAACTTGAAGCAATCATTCAATCGTTCGTCCAAGATCAAGTCATCGCGACCCTTGGATCAACAACCTAAGCATCTACATCAAATTTGAAGACTGAATCAAAGGAAAATTGTAAATAGAGATTGTAACCTACAAATTCAATCAATACAAAATTACTTTGTACACGTGTTCTCATTTCATTCGTTACAGAATTTTCGTGTTTACACCTTGTGCCATCTTTTACTCTAATTAGTGGCCAAACCCTACTAAACCTTTGAAGTTATAACTCCTTAATGAGGTGTTTCTAGTGTATTTGACTAGTATTTTTTTCTGTCATTGCATAATCATCAAAGCATGATGTATCGATATACTAATAGGGAATGACGAACGAGAATTGAAAGGCAGATTTTCCAAAGACAGGCAGTGGTTTGGCAGACACAATGGTCCAGGCTTGAATGTTATTAAAATCTTTTGCCGCCTAAGTATTTTGACATTGTTAATATTGTATTTTTACCAGAAGATTGTTTGGTGCGGCTGTATGAAATTTAATATGCTACTAAATTACCATTTTTGGCTACGTGCAATTCCAACGTCAAAACCGTTTTAAAGGAAGTTGAGGTCTCACTCCAAAACCAAATTAGCGATAAAAGGAAGTACATACCCAACATGCCTGTATTTGTTTAGATTAGCTTAAACAAAGCTGCCACAAATAGGGGTGGGTGCCGTTATGTTTGATTTGCTTTGACACCAAAATATAATCGAACCAACAAGCTTTCAACGGGGTTCAGTTTGTCCAATGCCAGTATTGAAATTGAATCGAACTAAACTAAGCCATTGTTGGTTGGTTTGGTTCGGTTTAATTTGATTTGGTTTGGCTCGATCAGTTAAAGCCTAGTCCAACACATAAATAAAAATGTCTTAACATTTCAAGAGTTTTAGGGCCTGTTTGGTATCCTATTTGAAATTTTTTATTATTTCTTGAAAATAATTCTCTTTAAAACTCAAAAACTTGATTTGTTTGCGATTTAAAATTATTAAATCGTATGACTTAAACTAGACAAAGAGATCTAAAAAAAGGGGATCGCAGAAGAGGGAGAAAGAGAAGAGAGGAGGAAAGAAAGTAAGAGATGATTGAAGGAAAGAGAAAGGAGGGAGATGATTGGATGAGATAGAGAGAAAGAGGAGTGTGAGAATGACCCAAGAGAATGAAGAGAGTGGATTGGAGAAGAGACGAAAAGGTAAGAAAAAAAAGAATGAAAGAGAAAGAAAAGAGAAAGAGAAGGAAAAGAGAGTGAGAGAGAGATATAGATTTGGAGTGAGTGGGGAGGGATCAAGATCCTCTTCGGAGTAAATGATGAGGATCCACCTGACCAAGCCCATCGGACCGTTCAAATTTTATTCAACAATTACAAACAGGAGGTTCCTCTAAAAGTTATAATAATAGTAACTTTTGATAGAATTTGAACGGCCCGATGAGCCTGGTCAGGAGGATCCTCACCATTTGCTTAGGAGAGGATCCTGATCCAGTGGGGAGGAGAGAGAGAAAAGACAGGAGTGAGTTTAAGTTTAAAAACTCTAAAAACTCACTTTTTATGTTTGTAGAGAATATGCTATATTTTTTAGTTAGTCTTAAGTTCAGTTTTTTAAAATAGTTCTACCAAACAAGTTTTTAAGGCATAAAACTTGAAAATTATTTTTTAGTATAAAAAGTTGGATTCAAGTTGAGTACTAAACAAGCCATTAATATTCTACAGAGTACATACCTTTCACGTTCCAATACATTTCAAGAGTTATAACTTATGGCCTACTTGTTCATTATTTGTATCGTCCATTTATCAACTGACAAATCAAGGTCGTCTTCTGATTCCATCACTGAATATTATTATTATTATTATTTTCAGATTCAACTTTATCTCAAACGTTCATATCATTCTATCATCCCAATTCAATGATGAATTGTTGAAACTTTATGTGTTCACTGGTAGAATGTCACGACTTTAGTTTTGCCAAGTATAATTTTTGGTCTGCTACTACAACATTTGTTCTTCCTTCTCCAAACAACCCAACTATATCAAGAGACTCTCTTTGCTTCAGACCAATGATTTGGTTTTGACAGCAGGTGTCGTATATGCATCAACCTCACAACTTCCGCTGCATTCTTTCGGAAGCAACAAATGAATGGGAGGGTGTAATGGCAAAGTTCGATTCCTCAAGGCCTGTTTCCTCGACCACGACGCCTTTTGTAGATAAGACTTGTCTCACCTCTGCTTGTGCCTTGGTCATCACTCTTGGTGTTTTCAGCATTTCTGACATCTCCCATTTCACAGTTGAAGATGAAGTTTCAATCCCTGCAGTGAAAATATCCTGAAATATTAGAATACGAGATTCAGTAGGATTATCATGTTGCAAACAAAAATTACACAAATAAATCGATAATTTGCATACAAAATTAAGCAATCTGACCCGGAGAACCGTTTTGATATTGTCATTTATAGGAACATCAAGCTCGTTAGAAGATCGTCCGTTTTGTCCTTGCCTGTAGTCTCGGCTGCCTCCTTGCTGTCTTTATGATCTTCGACAATGTGAATATTCTCAAGTTATCCCTCATTCCACTGATCACAGCAATTCACATGAAGTATTTTGATGGAAGGGAATATATCATCCACCTCGAAGCCACCCGTTGCATTTGCACCTTCCCTACGTTCTTCTTGGACCATGTCTTTGCGTTTGTTGCCAACTACCACTCTGGCAGTGATGCCATATGTCATGGAAATGATAATCTCTCCAAGGTTGATAGGTGATTCGATGTTCGAAGAAAATAAATTTGAATGAGTTAGATCCTTTCTATTCCCTGATTTATGGAAAGACTCAACTCTTTTTGCGCAAAAGCAATGCCGGAACCACCATAAGAGATGATATCCGGAACAAGAAGTGGCCTGGAAGAAGTTGCTGTCATGGGTTCTCATGATCTCTTTTGCTGCTTTTGCAAACCTAACACACTTGAGGGAACGACCTTAGCCTAATCTGATCTTCTTTTCTAACAATACTCATTGAATCAATCAATGACAACGTTTTCTATACAACTGAAATCGAGTATAATTCAAACACAAGACGTCTGATGTGTCGACATACATTATCCCAAAGATACAGTGACAACGTACCGGGCATTACATCTTGAATGCTTCTGACTAACCAAGCTAAAACCGGTGCATTACATCTTGAATGCTTCTAACTAAACAAGCTAAAATCATCACAAGTAAACATACTAACCCCGAACTTTGACATTCAAAACAAACAATAATCTTAACATCTTACAATAGTACAAAACAGTACACACAATAATACTGAAACACCAATTCTGAGAAAGAATACAAACCCCATTACATGTTACATAATCTGCATCGAGGCAGGAGGCTCTCTATATGCTAATAGGAGAACTTCAATTTCTGCTTAAACCACAAGCAGAAAAAATCCCCAGAAAAACAACTAAAATTTTTCAAAAGATCCAAACGGGCCTCTAAATAACGAGAGCACCCGTTTTATGTAAGTTACTCTTAAACAACGTAATCATACCACTCAGCTATATTGGAAGTATGGTCCATAGTAAAACTAGGCATCTTGTCCAACTTAACTGGATTTTTCCC
Source organism: Pyrus x bretschneideri (assembly GCF_019419815.1). Taxonomy (NCBI): domain Eukaryota; kingdom Viridiplantae; phylum Streptophyta; class Magnoliopsida; order Rosales; family Rosaceae; genus Pyrus; species Pyrus x bretschneideri. The sequence continues at coordinate 151,727 of NW_025999805.1, read as the reverse complement.
TCCAAGCAACTTGGCCGGATTCCCAACCACCGTCGTCCTCGCCGGCACTTCCTTTATCACCACAGACCCAGCCCCAATCTTTGCCCCTTCCCCAATCCTAATGTTCCCCAATATACAGGTCCCTGCCCCAATCAGCACCCCATCCCCAATTTTGGGGTGCCGGTCCCCAGATTCCTTTCCGGTCCCTCCCAAAGTCACACTGTGCAAAATTGACACATTGTTCCCAATCACCGCCGTCTCTCCCACCACGAGCCCGGTGGCGTGGTCCAGCAGTATCCCGCTTCCGATTTTCGCTCCCGGGTGAATGTCCACCGCGAAAATTTCGGACACCCTGTTCTGAATCAGCAAAGCCAGGACCTTCCTCCCCTGCAACCACAATTTGTGCGCCGCCCGGTGGGCTTGGCACGCAAGAAATCCCTTGAAATTCAAGAGGCAGTGCGTGTAACTCACGCACGCCGGGTCCCGCTCCTTCACCGCACTCAGATCATCCTTCACGGCCCTGACCACTTCCTGATCCTGTGCGAACACCCCCATGAAAATATCCACTAGGGTCGCACAGGAGAGGCTAGGATTGCTTAATTTCACAGACAGATGGTGGGCTAAAGCACTTTCCAGAGAAGGATGCGACAGAATAGAAGTGTAATAGTAATCTGACAAGGTGGGTTCTTCATCTATATCCGAGCGAGCTTCATCCTGCATTCTGAGCCATAGATCTTCATCGGGGCCGAGATCCTCCACGATTCTGCGCGTCTGAGTTGTTTTCGTGCGATTCTGGGAAATGGGTGCGCAGGAAACCTGATCAGAGAAACTGCGGCGGCAGAACTTCATGAAATGGTAGCCGTCTTCGTCGGATGTGGACCTGTTTGAATCCCAACAAAGTGCGTGGCTTTGAGTGTGGATGCAGGCAGCCATGGGAGTCGAGAGGGCTTGAGAATTTGAGAGGATAGAGAAGTGAGGGGAGAGGACTTTGGGAGTTGAGAGAAAAGGGGACGCCTTCAACAGGGCCCGAGTTATGACCGGAACTTTCATGGAAATTTTGAGATTTTGTCGGGAAAGTTGGAAGAAAATAATTACCAGATAATGAAGGAAGAAAGAAAAATGGAAGTGTGGGATTGCGGGGTGGAGGAGGGTTGGTCCAATGGATGCACATAATTAAAATTTATAAAAAAATCCAAATGTACTGTAACTTTCGGAAACAAGTTTACTCTCCGTCGTGTATGGCCAAAAAAAAAAAAAAAAGAAAACTCTTATGTCCCGTTGTTTTTTCCTTTTCTTTTCTTCATCTGGTTTTTAGGTCGAGTTCAGTCCAACAAACTGTCCAAGTCGGTCTTTTTGATTGATTGAATCCAAGTGCTTTACCCTAGGTCGTGTTTTTATATTTGTCGCAAATTTCTTCTTTTTTGTTTTTCTTTATCTGTTGTTTTTTTATTTTCGGAACATTATCTTCTTTTTTTAAAAGAAAAACTTGCTCAGATCCACATAGCATCAATACTATTAGAGTGGGCCCCATAATATGTCGCATATTAACAAATATTGTAGAAAAATTCAAATAAAAGAACCATTTGATATGTAGCACTCTTATTAAAGTGTAAAATTGATCGATTTTTAATTTTATACACTATTTTGATAAGATAAATTAATTTCAAAAGAAAAACTTTTGTGGAGCTTAACTTATCTTAATGAGTGGCAATAGCATCCACTCAAAAATTGTCACATGAAGAATTTTAAGTATAATTTTCTTCTTTTTTTATATTCAAATTTATCATAATTATTTTTCATTCTATTTAATATATAGCATCAAATTAATCTAACGAACTCTTTTTTTTTTCTCTCTCTCTTTTTTCTTCTCAAATTTTCGGTTCCGTATGGAAGTGGACATCTCAACTTTAGCTTTTCAAGCATGCTTCTAGAAAATGTCCAGATGCATGTATTTTCTGAGAGGAAATAAGTGTTAACCAAAATAAAGTGAAGATAACAAATACGTTGTGAAATTCAACTCCATAATCAGGAGTGAGTCTGTACGTTAATATTTATAAAGACTTAAAGAGTTTACAGTTAAAATTCTAATCCTTGTAGGATAAAGATTAACACACAAACTAATACTCTTTCCCCAGTTTCTTATGAAGAAACGCAAGAAATAGTGCGGGTGAGCGAAGAATGCATACGCTAGGGAAAATTTGACAAAAAAAGGAGAGAGATGAAAGAAGAGAGAAAAAAAATGAGCCGTTGGATGAATCTATGGTGTGTAATTATTAGAAAGAAAATTAATCATGAGATATTTAAGTATAGAAGAATGGAAAAAAATACACACACACACACACACTTAAAGCTAGCCACGTGGCAAGCTTTGAGTGGATGGTAGTATCACTTAGCAAGATTCAGTGGCAAATTAAGCCACACACAAGTTTTCTCCAATGTGAGAAACTAAAAACCCAAAAGATTAAATAAGAACAACTACTCAAATTTTTCTTTTACTAGATTTAAAATATTTTAAATAACTATTAAACGTTTTGAAGATGATAATGTTAGGGCAAATTTGATTGCAAATCAAATAATGTGGTTGTAGATGATTGTATAATTAATTAAGTGTCAATTAACGTGTTTATTTCTTATTGGTGACACATCATTTGGTTTAAAAATTTTGGTCTTCCTAGCATTATCTTTTAAAAATTAGACAGATATTAGGCTATTAGCATTAGGTGATAAAGTGAAAAATATTGATGTGAGTTTTAACTCTGAAGTCATCTATGGAGTTTTGAATTCCCATAATCAATCTTAATCAATCTCATAGTGAGCTTCAATATTTGTGCATGTTAGCACCTAATGTTGGTGACCTAATAGATGTGTAATTTCAAAATGTCAGGTAGTGTTTAGAAAATTGGGTAAATGACAAAAAACCATCTCAACTATTGATCTCACGACACTATTATACCTCATCTTTAGAATTTGGTCCAATGTTATACCTTCCGTTAGCTTGGCCGTGAATTTCTCAGTTAAATACTGACGTGACTTGATCTGAGATCCATTTTCTATTAAAAAAATAATAATTTACCCTTAAAAATAAAAAAATAAAAAATAAAAAAACAACCGAACACCCATCTTCCCCAATCCCTTCCCCTTCTCTGCAACCCTCGACCCCTTCCCCACTCACGCAAACATCTCCCCCCCCCAGATCCACTCCTCTTCTCTGCTGCCTACCCCTCTCCCCGAAATGGACCAACCCAGATTCGTAATCGAAGCCTCCGAGGCCGAATCAATGGAAGCAGTCTAACTTCACATTATTCAAATTCTCAGCCCAAATCACCCCGTAGGCCACCGATCAAACCCTCAAGAATTTCATTTTCAGCGTTGACCGCCACTTCAAGCCCTCAATTTTCCCCACCCACTACCACTAGTACGCCTCTGAATTCGCCGACCCGCCCCAGATCCTCCGCGTCTACAACACCATTTTCCATGGCTTCTCAGCGTCTCTCACTCCCAACCAAGTCTTCTCCATCTCCGACCATCCTTCAGTGTTTGCTGTGATCCCGGACCGCTGCCGAAGTCTCCACATTACTCGATCACCACAATTTTTGGGGCTCAAGAACCAGAGGGGGCTATGGTAGGAATCTGACTATGGCTCCGACGTCATCATCGGAGTATTTGACACCAGCGTCAGGCCGGAGCGTCGGAGTTTCATGGATAAGAATCTTGGGCCGATTCTAAGGCAGTGGAAGGGAGTTTGTAGAACTTGACGAAGGAGGGGAGAAGCTGGAAGACGATGAGGTTGCAGGGAAGGGAGGGGAAATGTGGGTCTTGGGGGGAGATGTTGGCGTGGGTGGGGAAGGGGTAGGGTGTTGCAGGGAAGGGCAAGGGGAAGGGATCTGGGTTTTGGTTTTGGGTTGCAGGGAAGAGGAAGGGGTCGGGGAAGATAGGTGTTTGGGTTGTTTATTTTTTATTTTATTCTATTTTTGTTTTTTTTTTTTAAAGGTAAATTTTTTTTAAATATTTTATTAATTTTTTTAATAGAAATGGGTTCCGGATTAAGCCACGTTAGCATTTAACTGAGAAATTCACGACTAAGCTAACAGAAGGTATAACATTGGACCAAATTCTAAATATGAGGTATGACATTGTCAATTTTAAAAGATGAGGTATGATAGTGTCATGAGACAAATAGTTGAGGTAGTTTTGTGTAATTTATCCTAGAAAATTTTATAAAGAAAACTAATGAAAATAACTTGAAAACTTTGAATTTTAATCAAAATGACAAAAAAGTGTTGTAAGTGAATAGTATCTTGAGTGACTTTTTAGAGTAAAAGTGTAATTTTCGTTAAAGTGAACAGTACCGGAAGTGTTTCGTTAGAACTCCCAATTTTATCAGGTTGAAGCTAATTTAAAATCAGCCCCAATAGGTTACGTAGAAAATCATCTATTACAAAAAAAATTGATTGTTTCAGTTGTATCGCAAAGCTAGTAAGATAAAGAGATTCGGCATGACCTTTGAACCAAAATGTCATCGAAAAGAATAATGTAACAACACCATGTTGTTGTAAAATCAACGATGTGTGTACAGTGGAATAAATAAAACAAGACACAAAATTTACGAGGTTCCTCTACAGTCAGTGTGACTGGAGTACGTCCTCGGGCAGCAGTAGTGTTTTCATTATAATTTGGAATAATAGGAGTACAAAGATAACTCTATTTATTCCCTCCTCTCCTCTTCCTCTCTTTCTCTTCCCTCATCTCTTTCTCTTTGTGCTCTGTATTGAGAGCATACGGAGTGCTCTATTTATAGAGCAACTCCAAGTACACATCTTTGACAATATAATCTTTCTTCATCTCCCAAGTCAAGATTAATTTTATGGGCATTGAAAATCTACCCAATGTCTTCAGTTTCTATGTGGGCATTCATTACCCACTAGACTTTTCAACCCTCCCCCTTGGATGCCCACATATCAACATGAGTTGCCTCGTTAAGATCTTGATTATTTTTGGATGCTTCCCCTTAATGAGTATCTCCCCCTGATTTCAAATTATTTAGGCTGATCATTGATCCTGCTGCTTTAGTTTTTTAGTGGTGATAGTTACCGAATGAGGTGTTTCACTTGTTGTTAACTTTCCACAGACTTGCTCTTGAACTGGGTTGGAGGGCCTTCTGCTAGACTTCCTCCGAAGGTCTGAATTTACCTATTTTATCTGAAGCTGAATTTGATTCAAGGGTGGTGGACACTTGATCTTGAATCAGACTTGTGATTTCTTCAAAGGCCGTCTAGGCTTTATCTTGAATGAAATTGGACCATGAGGAGCTTCAGTGATCTTAGACTTTGTCGGGGATGAACTGACATGTGTTTGTTGTGCTTGTTTCCACATGCTTCAATGTATCATTTTCACTTGCCTTACTTGCTCCCCTTGCAAAAGTGGTAGTTTCCTTATGCATGTTTGGCATCTTCTCTTGTAGTATTTATCCTCTGATACAGGAGTTAAATGCAAACCTTGCATTTGAATGGACCATCACTTCTTGGTGGCAGCGAAAGTTTGAGTGGAGGTTCCGACATATTGCTTTCTTTGTCCTTGTCTTGGCAGGTAAGAACAAGGGCAAAGGAAAGGACAGGGAGATTGCATGATCCGAAGGTCGGACTCAAAATGACAATCGGGGCTTCGAGTCTTTATTCCAAAGATATCCATTGTCTCAGCTGTCTGGAGTTCCACCAAGTATTGAGACTCCAAATAATCAACTTTTGATGTCTCCCCCTTATGGGGTACTTCCGAGTACTGAGGCTTCACATGAGCAACCTTTGTGAAGGTTCCCTCCTATGTGTATGTAATTTCTCGGAGATATTAATATATAAGCTTTATTTCATTCAGTGTATTGTGTTAAATACAATAAAGCATATATTTCACTAAGATGGGGTACCTCTGGACCAAATATCAATTTATCTTTACCCTCGCGAAGATAAATGATCATTCTTAGTGTCGAAATCATCTAAGTATTTAACTCATAATCTTCAATCCATATGATTCTTTAATATCATAAACATCATGGATAAGATTCGTGTTGGCATATTGTTCGTTTCTGCAGTTCGAGACAATATTTCTCTCAACACTTTATAATCTTTCTTGACTCTTCAGAAGTCCAAATTTAATATCATCAACTCTTGCAAGAGATTTTAGTATGTTGCAACAATACCATAATGAAAGTACTAAGGCAATTTATATCATCCATTGGTATTGAGTACATATTTTATGCTTTACCCTTCGGGGGCTTTCTTCAAGCAATTTGAATCCTTCAGGGATTTTCTACATTTCATGACACATTTTCCTTTAGAATTTATACAGAGCAATTCGCTTCCATGTATATTTGAGGGATTTACTTATGGAGATATGATGTGGGCGACTCATAACTCTTCGTATATAATTCTCCATTTATACAAACTCGTTTCCAACCTTGTGTCATATCATGGGAGTGTATTTCCCGGTATTACAAATGCCCATATGTAACCTTCTAGGTTCAACATCCTTTGGCTATTTGTATTGCATCCAAGTATATAGGTCTATTTTTCCACGTTCTTACAAAATTGTAATGGATTTGCCTTTCTCCATTTTGGCCCATAATTTTGTTGATGGAAAAAGAACGGGACTCAATATCAACATAGCTCATTGATGAATTTAGTAGCTACTTGTAAAAACCAAAATTACCATTGGTTATCATCAATCTGTGATCCCATATTCTCATGTGCATGCGCATGCATAAAAGCTTTTCATTTCTTTTGGGATATCCATTGCCTCTTCAAGGGCATTACACTGTCTCTTCCAGGATAGTTATAGTTTAGAGAATGCAGATCATAACCTCCTTTTGAGTGTTATAGAGCTTGAATTTTAATTTTCACTTCGGGAGTTGAGTCATTGGAACCTATACGTCTATCATGCTTCATGCATGAGACATCAATATTCCCATGTTCGCGGATTGACCTTTTCGGGACAAGTATCCTTGTGGCAACTGTCATGCGTTTGGCATACGATAGTTATGCTTCGAGAATGCAATAGTTCAGTAGTGCCATATTCTTCTTCTTTCGAAGGACTGAACCTTTTGAGTTTGAGGATCTGCCACGCTTTAGGCGTGCAACAGATAAATCATTTGCTGTTATATTATTTTGTCCAACAGGGACATTAATTCTTGTAGGCACATTTGCAGCAAGTATATGTGATTTCATCACTTTCGTTTCATCATTAAATGCATCTAGCATTTGATTTGCATATCGTTGCATCATTCAATTATTCTCACTTCGTTTGTATATTGATTGCTTCATGAATCAAAATAAGACAAATTCTCTTCGTTCTTCTGAAACGAAGTTATTTTCTCCCCTTAAGGGCGGGAAAATTGTCTTATCAAAATGACAATCCGCAAACCACGTGGTAAATATATCCCTAGTCAAGGGTTTTAAATATTGAATGATAGATGATGTTCAACATCAATGCCTAATCCGCAATGATGCTTCATTTCAGTATGTTGTGGCAGTGCAATAGGCACATAGATAACACAACCAAAAACTCGTAACTGTATAATGTCTGGCTGGTTCTCAAACACGAGTTGTACTGAGAAGTATTGATGGTTGTCAACAGGTCTCAACCAAATCAATAATGCATCATGCAAAATAGCATGTACCCATGTAAAACTTGGTAATTTCATTTTCATCAGCAGAACGCGGATAATCAATTTCATCCGCTTAATAAATACTTCTGCTAAACCATTTTTTTTAGTATGGACATAAGGAACTTCTGGTCCTTATTTAATAGTCTGTAGACTGAGACTCTTATGGCTTTTATTGCAATAAGTTGAGGCACTTTGGCGTCTTCAAACTTAAGGTACTCATCAAGGAACTTCATGTCCTAATCTTGAGGATCAAAGGACTTCATGCCCGATCTTTTTGTTTGATGGAACTTCAGGTCCAATCATTTTTATCTGATGAGGATCAAGAAACTGCAGGTTCTGATCTGATCAAGGAACTTTGGGTCTAGTTTGTACTCATCATAACAAAAAGAAGTACAATAAATAAATTAAAGCAATAGGCGGTAATTCCAGCCATAATGAATAAATTCCATTTAAGTAAATAAAGCTTGTGAAAGGGCTTTAATTCAGCACCATTCACATAAATCAAAACTTAAAGCGGTGGGCGGTAAAACCGTCCATGATAAACAAATTGCTTTAAAGTAAATAGAACTCGTGAAAGGGTTTTAAACTAACACCAATTCATATAAATAACAAGAAGTATCATACCTCCTTTTATTTATTATTTTTCTTTCTTTTGTCAGCACTTATTCAAACCTTATTATTGTTACTTTTCTTATTTCTGCAGCATGGTGCCATGCACCAACAGAAACCATTTATATTATATTGACCAAATGGTGTCATGCACCATTCAAATCCTTTTTATATATATTTTTCTTAGGTTGCAGTCAACATCCCTTTTTTTCTTCTGCACATGTGACTTGCCATTCCATCAATCCCCTTTTTTTATTATTTTTCTTCCTTCTCTGTCTCTACCAGTCTCGAAACACAAGGCCAGCTGGGTAGTTATGAAGGCTGCCCAAATTCAATTCAATCCAAAAGGCTACTAGAGACTGGCGTTGTTCTTGCATGACCCAGGGAACATGACATCGTTAAGCAAGAACCTTCCTACAGAGACATAGATGACAGTGGGGTTGACGAAGGCACAAGAGAGGGAGGCATGTGTGGATTCATTCTTGCCATCACCATCTCAAACAACCAAGTATTCATGGGAGTTCTCAAGATCCGTCGAAAACAACGTGATCTGGGTTTCCAAGTCTGATGAAATTCTTCTGGATCTCTGGAAACCAGTTGTTAGGTACGAGTTTTCTCATCTCGTGACGACTTCAGGTCGTAAATTTCAATTCTCACCAGAATTCAGTGGGGCGCTTCTGGCGCAGTGAGAGAGACGAAAAATGGACATACCTTTTATTATGTGAGATTTTAGATGACGGAGGTGAGAGGTGGATATTGCTTCACCGGATTTATGGTGCTGTGCTTTCCACTGACATGAGAGTTTTTCGTGCTGATAACGTGTTGTAAAATCGACGATGTGTGTACAGTGGAATAAATAAAACAAGACACAAAATTTACGAGGTTCCTCTACAGTCAGTGTGACTGGAGTACGTCCTCGGGCAGCAGTAGTGTTTTCATTATAATTTGGAATAATAGGAGTATAAAGATAACTCTATTTATTCCCTCATCTCCTCTTCCTCTCTTTCTTTTCCCTCATCTCTTTCTCTTTGTGCTCTGTATTGAAAGCATACGGAGTGCTCTATTTATAGAGCAACTTCAAGTACACATCTTTGACAATATAATCTTTCTTCATCTCCCAAGTCAAGATTAATTTTATGGGCATTGAAAATCTACCCAATGTCTTCAGTTTCTATGTGGGCATTCATTACCCACTAGACTTTTCAACACATACAAAGTTTTGCAGTGAGATGCTGATTGTGACAGAAGATAAAATGGTGGGTGATGAGAATGTGAATCCCGTATTGAGAAATTAAGAAACTTTACATACTTAATTTTATAGTGAAACTTCTTTCATAGTACTATCAGAGTTACATTCTCCACGTGTAGAGTCTAATGGTGAATGTGCTCATACGCCATCTAAAATATGTTGTCATAGAGAAACTTTGTATGGTAGGGTGCAAAGTTGAACATTTAACATGTTTGTGACTGTAATTCGATCAGGGAAATATTAATTTCTTCACACAGGGTTACAATCACAGGTTTTTTGTGTGCCGACTATGCTATTCGTCTTGGACTATAAATTGATTCACTCATAACGTACGCTGACATGTCGGATTATGCATAGAGTTTGTACCAAATTATTCAAACACAACATTTTTTTAGTACAATGTTATATTTTATACTAAAAGGAGGGAGGAGTTCGACTAAGCCACACAACGAATAACCTAATTTGGTATCGAATTCGCTATCCACGAGATTCGAACGTAAAATTTCTCACTTAAAAGCCTCTCTCAGTTCCATTTCTCTCTCTCTCTCTCTCTCTCTCTCTCTCTCTCTCTCTCTCTAGGGGTGGTTCGGTGTGGGATCGCAAATCCCAAACCGAAATTTCGATATTCCTAATTTTCATGATTCCTAAAATGTTTTCAGTATTTTGATATGGATCGGGGTTGGATTTTGGGTTGAAATTTTAGATTTTTTTTAATGTGGGCTAAAATTTGGGCTTTTGGCCTAAAGTTTTGATCCCTAATTTCATATCAATTGAAATTTAGGTTTTTTTACCCTCATATAAATTTGAAATTTCATACTAATTGAAATACCAATTCATTCATACAAGGTCAAATTGATGTTCCAAAGTTTCAAACTACTTAATTTCATACTTTTATTTTTAATATAGTCTACTATCAAACTATTTAAATTCAACATTCATAATGCATGCAACCAAAATAAATATATATATATATATATATATATATTCTCGATTCAGTACAAGATTCCTGAACAATTAAATATGTAATCTCGATTCCCATACTGAATTGTGATCGAGTTGGTATGGATCCTGAAAATATCAATCTTATCGATTTGAGAATTTTTCGGTATGGTATTGGTATATTTTTTGCTTGGTTTGAGATTTTTAGGAAAAATTTCCAGCCCTACTTCCATCTCTATTTCTTCTCTGGTCGTACCGCACCACACCACACCACACTACACCTCAACACAACATACCTCCATATTCATCTTCTCCAATGACTCAGACTCCCTCTCTTTGTTTCTTCTCGGCTGCGACTCCCTCTCTATGTTTCTTCCCGTCAATTTCCATAATAGCGTGGGAACTTCATGTTCCATTTCGAACTCCCATCGTCGACTTTCACCAAAAGACTTTCGCCGAACAAGCCTAGAAGTACGAAATTTTACCGTAACTCGGATTAATTTCATGTTTTTTTCGGAATGAACCACTTGATGATTTGGAAATCAAATTATGGTTTTTAACTAGAGGATTTTGAAATCGAATTAGGGGTTTTGATTTGGGGTTTCTTAAATCGAATTCGGGTTTACGATTTGGAGATTTTGAAATGGAGGGTTGTCAATCTGGGGATTTTAAAATCAAATTCAGGCTTTTAAATTTCAATTTGGGTTTAATTTGGTTTGTGTTTCTTGTTTGCAGTTTTCGGTAACCAATTTTCAGCTCGATTCCCGAACCAAAGCCAGCCCGAGTTGCATAAGAGATGTAAATGGAGTATTATTAGTTGTGAGTTATAGTTCAAATTAATAAAAATTATTATTAATTGTGAGTTATAATTCAAATTAATAAAAATTATGAAATAAGTTAATAAAATTTCAATTTAAGCAAAGCCGGCATAATCAAGCTAGTGATTTCTCTTATGCATATAACGTCTCTTATCTATATGCTCAACCTAGAAATTTTTTAATATGAATTTTTTTACCACAAACCAAGTTGGTATATATGTAGACAATATCGTCTTTTAGGGCCCTTTAAAATTGGGGGCACCGTGCAAGAGCACGTATTGCACATGTCCAAAACTGCCACTGGTCATAAGGTGCTACTGCAGTGTAGAGTTCAAGTCATTTATCCTTCCAATTTAAAAGTTATCATCTCCTGTTGGAGCGAAATTTTATGTCTCCTCCAGCAATGATATTGTACCCTTGTTGAGAAGCTATAACATCATCTTCAATTGCCATCAATGAGAGAACAAGGAGGGTGTCTAAAAGAAAACACTTTGATGCTTAAGTTAGTGAGTGTTTGATATAATGGCCGGAGAATTTAATATTCATTTCATACGTTATTCCATATCTCTTGTAAGTGAGATAATTGACCTTTTACATAAGCAATGAAGTCTTGTGCACCAAGTCTCACTCTCCTTTAGGCATTAGTGGCTCAATTACATGGGGAGTAATTTTTGGCTCCCGCATCTCCTTAATCTTTTTCACTTTTTCAATTACAAAGTAATATTACTACTCTAAGCTATGCAAATGAATGGAGAGCTTAAACTTAGAATGTAGGGTGTTGAAAGGAAAAACCTATCCATCAAAGCAATCTACTACTTCATATTCTTCTCATTGCTTAATAATGTGAACCTTCTATTTTTATGTCACTTTTAAATTAACTATTATCAAATCGTTCAATCATCTAATTGTTTTTCAATAGATAGACGAACTACATTTTCAGTTAAAACATTAAAATTAAGATAACGTTTATTCCATGGTTGAACGACTTCTTACTGGTTAATGTTTTGAAGAGCTAAGAGAAATTGATACACACTTTTGCCCTCCCAACTTCTTGTTGAAAATTCAAAACAAAATTAGATATATTTCCTTGCTAGGAGATTCAATTAAAAATAAAACAATCCCTTGTTAGTACGAATTAAGAATATAATTACGTATTATTCAAAATTGCACTCAAAAGCAAAAGAAAATGAAATCACAACTTATCATGCGTAATGGATTACGTAACTAATTTTTTTTTCTTTTTGTAAAACTATAAATTTGTTAGATTAGATGTTAAATTAAAGAACTAATATGTTTCGATTTCCCACCATAATGCAAGAGCAACACTCTTTTTCACCACTGTAGTAACCATAACCTGTCAATAAGTATTAAAGTTGAAGGAAGCGTCTGAGTTTGTAAGGGGGACGCCACACCAAATATAAAAAAGGAAAACTAATTAAAATAGCTTTAAAACTTTGAGTTTTAACCAAAAGTCACCTAATAACTTTTATTTAATGATAAGAACAAGAGATAAAAAACAAAAAAACACAAAAACTTATTCAACACAAAGCGCGTGTGCAAGCGAGCAGTGCGAAAGTAAGCATCTATCAAGTCAACAGAAAACCAATAGTGCAAAAGCAGCACCCAAATTACTTTTTAAATATTCCATCCAGAAGGAAAAGGTTCAGAAATAGAGAGAGACTATGAGGGTAGAGAGAAGAGAATGCCAACCAAATCCATTCAAACTGACATCAACAAACCCTAAAATTATTTAGAGAGAGAGAGAGAAATTTGAGATGAAAAAAATATATTGATGACATCTATACATGACTACCACATAGCCCTACACGTGGGGTAGCATCTCATCATCACCCCATGTTCAAATTATGAAATTCTTTATTAATTTTAACCCTAACCAGCTAAAACCTAAAAATACAAAATATTAGACTATGATCCTCTATGAAAGCACATTAGCTTTTCTGATCTCTTAACCATGTAAGAATATAAATATTATTGCCAGTGATTCATATGATAATGAGAAGAGAGCTTCAAATTTTGAACCTTTTAGTGTTCAGTTTATAAAATAGTCAGTGTTTAGTTTAAAAAACAATGATAGTGCTAGTGTTCCATTTTAAGAAATAGTTAGTGTTTAGTTTACGACATGGTGATAATACTAGTTTACAAAATAGTGATACTACTAGTGTTTGGTTTAAGAAATAGTCAGTGCTTAGTTTACGAAATAGTGATAGTACTATTACTTGGTTTAATAAATAGTCTATTTAGTTTACGAAATAGCGATAGTACTAGTGTTAGGTTTAAGAAATAATCAATGTTTAGTTTACAAGGTATTCTATTTAAGAAATAGTCAGTGTTTAGTTTACAAAATAGCAATAGTACTAGCGTTCAGTTTAAGAAATAGTTAGTGTTCAGTTTACAAAATAGTTTGTTCAGTTTAAGTAGTGACAATATTAGTGTTCCGTTTAAGAAATAGTCAATGTTTAGTGTAAGAAATATTGTTCAATTTAAGAAGTAGTCAATGTTCAGTTTAAGAAATAGTGTTCAAATTTAAGAAGTAATCAATGTTCTGTTTAAGAAATAGTGACAATATTAGTATTCATAAAACTGAATAATGAAATTTTTCTTTATTTTTTATCTTGTAATATTATTAGTTAGCTTGTTCTAAAAAAATTGAAAGAATAGTCAAATAAACAAATAATAAAATAAAAATAAAAAATAAATTGTTTGTGGAGTGAGGTGAAATGAGAGAGAAGAGTGGGGAGATGTAAAATCCCACATCGACTAGGGGAGTGATCCTTATATGTTTATTCTCATCCCTACCTAGCACGAGGTCTTTTGGAAGCTCACTGACTTTGGGTTCCGTAGGAACTCCGAAGTTAAGCAAGTAGCGCGCGAGAGCAATCTTATGACGGGTGACCTACTAGGAAGTTCTCATGTAAGTTCCCAGAAACAAAATCGTGAGGGTGTGGTAAGGGCCCAAAGCGGACAATATTATGCTACGGCGGAGGCGGGCCCAGGATGTGCTGGACCCTAGATCGGGATGTGACAATGCAACCGAAATCAGGGTGTGTTGGCCGTCACATGAGGGTGACGTAGCCATGTGCACAGTGCAGAAGAAAAAGATAATAATAAAAGTATGAATAAATAAAAATCAAATTACACACAGACTAGTTAACATAGAGTGCAAGTGTAAGAGTGAAAAACAATATTCAAAGCATAGAAAACCTAATGCAGTCCAGAGGAACAAACACTAACTAAACACACCCAGAAGTGGTCTTACACTGGTGATAATCTGTCAGATATGCCATAGATTCCTCGTAAGCCACCAAAGAGCAACTCAAACTAGAACCCAGAGGGGTGCAAAACAGAAAGTGTGAGTGGGCAAAAACAAAGATTTTCAAAATCATTTCATTAACAAAAGTTCTAACCCTTCGCCGTAAAACCTGTATAGTTTCCCAGAAAATAGAATATACACATATATCGAAAACATGCTCAGAAATATGCCATGTCGAATGCCTCCACATAAAATGTCAGTAAGCCAGGTAATGTCAATCAATGCAAATAAGATATTAGCCGGAGCCACCTAACATGACCTGTACGGCTGAATCTAGAGCTTAAATCCCCAACTCACTAACTATACCTGCACACAAATCGGAACCACCTAAAGTGGTATGTACGACAAGACTGGGTGTAAATAAATACGCTTAAGTGCTATGATCACGTGAAGACTGGGCAAATAATCGCGGGTCACCTACGAGTCGGAACCACCTATAGTGGTCTGTACGACAGGATTGTGCCCTACTCTGGGAGGGAGCACTAACACCGGGGGTGCAGGTTATGAGCTCTCTATGCATCACACACAACTACTAATTACAATCATAAACCATAATTTACCTGGCACTTACCTGTGCGTCCGCAGTACCAAACATACATATATGCAACTACTAATGCATAGATAAATAGGCAAACGTAATGCATGACATTTAAAACATATAAACATTCCATTTCATTTTCTAGGAAAAACCACAAGTATATAGGTATATACAGAAAACCAAAAGCCCACTCACTGGTATGTGGAAGGGTCGTAACCCCCTTGTCTTGAGTGACTGTGCTTGTCCTCGGGATATGTCTCACCTATATGCGAAACAACTATAAAAACGTTAATTTAAAGCACATAACCAAACTACTAGGTAATAACTTTTCATACAATGCTCAAATGAGGTGTGTGAATACACCAACATGATCTACTCAACCTCACGAACATCCCCATATTTTTAAAATAATTTTCTGACGTCACACGCGCCGGCCAAGGCACGGCCAGATGAGCCCTCCACGTGCAGCCATGTGCCAAGCACACTGATGGCGTCAGTTAATGCCATCAGGAATATTCCTTTAAACCCTAATAGATTTCGTTTAAACTGACTAACGGCGTTAGAATATTCTGTCCAAACTGACGGAATATTCCGTCTTCTTCTCCGGCGAAACGCTGGTTGCCAGAAAACTGAGAATTTTTCCAATCTTCGTTTCTCACTCGATTCTTCACCAATTTCTATGAAATTTGCACCAATGGAAAGTTGGAGATGAGTAGAACAACGTTATACTTGTTTGAAACCTCCAAGATCACAGGATCACACCAGAGAAATTTGAGGAAAACCGGCCAACTTTACAACTCACGATCCTAACGTCCAAATCCTTCCAACAAACCACCCCGAGCTTCATAAGGACGTCACTAAGCTTCCTACAAGCTTCAAATTCCCTGACAAACAACATTTCACGTGTGCATGAACAGTGACCAAAATCGTGGTTATCTAGTTCAACGTGAAATTAAAGGATTTCTTACCTGAAATTGGTATGGTTGGACTCGTATGGTCCTCATGAACACAAAGGTATAAATTCCACCTCGATTTGCAACGTTTTCATGGGTTTTGGGTCTTGTTTGTACTAAGAAATAAGAAGAAGAGAGAGAGAGAGCTCGTGGCACAGAGAGAGAGAGACACATGAGAAGATGATGGGGATAAGGTAAATGTGTGGGGCAAAAATGTCATTTCACACCTACGGTACGAATAATTCTGGATGGGTTGTCACAACCTACCCATCTTAATAAAATTTCATCCCAAAATTCAAAACAACTCAACTAGCTACTAGTAACCATAGAACAATCGAGGATACAAATCTCTCATTCGACCTTCCGTCTCCCAAATAGCCTCCTCCGCTGAGTGATTCCTCCACAAAACTTTCACTAAACTCACAGTCTTGTTCCTTTGAACCTTTTCGTTCCAATCCAGAATCATTACTGGTTCTTCATCATACGTCAAATCCGGATTAATTTCCAATGGTTGAGGAGGTATCACATGTGACGGATCCACAATGTAATGATGAAGCATGGACAGATGAAAAACATTATGCACTTTAGCCAGCTCAGAAGGCAACTCAAGCCTGTAAGCAACTTCACCAACTCGCTCGGTCACCCTCATGTGACGGCCAGCACGCCCTGATTTCGGTCGAGATGTGTCAGTTTGGTATCAGAGCCTAACCCTGGCTGTGGTGTGCCGACGAGGATGTCGGACCCCTAAGCGGGGTCCACATCAACCAGGGGAGTGACCCTTATATGTTTATTCTCATCCCTACCTAGCACGAGGCCTTTTGGGAGCTCACTGGTTTCGGGTTCCGCAGGAACTCCAAAGTTAAGCGAGTAGCACGCGAGAGCAATCCCATGATGGGTGACCTACTAGGAAGTTCTCGTGTGAGTTCCCAGAAACAAAACAGTGAGGGTGTGGTAGGGGCCCAAAGCAGACAATATCGTGTTACGGCGGAGGCGGGCTCGGGATGTGGTGGACCCCGGACAATATCGTGTAACGGTTAAATTTTGATCTATGATTTATATGATTATAGTGGCGCATTTCAAAGTTAAGCCCTTTATGAAAGTTGTGAAGTGTGTCATTACGAGCATTTATATATCTTTTCTATATTTTTCATACTTCTACATTAATTACAAATTTATTAAAGACTTTCCTTAAACAATAACCATAGGATAAATGAGAAGAGATTGCTAATGTAGAAAGCCTCACTGAAAATATCATCAATATAACTCTTGAAGACAATATTTCAAGCCAAAGTTCCAATACCATTTCCCATGGTGATTGATGAAAATTGAAGAGTCTGATTGTAAGAAAATGTGCTAGGTTCCAAACCTTGAAATATAACTCCCTTAATTTTGCAAATCTTTTGAACATTTGATATTTTGCAATGTTCTAATGTTTTTTTATTTATTATTATGCTCTTATTTTGGGTATGTAAATATGTAATACTTGAAAGACAAATGCGTTTTTATGTTTTGAATGTGATAATATGGTACGTATATACTTATTTAATATTATGTTTTTCATTTGATTATTTATTGGATAAAAATATATTTCTTAACGGGTAACTGGTCGGGTCATATTACCTGTTAATATTATTAGGTCGAGTCATTTTACCCGTTTATTTTAACAGATGTTACACGACACGACCCATTAAGATATCGGGTATGACACGAACACGAAAAACACGACACGAATGCCAGGTTTAATAATCCCCTTCAATTACTGTTTTTGTCGTTAAAAATTAGGTCACGTATCCTTTTTAGACCAATGATTAGCTTCAAAGAAAATGAGAGCAAAGAATAATCATATTTATGCATTCTAGTGTGAGCTAATATTCAACTATTCTCTTTTTATTAACAATTAATAATTGTTAACTTATTAATGCTTAGCTTTTTGAAAAATATTTTTTGAGTTTCAAAAGAAATTGAAGTTCGAGGCAGGTTCATGAACGGACTAGGATGATTCTAGACCTATCTTAAATTTTTATTTTTACACAGAAAGATTTACATTTTCAAAGCTTTTCCATATGCTCAGGACTGCAATTCGACGTTTTTACTTTATCTTTTTTCATCGGGTTTGATTTGAGATTGGTGGCTTCTATAGAGTTCAGGTAATCTGTTGCTTGGGAGCTTTAAGGAGGACTCTGGTCTTGGATCAGTTGAGGGAGAGAGGAAGAAAGAGAGGCTTGGGGTTTAGGTTTAAGTAGAGGATGATGATGACAACATCATACTAGACTCAAACAATGGGGATTGGTTGCTCACCACACAATAGAATAAATTTGTAAGATCATGATAGCGTTTCAGATTAAGACTTTTGGCTTTTCCTAGGTTAAAATTCTGGCTCCACCACTACTTGAAGTGCTTCATCCAGGAAGCACATAACTTGTTCTTCTTATTGTAGTCATTTCAAGTATTTTTCCTAAATAAATTTACATTTTTACAAAGAATTGGTTATAAAAAAAAAAAAATCTAAATGTGCTTTTAATAATTTAAAAGCACTTCCTAAAAGTTAGCATCACTACTCAAACAATTTTTGTTTATAAAAACAATTGTAGAAATAGCCGATAGAAGCTATTTGTTACTACTTTTCTATTAGCATTATTCTTCTTTGTAAATGACAATTATTAAATTTAAATGTTACTAACAGCGAGGTCAATAACAATTTATTATTGTTGGTCCATTTAGAAGATTAGTCTCAACGAATCGTTTGGAATTACTTTTAAGATAACTGAATGCGATTTTAGAGAAAATATTTTTAAGTTTCAAAAGCATTAAGTGCTTTTTCAGGACTCACTTGCATTTTTACTAAAAATTATAGTTCTAAAAATAATTTTATTAAAAGATTTTTTTTATTAGCACCCTACATAATGTTGAATACACCCCACATTAAAATTCAATATTAAATGACTTATATATCTAATATGCAATGACAATTTTAACCTCATAAAGTTAAATAAAAAATCTAAATACACCCCAAATCACAACTTTAACATGTATATCTTGCAGTTATTTTTCTTCAACTATCAAAACCAATCTCATCCTCTATTGTAGAACAAAACCTAAATCAATGGAACTACAAACACGTTGATCACAACTATAAAGGCTAGAGATATTAATCAATAGCCTCCTGATTTTCATTCACCATACCACTACAGCTTCATCTCCGTATGAAATCAACAAATCTGCCTTGGTTTGACGATTTTCATAAAGAGGACTCAGAACTTGTGGATTCTCATTATGGCGTTTCAAATTACACCCAAACAGGAAGGGAAGGAGAGGAGCGTCCAAGTCAAGCTACTCGCCTCTTTGGCAGCTACTCGCCTCTTTGGTTGTGATACCGAAAGCTCTCGCATATGCACATATGATTGGTTGTTTTGTACATACAATGAAATTCTTCAACCCAATGATTCATGGAGGCGTTCTATCAACCCCACATTCTTCTTCAATCCGGTTTCATTGAGTAAAAAATTTATAAAAGAAAAAACATGAAATATGTATTTGCACTTAAATGTGAACTGGAGTGTAGGTAAAAAAATACGGGATGTATGTTAAGAGTGTGGGGTGTGAGGGTATTAAAGAAAAGAATGTGGGGTGTATTAAGATAACTTTCAATTGAAAAAACAAATGTGGGGTGTATTCAACAATATTTGGGATGCTAATATAATAAGCCTTATTAATAAACACTTTCAACATTTTTAATTACTTCTAAACAAACCCTATAAATATATTCTATTGCATTCAAAATTCAAAACAAACGAAATATGTTAATTTTAGCGCACCCTCTAAATCCTTGTTCTTTATTATTTTGGTCAGGAGCAGATCCTCAATTATTGGAATAGCTCTATTTTTTTTTTTTTTTGGTTACCCTATGATCTTAATGTTTATTAAATTTTTTTGTTAACCGGAATCTTGGCAATATCATATGGAGTGCTTGCAGAATTTGTCACATATTAACAGTTCAAATTTTCATTTTCACTTGTAAGTAAGAGATTATAGGTTCAATTTTCGTTAAAAGTGATTTTGAACCACATTATTGCTAGCTCATTATGAGGCCAAGCTCACCCCCTCCCACTTAGTGTAGATAATATCATTTGTTCAAGCAAGTAGAATGCAAATATGGGTAAAGAATAATCTTTCAAGGTTTACAACACCTACAAGGACTCTGATCACGTATAAATACTCCTCTTCTTGCACATTCAAAAGTGTGTTGCCACTACAACGCTAACTACTTGTTTGAGTCTAATACATTCATCAGGGTGACTGAATTGAGCATCTGATGGTCCAGAGTCAGTGCAACGGTGGTGCCTTTTATCATACTGAGGTCGAGTAGGATTCAAAGAGTAGAACTCTGCGTTTATCAGGATGAGATCGACTTACTCGTATTTAAGTAAAACTTGCCCAATAGGGTAATAAAAGTGGCAAACCCAAAAAAGTAAAATTATATGTGATCAAATGCACACAAACAACTACAAACTCACATCATTAAAAATAGTCTTCCTAGACAAGCTCTCGTGCATGCAAAAGACTTTATTTATTTATTTATTTTTCAATCACGGCACCTTACACGTGACATACATAATCCAATATTAATTTTCACAATTTGTACTTGTCAATGATAACTTTATTACAGAAGCAGATATCTCTTACCATTTTATACATGTGTTCATTGAAAACAATTAATGATTAAGACAATATCCTGAACAATGCTAGGAACATAAATCATGTGATAAATTATCAGCAATGACAAATAAAAAATATCTTATGGTTGAGTGATGTAAGATTTAAATACAATTAAATATGCCACTCATTAGGCGAGAAAGAAGTTGGAACAAAGAAAGATGCCAGTCAAAAGTATAGTTGTTTAAGGTCTTTTTTGTTAAGTTTTGATTTTTTTTTTTTATAGGTATTTTTTGGTCCAATTATTTTTTGTGAAACTTTGAGACACAAAAGTGGGATTCTGGCTTTTTAATATTAGAGATTAAAGATTAAACATGCTCTCCTAACGAAGCCCCCAAAACTTAAATCAAATCAAAGCCTATGGCCTTCCATGGTAGGTTGGAAAAAGTGAGTATGATACTAATATAAGATCATACTCTTATAGTAAGCCGAAAAATTTGAATGCGCTACAAGTAGACCTGGCATTCGTGTCGTGTTGCCCGTGTTCGTGTCGTTTTCGTGTCATACCCGATATCTTAACGGGTCGTGTCGTGTAACACCCGTTAAAATAAACGGGTAAAATGACCCGACCCGAAATCGACCCGATAATATTAACGGGTAATATGACCCGACCCGTTACCTGTTAAGAAAAATATATTTTAAACTAATAAATAATTAAATAAAAAAACATAATACTTTTTTGTGTGAAAAAAAGGTTGCAGTTGCACGCCCAAACTAATAACCCTAAACGGTCGTTGGACCCCATTTCAAAATTGGGCCATATAATTGAACAAAAAAGTACAGTACAGAGCGAGAGAGAGAGAGAGACTAGAGAAAGAAAGGGATTAGATTTATTATTTAGGGCTGCTGGGCATTTGCATTTGGGCAGTGGGCTGGCAGCCTGGGCTCTGGGCTCTCAAAGTCAGTGGGCTGGCTTTGTTAGTGGCTTTTATTTATTTTTATTTTTTTTTGTTTGAAGTCTTTAATAGTTTTTTAATTAATGTAGAAGTATAAAAACTATAGAAAAAATATATAAACGCTCGTAATAACAAGCTTTACAACTTTCGTGAAGAGCTTAACTTTGAAATTCGCCACTATAATCATATAAATCATAGATTAAAATTTAACCGTTGATTGTTGTTTACATTTACGCTTCATTGTTCTCATCAAATTTTGTTTTTTCAGATTTTTTTTTTTTGAAAACATGATCTATTAGAGGATGCCAAAAAATGAACGATTTGGATCGTTGATATTATGTTCAGAGTTTTATGGTTAGTGAAAATATTGCTTGATGTTTATAAAGTTTCTACAAACTATATGACATCGACTCATATTTCAATTAACCGTAAATATCGAAACATGATATTAAAGATCTAAACCGCTCATCTTCTTACATCCACCAGATGATCATGTTTTCAAAAAAGAAAATTAAAAAAATGAAATTCAGTAACAAGAATAAGGCGTAAATGACAATCAACGGTTAAATATAAATTTAAGGTTTATGGATTATAGTGTTGAATTTCGAAGCTGACCTCTTCATGAAAGTTGTAAAGCTTGTCATTATGAGTGATTGTATATTTTTTTTACATTTTTTACACTTCTACAATAATTATTATTAACTTTATTAATTTTTTCCTCAAATAAAAAATATTATTTATGAGGATTTGGGTCACTAGAGAAAGGGATTAGATTTATTATTTAGGGCTGCTGGGCATTTGCATTTGGGCAGTGGGCTGGCAGCCTGGGCCCTGAGCTCTCAAAGTCAGTGGGCTGGCTTTGTCAGTGGCTTTTATTTATTTATTTTGTTTTAAGTTTTTAATAGTTTTTTAATTAATGTAGAAGTATAAAAAATATAGAAAAAATATATAAACGCTCGTAATAACAAGCGTTACAACTTTCGTGAAGAGCTTAACTTTGAAATTCGCCACTATAATCATATAAATCATAGATTAAAATTTAACCGTTGATTGTTGTTTACATTTACGCTTCATTTTTCTCATCAAATTTTGTTTTTTCAGATTTTTTTTTTTTTGAAAACATGATCTATTAGAGGATGCCAAAAGATGAACGGTTTGGATCGTTGATATTATGTTCAGAGTTTTATGGTTAGTGAAAATATTGCTTGATGTTTATAAAGTTTCTACAAACTATATGACATCGACTCATATTTCAATTAACTGTAAATATCGAAACATGATATTAAAGATCTAAACCGCTCATCTTCTTACATCCGCCAGATGATCATGTTTTCAAAAAAGAAAATTAAAAAAATGAAATTCAGTAACAAGAATAAGGCGTAAATGACAATCAACGGTTAAATATAAATTTAAGGTTTATGGATTATAGTGTTGGATTTCGAAGCTGACCCCTTCATGAAAGTTGTAAAGCTTGTCATTATGAGTGATTGTATATTTTTTTTACATTTTTTACACTTCTACAATAATTATTATTAACTTTATTAATTTTTCCCTAAAATAAAAAACATTATTTATGAGGATTTGGGTCACTAGAGAAAGGGATTAGATTTATTATTTAGGGCTGCTGGGCATTTGCATTTGGGCAGTGGGCTGGCAGCCTGGGCCCTGGGCTCTCAAAATCAGTGGGCTGGCTTTGTTAGTGGCTTTTATTTATTTTTATTTTTTTTGTTTGAAGTCATTAATTGTTTTTTAATTAATGTAGAAGTATAAAAAATATAGAAAAAATATATAAACGCTCGTAATAACAAGCTTTACAACTTTCGTGAAGAGCTTAACTTTGAAATTCGCCACTATAATCATATAAATCATAGATTAAAATTTAACCGTTGATTGTTGTTTACATTTACGCTTCATTTTTCTCATCAAATTTTGTTTTTTCAGATTTTTTTTTTTTAAAACATGATCTATTAGAGGATGCCAAAAGATGAACGGTTTGGATCGTTGATATTATGTTCAGAGTTTTATGGTTAGTGAAAATATTGCTTGATGTTTATAAAGTTTTTACAAACTATATGACATCGACTCATATTTCAATTAACCGTAAATATCGAAACATGATATTAAAGATCTAAACCACTCATCTTCTTACATCCGCCAGATGATCATGTTTTCAAAAAAGAAAATTAAAAAAATGAAATTCAGTAACAAGAATAAGGCGTAAATGACAATCAACGGTTAAATATAAATTTAAGGTTTATGGATTATAGTGTTGGATTTCGAAGCTGACCCCTTCATGAAAGTTGTAAAGCTTGTCATTATGAGTGATTGTATATTTTTTTTACATTTTTTACACTTCTACAATAATTATTATGAACTTTATTAATTTTTCCCTCAAATAAAAAACATTATTTATGAGGATTTGGATGATTTTAAAAATCTAAACGATAATGTAAGTGTAACCATTATATACTGGTAGAGGAATAATGATGAATCACAAGTGTTTATATATTCTTTGACATTTTTCATACTTGTATGTATGTCTTCTTAATTTATTTTAATTTTGGACAACAACATATTAAATAAAATTTATTATCCTAAACTTTTCAAGGGTATTGACTATTGAGGTGGGCCTGGCTCACGGACCTTTTGGTAGCATGGTTTAAGGCTTTAAGCCTTTTAGTTTTAGGGAAACATATTTGATTTTATAAGTTGGACTCTCTCTCTCTCTCTCCCTAAAATCAAATGTGCATGGTTTTATAAAATCAAATGAAGCAGCATGACTCCTAAGTCCTAACCCTTTGGCCTTTGCTTGACAACCTATGGGCTATGGGTCAGAATTTCCTCCTTCAAGGAAGGAGAGCTCCCATATGATATCCTAGTATTGATAATAATTAATAAGGAACTCTCATAATAAAAATAAATAATGACAAAATTTTTGTTTTTTTTTAACTTAAATAGAATAATAATACAAAACTATATATTTAATATAGAATATATTGTACATATAATATATTAATAGGGCTATTGTATTTTATAATAAATCTTTTAGTAATTAAACTTTAAAATTATCAAAATCATTTTTTTCTTAACGGGTCGAAACAGGTTACCCACGTGTTACCCGCGTGTATACCCGTTAACAACCCGTTATTAACGGGTTCTTAACGGGTCACCCGATAATGACCCGATAAGTTATCGTGTTGACCCGAAACCCGTTATTTTCGTGTCGTTTTCGTGTCGTGTCATCGTGTCGTGTCAGAAACTGCCGGGTCTAGCTACAAGTATATTAAACTCATGAGTTTAATAACATCAATAACTTAACTTACACTAGTATAGCAATAATATTATAAGTACTAAATTTAAGTTGTCTGATTCTTATATATACAAGTATAAAACCCACTTAAACTAATGTAATATTGTAGTTCGCCATTTTCTTCGGAGTGGCATATTAGACAGATTTGGATTCCATCCAAATAGTACTTGATGAAAACTGACTGCACGATATACGATTAACGATTATGATGTAAAGATTTTTAGATCCTTACCATTTGGATCCAGATGGGATCCTCACGAAGTGGGGCCAAAGAGTACTTGCCTTGTCCTCTCACTCCATAGTCAAACCTCCCATTCTCCGCGTTCCTTCTTATCTTGCCCCCATCTTTAAAGAAAAAAAAAAACGAAAACGAAAACGAAATCAAATATATTTTATTTTTTATTATAAATCACTCTTTTTTAGATAAAAAAATGTTATGATTATAAAGATAAGATCCACATATATTGATGAACCCAAATCTATTAACGAGGTAGTACAAATAATAATATAAATATATGATAAATATAGCATTACTCTTTCACGATTATAACGATTACCAAGTTCTTAAAATGTGGATTCCATTTGCACCTAAAGAGAAAAAGATTTCATCGACTCTCCCCCAATCTCACTCTGACATTCAGTCATTCACTAACAACGGCAACAAAAATATCACGGAGGATATACGAAAGCAGGCCGGAATTGTTCAGTTTAATCGCCAAGGGGATGCGCCCGTGCGCTTTCTGAAAAATCGTGAGCCAAAATTGAAGCAAAATAATAGCTAGACAAGTTCAGTTCTTGATCAAAGACCATGCAAATTTCGGCTCTCATTTTCGGCCATATATAATCTCTCTTCGCATCTCCTTCGTAATGAGTACGAGGAGTCAAATGAGAGCGGAAACCTGCATGGTCAAAAAATTTCAACAGACATCATCTTCATCGTTTGTACCTATATCGTCGAAAATGTTCTCTGTAGAACGGGGTCTGTAAAATTTCAAGTACTTCATAGCAGAATTGTTGAAACAGGATTAAGCTGAGACTGAAATATGGCTTGGACTGGTATATTAACTCCCACTACTATAGAACAAGTAATAGGATTCCAGCGGCATTAACGAAAGTACGACAAGAATTTGGCCCATAAGTTTGGATTCGGATGACCAAACTAGTTCAAAACTGCCAGAATCAGCTGCACAAGCTGTGCTTTCTGGGGGTTTAGATTCTTCACTTCGAAAACGATATTATCCACAAGCCTACACAATTTTTTTCCTTGTCATCTCCAATTGACACATTAACAACAGAATTTCTCAACGGAGCTACCACAAAAGTGAAATGATGCCTAGACATGTAGAATAATCGAAAAGATACACAATGCGGAACTAATATGGTAATGACATTGCATGTTTAGGAAGTTGATACAATTCTAA
The DNA here is from genome assembly GCF_019419815.1 of Pyrus x bretschneideri. NCBI lineage: Eukaryota > Viridiplantae > Streptophyta > Magnoliopsida > Rosales > Rosaceae > Pyrus > Pyrus x bretschneideri. The sequence continues at coordinate 125,317 of NW_025999805.1, read as the reverse complement.
CATGACTACCTCAAAGAGAAAAGTAATATGCAACTACAACGATATAAAATAATGTCAAAAGAGGAACTCTTTATCTCTATTCTTCAACTTGAGATCCAAGGGCAGAAATTGCTTACAATTGCTTACAACATACACAAAAGAAATGAATTTCTGGAAAGGGTCAAAATGCATTCGATAAACGTAATCCTGCAGTCATTCACCCTCTACAAAATGAACGTGAACCTTTGTATTCTCTTTCACATGTTCTTCGAAGAAATTCAACACCTGACGTGGAAAAGTACGTTTAGTACATTTTAAAGGCCAACAAAAAAAGTTCAAACACAGGAAGATAGCAAAATATACAAGAAAGGTACATATTTGACACCCCCCAACATAAACCATGATAAAAACAATAAGTTTGCTTGCAATAAGTTTGCTTGCAATGAAAATTTCATCCCAAAATTCAAAACAACTCAACTAGCTACTAGTAACCATAGAACAACCGAGGATACAAATCTCTCATTCGACCTTCCGTCTCCCAAATAGCCTCCTCCGCTGAGTGATTCCTCCACAAAACTTTCACTAAACTCACAGTCTTGTTCCTCTGAACCTTTTCCTTCCAATCCAGAATCGTTACTGGTTCTTCATCATACGTCAAATCCGAATTAATTTCCAATGGTTGAGGAGGTATCACATGTGACGGATCCACAACGTAATGATAAAGCATGGACACATGAAAAACATTATGCACTTTAGCCAGCTCAGAAGGCAACTCAAGCCTGTAAGCAACTTCACCAACTCGCTCGGTCACCCTCATGTGACGGCCAGCACGCCCTGATTTCGGTCGAGATGTGTCAGTTTGGTATCAGAGCCTAACCCTGGCTGTGGTGTGCTGACAAGGATGTCGGACCCCTAAGCGGGGTCCACATCGACCAGGGGAGTGACCCTTATATGTTTATTCTCATCCCTACCTAGCACGAGGCCTTTTGGGAGCTCACTGGTTTCGGGTTCCGCAGGAACTCCAAAGTTAAGCGAGTAGCACGCGATAGCAATCCCATGACGGGTGACCTACTAGGAAGTTCTCGTGTGAGTTCCTAGAAACAAAACAGTGAGGGTGTGGTAAGGGCCCAAAGCGGACAATATCGTGTAACGGCGGAGGCGGGCTCGGGATGTGGTGGACCCCGGACAATATCGTGTAACGGTTAAATTTTGATCTATGATTTATATGATTATAGTGGCGCATTTCAAAGTTAAGCCCTTTATGAAAGTTGTGAAGTGTGTCATTACGAGCATTTATATATCTTTTCTATATTTTTCATACTTCTACATTAATTACAAATTTATTAAAGACTTTCCTTAAACAATAGCCATAGGATAAATGAGAAGAGATTGCTAATGTAGAAAGCCTCACTGAAAATATCATCAATATAACTCTTGAAGACAATATTTCAAGCCAAAGTTCCAATACCATTTCCCATGGTGATTGATGAAAATTGAAGAGTCTGATTGTAAGAAAATGTGCTAGGTTCCAAACCTTGAAATATAACTCCCTTAATTTTGCAAATCTTTTGAACATTTGATATTTTGCAATGTTCTAATGTTTTTTTATTTATTATTATGCTCTTATTTTGGGTATGTAAATATGTAATACTTGAAAGGCAAATGCGTTTTTATGTTTTGAATGTGATAATATGGTATGTTTTGAATGTGATAATATGGTACGTATATACTTATTTAATATTATGTTTTTCATTTGATTATTTATTGGATAAAAATATATTTCTTAACGGGTAACTGGTCGGGTCATATTACCTGTTAATATTATTAGGTCGAGTCATTTTACCCGTTTATTTTAACAGATGTTACACGACACGACCCATTAAGATATCGGGTATGACACGAACACGAGAAACACGACACGAATGCCAGGTCTAATAATCCCCTTCAATTACTGTTTTTGTCGTTAAAAATTAGGTCACGTATCCTTTTTAGACCAATGATTAGCTTCAAAGAAAATAAGAGCAAAGAATAATCATATTTATGCATTCTAGTGTGAGCTAATATTCAACTATTCTCTTTTTATTAACAATTAATAATTGTTAACTTATTAATGCTTAGCTTTTTGAAAAATATTTTTTGAGTTTCAAAAGAAATTGAAGTTCGAGGCAGGTTCATGAAGGGACTAGGATGATTCTAGACCTATCTTAAATTTTTATTTTTACACAGAAAGATTTACATTTTCAAAGCTTTTCCATATACTCAGGACTGCAATTCGACGTTTTTACTTTATCTCTTTTCATCGGGTTTGATTTGAGATTGGTGGCTTCTATAGAGTTCAGGTAATCTGTTGCTTAGGAGCTTTAAGGAGGACTCTGGTCTTGGATCAGTTGAGGGAGAGAGGAAGAAAGAGAGGCTTGGGGTTTAGGTTTAAGTAGAGGATGATGATGACAACATCATACTAGACTCAAACAATGGGGATTGGTTGCTCACCACACAACAGAATAAATTTGTAAGATCATGATAGCGTTTCAGATTAAGACTTTTGGCTTTTCCTAGGTTAAAATTCTGGCTCCACCACTGCTTGAAGTGCTTCATCCAGGAAGTACATAACTTGTTCTTCTTATTGTAGTCATTTCAAGTACTTTTCCTAAATAAATTTACATTTTTACAAAGAATTGGTTATAAAAAAAAAAATCTAAATGTGCTTTTAATAATTTAAAAGAACTTCCTAAAAGTTAGCATCACTACTCAAACAATTTTTGTTTATAAAAACAATTGTAGAAATAGCCGATAGAAGCTATTTGTAACTACTTTTCTATTAGCATTATTCTTCTTTGTAAATGACAATTATTAAATTTAAATGTTACTAACAGCGAGGTCGATAACAATTTATTATTGTTGGTCCATTTAGAAGATTAGTCTCAACGAATCGTTTGGAATTACTTTTAAGATAACTAAATGCGATTTTAGAGAAAATATTTTTAAGTTTCAAAAGCATTAAGTGCTTTTTCAAGACTCACTTGCATTTTTACTAAAAATTATAGTTCTAAAAATAATTTTATTAAAAGATTTTTTTTATTAGCACCCTACATAATGTTGAATACATCCCACATTAAAATTCAATATTAAATGACTTATATATCTAATATGCAATGACAATTTTAACCTCATAAAGTTAAATAAAAAATCTAAATACACCTCAAATCACAACTTTAACATGTATATCTTGCAGTTATTTTTCTTCAACTATCAAAACCAATCTCATCCTCTATTGTAGAACAAAACCTAAATCAATGGAACTGCAAACACGTTGATCACAACTATAAAGGCTAGAGATATTAATCAATAGCCTCCTGATTTTCATTCACCATACCACTACAGCTTCATCTCCGTATGAAATCAACAAATCTGCCTTGTTTTGACGATTTTCATAGAGAGGACTCAGAACTTGTGGATTCTCGTTATGACGTTTCAAATTACACCCAAACAGGAAGGGAAGGAGAGGAGCGTCCAAGTCAAGCTACTCGCCTCTTTGGCAGCTACTCGCCTCTTTGGTTGTGATATCGAAAGCTCTCGCAGATGCACATATGATTGGTTGTTTTGTACATACAATGAAATTCTTCAACCCAATGATTCATGGAGGCGTTCTATCAACCCCACATTCTTCTTCAATCCGGTTTCATTGAGTAAAAAATTTATAAAAGAAAAAACATGAAATATGTATTTGCACTTAAATGTGAACTGGAGTGTAGGTAAAAAAATACGGGGTGTATGTTGAGAGTGTGGGGTGTGAGGGTATTAAATAAAAGAATGTGGGGTTTATTAAGATAACTTTCAATTGAAAAAACAAATGTGGGGTGTATTCAACAATATTTGGGATGCTAATATAATAAGCCTTATTAATAAACACTTTCAACATTTTTAATTACTTCTAAACAAACCCTATAAATATATTCTATTGCATTCAAAATTCAAAACAAACGAAATATGTTAATTTTAGCGCACCCTCTAAATCCTTGTTCTTTATTATTTTGGTCAGGAGCAGATCCTCAATTATTGGAATAGCTCTATTTTTTTTGTTTTTTTGGTTACCCTATGATCTTAATGTTTATTAAATTTTTTTGTTAACCGGAATCTTGGCAATATCACATGGAGTGCTTGCAGAATTTGTCACATATTAACAGTTCAAATTTTCATTTTCACTTGTAAGTAAGAGGTTATAGGTTCAATTTTCGTCAAAAGTGAATTTGAACCACATTATTGCTAGCTCATTATGAGGCCAAGCTCACCCCCTCCCACTTAGTGTAGATAATATCATTTATTCAAGCAAGTAGAATGCAAATATGGGTAAAGAATAATCTTTCAAGGTTTACAACACCTACAAGGACTCTGATCACGTATAAATACTCCTCTTCTTGCACATTCAAAAGTGCGTTGCCACTACAACGCTAACTACTTGTTTGAGTCTAATACATTCATCAGGGTGACTGAATTGAGCATCTGATGGTCCAGAGTCAGTGCAACGGTGGTGCCTTTTATCATACTGAGGTCGAGTAGGATTCAAAGAGTAGAACTCTGCGTTTATCAGGATGAGATCGACTTACTCGTATTTAAGTAAAACTTGCCCAATAGGGTAATAAAAGTGGCAAACCCAAAAAAGTAAAATTATATGTGATCAAATGCACACAAACAACTACAAACTCACGTCATTAAAAATAGTCTTCCTAGACAAGCTCTCGTGCATGCAAAAGATTTTATTTATTTATTTTTCAATCACGGCACCTTACACGTGACATACATAATCCAATATTAATTTTCACAATTTGTACTTGTCAATGATAACTTTATTACAGAAGCAGATATCTCTTACCATTTTATACATGTGTTCATTGAAAACAATTAATGATTAAGACAATATCCTGAACAATGCTAGGAACATAAATCATGTGATAAATTATCAGTAATGACAAATAAAAAATATCTTATGGTTGAGTGATGTAAGATTTAAATACAATTAAATATGCCACTCATTAGGCGAGAAAGAAGTTGGAACAAAGAAAGATGCCAGTCAAAAGTATAGTTGTTTAAGGTCTTTTTTGGTCCAATAATTTTTTTGTTAAGTTTTGAATTTTTTTTTTATAGGTATTTTTTGGTCCAATTATTTTTTGTGAAACTTTGAGACACAAAAGTGGGATTCTGGCTTTTTAATATTAGAGATCAAAGATTAAACATGCTCTCCTAACGAAGCCCCCAAAACTTAAATCAAATCAAAGCCTATGGCCTTCCATGGTAGGTTGGAAAAAGTGAGTATGATACTAATATAAGATCATACTCTTATAGTAAGCCGAAAAATTTGAATGCGCTACAAGTATATTAAACTCATGAGTTTAATAACATCAATAACTTAACTTACACTAGTATAGCAATAATATTATAAGTACTAAATTTAAGTTGTTTGATTCTTATATATACAAGTATAAAACCCACTTAAACTAATGTAATATTGTAGTTCGCCATTTTCTTCGGAGTAGCATATTAGACGGATTTGGATTTCATCCAAATAGTACTTGATGAAAACTGACTGCACGATATACGATTAACGATTAGGATATAAAGATTTTTAGATCCTTACCATTTGGATCCAGATGGGATCCTCACGAAGTGGGGCCAAAGAGTACTTGCCTTGTCCTCTCACTCCATAGTCAAACCTCCCATTCTCCGCGTTCCTTCTTATCTTGCCCCCATCTTTAAAGAAAAAAAAAAACGAAAACGAAAACGAAATCAAATATATTTTATTTTTTATTATAAATCACTCTTTTTTAGATAAAAAAATGTTATGATTATAAAGATAAGATCCACATATATTGATGAACCCAAATCTATTAGCGAGGTAGTACAAATAATAATATAAATATATGATAAATATAGCATTACTCTTTCACGATTATAACGATTACCAAGTTCTTAAAATGTGGATTCCATTTGCACCTAAAGAGAAAAAGATTTCATCGACTCTCCCCCAATCTCACTCTGACATTCAGTCATTCACTAACAACGGCAACAAAAATATCACGGAGGATATACGAAAGCAGGCCGGAATTGTTCAGTTTAATCGCCAAGGGGATGCGCCCGTGCGCTTTCTGAAAAATCGTGAGCCAAAATTGAAGCAAAATAATAGCTAGACAAGTTCAGTTCTTGATCAAAGACCATGCAAATTTCGGCTCTCATTTTCGGCCATATATAATCTCTCTTCGCATCTCCTTCGTAATGAGTACGAGGAGTCAAATGAGAGCGGAAACCTGCATGGTCAAAAAATTTCAACAGACATCATCTTCATCGTTTGTACCTATATCGTCGAAAATGTTCTCTGTAGAACGGGGTCTGTAAAATTTCAAGTACTTCATAGCAGAATTGTTGAAACAGGATTAAGCTGAGACTGAAATATGGCTTGGACTGGTATATTAACTCCCACTACTATAGAACAAGTAATAGGATTCCAGCGGCATTAACGAAAGTACGACAAGAATTTGGCCCATAAGTTTGGATTCGGATGACCAAACTAGTTCAAAACTGCCAGAATCAGCTGCACAAGCTGTGCTTTCTGGGGGTTTAGATTCTTCACTTCGAAAACGATATTATCCACAAGCCTACACAATTTTTTTCCTTGTCATCTCCAATTGACACATTAACAACAGAATTTCTCAACGGAGCTACCACAAAAGTGAAATGATGCCTAGACATGTAGAATAATCGAAAAGATACACAATGCGGAACTAATATGGTAATGACATTGCATGTTTAGGAAGTTGATACAATTCTAACATGACTACCTCAAAGAGAAAAGTAATATGCAACTACAACGATATAAAATAATGTCAAAAGAGGAACTCTTTATCTCTATTCTTCAACTTGAGATCCAAGGGCAGAAATTGCTTACAATTGCTTACAACATACACAAAAGAAATGAATTTCTGGAAAGGGTCAAAATGCATTCGATAAACGTAATCCTGCAGTCATTCACCCTCTACAAAATGAACGTGAACCTTTGTATTCTCTTTCACATGTTCTTCGAAGAAATTCAACACCTGACGTGGAAAAGTACGTTTAGTACATTTTAAAGGCCAACAAAAAAAGTTCAAACACAGGAAGATAGCAAAATATACAAGAAAGGTACATATTTGACACCCCCCAACATAAACCATGATAAAAACAATAAGTTTGCTTGCAATGAAAACAGCAGGATGACACGCATCAAGGATATGAATCACAACGAATGTGGTAATCGAAAATTGTAAAAGCAAGCATGAAATGAACATAGTCATCAAAAATCAAATTAACGCAGGAAAATATAAATGAAGCAGGAACCGTTAAATTGTAAGCCATACAAGAACACGAACATCTACCTTAACAGAATGAGCAAGTAAAACAGAGCTACAGCACTAAAAATAGTTACATCAGTTTATTACTCCCAAAGCTTGACCAGAAACAGGTCATGTGAAAACTATTAAAACCCTCCACCATAATTGAAAAAAGTGAAAGGAAGTAGATCCATTCCAGTATAGAATTGATAAAGGTGCTAACTTTCTTTGGATGAACATTGGTTAAAAAAAAAACACAAAGAAAAAGATTTTTATCGACTTACATATATGAACCTGCATTCCAACTTTAATCATTTATGTATAATATTTCTATTCAAACGTGAGGGATGATAATGTACTAGAAGGAAGCAAACCTTCAGAAGCTGATAAATAAAAATACCTAAGCTGCTGCCCTGCTTCTTCACAGTTTGACCTCCACATCAACTCCAGCAGGAAGGTCAAGTTGCATTAAGGAATCTATTGTTTGTGCAGTTGGGTATAGAATATCAATGAGGCGTTGGTGGGTACGAATCTCAAAATGGAACCTTGCATCCTTGTGGACATGGGGAGATTTGAGAACACAGTAGATTCGCTTTTTAGTTGGCAAGGGTACAGGACCCATTGTTTTCGCATTCGTGTTCCTAGCAGCATCCATTATCTGCTTGCAGGAATCTTCTATCAATGGCACAAAGTAAGACCTCAGTTTAATCCTGATTTTCTGCTTGGGTGAGGCCTGAAAACAGAAACACCTTTAGATAATCAGAATACATGTGAAGCTGTTAAAACAATTGTGGGAAACAAATTAATAAATTAGACCTTTCTTCTTTAAGTTTGACAATTTAAAGTATGATTTGACAAATCAAGACTAGCACTGACAGCAGTAATCTAGCTGGTCCTCAGCCACTTAGTTACTTTCTGCCATTCCAAATTGTCCCAGATACATGAGTAATAAATCATTTTAGCCAAATAGCCCCAGGCCACGATGAACCCCGTGTTCATCAAATCAATAGGGAATCAAATATGGGGATCCATTTGCCACTAGCCAACGTTCTTACTATGTTGGAGGCTGTTGAAAGGTTACGAATTGGTAAATGTCCCTCCACAATCTTACTGTTTTATACATTAATTAAACAGCAGAATCTGCATACCCTTTTCATAACTAAAAGAGGTTCAATCCCGGGTCAGGATTAAATAAAAATTGTAAGAAATAGGACAAAGCTCTACCATCTGTGATGGCACAGTTAACAGACTTTGGAAAAGATCATTACAAAAATACAGATCTGAAGCATAAAGCACCAAGTACTCAAAAGTTCAATCAGGAACCTAGGTCATACCAGACAACAAGAAAGTCATAGACCACTCAAACAAAAGATCAAGGTAAAATTAAACAATTGGTTGTTTTGCATTTACATTTGACATACCAGCGCCAACGACAAATCTAGTCCGAGGTTTTGCATTTACGCATGGGTAGATACCCCCCAATAACTTAATAAAAAGATTTGACACTAAGCTTCTAAGTGTCTAACTTGACATCAATATACCATATCTTCATTCTGCATCACTTCATCCAATTGGACTAGATTTAATATTACACCAAAACTCCACTAATGGAAGAATATATTCACACCTCAGTGAACTTGCAAACCCTTAATAGATCGAAGTAACGAACTTAAGTTAAATTTCCAAAAATTAATCAAAATAAAAATGTTAAGTCAATCTTCCTCAGTTCAAATTATAAAACTATTAAAATTCCACAATTCAGATTTTCCCCCTTCTATGAAACATTAATACGTCAGTAATAATATACCTTATCTCCATCTCCACCAATACTGAGTGATGAAGTACTCGGGGTCTCAGAACTTCCAACCTTAAACACACGCAGATAACAAACATTTAAGAAATGGGAAAAAAATTGCAGAAATATAACTGCATAAAAATTAAGCAAATTAAAACAAAAACCCACTACTACAATATCAACATTTTAAAACAGAAATAAAAAATTAGGGAAAATTATTCTCCTTTTCCCACATTTTCTCAGCAGTCAAAACACAGCATTGGCAAATTGTAAATTAAAAGAAAAATGAAACAAAAACAAATGGGCAAGAAAAATAAACCTCGAGGGTTTCTGGAGGTGGGATTAGGGTTTCCTGGGACTCCAAGACTTCAGGAGCGGCAAAAACCCTAGTGGATGACTGTGAGGGTCTTGAAGCTCTGAGCTTTAAGGCATTGTTGGCCGAGGGCAAAGCGAAAGAAGAAAGCTTTGGCTTGGAAGTCGGAAATGCAGAAGAATTGGAGAGAGGAAGTGAAGGAATTAGGATTGAAGACATGGAAGAAACTGCCATTGAAATGGAACTCGGTCTCCCTCTCTCTTTTTCCCTCCGTGTAAAGAAGAAGGGCTCTGCTTTGCTCACTCTGCCAGTAGATTGTAGAATTATCCAAAATATTTTTATTTTTTTGTTTTTGTTTTTATCTTGGTTTGTAGTTTGGGCTGTCTAAAAATTGGAAGTCCAAGCCCACTTGTACTGATTGTAGGATTGGGCCGATTACCCATTTATATCATTGGTGTTTTTGTGAAATTGAATACATAAATATAAGGGGTAAATATAGGAATATTATTTTAGATTCGTTTGTAACTGTTTCCTTTCAGTAAAACCGCTTCTATTAGAAGCAAATTGAAATTGTTTAAAATTGCAAAATACTTCCTCAAAAAAAGCACATGGTTTTTTGAAAAAACACTTGAAGTGCTTTGTAAAAAAAGCACACAACTTTTTTCAAGAAGCATTTCAAAGTAATTTTTTCCACCTATAAGCACTTCTACTTTTTTTCTGACAAAACATGGTTAGAAACACTTCAGGTGATTTAAAAGTGCTTGTTTTTTTAAAAGCACTTCCAAACATCCCATTTTACGCACCAACTTTTTTTATTTAAAAGGAAGTTGCTATTAGCAATGATAAAAGGAGATAATTAAGCTATAGAATGGTCCAACATGACATCAATAATATCTTAGTTAACTTCTACATTAAAACATGGGATTTGACTCCGATGCTACATTATACTGAGTGTAATAGATAATAAATGTATTGTAGAAACAATATCTCCACTACGAGAAAGCCACATATGTGTATACCTTTAGATTCTTATACGTTTTTCTTGTAATAATTTTGTATCACATGTTTCACAATTGTCTAAATCAAGATATCAAAACATTTACAATTGTCTCTTGTGTGCTCTCTTTCTGTTACAGACGTGACAAAGTTGCCAATTGAAATCGATTAAAGCAGTAGAGAGATTTTTTGGATCATCAGCCCACGTGCATGCTTGACAAAGTTACGAAATAACTCATCACTTCTAACAAGTAACCACCATCCTACTCCAATTGACTCAAAACTAGCAACACTCGTCAGTCGTCAGTGAGTGAAATTTTTTTTTTTCATTGTACTCGGAACATGGATTGATATACCACGTGTTATGATACAAGTGGAGAGATACTTGAAAAAAAAAAATTGCCATTCACTTGTATTATGACCTGTGGTATACCTACCCATGTTCGAGAAAGACTGAAATCTCTTGAGTGAATGACTGTGTGAATTAGAGGGACAACGACAATTGTAGAAACTCAAGAACATTGAGAGAATTTGTTGTACTGGACACTCCTCTTCATTTCATTACACACTTTAATTACAATGTATCTTTGTGATGTGAGAATTATACGCACACAAATTAAACCCTCTTTTTATCAATTGTAGTGAAGAATGTAAGTAGGGATCGTTCTGGACCGGGGATTAGGAGGGATTGTTAATCACTTGAAAACTGACTCAAATACGTAAAAACAAGTTTAAAACACTATACTAGACTCAAAGAATGCAAAACTAAACTTAAAAACACCAAAACAAACCAAAAGACTCAAAACAGCACCAAAACACTCAAAACTGCCTTAAAAACACAATCTGGGCAGTTTTGAACACTAGACACAACTTTGGACGAAAATTGGTTTTAACTTGACCTAAGACACTTAAAAACACAAACTAAAGTGATTTCTAACTACTATGACTCAACAAAGTAAAGGGGGATTGGTTTTGGACGAATTTAAAAACAAAACAAACTTTTTGAATTAGAACAGATTGTAAAAACGAATTTGATGGAATTGAATGGATGGGAAGCTAGCTAAGGGGTTCATCTCCACACATGTTATACTTGCACACAAAACGATTTCTAATTGCTTTTCAATAAACCATGAATTCTCAACGCCCCAGATTAACCGTGAATTGCACTAATTAACCCTCAGATTTTCCTAACGTTATTGAATTGGATGATTGCATACGACAACCCAAAACATTCCCCACAAGTCCCCTACATGATTGCATAATAGAGATACAAGCAAGAATCATTAAGTTCTATGAAAACCATAAGCATTGACGAAGCACTTGTTACTATGATTGCATGAAACTTATGCCAAGAATTTACTTAACGCGATTGAGATCATCAACCTTTACTACTTGTGAATATAATTCCATAACAATTAGGTGAAATTTCCTTATATCCTAGCATCCAATTTATGCATGATAATTAAGCGTGCACTCTCAACCAACACATACAAATCAATGTAATTCACATAGATAAGTAAATTGAATTCACAACTTATGAAACGCAATTAGAAGTAATCAAATCATATTGCAAGCATAAACATGTGTTTCGAATCCCCCCCCTAGCCAAGGGGGGGGGGTTTAGTTTCTCATACGCACAAAACAAAGAGAATTGAAATTAAACATTGAAATCAAAGGAAAAGAAACACCTAGAAATTCCAGCGACGCGAACTCGAATTGCATGAACTTCTGAGCTTCCTTCTCCTCCTCCTTGGTGCGGCAAAGGTCTAGGGACAGGTTTAGGGCCTTAGGTGTATGGATGCATGGTTATGGAGGGATGTAGTAGTGTTTAGGGGAAGGGGATGGTGCGGCAAGGCTTAAAACTAAGGAGAAAGGTGTTTGGTGGTTGCGGCAAGGGTGTGGAGAGGGTTGGACGAATTTCTGGAATGAATGAATGTGTATGAGAGGTGGTGGTCTGATCTAGGGGTTAATATGAGTATATATAGGCACTTAAAACCCTAGGGTAATCAGATATGGACTTGAATAACCCAAATCCACCAGGAAATAGGCTTAGAAATTAGAAATAAAAAGTGATAATGCTTCCTAGGTGCGGCAGGTAAGGAGATAAGGTGATAAGGCTTCTAGAATGCCTTGCAAGGCAAGGGAAATCAGCTTTCTAGAAGGGATAGGTGCGGCACTAAAGGATAGGGCAGATTAGGGCTTCTAGAAACCCTCTAATGCAAGGAAACTCACTGCAAGGATGGATAAGGTTTCTAGAACAAGGATAAGGTATCCTAAATGGATAAAGTGCCCTAAATGGATAAGGACTCCTCATTGCACTTGGAAACTTTGCCTATTTGGATTAGGAAACCTTGTCTTGGTCATTCCTTCTTCATCTTGGACTCCTTTTCCTTCTTGGACTTGGAAAACTTCTTTGTTGCTTCACTTGAGACCATTTGGATTTTGACTTTCCTTCATCAAGTAGGAAACCTTATTTGAGTAGGAATCTTCATTCTTCTAGGAATCCATCTTCAACTAGGAATCCCTCGTTGATTAGGAATCCTTCTTCAATTAAGAATCCTTTGTGGACTAGGATTTCATCTTTTAATTAGGCGCTTTCCTACTTCGACTAGGAAACCTTGTTCAAGTAGGAAACACCATCTTCAAATCTTCAATTTCGTCCATCCTCTTGGCTCCAAGCATATGATGTCCATTCCAAGCTCTAATTTGCTCCAAAAGGCTCCAAAATGCATCCTTTTGCATACTTTGCCCTTTAAACCTGAAAACACATAGAACTAGCTTAAAAGACTACTTTACTACGGAAAAACACTATAAATGCACAAGAACACGCTAAACTAAGGTGCGTAAATATGCTCCTATCACTTTGGTGCATATAGCTTTGTACCAATCATTACAATTACAAAAATACCCTTAACCGATCCAACTAATTACAAGGTCAATTTAACAAACTAATTTTTACAGTTACACAATGAAAATAACTAATTTTAGTCTCTTTACACCCCTTAAGCTGAACTTGGTAGCATCAAAAGGTCCAAGAGATAGCTTGGATTGTAGATACAAAAACTTGTGTTTAGAGAAGGACTTGGTATGAATGTCAGCTAACTAATCTACACTGTAGACATATTGGACTTTAATGAGATTGGTAAGAACTAATTCTCTGATGTAATGATAATCTATTTCAACATGCTTAGTCTTGCATGGAAAACAGGATTAGAAGCAAGTGATATGGCAGAAATATGGTCACACTAGACTTTTGGAACTGTAGACAGAGAAAGGCCAATATCTTTAAAAACTTTGCATATCCAAGTATGTTCTATGTACAATGTGAGCTAAAGAACGATACTCCGCCTCTGTGGAAGATCTAGCAACAGTTGGTTGCTTCTTAGCACCAACTAATGTGATTAGAACCTAAAAAGTGCAATATCCACTAGTAGATCTTCTGTCAAAAGTACATCCTGCCCAATCTGCATCAGAATATGTAGCGAGATTAATAACACCTTTCTTGAACCTCAAACCATCTGTAATTGACCCTTTAAGAAACCTTAGGATTCTTTTAGCAGCTTGGAGGTGAAGTTCCGTTAGAGCATGCATGAATTGGCAGACTTGATTGACAACAAATGATAAGTCAGGTCTGGTCCAAGTTAGATATTGTAAGGCTCTAACAATTGATATGTAGTCAGTAGCATTAGAAAAGAGTGGACTAGTGTGATCAAGCTTTTGAGTACTCAATGGAGTTGAACATGGTTTTGCACCTTCCATGTTAGTCTTTTTAAGCAAATTAAGAAGATTCTTGCTTTGATGAAGAAAAATACCTTCTGAAGATCTTAGAACCTTAAAACCCAAGAAATATTACAGAAGGCCTAAGTCTTTGACATGGAAGACTTTACTTGATTTTTGAATGAAATGTTGACAGAGAGGAGGATTAGGTCCTGTTACCAATATGTCATCTACATACACCAAAACAATAACTGCAATAGAGGCTTTGAGAACAAATAGTGAGGCATCAGAGGTAGATTGTGGGAATCCAAAAGATTGCAGAGCTTGAAAAAGCTTGCCAAACCAAGCTTTGTGAGCTTGTTTGAACCCATAAGTGACTTTCTGAGCTTGCACACATGATTATGAAGGTTTGAATAACAGAAACCAGGTGGTTAATGCATAAAAACATCCTCTTTGAGATCTCTATGTAGGAAAACATTGCTGATGTCTAACTGGTTAAGAAACCAATTGTATTGGATTGCCAACCAGAGAAGAATTCTGATTGTCATTGGCTTTGCAACTGGACTAAAGGTTTCTTAAAATCCCAGACCTTCTTGTTGATGGAAGCCCTTAGCTACAAGCCTTGCTTTATACTCGTCAAATGAACCATCATGATTTTTCTTGATCTTGAATACCCATTTACATCCAATTATATTTTGAGTATGGCTTCAAGGGACCAGTGTCCAAGTGCATGTAGATTGCAAGGCATTAAACTCAGCTTGCATAACAAATCTCCAATAAGTGCTTTGAAGCTTGAAGATAGGTGTTGGGAACAAAATCCACAAAACATGTAATGGATGTTTGGTAGCTGAGTAAGCTTTGGGCTTATAAATGCCTGGCTTTGACCTTGTAACCATTGGATAAGCATCAGTAGTAGCAGGGAGTAAAGTGGAAGCTTATGTATTGGATTGAAGGTGGAAGCTTCTATATTGGATTGAAGTGGAACCAATGTGGAAGTTGTAATTGTAGGCAATGTACTTGAACTGGATGTAAAAGACAATTGTGATGAGGAATTTAAAACTATGTGGAAAAACAGTAGTTGGAATGGAGAATGCCAAATCAATATTGGGATTCATTGGGGATGTACCATGTTGAGACTTAGCTTCTGGAACAAGAGCTAAAGATAGTATGAAATGGAAATTGATTTTCATAAAAAAAAACCACATGCCTTGATATATAAATCCTTTGTGCAGTAGGATCAAGGCAGTTATAGCCTTTATGGTAAAGGCTATATCCTAGAAAACACAATGTTTTCTTTTACTCTCCAATTTTGATATAGTGTAGGTTTAAGCTAGGTAAAACGACCACAACCAAACACTTTAAGTCTTGAGTAGTCTGGATAGGTATGAAAGAGTAGTTCCAAAGGCGACTTAAGCAATCCTCCAATAGGTAATCTGTTGATCAAATAAATGGTAGTGGAGAAAGCTTCTACCCAATATAGATGTGGTACTTGAGATGCAAGTAAGAGAGTTTGAGATGTCTCAACTAAATGTTTGTGTTTTCTTTGGACGCGGTCATTTTGCTCAAGAGTGTGAGGATAATTAAATTGCTGCATAATGCCATGAGTTTTAAGAAAATACTTCAAAACATTGCTAGTGAATTCACCTCCTGAATTAGATCGTACAACCTTTATTTTATTTCCAAGAGTGTTTTCAACATAATATTTGAACTCCATAAACATTGAATACACTGCAGACTTAGACTATAAAGGAAAAAACCAACTATATTTGTTGTAATCATTAATTATAAGCAAATAACACTTGTAACCACTCACTAAAACAATAGGTGAGGGTCCCAGACACAAAAATGCAACAACTTTAGACATTTGGAAAATGCAGACTTGGTAGGACCAAATGGTATGATTCTTTGCCATAGCACAGACTTAATAGAAGAAGTCTACAATAGTTGTACCCTTAATATAAACTTTATTAGAAGAAAGTACCTTCCGAATGATAGCAGAAGAGGAGAGACCAAGCCTATGATGCCACACCCTTGCAATAGCAGTAACACTTATTAAAGCAGAGTGACAAGATTAACAAGCTTTACATGTTGCAGAAGAACCTTGAAGAGGAAAGAAACCATCTCTAACTTGTCCCGCAAAAGCATATTCCCCGTAGAATGATCCTTGACAGAGGATCCATTAATATTAAGGGTTTATGAACAATCATTATCTTTAATAAATTGAAATGCAGAAAGAAGATTATGTTGCATTTGAGGCATATGAAGTACATTGTGCAAATTAAAAGAATTGGAAGGAGTAGGTAAAAAAAGGAGAAACCAACATGATCTATAGACAGACCTTTACCATCTCCAATATACACTTTTTCTTCACCATGATAAGGAACAAGAGATGAATGTTTGAGATGTCATTGGTAATGTGGGAGGTAGCACCATAATCAATGAGCCAGGACTGAGTAGGCTTAGAGGTGTAGTGAGCATATATAGCTGCAAATTTGGCAAGAGTAATTTTGCCAGAGATCAACCACAAATCTGACATGGAATTTTGTGGCCGGAAGAAGATCAACCACGACAACCTTGATTGTTGCCACGATTAAAACCTGAATTGTAGTTTTGACCACGATAATTGCCACAATTACCTTAATAATTGCCACAATAATGTTTCCTTCCTCGATTGTTCGAATTAAATCGTAAAAAGTTCTTAATGGTTGAGCACCATGATTTTCTTGATTTTAAGTAGCAAATGCGTGTGTTGGTATAGGAAGTAATGGTGGTTGCGATTACACAGAGAATGCATGTAAAGGTTTTGTAGGTTTAGAAGAAGCAACTTTCTTGTGATGAGTAAAGCTCCTTGGTTAGTAATAACCATGTAATTCATCCAAAGAAGTAAAGGAGAGCCAGACCATAATGAAGTCAATGAGTGACTCAAATTCATCAGAGTCCAGCAAGAGTAGCAGCTATAAGATCATGATATGGAATTGTGGCTCCAGCTACAGTGAGAGAGTCAGAAATTTCCTTGGTTTGTTGAAGATAATCAGACATTGACAAAGATCATTTGAATATTCTGAAGACAAAAACGCAATTGATGGATGTGTGCATCAGAAACACCACCAAAACATTGCTCAAGTTAGTCCATAGATCGTGAGATGATGAAACTCCAATGGTGAAAGGAATCACTTCTTCTGAGAGAGTCAAATTGAACCAGATCAAAAGATTATGACATTTTCATACCAGAGCTTAAACGCCGGATTCAAAGAACAATCATGCAAGAATGGCGACAGACATGTCTTAGTGTTGTCAATAAGACCAAGAAGTTTGTAACGCCTGAGAATCGGCGCAAAGATAACATGTTATGGCAAGTAGTTAGAACACTTGAACTTGAATAGACCCATGCTTCCAATGTTCTGAAACGTAATAGATGTGTACGATTGGGATGGATTAGGATTTGAGGAAGAGGAATTAGGGTTTGGAATTGGTACCGACTCAATTGGAGAAGATGAGTTTGAGGGAGAAGCCAATGTAATTCAAGATTATCGAATAGAGAAATCAAGATTAGAGAAGAACAAGAAATCATGTGAAAAATCAAAGATCAGCGAAAGAAAATCTTAGAATCGAAGAAGCCGTATTGGTGATGGATACCATATAGAAACTCAAGAACATTGAGAGAATTTGTTGTACTGAATATTCCTATTCATTTCATTACACTTTAATTACAATATATCTTTGCTATATATAGCTTTGTACCAATCATGACAATTACATAAATACCCTTATCTGATCTAATTAATAAACTCAATGAAACTAACTAACTTTAGTATCTTTAACATTGAAGACTTTCGAGGCCAATTGTCATTTATTTTGCATGCGTACAACTTGAAGGCCTACGGTCACAATGGAACTAAGGCAAGTAAAAGTGATTCGGTATGGGAACAAAGAATTGTTAAAGTACAATAGATTAAGTAGATGAGCACCACTTTCTTGGGAAACTCATTCTAGCACAAATTTTATATCACACCTTAGTGCATATGGTTCAATACTCATGTCTCACACGCCCGAATATAATGTTAACGAGTTACAGTTGTGTCAATGATAAGTGTTGAATCATTCAACAAATATTTTAGTTTTGGTTATTCAGACCAAAAATAAAAAATTAAAAAAAAGATAAATAGAAAAAGATACGGAGGTGTGCAAAATGAACACACTTTTACAAACTGTAGTATGTGCATGACAACTTGAATCAAAATTCCAATAAGAGTCGATCAAGAATCTTTCTAAACCTATTTTAACATCATTTTGTTAGAATTTTGAGCAATATGATATGGCGAAGTTTTCATCTTTCTCAACTTAGATTTGGAAACAATAAAAAAGACACGTATGACTATTACAAGGAAGATAGTAATCATACAAGTAGCCATATACTCGAAAATGATCCCTTAGATGCTATTGAATTGTGACGCACGGAGTTCTACACTTATAAGGGATGAGGCAAAGGTGCTAGTCATTCGTAAGATGAAAAACACATTTTCCTTTAAAACTACTTTAGCAACGTATTTATTGGTGGGTGGTATCAATACAAGAGTTTCTAAATTTGGTATTTATTTGGTACGATAAATGCAACTTACAAGTTCCCATAAATTGTTTAAATATCAACAATCACATAGCTATTTATTATTTCGCACAAATATTACGTATTTGCAAATTAATTGATTGACTAGTTTATTACAATAGAGTTGCGAAAACTGTGAATTGAACTTGCGCGCATGTCATGTTAGTGACTATCATTGCGTGAAAAAGAGATGACAAGCAGGAAAAAGAATGCGACTATCCTTAATTGTTATGCTATAAATAGACAAACATATTTCTCGAGCATTATTATTCCTACTATATCAAAATGAAAATCTGACGTAAGAGATTAAATTTGTCAAGAAGTGAAGAATTGTTGAAGTACAATAGATTAAGCAAATGAGCACCCATTTCTTGGTAAACTCATTTTAGCACAAATATTATATTGCAACCTAGTGCATATGGCACAATACTCATTTCCTATACGCCTGAATATAACGTTAACGATCTGCAGTTGTGTCCATGATAAGTGTTGAATCATTCAAGAAATATTTTAGTTTTGGTTATTCAGACCAAAAAAAAAAAAGGATAAAAAAAATGCGGAGGTGTGCAAAATGAACACACTTTTACAAACTGTAGTATGTGCATAACAACTTGAATCAAAATTCCAATAAGAGTCGATCAAGAGTCTTTCATAAACGTTTCATAATTGTTTTGTAAGAATTTTCAGCAATATGATATGGCGAAGTTTCCATCTTTCTCAACTTAGATCCACAAACAATAAAGAAGGCACGTATGACTGTTACAAGGAAGATCGTGATCCTACTAGTTGCCAAATACTCGACAATGGTTTTGCACGTGC
The DNA here is from genome assembly GCF_019419815.1 of Pyrus x bretschneideri. Classification (NCBI taxonomy): domain Eukaryota; kingdom Viridiplantae; phylum Streptophyta; class Magnoliopsida; order Rosales; family Rosaceae; genus Pyrus; species Pyrus x bretschneideri. The sequence goes on along the minus strand of NW_025999805.1, from coordinate 105,737 downwards.
CTAAGTCAAGAAATATAATTATCTAAAAAGATAAGCATGACATAACAATATGTGGTGTAGCTGCAATATCGGAACGTAATGCACATATAAGGGCCAAACAAATATAAAACTGATCTATATTACTTATGATGATTCACGAAGTTTTCTAAATTAGCGTGGTAGTTGTTTTTTTGCTACTGTTCATTCCTTATTGATGAAGAAAATGGTTTACAACACAAAGCAAGAAAGTGAACTTGTAATAAGGCATCAAATCAAATATATCAAAATTTTATTTTATCTCATGAAACATCCCACAAATTCATTAGCCCCAGAGAAGTTCAGTTCTTTGTTTAAGATAAAGAAGATGGAGGTGAGGCAAAATTTACAATTATACAATGATCTCGGTCAACCCTGGCTTGAATGGTCGTTTTGTTCTCGGTGTGTTCATAAGTAAATGTGCTATTCACGAAAACATTATGGCACGGATCCCCAACACCACAAGAGCCTGGCAACTACCGTCACCAATTTTCTTCCCTTTGAAAATATAGTTGTACACGTCGAATGCATACTTTATGTTGAAATGTTTTTTGCACTCAACCACGGCCGGTGAGTCATCCAAATGTGCCAACGTTGGAAGTGCGCAACTCGTCAAAAGCAAAATGGCCAAAATTGGAAACATGTTTAGTCCAGCCATAATGGTGGAAAGAATGCGTAACCTTTGATTATCTCAGAAAAAGATCCCTTAGATGTTGTTGAACTTTGATGCAAGGAGTTGTACACTTATAAGCGTTGAGGGAAAGATGCGAGTCATTTGCAAGATGCAAAATGCATTTTTCTTTAAAACGACTTTAGAAACGTATTTATTTCTCTGACGTATCAAATACGAGAGTTTCTAAATTTGGTATTTATTTGGTATGATAACCATAACATACAAGTTCCCATAAATTGTTTAAATATTAACAATCACATAGCTATTTATTATTTCTCACAAATATTACTTATTTGCAAATTAATTGATTGACTAGTTTATCACAATAGAATTGCGAAAATTGTGAACTGAACTTGTACAATTGTCATGTTAGTGACTATCATTGCCCGAAAAAGGGACGACAAGCAGGAAAAAGAACGTTACTAGCCTTATTTGTTTTGCTGTAAATGGACAAACGCATTTGTCGAGCATTATTATTCCTACTATATCAAAATATAAACGTGACATAAGTGACTAAATTTGTTAAGAAGCGAAGAATCGTTGAAGTACAGTAGATTAAGAAAATGAGCATCCCTTTCTTGGTAAATTGATTTTAGTACAAATACAATATCGCACCCTAGTGCATAAGGCACAATACTCATGTCCCACACGCCTGAATATAATGTTAATGACCTGAAGTCGTGTCTTTGATAAGTGTCAAATCATTCAACAAATATTTTAGTTTTGGTTATTCAGACAAAAATAAAAAAGATAAAAATAAAAGATGCAAATGTGTGCAAAATGAAAATGCTTTTACAAACTGTAGTTTGTGTATAACAACTTGAATCAAAATTCTAATAAGAGTGGATCAAGAGTCTTTCATAATCCTATGTCAACATCATTTTGAAATAATTTTGAGCAATATGATATGGCAATGTTTCCATCTTTTTAAACTTTGATCTGGAAACAATAAAGAAGGCACGTATGATTGTTACAATGAAGATCGCGATCATTCAAGTGGCCATATACTCAACAACAGTTTTGCACATGCCTGAGTTTGGTCGAGTAATATAATTATCTAAAAATATGCGGTGTAGCTGGAATACCGGAAAGTAATGCACATATAGTGGCCGAACAAATATAAAACTGATCTATATTACTTATGATGTTTCACGAAGTTTTCTAAATTAGAGTGGTAGTTATTTTATTGCTATTGTTCATTCCTCATTCATGAAGAAAATGGTTTGCAACTCAAAGCAACAAAGTGAAGTTGTAATAAGGCATCAAATCAAATATATCAAATTGTATTCTAACTCATGAAACGTCCCACAAATTTATTAGCCCTAGAGAAGTTCAATTCTCTGTTGAAGATAGAGAAGGTGGTGGGACGGAATATACAATTATACAATGATTAAATACTCGATCAGCCCTGGCTTGAATGGTAGTTTTGTTCCTGGTGTGTTCATAAGTAAAAGTGTTGTTCACGAAAATATTATGTCATGGTCTACCCAATGCCACAAGAGCCAGGCAACTGCCGTCACCAATTTTCTTCCCTTTGAAAATATAGTTGTACAAGTCGAATGCATACTTTATGCTAAAATATTTTTTGCACTCAACCACGCCCGGCAAGTTATCCAAATGCACCAACGTTGGAAGTGTGCAACTCGCCAAAGCAAAATGACCAAAATTGGAAACATTTTTAGTCCGGCCATAGTGGTGGAAATAATGCGTAACTTTTCATATTCTCAGAAACCGATCCCTTAGATGCTATTGAACTTTGACACAAGGAGTTCTACACTTTTAAGGAATAAGGCAAAGGTGCGAGTCATTCGTAAGATGAAAAACGCATTTTCCTTGAAAACTACTTTAGCAACGTATTTATTGCTGTGAGGTATCAAATACGAGAGTTTCTAAATTTGTTATTTATTTGGTACGAGAAACGTAACTTATAGGTTCCCATAAATTGTTTAAATATCAACAATCACATAGCTATTTATTATTTCTCACAAATATTACTTATTTGCAAATTAATTGATTGACTAGTTTGTTACAAAAGAGTTGCGAAAACCTTTAATTGAACTTTCGCGCTTGTTGTGTTAGTGACTATCATTGTGTGAAAAAGGGATGATAAGCAGGAAAAAGAACGCGACTAGGCTTATTTGTTCTGTTGTAAATGGACTAACTCATTTTCGAGCATTAATATGCCTATTATATCAAAATGAAAATGTGACATAAGAGATTAAATTTGTTAAGAAGCGAAGACTTGTGGAAGTTGAATAGATTAAGAAAATGAGCACCCCTTTCTGGTTAAACTAATTTTGGCACAAATATAATATCGCACCCTCGTGCATATGGCATAATACTCATGTCCCACATGGCTGAATAGAATGTTAACGACATGAAGTTGTGTCCTTGATAAGTGTCGAATCAATCAACAAATATTTTAGTTCTGATTATTCAGACGAAAAAAAAAAAAAAAGATGCGGAGGTGTGCAAAATGAACACACTTTTTCAAACTCTAATATATTCATAACAACTTGAATCAAAATTCTAATGAAAGTGGGTCAAGAGTCTTTCATAAGATGAAAAACGCATTTTCCTTTAAAACTACTTTAGCAACATATTTGTTTTTGCGAGGTATGAAATGCGAGAGTTTCTAAATTTGGTATTTATTTGGTACAATAAACGCAACTTACAAGTTCCCATAAATTGTTTAAATATCAACAATCACATAAATATTTATTATTTCGCACAAATATTACTTATTTGCAACTTAATTGATTGACTAGTTTATCAAAATAGAGTTGCAAAAACTGTGAACTGAACTTGCGCGCTTGTCATGTTAGTGACTTTCATTGCGTGAAAAAGAGAGGACAAGGCGGAAAAAAACACGCCTGGCCTTAATTGTTCAGTCGTAAATACGCAAACGCATATCTCGAGCATTATTTTTCCAACTACATCAAAATGAAAACGTGAAGTAAGAGATTAAATTTGTTAAGAAGCAAAAAATAGTTGAAGTACAATAGAGTAAGAAAATGAGCACCCTTTTCTAGTAAACTGATTTTCGAACAAATATAAGATTGCACACTAGTGCAAATGGCACAATACAGATGTCCCACACGCCTGAATATAATGTTAACGACTTGAAGTCAAGTCCTTGATAGGTGTCGAATCATTCAACAAATATGTCGTGTCCTTGATAGGTGTCGATTCATGCAACAAATGTTTTAGTTTTGATTATTCAGACAAAAAAAAGAAAAATAAATAAAAGATGCGGAGGTGTGCAAAATGAATACACTTTTTCAAACTGTAGTATGTGTATAACAACTTGAATCAAAATTCTAATAAAAGTGGGTCAAGAGTCTTTCATAAACCTATTTCAAGATCGTTTTGTAAAAATTTTGAGCAATACGATATGGCGAAGTTTCCATCTTTCTCAGCGTAGATCCAAGGCACGTATGACTGTTACAAGGAATATCGTGATCCTACGAGTAGCCATATACTCAATAGTTTTGCACATGCCTGAGTTTGGTAGAGCAATATAATTATCCAAAAAAATAAGCATGACATATCAATAAGCGGTGTAGCTGCAATATCGGAATGTAATGCATATATAAGGGCTGAACAATTATAAAACTGATCTATAATACTTATGATGTTTCACGAAGTTTTTTATATTAGCGTGGTAGTTATTTTTTTGCTATTGTTCATTCCTCATTGATGAAGAAAATGGTTTACAACTCAAGGCAACAAAGTGAAGTTGTAATAAGGCATGAAATCAAATATATCAAAAAAAAAAAGACGCAGAGGTGTGCAAAATGAACACACTTTTTCAAACTATAGCATGTACATAAGAACTTGAATCTAAATTCTAATAAAAGTGGAAGAGTCTATCATAAACCTATTTCAACACCGTTTTGTAAAAATTTTGAGCAATAGGATATGGCGAACTTTCCATCTTTTTGAACTTTGATCTAGAAACAATAAAGAAGGCACGTATGACTGTTACAAGGAAGATCATGATCCTACGAGTACCCATATACTCGACAATAGTTTTGCACATGCCTGAGTTTGGTCGAGCAATATAATTATGTAAAATGATAAACATGACATATCAATATGCGGTGCAGCTGCAATATCGGAACATAATGCACATATAAGGCCAAACAAATATAAAACCAATCTATATTACTTACGAAGATTCACGGAGTTTTCTAAATTAGCGTGGTAGTTGTTTTTTTTCTATTCTTCATTCCTTATTGATGGAGAAAATGGTTTACAACACAAAGCAAGAAAGTCAACTTGTAATAAGGTATCAAATCAAATATATCAAAATTTTATTTTATCTCATGAAGCATCCCACAAATTTATTAAATACTCGATTAGGCAGAATTTACAATTATACAATGATTAAATACTCGGTCAGCCCTGGCTTGAATGGCTATTCTATTCCCAGTGTGTTCATAAGTAAATGTGCTATTCACGAAAACATTATGGCACAGTCTCCCCAATGCCACAAGAGCCTGGCAACTACCGTCACCAGTTTTCTTCCCTTTGAAAATATAGTTGTACACGTCGAATGCATACTTTATGTTGAAATGATTTTTGCACTCAACCACGGCCGGCAAGTCATCCAAATGTGCCAATGTTGGAACTGCACAACTCTCCAAAAGCATAATGGCCAAAATTGGAAACATGTTTAGTTCGGCCGTAATGGTGGAAAGAATGCGTAACTTTTGATTATCTCAGAAAACGATCCCTTAGATGTTGTTGAACATTGACGCAAGGAGTTCTACACTTATAAGCGTTAGGGGAAAGGTGCGAGTTATTTGTTAGATGAAAAATGCATTTTCCTTTAAAACTGCTTGAGCAACGTATTTATTTCTGTAAGGAATCAAATACGAGAGTTTCTAAATTTGGTATTTATTTGGTACGATAACCATAACATACAAGTTCCCATAAATTGTTTAAATATCAACAATCACGTAGTTATTTATTATTTCTCACAAATATTACTTATTTGCAAATTAATTGATTGACTAGTTTATCACAATAGAGTTGTAAAAACCGTGAACTGAACTTGTACGCTTGTCGTGTTAGTGACTATCATTGCCCGAAAAAGGGACGATAAGTAGGAAAAAGAACACGACTAGCCTTATTTGTTTTGCCGTAAATGGACAAATGCATTTGTCGAGCATTATTATTCCTACTATATCAAAATATAAACGTGACGTCAGTGATTAAATTTGTTAAGAAGTGAAGAATCGTTGAAGTACAATAGATTAAGAAAATGAGCACCCTTTTCTTGGTAAACTGATTTTAGCACAAATATAATATTGCACCCTAGTGCATAAGGCACAATACTCATGTCCCACACGCCTAAATATAATGTTAACGACCTGAAGTTGTGTCTTTGATAAGTGTCAAATCATTCAACAAATATTTTAGTGTTGGTTATTCAGACAAAAATAGAAAAGATAAGAATAAAAGATGTGGAGGTGTGCAAAATGAAAGCGCTTTTACAAACTGTAGTTTGTGCATAACAACTTGCATCAAAATTCAAATAAGAGTGGATCAAGTGTCTTTCATGTTCCTATTTCAACATGTTTTGTAAGAATTTTGAGCAATACGATACACAAATATTTCCATCTTTTTAAACTTTGATCTGGAAACAATAAAGAAGGCACGTATGACTGTTACAGTGACGATCGCGATCATTCGAGTGGCCATATACTCAACAATTGTTTTGCACATGCTTGAGTTTGGTCGAGCAATATAATTATCTAAAACTATGCGGTGTAGCTGGAATATCGGAAAGTAATGCACATATAGTGGCAGAACAAATATAAAACTGATATGTATTACTTATGATGTTTCATGAAGTTTTCTAAATTAAAGTGGTAGATATTTTATTGCTATTGTTCATTCCTCATTCTTGAAGAAAATGGTTTGCAATTCAAAGCAACAAAGTGAAGTTGTAATAAGGCATCAAATCAAATATATCAAATTATATTCTAACTCATGAAACGTGCCACAAATTTATTAGCCCTAGTGAAGTTCAATTCTCTGCTTAAGATAGAGAAGAAGGAGGTGCGATGGAATATACAATTATACAATGAATAAATACTCGTTCAACCTTGGTTTGAATGGTAGTTTTGTTCCCGGTGTGTTCATAAGTAAAAGTGTTGTTCACGAAAATATTATGGCACGGTCTTCCCAACGCCACAAGAGCTAGGCAACTGCCGTCACCAATTTTCTTCCCTTTGAAAATATAGTTGTGCAAGTCGAATGCATACTTTATGCTAAAATTTTTTTTTGCACTTAACCACGCTTGGCGAGTCGTCCAAATGCGCCAACGTTGGAAGTGCGCAACTCACCAAAGCAAAATGAGCAAAATTGGAAACATGTTTAGTCCGGCCATAATGGTGGAAATAATACGTAACTTTTTATTTTCTCAGAAACCGATCCTTTAGATACTGTTGAACTTTGACGCTAGGAGTTCTACACTTTTAAGGAATGAGGCAAAGGTGCGAGTCATTCGTAAAATGAAAAACACATTTTCCTTTAAAACCACTTTAGCAACGTATTTATTGCCGCGAGGTATCAAATACGAGAGTTTCTAAATTTGGAATTTATTTGCTACCATAAACGTAACTTATAGGTTCCCATAAATTGTTTAAATATCAACAATCACATAGCTGTTTATTATTTCTCACAAATATTACTTATTTGTAAATTAATTGATTGACTAGTTTGTTAGAAAAGAATTGCGAAAACCTTGAAATGAGCTTCCGCGCTTTTCGTGTTAGACCATCTCCAATGGTGACTTATAACCTAAAATTTTCCCTTTTTTCCCCCCAAAATCCACTCCAACCCATGATCCAAAATTAACCTAAAACCTAAAACTCATTTGAGGGTCAAATACCAGCCCAGTTTTAAGCCACAAACCAAAATGGGCCCCACCAACTGAGATTGAAACTGGGGTTGTGAAGCCTAGTTCCCTTTCCCTACTCGCCTACTCGCTGCACGTGCTAGGCACTTTCAGAAAACCAACAGCCCCACGTGGGGGTGTTCCCTTAGCTGTCAGTGCAATAAGCAGCCCAATGGCTACTTTTTATAATCCAACGGTCCAGGTTCAATTTTTTTTTTTTTTTAGTTTTATATTTATGTGTTTATTGAATCCAACGGCTTAGATCGAATATAATTAAATATAATGGTTAAAAAAAAAAGATCTAATGGTCCAAATTTAAATCCAACGGCTAGAATAATTTTAAAAAATTCTTTAACTTAAAATTCAACCAAAAACTCTATAAATACCTATGTATTTGTTCAAACATCCACACAAAACTCACTTTTCTCCTACAATTCTTCCAATTTTTCTTTATACCATTTATTCTCATTTCCAGAATTTTCAAGATGGCAAAAGAGCATGTTAGAGGTCGTAATTGGACCTTTGATGAAGATATTGCTTTATGTTTGGCATGGATTTCGATTAGCGAAGATGGTGCCATCGGCACCAATCAAAATAGAAAGGTTTTATGGGGTAAAATCGTTGATAAGTTCCATGAAAACTCCAACGCCGGTCGAAGGGAAGTTGGTGGTGTTTATGATTGGTGGAAGATTATCAACAAAGCGTGCACTTTGTGGAAAGGAAGCTTGGAGAGAGCCATGGTTGACATGCCTAGTGGAAGGGGGGCCTCAAAAATTGTGAGTTTATTTGTTGATATTTTAGTTGTCATGTACATAATAGTATTTTGCAACTAATTATTTTTATGTATTTGTTGCATAGGGTGAAAGCAATGGCAATTTACAAGACAAGAACTACACCGAAAAATCAAGATTTTAAGTTGCATCATGCTTGGAACATCCTCAAGGATTGTCCGAGGTGGGGAACCGATGCGAACCAACAATGTGGAAGATTATTTCGTAATGAAGCCCCACCCCCAAATGATGTCAATGAAGGTGTGAATTTTGCCGACAATGAAGGTGTCGAACAAATGACCCCAACTTCTTCTTTTGCAAGGCCCCCGGGTAGAGATAAGCAAAAGGAAGCAAAGAGGCACCACTTTCTTGGTAAACTGATTTTAGCACAAATATAATATCGCACCCTAGTGCATAAAGCACAATACTCGTGTCCTGCACGCCTGAATATAATGTTAACGACCTGAAGTTGTGTCTTTGATAAGTGTCGAATCATTCAACAAATATTTTAGTTTTGGTTATTCAGACAAAAATAAAAAAGATGCAGAGGTATGCAAAATGGAAATGCTTTTACAAACTGTAGTTTGTGCATAACAACTGGAATCACAATTTTAATGAGAGTGGGTCAAGAGTCTTTCATAAACCTATTTAACCATCATTTGGTAAGAAACTTTAGCAATACGATATGGCGAAGTTTCCATTTTTATCAACTTAAATCAAGAAATAATAAAGAAGGCACGTATGACTGTTACCCGGAATATCGCGATCATACGAGTAACCATGTCTCGACAATAGTTTCGCACATGTCTGAATTTGGCCGAGCAATATAATTTTCTAAAAAGATAAGCATGACAGATCAATATGCGGTGTAGCTGTAATATCGAAGTTTGACGAACAAATATAAAACCGATCTATATTACTTACGATGTTTGACGAAGTTTTCTAAATTAGCGTGGTAGTTGTTTGATTGCTATTGTTCATTCCTCAATCTTGAAGAAAATGGTTTTTAACTCAAAGCTATTAAGTGAAGTCGTAATAATGCATTAAATCAAATTTATAAAAATTTTATTCTATCTCTTGAAACATGCCACAAATTTATTAGCCCTAGAGAAGTTTAATTCTCTGTTTAAGATAGAGAAGAAGGAGGTGGGACATAATTTACAATTATACAATGATTAAATACTCGGTCAGCCCTGGCTTGAATGGCAGTTTTGTTCCCGGTATGTTCATAAGTAAAAGTATTGTTCAAGAAAACATTATGGCACGGTCTTCCCAACGCCACAAGAGCTCGGCAACTACTGTCAGCAATTTTCTTCCCTTTGAAAATATAGTTGTACACGTCGAACTATTTTTTGCACTCAACCACGACTGGCGAGTCATCCAAATACGCCAACGTTAGAAGTGCGCAACTCGCCAAAAGCAAAATGACCAAAATTGGAAACATGTTTAGTCTGGTCATAATGGTGGAAAGAATGCGTAAGTTTTGATTTTCTCCAAAAGTGATCTCTTAGATGCTGTTGAACTTTGACGCAAGGAGTTTTACACTTATAAGCAATGAGGCAAAAGTGCGAATCATTTGTAAGTTGAAAAAAGCATTTTCCTTTAAAAATACTTTAGCAACGTATTTATTCCTGCGAGGTATCATATACGAGAGTTTCTAAATTTGGTATTTATTTGGTACGATAAACGCAACTTACAAGTTCCCATAAATTGTTTAAATATCAACAATCACATAGATATTTATTATTTCACCCAAATATTACTTATTTGCAAATTAATTTATTGACTAGTTTATAAGAGTAGAGTTGAGAAAACTATGAACTAAACTTGCGCGCTTGTCGTGTTAGTGACTATCATTGCATGAAAAAGAGAGGAAATGTAGGAAAAAATGTGCCTGGCCTTAATTGTTCTGCCGTAAATACGCAAACGCATATCTCGAGCATTTCTTTTCCCACTATATCAAAATGTAAACGTGAGGTCAGAGATTAAATTTGTCATAAAGCACAAAATCTTTGAAGTACAATAGATTAAGAAATTAGCACCCCTTTTTGGTAAACTGATTTTAGAACAAATATAATATCGCACCCCAGTGCATATGGCACAAGACACATGTCCCACACTTCTAAATACAATGTTAACGACCTGAAGTTGTGTCCTTGATAGGTGTCGAATCATTCAACAAATATTTTAGTTTTGATTATTCATACAAAAAAAAAAAAAAAAAAAAAAAGATGCGGAAGTGTGCAAAATGAACACACTTTTCCAAACTGTAGTATCTGCATAACAACTTCAATCCATATTCTAATAAAAGTGAGCCAAAAGTCTTTCATAAACCTATTTCAACATTGTTTTGTAAAAATTTTGAGCAATACGATATGGCGAAGTTTCCATCTTTCTGAACATAGATCCAGAAACAAAAAAGAAGGCACGTATGACTGTTACAAAGAAGATCATGATCCTACGAGTTGCCACATACTCAACAATAGTTTTGCACATGTCTGAGTTTGGTCGAGCAATATAATTATCTAAAAAGATAAAAATGATATATCAATATGTGGTGTAGTTGCGATATAGGAACGTAATGCACATATAAGGGGCGAACAAATATAAAATTGATCTATATTACTTTCGATGTTTCACGAAGTTTTTTAAATGAACCATCCTTTCTTGGTAAACTGGTTTTAGCACAAATATAATATCGCACCCTAGTGCATATGGCACAATACACATGTCCCACACTTCTAAATATAATGTTAACGACCTGAAGTTGTGTCCTTGATAGGTGTGGAATCATTCAACAAATATTTTAGTTTTGATTATTCAAAGTCTGCAAAATGAACACACTTTTTCAAACTGTAGTATGTACATAACAGCTTGAATCAAAATTCTAGTAAAAGTGGGTTAAGAGTCTTTCATAAACTTATTTCAACATCGTTTTGTAAAAATTTTGAGCAACACGATATGGCCAACTTTCCATCTTTCTCAACTTAGATCCAGAAATAATAAAGAAGGCATGTATGACTGTTACAAGGAACATCGTGATCCTACGAGTAGCCACATAATCGACAATAGTTTTGCACGTGCTTGAGTTTGGTCGAGCAATATAATTGTCGAAAATGATAAGCATGACATATCGATGTGCAGCGTAGCTGCAGTATCGAAATGTAAGGCACACATAAGGGCCGAACAAACATAATGATGAACTATATTACTTACAATTTAAGGGAACTATATTACTTACAAGTTCCAATTAATTGTTTAAATATCAACAATCACATAGCTATTTATTATTTCACACAAATATTACTTATTTGCAAATTAATTGATTGACTAGTTTATTGCAACAGAATTGCGAAAACCTTGAACTGAACTTGTGCGCTCGTCGTGCTAGCAACCATCATTGCTTGAAAAAGCGACGACAAGCAGGAAAAAGAACGCAACTAGCCTTATTTGTCCTGCCGTAAATGGACAAACGCATTTGTCGAGCATTATTATTCCTCCTATATCCAAATGTAAACGTGACGAGAGAGATTAAATTTGTTAAGAAGCGAAGAATCGCTGAAGTACAATAGATTATGAAAATGAGCTCCCCTTTCTTGGTAAACTGATTTTAACACAAATATAATATCGCACCCTAGTGCATAAGGCACAATGCTTGAGTCCCACATGCCCGAATATAATGTTAACGACCTAAAGTTGTGTCTTTGATAAGTGTCGAATCATTCAACAAATATTTTAGTTTTGGTTATTCAGACAAAAATAAAAAAGTTGAAAAAAAGAAAGATGCGGAGGTGTGCAAAACGGAAACGCTTTTACAAACAGTAGTTTATGCATAACAACTTGAATCACAATTCTAATAAGAGTGGCTCAATAGTCTTTTAAAAGCCTATTTTAACATTGTTTGGTAAGAATTTTTAGCAATACGATATGGTGAAGTTTCCATTTTTATCAACTTAGATCTGGAAACAATAAAGAAGGCATGTATGACTGTTACAAGGAAGATCATGATCATACGAGTAGCCATGTCTCGACCATTGTTTCGCACATGCCTGAATTTTGCCGAGCAATATAATTTTCAAAAAAGATAAGCATGACATATCAATATGCGGTGTAGCTGCAATATCAGAACGTAATGCACATATCAAGGGCGAAGAAATATAAAACTAATCTATATTACTTACGATGTTTCATGAAGTTTTCTAAATTAGTGTGGTAGTTGGTTGATTGCTATTGTTCATTCCTCAATCTTGAAGAAAATGGTTTACATCTCAAAGCTATTAAGTGAAGTCGTAATAAGGGATCAATAAAAATTTCTGAAAATTTTATTCTATCTCTTGAAACATGCCACAAATTTATAAGCCCTAGAGAACTTTAATTCTCTATTTCTGATAGAGAAGAAGGGGTTGGGACCGAATTTACAATTATACAATGATTAAATACTCGGTCAGCCCTAGCTTGAATGGCAGTTCTGTTCTCGGTATGTTCATAAGTAAAAGTGTTGTTCACGAAAACATTATGGCACGGTCTTCCCAACGCCACAAGAGCCCGGCAACTACCGTCACCAATTTTCTTCTCTTTGATAATATAGTTGTACACGTCGAATGCATACTTTATGCTGAAATGTTTTTTGCACTCAACCACGGCCGGCGAGTCATCCAAATGCGCCAACGTTGGAAGTGCGCAACTCACCAAAAGAAAACTGACCAAAATTGGAAACATGTTTAGTCCGGCCATAATGGTGGAGAGAATGCGTAAGTTTTGATTTTCTCAGAAAATGATCCCTTAGATGCTGTTGAACTTTGATGCAAGGAGTTCTACACTTATAAGAGATGAGGCAAATGTGTGAGTCATTCGTAAGATGAAAAACACAATTTCCTTTAAAACTACTTTAGCAACAAATTTATTGCTGCGAGGTATCAAATACGAGAGTTTCTAAATTTGGTATTTATTTGGTATGATAAACCTAACTTACAAGTTCCCATAAATTGTTGAAATATCAACAATCACATAGCTATTAATTATTTCGCAGAAACATTACTTATTTGCAAATTAATTGATTGACTAGTTTATTGCAATAGAGTTATTAAAACAATGAACTGAACTTGTGCGCTTGTCGTGTTAGCAACCGTCATTTCCTGAAAAAGGGACGACAAGTAGGAAAAAGAACGCGACTAGCCTTATTTGTTCTGCCGTAAATGGACAAGCGCATTTGTCGAGCATTATTATTCCTCCTATATCAAAATGTAAACGTGATGTAAGAGATTAAATTTGTTAAGATGCGAAGAATCGTTGAAGTACAATAGATTACAAAAATGAGCTCCCCTTTCTTGGTAAACTAATTTTTGCACAAATATAATATTGCACCCCAGTGCGTAAGGCACAACACTCGTGTCTCACACGCCTGAATATAATGTTAACGACCTGAAGTTGTGTCTTTGACAAGGGTTGAATCATTCAACAAATATTTTAGTTTTGGTTATTCAGACAAAAATAAAAAAGATGAAAAAAAAGAAAGATGCGGAGGTGTGCAAAATGGAAATGCTTTTACAAACCGTAGTTTGTGCATAACAACTTGAATCACAATTCTATTGAGAGTGGGTCAAGAGTCTTTCATAAGCCTATTTTAACATTGTTCGGCAATAATTTTTAGCAATACGATATGGCGAAGTTTCCATTTTTATCAACTTAGATCTGGAAACAATAAAGAAGGCACGTATAACTGTTACAAGAAAGATCATAATCATACAAGTATCCATGTCTCGACCATTGTCTCGCACAAGCCTGAATTTGGCCGAGCAATATAATTTTCGAAAAAGATAAGCATGACATATAAATATGCGGTGTAGCTGCAATATTGGAACGTAATGCACATATCAAGGGCGAACAAATATAAAATTGATCTATATTACTTACGATGTTTCACAAAGTTTTCTAAATTAGCATGGTAGTTGTTCGATTGCTATTTTTCATTCCTCAATCTTGACGAAAATGGTTTACAATTCAAAGTTATTAAGTGTAGTCATAATAAGGTATCAAATCAAATTTATCAAAATTTTACTCTATCTCTTGAAACATGCCACAAATTCATTATCCCTCGAGAAGTTTAATTCTCTGTTTAAGATAGAGAAGAAGGTGGTGGGACAGAATTTACAATTAAACAATGATTAAATACTCGGTCAGCCCTGGCTTGAATGGCAGTTCTGTTCCCGGTATGTTCATAAGTAAAAGTGCTGTTCACGAAAACATTATGGCACGGTATTCCCAACGCCACAAGAGCCCGGCAACTACCATCACCAATTTTCTTCCCTTTGAAAATATAGTTGTACCCGTCGAATGCATACTTTATGCTGAAATGTTTTTTGCACTCAACCACGGCTGGCGAGTCATCCAAATGCGCCAACGTTGGAAGTGCGCAACTCGCCACAAGCAAAATGACCAAAATTTGAAACATGTTTGGTCCGCCCATAATGGTCAAAAGATTGCGTAAGTTTTGATTTTCTCAGAAAATGATCCCTTAGATGCTGTTGAACTTTGACACAAGGAGTTCTACTCTTATAAGCGATGAGGCAAATGTTCGAGTCATTCGTATGATGAAAAACGCAATTTCCTTTAAAACTACTTTACCAACATATTTATTACTGCGAGGTATCAAATACAAGAGTTTCTAAATTTGGTATTTCTTTGGTACGATAAACGTAACTTACAAGTTCCCATAAATTGTTTAAATATCAACAATCACATACTTATTAATTCTTTCGCACAAATATTACTTATTTGCAAATTAAGTGATTGACTAGTTTATTGCAATTGAGTTGCGAAAACCATGAACTGAACTTGTGCGCTTGTCGTGTTAGCAACCATCATTGCCTTAACAAGGGACGATAAGCAAGAAAAAGAACACAACGAGCCTTATTTGTTCCATCGTAAATAGGCAAACGTAAATCTCCAGCATTGTTTTTCCTACTACATCAAAATGAAAATGTGACGTAAGAGATTAAATTTGTTACGAAACGAAGAATTGTTGAATTACAATAGATTACGAAAATGAGCTCCCCTTTCTTGGTAAGCTGATTTTAGCACAGTTATAATATCGCACCCTGGTGCATAAGGCACAATACTCTTGTCCCACACACCCGAATTTAAGCAGGAAAAAGCGCCGATAAGCAGGAAAAAGAACGCGACTAGCCTTATCTGTTCTGCCGTAAATGGACAAATGCATTTGTCGAGCATTATTATTCCTCCTATATCAAAATGTAAACGTGACGTAAGAGATTAAATTTGTTAAGATGCGAAGAATCGTTGAAGTACAATAGATTACAAAAATGAGCTCCCCTTTCTTGGTAAGCTAATTTTAGCACAAATATAATATTGCACCCTAGTGCATAAGGCACAATACTCGTGTCCCACACGCCTGAATATAATGTTAACGACCTGAAGTTGTGTCTTTGATAAGTGTTGAATCATTCAACAAATATTTTAGTTTTGGTTATTCAGACAAAAATAAAAAAGCTGAAAAAAAGAAAGATGCGGAGGTGTGCTAAATAGAAATGCTTTTACAAACTGTAGTTTGTGCATAACAACTTGAATCACAATTCTATTGAGAGTGGGTTAAGAGTCTTTAAGAAGCCTATTTTAACATCATTTGGTAAGAATTTTTAGCAATACGATATGGCGAAGTTTCCATTTTTATCAACTTAGATTTGGAAACAATAAAGAAGGCACGTATGACTATTACAAGGAAGATCATGATCATACAAGTAGCCATGTCTCGACCATTGTTTCGCACATGCCTGAATTTTGCCGAGCAATATAATTTTCGAAAAAGATAAGCATGACATATCAATATGCGGTGTAGCGGCAATATCGGAATGTAATGCACATATCAAGGGCGAACAAATATAAAACTGATCTATATTACTTACAATGTTTCACGAAGTTTTTTCTAAATTAGCGTGGTAGTTGTTTGATTGCTATTGTTCATTCCTCAATCTTGAAGAAAATGGTGTACAAGTCAAAGCTATTAAGTGAAGTCGTAATAAGGCATCAAATCAAATTTATTAAAATTTTATTCTATCTCTTGAAACATGCCACTAATTTATTAGCGCTAGAGAAGTTAAATTCTCTATTTAAGATAGAGAAGAAGGAGGTGGGACAGAATTTACAATTATACAATGATTAAATACTTGGTCAGCCCTAGCTTGAATGGCAGTTCTGTTCCCGGTATGTTCATAAGTAAAAGTGCTATTCTCGAAAACATTATGGCACGGTCTTCCCAACCACAAGAGTCTGGCAACTACCGTACTATATTTTTTTCTCTTTGAAAATATAGTTGTACATGTCAAATGCATACTTTATACTGAAATATTTTTTGCACTCAACCACAGCTGTCGAGTCATCCAAATGTGCCAACATTGGAAGTACACAACCTGCCAAAAGCGAAATGACCACAATTTGAAAACATGTTTAGTCCGGCCATGATGGTGGAAAGAATGCTTAAGTTTTGATTTTCTCCGAAAATGATGCCTTAGATGGTTTTGAAATTTTGACACAAGGGGTTCTACACTTATATGGGATGAGGCAAAGGTGCGAATCATTCGTAAGATGAAAAACGCATTTTCCATTAAAACTACTTTAGCAGCGTATTTGCTGATGTGAGGTATCATATACTAGTGTTTCTAAAATTTTTATTTATTTGGTACGATAAATGCGATTTACAAGTTCCCATAAATTGTTTAAATCTCAACAATCACATAGCTATTTATTCTTTCGCACAAATATTACTTATTTGCAAATTATTTTATTGACTAGTTTATTACAAAAGAGTTGCGACATTCGTGAATTGATCTTGCTTGCCGTGTTAGAGACTATCATTGCGTGAAAAAGAGATGACAAGTAGAAAAAATACGCGACTTGCCTTAATTGTTCTTTAGTAAATTGACAAACGTATTTCTTGTGCATTATTATTCCTACTATATCAAAATAAAAATGTGATGTAAGAGATTAAATTTGTTAAAAAGCAAAGAATTTTTGTCATTTATTTTGTATGCCTACCACTTGGAAGCCTATAGTCACAATGGAACTAATTAAGGCAAGTAAAAGTTATTCAGTATGGGAACAAAATATGGAACATGCATATGCATTTCTGTCATGCTAGGATAAGTACTTCTCAGAATATCCATAAATTGTGCAAGTAAACTTATTTATCAATTATCGCACTTCCCTATTCAATAGTACAAGAGTTTTCAAGTTCGTTATTTTTTATTGACTTAAGTTTAATGAAAGTAAAATAAGTCACCAAATTATGTGACTGTTGCTATGTAATCAATTTATGTATCTATAGTGCATTAAATTCAATTTTAAATAATCAACTGATATGATACATAATATTCTCGGTAGTAATAAGTTTAGCATAAACCCACATGCACATATAGTCATATAGGCAAATGAAGTTGGTGCATCTCGCATCTCGTGATTATTTTTACTCCGGTGTCTAGCTCAATTACTAATTTACTACTTGAAGCCAAAAGAAAACTAGCTCTAAAAAGGCTCAAATTTTACAAAGATTGAGTTAAGAACATTCACCCTTATGCCCAAGGTATCGAGTTTGAATTCTCCTCCCTTGGTATCACTTGTGCAGTTGTACTTGTTAAAAAATGATTGTAACTCCTTCCTAATAAAGACCTATCATTTGTTAGCTTGAGAATTCAAGTAGTCAATTATCTAAACTCCTTATTAATAAAACATTCTTTGTCAATTAAAAGAGGGTAAAAACAATTTAATCTTCTATCACAAAAAAAATAAAATAATGAGCAGTAATGTAATTTCGCATAAACTATTTTTTTTTCTATTTTTTTTTCAAACCTCATCCACGTGTTATGATAGCATTTCTACTGTAAAATAAAAATAAAAAAAACTCACATTATCTCTCTCTCACACACATTTCCCTCCAACTTTTCTCTTTTCCATATATTTTTTTAGTTTTTATATTTACAGACAACAGTGTGTGATGAGTTTCCCTAATCTCTACTAATTAATAAAACACTCATTTTCAACCAAAATTCTATAAAATTACTAGTTTAACCTTCTAATTAAAACAGAACATGAATAAGAAATATGGGGTAGAAATGTAATTTCACACAACCAAATTTTGCTGTTTTTATTTTAAAGTCTCACCTACATGTTATCCTAACATATCTCTAATTAAAATATATATATATATCACACACTGTGTGTGTGCCCATATGCTAGTTTTACTTATGATTACATGAAAAATGATATTAAAAATTAATTAAATGCAGCAGTTTTGGGAAAAAGAAAATTGGGAGTCTATAATTTGACGTGGGTCTATAACGTGCGTGAACTGCTCTGTGCGTGTGACCAATTTCTGAATCCTCAGCCATTTTACTCAAATCCTCATGCAAGGAGACTACAGCTATATATACACACCTATATATATAATCAAATCCCATTCAAAATATCATTTGGCATTTTTACCTTTTCATTTTTCTTCAGTTTCGAAATCATCACCTAAGAAAGCATAACCGCTCTTTGGCTTCTTCAGTTAAAGATCGTTTTATCTTCTAAGCAAATTATAACTCACCTGATTAGAAGCTCAATCAAAATATTAACTCCCCATTTAAGCATTTTAATTATGTTTTTGTTTTGCTTTTAGCACAAATTTGATGACTGACGCAAGTCTCTTTAAATTCCGCCAACCTTAAATTCTCCACAGATATGTGGGATGTGTTGTATGTGTGTGTGTTTGTGTGATCTTTAAATTCCATAAATAAATCTTGTTTTTTAAGTTTTAATTTTTTATTAATGGTTCTTGTTCTTATGCTGCTCTCTATATTTGACAAGGAACATAAGAAGCAACACCCCACGCTCCCTCATTTATTATCTTCACCTCTTTCCCTTCTTCCCAACTCCAAAAAACCCGAACGAATCTTCGAAACTTGGGCTAACAACACACATCCTGCTGCTGGGGTTTTCTTGCATTTCTAAGTTTTGTTTCACAGATTGTCGAAACAGTTTGAGTCAGAGAATCTTTGAGGGTGTCATGGGATTCAGTGTCTTGGGTGTTTGTGTTGGTGGTTTTGTGTTGTTTTTCTTGGGTGGCATTAAGGTCGGGTTCTCGCAAAGCGAATCATTTGCAAGGAATTATATCAGCTGGGATGATTTGAAGGTGGATGACCGTAAGTTGGGGTTGAACACGAAAGAAGAACGCGTTAATGGAAGCCGGATCATTGTGGTTGACAAGAATGGAGGAGGAGATTCTCTTACAGTTCAAGGAGCAGTTGATATGGTTCCGGAACAAAATACAGAAAGAGTCAAAATTTACATCTTCCTGGAATTTACAGGTCTGTCTGAGCAACATTTCACTCATGGCATGCAAAAAACATTTCACTGATCTCTCGAGGATCCTCGTTGTAATTTCTTTGTACCGTTAACAAAAACATTTCAATTCATCAAAACCCCAAAGAATTTTCAGATCTTACATTTTTTTTTTATATAAGTTTTTAGCGTTTTCGAGGGGTCAGTTTAAACCCAGTTGAGCTACGTGGGTAAGCTACATTTGCTTTTAGTGGGTGTCTTTTCCTAAAAACTGTTTACTAAAAAAAATTAGAGAAAAATTTACTCATATCTAAACTACTTATTAATATAAATTTCTGTTAACCAAAACTCTAGAAAAATATCATTCTATCCCTCTCACTAAAATTGAAAAAAAAATAAATCATGGTCAACTTAGTAATTACATGCATTATAATTTTGTTGTTTTTTGGCGCACCCTCAAAGTCATGAGTCATGCAAACTTAACAGGTCTTATCTCAAAATTAAAAATTAAATAAATTAAATAAAATTATTTTAGCCTCTCTCAAGCACACTTGTAGGTGTTGGTACAGTTTGCTAGTATCGCCATAATTCGCTTCTCAAAATTTAATTTTTACATTATTTTTTGTTCATTTGTAAATTGATGCAGAGAGAAGGTACTTGTACCGATTTCGAAGCCATACATATCATTTATTGGGAACCAGAAAAAAACTTCTGAAACTGTTATTACTTGGAACAACAAGGCATCTGATAAGGATGGCACCGGTTGCGAACTTGGAACATATAGAACTGCTTCTGTAGCCATAGAGGCTGATTACTTTTGCGCAACTGGGATCACCTTCGAGGTAATAACTAATAACGAACGCGGGTTTTTACTTTTACAAGATGATGCGATGCGTATGTTAAAATTGAATGGAGGAAGTTTAAGCATTCAGAAAGTAATTGGTCTGCAATTTTAAGTGGTGATTGCAGAACACAGTGGTTCCTGTACCTGGAGGATATGGAATGCAAGCAGTGGCGCTTAGAGTTGCGGGTGACAAAGCCATGTTCTACAGAGTTCAGGTTTTGGGGACGCAGGATACGCTCTTGGACGAGACCGGATCTCACTACTTCTACCACTGTCACATTAAAGGAAATGTGGACTTCATTTTCGGCAGATCAAGAACATTATACCAGGTACCACTACTACAAAAGGACCTAATAGTGTCACTTCTTGCGTCGCTTTAATATTATATAGTGGCGAAAAAGAGATTTGCGACACTCAGTGAAGATGACGTCGTATTTAGTGTCGCTTATAAGCGTCATAAAATTTCTATGTTGCTTTTAAACCGACGTAAAAATTTAGTGTCGCTTATAACCGACATATATTTTAATATTTTTAAGCAATGGCGTCGCTTTAAATAAAATAGTGTCGCTTTTAAGTGACATAAACTATTAGTGTCGCTTCTAGGCGACACTAATTCTTGTTTTTAATATTTTAAATCCTACGTCGGTTTTGAGCGACATATATTTTGAAAACCAGTGTCGGTTGTAAGCAACACATTGTTGCTCTTTATACCCTCTCCCCCGTGTTTTCTTTTTCTTCTCTTGCACTTTTCTTATTCGTTCTTCCAATTTTTACAAAGTCTCCCGTGTTCCTCTTTCAGCTTTCTCCTTTGGTTTGCAAACTTCATTTGTTCCTCTGTTCTCTCTTTCAGCTTTCTCCTTTGGTTTTCAAAATTCATTTGTTCCTCTTCACAACAGTAAGTTTTTCTTGCTTATAATATTTTTATTTTCACAACAGTAAGTTTTTCTTGTTTAATTTTTAGTTACAATTTATTTTTGTAGGAAAGTTATTGGAGTTGGTTGAGTACATAAAGAATTGTTGACGTCGAAATTCTTCAACAAATCAGGTTTGTATCCCTAACTTCTTTAATTTTTAAATTGTATAATACACAAGTTTATTTATTTAAAAATTATAATTTAAGCACTTAGATAAAATTCTACTATTTTTGTTAAATTAATAAAAATTTAGTCGAATTAATTAATTTTGTCACTCTAATTGTTATTTTAATTTGTTGTTATTTTGATAATTTTTTGTTGTTATTTACTAGAATGAATTAGATGAACATAATTTGAATTGTTATGAGAAAATGGAATGAATAATATTTATAAGCATTTATGTTAAATTAACAATATTAAATATAACATAAACTTATAATATTGAGTAATATAAGAATATATTATGTTAATTTTTTTTTTTGCACTCTAAGTGTTATTTTAATTTGTTGTTATTTTGATAATATTTTGTTGTTATTTACTAGAATGGATTAGATGAACATAATTTGAATTGTTATGAGAAAATGGAATGAATAATATTTATAAGCATTTATGTTAAATTAACAATATTAAATATAACATAAACTTATAATATTGAGTAATATAAGAATACAATATGTTAATTTTTTTTTTTTTTGCACTCTAATTGTTATTTTAATTTGTTGTTATTTTGATAATTTTTTGTTGTTATTTACTAGAATGGATTAGATGAACATAATTTGAATTGTTATGAGAAAATGGAATGAATAATATTTATAAGCATTTATGTTAAATTAACAATATTAAATATAACATAAACTTATAATATTGAGTAATATAAGAATACAATATGTTAATTTTTTTTTTTTTTTTTGCACTCTAATTGTTATTTTAATTTGTTGTTATTTTGATAATTTTTTGTTGTTATTTACTAGAATGGATTAGATGAACATAATTTGAATTGTTATGAGAAGATGGAATGAATAATATTTATAAGCATTTATGTTAAATTAACAATATTAAATATAACATAAACTTATAATATTGAGTAATATAAGAATATATTATGTTAATTTTTTTTTTTTTTTTTGCACTCTAATAAGAATATAAGCTAAACTTATAATATTTAGGAATATAAGAATATAATCTTTCATAAGAATATAACCTAAACTTATAATATAAGAATATCCTTTCATATAAGAATATAACCTTTCATATAAGAATATAACCTAAACTTATAATATTTAGGAATATAAGAATATATTAATTAATTTTTTTTGCACTCTAATTGTTATTTGAATTTGTTGTTATTTTGATAAGTTTGATAACTTTTGGTTGTTATTTATTAGAATGGATTAGATGAGCATAATTTTGACAACTTTTTGTTGTTATTTTAATTTGTTTTTACTATAATAGGTGTTGAAAATTAAAAGATTGCAATCGTGATAGAGTTCGAGGGGTGAAAGATAGAAATTGAAAATTTTGATAGTTATGCCTACATGATAGGGATTGAAAGATTGTAGGCATCTTAGTGTCAACGTAATATTTTACCTTCGTAAAGTGGTAAAATATGGACAAGTGTTGGTTGACAATACCCCGAAATTTTGAAGCGTATACAACTGGAATTAATTTGTTTTTGGATCAAGCAGTTGCAAATGGTGTTGGTCCTGATAAGTTTAGATGTCCTTGCAAAAGATGTTGTAATCGATATTCTTTTGTTAGGAACACCATTGTTGAACATCTCATATTGTATGATATGGATAAAGATTATAAAAACGCTTGTTGGCGACATCATGGCGAGCAAAACATTGGAGAGCAAAATGTGGGAATTGGAGAAGAAGAAACAGGAGATGAGGTGATTGGCATGCATGATTTTCTTAAT
Organism: Pyrus x bretschneideri; assembly: GCF_019419815.1. Taxonomy (NCBI): domain Eukaryota; kingdom Viridiplantae; phylum Streptophyta; class Magnoliopsida; order Rosales; family Rosaceae; genus Pyrus; species Pyrus x bretschneideri. Next base: position 82,359 of record NW_025999805.1, on the reverse strand, counting down.
GATGTATTTGTCCAACCATTAACAGAAGAAGGTGTTGGGCCATCTACTGAACCCCCTATTGGGGAAGGGCGTCCAGAAGAGGTGCAGACTTTTTTTAAGTTGCTTGAAGAGGCAGATCAAGATTTGTGGCCAGGTTGTAAGGAGTTTAAGAAATTGGAAGCAGTTGTAAGATTGTATCAGATCAAGTGTTTAGCGGGAATGCCTGACGAGATCTTCACCACTTTACTGGAGTTAATTAAAAGAATGTTGCCTGAAGGGGATTGTTTGCCTGAATCCTGTTATAAGGCAAAAAAACTTATAAATGACTTGGGGCTGTCGTATGTGAAAATTGATGCATGTCCCAATGATTGCATGATCTATTGGAAAGATACTTCAGATTTGACCGTGTGCTCAGTTTGTGGTAAATCAAGATATAAAATTACCAATGCAGAGGATAGCTCGAGGAAAAAGGTCGCAGCTAAGGTTATGTGGTATTTTCCTTTAAAACCACGATTGCAACGATTTTTTATGTCGAAGCATATGGCTGAACATATGAGATGGCATGCAACTGAATGTCCTAAGGATGAGTTTATGAGACATCCTTCAGATTCTCCCGCATGGAAGCATTTGGATAATTTATATCCGGATTTTGCGTCAGAAATTCGAAATGTCCGATTAGGGTTAGCCAGTGATGGATTTAATCCTTTTGGGAAAATGAGGAATGATCATAGCACATGGCCTGTGGTGCTTTCTGTTTATAATTTGCCACCTTGGATGTGCATGAAGCAACCAAATTTGTTATTGTCTTTGTTAATACCAGGACCGCGCAGTCCTGGTAAAGAAATTGATGTATACATGCGTCCATTGATTGACGAGCTGAATGAGTTGTGGGAGGTGGGCATTCCCACTTATGATGCGTTTTCCAACCAAAGTTTTACGATGAAGGCTGCCGTGTTATGGACCATAAGTGATTTTCCGGCTTATGGAATGTTGTCAGGATGGAGTACACATGGTTATAAAGCTTGTCCACATTGCATGCATGATAAAGAATCTATTTACTTGCCAGCGAGTCGCAAGATTTGTTATATGGGGCATCGACGATTTCTTGAAGATAATCATAGGTTTCGAAGGCAAACCATCACTTTTAATGGTTGTCGAGAGCATCGTACTGCACCAAGGCAGTGGACTGGTTTACAATGCCTCGAAGAACTTTCTACATTGAGATTTACTTTTGGAAAACCAAACAAGGATGCTTCAATTGGGCAACGCAGAAGAAAAGCTTCGAGCAGTACAAGTAGTAACAGTCAGTGGAAGAAGAAATCGATTTTTAATGAACTACCTTATTGGAGGCATCTCTTGATTAGACACAATCTTGATGTTATGCATATCGAGAAGAATATATGTGACAGTGTGGTGGGAACATTGCTAGATATAGAAAAGTCTAAAGATGGATTGGCGGCACGTGCAGATCTTGAATTCTTGAACATAAGACATAGTCAACACCCACGTAGAGAAGGAATAGAACATTTCGACCTCCAGCATTGTTCACATTGAAAAGAGAAGAAAAAACTGCGTTTTGTAAAGTATTGTCTACTATTCGGGTCCCAGATGGATATTCATCAAATCTGTCACGATGTGTGCACGTGAATGAACGAAAAATACATGGGTTGAAAAGTCATGATTGCCATGTTTTAATGCAGCAGTTACTCCCGCTTGCAATACGCCCGGTTTTGCCTAAAGCTGTTACTATGGTTTTATTAGAGTTGAGTGCAATTTTCAGACAGTTATGTAGTAAGAAGGAGTCTGAGGAAGGATTTAAGCAACTGAATTCAAGAATTGCCTTGACATTATGTCAACTTGAGAAAATATTCCCTCCTGCATTTTTTGATATAATGGTGCACCTCCTAGTTCACTTGGCAGATGAAGCAGCACTTGCAGGGCCTGTTCAATATAGATGGATGTATCCAATTGAACGGTAATGAATAAATTTTTATAATTTTTTTACAATTGTAGTCATAACTTTAATTAATAATTATAATAATTTGTATTTCGTTTTATAATTGTAGGTATTTGCAAACACTGAAGCGCTATGTTCGTAATAAGGGTCGTCCTGAAGGTTCTATTGCTGAAGCATATTTGGTGGATGAGTGCTTGTCATTTTGTTCCATGTATCTTAGAGACGTTGAGTCTCGTCGTACCCGTAGAGGCCGAAATGAAGATGGGATTGGACGTGGAGTATCTGGTGGGTTATCAATTTTTGACTCGAAAGGATGTTATATGGGTTCAGGAGAAAATGTGGAGCTCAATCTAAATGTTCTTGATCAGTGCCATAGATACATTCTAAATAATTGTGATGAAGTTAGCCCATTTAGAAGGTAAGAATGTTTAATCATACGTCTTAATGTTTTATTGGTTTTCTTAACTTTGAAAAAATAATTATCTAAATTGGACATAATTGTGTAGGCAACATGAAGAATTCTTGAAAACTAAATATCGTCGAGAAAGGTTAACTATGCGACAAATTAAAGAGCTAAGCAAGAAAGAATTTCCAGAATGGTTCAAGCAACATGTGAGTTGATATAATAATCATATTATTTATTTATTGTTTTGCATTTTAATTATAACATGTTTATAGTTATTCTGTCAATATTTATCTTCATACTTATTACAGATGAATTCAAGATATGATGCTAATGACACATTGATATCTCAAGACTTGCATTGGCTAGCTAATTATCCTAGTAGGGTTGTGAGCAGATACAAAAGTCACATTGTTCATGGATTTAGATTTCGTATAAAATCTGTGGATGATAAGCATAAGAATCAAAACTGTGGTGTCTTTGTACCTGCAAATGTTCCTGGAGCAATTGGGCAAGTAAATTGTTATGGCAGAGTTGTAGATATGTTCGAGGTCAAATATTGTGGTCCTACTGAAGCAGGAGATAGGGGTCGAGCTGTGATGTTATTTAAGTGCGAATGGGTTAATAGTGAAAGTCCACGAGGAATGAAGACTGATCAATATGGATTTACTATGGTGAATTTCAATCAATTGGGATTTAAAGAGGATCCTTTCATACTAGCATCACAAGCATTACATGCATTTTACGTGGAGGACACGATTGAAAAAGATTGGCACGTAGTTGTTCGAACTCAGCCAAGAGATTTATTTGACGTATTAGAGGATAGTGATGCTATTGATGATTATGACACGCCGAACTTGGATGATCGAATTCTTGATAATGAAAATTTTCATACAAGGGTTGGCGTGGAAGAGACTCCCTTTCTTGAATCATTAGCGTTGCCTACCGGGTTCGTTAATCATGCCAATACCGACGAAGAGCTAACAGATGATGACAGGGAATAAATATATTAATTATTTTTTGTTAATTATTTTTTGTATTAATTAGACTTTGTTTTATTTTGTATGCTATGATATCGTATCATAAAATTATATTTCTGTTTTTTTTTTTTTTCCTTGTTTTCTGTCGCTTTTAACCGACGGCATTTTTCAGGTATGTCAGAATTCGCGTCGGTTTTAACCGACGCAACCCCTGCCTATTTCGACGCAATGTTAACCTTAGGACTTGTGTGTCAGACTTGGCGTCGGTTTTAACCGACGCAACCCTAGCCTATTTCGACGCAATGTTAACCTTAGGACTTGTGTGTCAGACTTGGCGTCGGTTTTAACCGACGCAACCCTAGCCTATTTCGACGCAATATGAGACTATTTCGACGCAAGATACTTGTTGTCAATCATATGCATTACCCCAAATAATAATAATTATATATAATTATTTTTATTATTTGCAGTTTTATAGCCTAAATATTAATAATTATATATTAATTTAATTGTTTTACACCCCTAAAAACAATAATAATTATATATTAATTTAACTGTTTTACACCCCTAAAAACAATAATAATTATATATTAATTTAACTGTTTTACACCCCTATACGAATGCAATGAATGCTTTACACCCTAATAATAATAATTATATATAATTATTTTTTATTATTTGTAGTTTTATACCCCTAATAATAATAATTATATATTAATTTAACTGTTTTACACCCCTAAAAACTAAAATAATTATATATTAATTTAACTGTTTTACACCCCTATACGAATGCAATGAATGTTTTACACCCTAATAACAAGTGGATACCACAAAATCTTATGTTATACTTAATGAAAGTATAAATAATCTCTAAGTGTTAGTCAATCTATCGTTTTACGAATTCTCCAAAACTAATTTCAACGATCCAAACCGTCAAAATTGTTTGTATATGCTTGGAGATCACATCAGCAAAAAATCACAAAAAAAAACATTCAGAGATCAAGTAACGGGACAAAGCTTTTCGACGGTTATAAACGAAAAATCACGATTTAACGGTTATTTTAACTCCGATTTAGATGATTTTTTATAACTACACTCCTTGACCCTATATGAATACAATGAATGAATTCGATCTTCAATTTAAAATATTTACACAAGTGGATACCACAAAATCTTATGTTATACTTAATGAAAGTATAAATAAACTCTAAGTGTTAGTCAATCTATCGTTTTACGAATTCTCCAAAACTAATTTCAATGATCCAAACCGTCAAAATTGTTTGTATATGCTTGGAGATCACATCAGCAAAAAATCACAAAAAAAAAACATTCAGAGATCAAGTAACGGGACAAAGCTTTTCGACGGTTATAAACGAAAAATCACGATTTAACGGTTATTTTAACTCCGATTTAGATGATTTTTTATAACTTCACTCCTTGACCCTATATGAATACAATGAATGAATTCGATCTTCAATTTAAAATATTTACACAAGTGGATACCACAAAATCTTATGTTATACTTAATGAAAGTATAAATAAACTCTAAGTGTTAGTCAATCTATCGTTTTACGAATTCTCCAAAACTAATTTCAACGATCCAAACCGTCAAAATTGTTTGTATATGCTTGGAGATCACATCAGCAAAAAATCACAAAAAAAAAACATTCAGAGATCAAGTAACGGGACAAAGCTTTTCGACGGTTATAAACGAAAAATCACGATTTAACGGTTATTTAAACTCCGATTTAGATGATTTTTTATAACTACACTCCTTGACCCTATATGAATACAATGAATGAATTCGATCTTCAATTTAAAATATTTACACAAGTGGATACCACAAAATCTTATGTTATACTTAATGAAAGTATAAATAAACTCTAAGTGTTAGTCAATCTATCGTTTTACGAATTCTCCAAAACTAATTTCAACGATCCAAACCATCAAAATTGTTTGTATATGCTTGGAGATCACATCAGCAAAAAATCACAAAAAAAAAACATTCAGAGATCAAGTAACGGGACAAAGCTTTTCGACGGTTATAAACGAAAAATCACGATTTAACGGTTATTTTAACTCCGATTTAGATGATTTTTTATAACTACACTCCTTGACCCTATATGAATACAATGAATGAATTCGATCTTCAATTTAAAATACAAAGAGTGACTCAACTCTTCTAAGCTTTCTAGGGTAATTAACTTTCCGATGTGGAGCAACTCTACATATCACCACACTTCCAACTTTGATTTGGGTTCAATGGTGTTTAATCCATTCTAGTAAATAACAACCAAATGTTATCAAATGTATCAAAATAACAACAAATTAAAATAACAATTAGAGTGCAAAAAAAATTAATTTAACATAATATATTCTTATATTCCTAAATATTATAAGTTTAGGTTATATTTAATATTGTTAATTTAACATAAATGCTTATAAATATTATTCATTCCATTTTCTCATAACAACTCAAATTATGTTCATCTAATCCATTCTAGTAAATAACAACAAAAAATTATCAAAATAACAACAAATTAAAATAACAATTACAGTGCAAAAAAAATTGATTCAACTTAATAAATTTATTTATTAAAATATTATATGACATAACATAACTAATTATTTTTAAATTTTGGGTAAAACTTTTTTATGTTTTTTTGTTTTTGTTTTTGTTCCTTTTTTTTGGGAAGTAAAAATTTTATTTTTATGTTGGGCGGGAGGTTTCCCGGTATTTTTTGCAGGGAATGGGTTGAAAGATTATAATATTGATTGGCATGTCAACGGACTGGTTTTAATCGAGGCCAAATTATACATTTTCGAGACTAATTGAATGTCAGACGATTCTTATTTCGAAGCAAATGTTTTCATATTTCGACACAAACTTGCTCTTATTAAAAACCTGTCAGGCTAACGTCGGTTAAAACCGACGCAATGTGACCTTATTTCGACGCAAAGGCATTTATGACTGAAACATGTCAGACTTTCAGTCAAAACTATGTCAGGCTATAATATAGGTCGAATCAGATATAGTGGCGGTTTTAAGCGACACAAACCTGTGCTTATTTCGACGCTATGCAAGCTAACGTCAGTTTTAAACGACGCACTAGGCCCTTATTTCGACGTTATGCAAGATAACGTCGGTTTAAAGCGACGCAATAGGCTTGCACTGACAACTATAGCAGTCTTTATGTCAGGTTACGTGTGGGGAGGTTTAGTCAGTGATTGTGTCGGTTTTAAGCGACGTAATGTATTCATATTTCGACGCTAAGTTGTTATCCATATTTAATTTCTTTGTCTCCCTTCACTTCCGTGTTCCACTTCTGTCTCTCGTCTCTATCACCCATTTCTGGCTTCCTCTTTCCCCCATTTCTGGCTTCCTCTTTCCCCCACTTCCTTCTCCTTCCATTAAGTTTTGCAATGGATAATTCCCGTGAAGATCAACGTTCTGAGGAACTTCATTTGGAAGAGGACGAGGGTGATGCTGGTTCTTTTTTGAATTGTTATGAGTGTCAGTTTTTTTTTTTTTTTTGTGTGTTTGAACGATTATTATTGCTAATCTGAAAATATACATTTGTTTCCTAGTTTTTAATTGTGTGTTTGTATTAACAAGGTACATCTCAACGGAGGCGTGGACCCTCAATTCCTAAATGGACGAAACAGCTTTGTTCGTTTGATTCGTCCGGAAAATGCATTAGTGATAACGCTAGTGCTTTTTCAAAACATGTAGCAGCGGAGGTTAGGGACTATAGAAATCTTCCGTTGGAGAAAGATTGGTGTAAGGTTACGGAAGAAGATAAGGAAGCTTTCTGGAATAGAATAAAGGTATATATAGATGTTTTTATTTTTAGTTGAAAATAGAAGAATAGGTCAATGATTGTAATAATATTTGACTAGCGTGATTTTTTTTGTTTTTTGTTTTTATGTATGTAGGGAAGTATCTTTTTTGAAGATGCAGATATAGTAAAAATGCCTTTGATCCGTCATATGACGCTTAAGATTGCGGAGCATGCGCACAAAGAGTTTAGAAATAAGTTAAAAAAAAAGTATTATACTAAAAGAGCAGAACAGGTGCGCAACGAGCCTCCTCCTGATGTGATTCCTACCCAGTGGAATGATTTGTTGGCATATTGGAATAGAGACAAAACAAAGGTAAACCTTACACGATTTATTTCGTTATAACTTTAAAGCTGCCTAATATAATCTTTTCTTTTTTCGTTCGTTTTTTTTCAGGAGGTTGCTGAAAAAAATAAGATTAATCAGGGATTGAAATCAATGAACCATACTACTGGTACAAAATCCTTTGCAAGAGTGCGGGAAGAATATGTATGGATTGTACATTTTCAAGAGATGATTAATTTTAAATAATTATATTTATTTTTAGTATGAGGTTTGCTTAATTTGTTTGTATGAAATTTTATTTTTGATAAAGCGGAAGAAGCATGGGAAAGAAGCAGATCCTGTAACCTTTTTTCGTGAATGTCATACACGAAAAGATAAAACATGGATTGATGAAACATCGGAGCGTACAGTGGTAATTGATTTTTTCGTGTTAGTATTTGATTTTATTAGTATTTATTATCTATAGCTTATTTTTCTGTTTTACGATTGAATTTTTGTTTTTAAAAATTGTAATGCAAGTCAACAATGAAGAGCAACCTGCAAACATTGATTGAGTCGGGCCAAGACGATAATGAAGATCTTAGGACCCAAGTTTATGTTGATACTATGGGTCCTGAGAGGTATAATAGAGTCAGAGGATACGGTCATGGTGTGACTCCTAATATGGTGTCTTATGCATCTTCTTCATCTTCTACATCAATTTCCTCTAGGAGATCATCTAAGAGTTCAATGGCGTTGCTAATGACTCAAAATAATGAGTTGAAAATGAGAGACGAAAATAATAATAAACGGATTTCGGACCTAGAGAACAAGCAAAATCAGTTGTTTGCATGGTTTTTTCAAAGATTTCAGCCACAACCACCATATAGCCCGGGAACCCAACAATCAGGCCACAGTCAACCTCCTCAACAGTCGGGCCAAAGTCAGCCTTCCCCTGCATATCCGTATGCTGGCCATAATCAGCAACCTCTATATCCTGTGTATCCGATGCCTGCGCAGCCCATGCCATACATGCAGCAGCCACCTTATCAAGTGCCAGTATATCGACCTGAGATCAGTGCTCCTAGTGGATCTTTTCCTGAAGTTCCAGTTGGGGGGTTTTCTGGAATGCTTGCAGGTGTTGGATTTGATGTGGACTTGTCGAGGATTTTTGGATCAGAAGGAGGATCTCAAGAAGGAGGATCTCAAGGAGGAGGATCTCAAGGAGAAGATTCTCAAGCAGAAGGATCTGGACGACGTTCAGGCGCAGATTCGGTTGGGTAGTTTAATTGGTTCTTTTTTTTGTCGGTTAAATACGACAGTATAATTGGTCTATCTTTTTGTTTTTTTATGTTATGTTTGTAATGTCGGATTTAATGTTTGTTACGACGGACGACTTTTTGGATTTTATGTGAAATGTTAGATGTACAGTTTGGCACTATTGTTTTTGTTATTTATTTTCATTAATGTTTATTTTGATCTTAAAATTTATAATTTTGATTATATAATTTATTTTGGTTGGAATTAATTGAAATTGCATGCTGTCCATCTACTTTTATTATTATTAACAAATATAGTGTCGGTTAAGACCGTTACTAGTTTTTATATTTTATTTATTTAATTGTTATCTAACGTCGGTTTAAGGAATATTTTATTTATTTCATTTTAATATAATGTCGCTTTAAAGCGACAGTATACTGCATACTTTATTATTAAATAGCTGATGCACGTGTAAGTATGCGTCGCTTTAAACCGACGTTAAGGTTAGTGTCGCTTTAAAGCGACACTGTGTAGTGGCGGATTAAGCTCAAAAAGCGACGCTGAAGCCCTTTTGCGACCCTAGCAATAGTGTCGCTATTGAAAAGCGACATTACATTATGTAATGTCGGATTTGTGCCAAATTTTCGACAGAAAGTTGATTTCTCGTCGGTTTGTCCTCCGCCGGTGATAGCATATATTGTAGTAGTGTACGACAAATTTCCAAACGTCTAGCATTTCTGTAACTTGGTCCCCAAGTTTCTTCATGATACTAATTCTTGAATCTGGCCCTTGCTATCAGGAGTGTGTTATTCAATCAACGGCTGAGAACTCGGGAGCAATAGCGGCTCATCACAGGGACTCACCGTATGAAGACACGGGATTCTCTTTTGTAAACTGCAAAATCATCGGAACCGGCTACATCTACTTGGGAAGAGCTTGGGGAAATTATTCAAGAGCGGTGTATTCCTACTGTCATTTCGATGATATAATAACTCCCCCAGGGTGGAGCGACTGGAACTACCCATCCAGGCAGAAGTAAATATAACCTCTTTGTTCACTCGAACAATATTTTCATCTTATTAGATTATCTCTATTGTTTCTTAAACTGAAAGTTTCGATGACTCAGGACAGTGGATTTCGGAGAATATGAATGCAGGGGCAGAGGAGCAGAAAGAAGCGGGAGGGTGCCATGGTTGAAGTCTTTCAGCTTGGAGGAGATAAGGCCTTTTCTGGATACAAAATTTATATCTGGAGAGCAATGGCTTAGATTATAACCAGTGAGAGTCTCCGTGCGATGCTACGGGCCTAATACCTTACAAAATATGTGGAAAGTTCTAAACATATAAATGATACTTAATACTATTTACAAGCAAAAATCTATTTACAACCCTATTTACAATAAGGAACAAAAATCAATAACTTCACAGAAAAATTCAACTACAAATGAAAATGATAATCACATTCAAAACAAAAAGGGTAAATTACACAAAACAACTTCAACTATTGGTCTCACGACACTATCACACCTCATCTTTTAAAATTGACAATGTCATATCTCATCTTTAGAATTTGGTCCAATGTTATACCTTTTGTTAGCTTGGTCGTGAATTTCTCAGTTAAATGTTGACGCGACTTGATTTGGAATCGACTTTCTATTAAAAAATTATTAAAATATTAAAAAATAATAATATTTTACCCTTAAAAAAAAAAAAAAAAAAAAAAAAAAAAACACTAACCCAAGCACCCATCTTCCCAACCCCTTCCCCGCAACCCCTGACCCCTTCCCCCATTTCTCTCACTAAAATCAAGCTCACTCCTTTTTTCTATCACTTGGAATCTGACTTCTTCTTCCTCCTCCTTAACCCACCCCCAACCCTTCTCTCCCTTTCTTCCCCACCACCACCGGTGCCATCGCAACTACCCCCACCACCACCGAAAACCCACCAAAAAAATGGGCAAGGGTGGTTCCCTGAGCAAGAGCATGATAAAAAAGATCATCCTCTCCTACAACTATGTCGTCATCTAGATCTTCCTTTCCTTTAGCGTCATCGTCTACAACAAATGCATCCTTGACAAGAAGATGTACAACTGGCCCTTCCCCATTTCCCTCACCATGATCCACATGTCCTTCTACACCTCCCTCGCCTTCCTCCTCGTCCGCGTCTTCCGCCTCGTCGAGCCCGTCGCCATGTCCCGCGACCTCTACCTCTCCTCCATCATCCCCATCAGCGCCCTCTACTCCTTTTCACTTTGGCTCTCCAACTCCACCTTCCAGATGCTCAAGGCCCTCATGCCCGTCACTGTCTACTCCATTGGTGTCTCCTTTGAAAAAGAGTCTTTCAAGATCGACACCATGGTCAACATGAACTCCATCTCCATCGGTGTCGCCGTCGCCGCCTACGACAACGCCCGATTCAACACTTGGGGCACCATCCTCCAGCTCGGCGCCGTCGCATTTGAGGCCACCCGCCTTGTCTTAATCCAGATCCTCCTCACATCCAAAGGCATTACCCTTACCCCCATCATATCTCTCTCCTATGTCGCACCTTGCTATTTGGCTTTCCTCTTCGTCCCCTGGATCTTTGTCAAGTACTCGGTTCTGCGCGATTCATCAAGCTTCCATTTAAATTTCTTGATTTTTGGGACCAATTCTATCTGCGCATTTGCTTTAAATCTCACCGTGTTCTTGCTTGTCGGAAAGACCTCAGCATGGGTGGGGAAGGGGTTAGGGGTTGCATGGAAGAGGAAGGGATCTGGGTTTTGGATTTGGGTTGCAGGGAAGGGGAAGAGGTCAGGGAAGATAGGAGTTTGGGTTTTTTATTATTTTTAAGGATAAATTATTATTTTTTAATTTTTTTAATAGAAAGTGGGCACTGAATCAAGCCGCATTAGCATTTAACTGAGAGATTCACCGCCAAGCTAACGGAAGGTATAACATTAGACCAAATTCTAAAGATGAGGTATGACATTGTCAATTTTTAAATATGAGGCATGATAGTGTCGTGAGACCAATAATTGAGGTAGTTTTGTGTAGTTTACCCAAACAAAAAAATATGGCAGTTACAATGAAGGTATCATTAAATGAGGCAAAAATATGAGCAACATCAAAACATGTTCTCCGTCACATAGTACAGGCCTAAGAGTTACATTGTTCCTCCTTGGGCTCCCTAGTCTCTTTCTCAACTATAAACTAATCGAAAAATACAAATAAAACCAATACCAAATAAAATAAAAAGATTATTACAGTACTTAAATACTTGCAATAAACATATAAACCTAAACAATGCTAATCTGCTCCAAATGAATACATAATTCGTAATGTGTTTGGTTGGCAAGAAAACAACATCAGATAAAGTAAAAGGCCTAAGCACAGTGAGAGCTACAACCCAAGATACAACGGGAGGCCTTCACAAACTTAGGCATGTAGGCTGTGATAACAAACAACAACAAAAAACCTTAGTCTCAAGTAGCATAAACCAGACCCCCATCGTTGCCACTTCTTCAGAGGAAGCCAAACTCCAAACTGAGAGAATAGACACTAGATCCAAGTCCTCTTCACAAACTCGTGCAAATATATACAAACAAAGTATCATATGGATAGAGAGTGAGGCTAAGGGGTATGTAAAATACCCAACAATTGGCCTCGACGGGAATCTGGCATGTTGGTTAGGGAAGGGAAAGTGAAGCAGGGTAGTGGATCTAGAATCCAATTTCTGGTTGGTGCCTACCGATCCGAGTACATGGTGGGATGGGGATGGAGATCACTGAGGAGGGAGGAAAGAAAATTAAAAGACAGATAGCAGTAAAAGTAGGCAAAAAATGCTGGATAAGGGGCACGAAACCCAAATCTAAGACAAGCACAGGGGATAGCAATGGAAACTGAGATAAACTTAGAGGAATACTGGGAATAAAAATGAAATAAGGAGATTGGAAAGTGGATAGGAAGAAGAGGTGGATACAGGGAGGGAGATGAGGCATAGGAGATGAGAGATGAGGAAAAAGATGGAAAAGGCAAAGGAAAGAGGAGGGAAAGAAGTGTTGGATTTGGCATTAAATCAACATGCCTAAACTAAAAAGGATTAGGATATCTTAGATGCAGGATATTTGGATTTGTGTTTCCTAGTTGGTTTGGGATTTGGTTTTAGTATAGGATTTGGTTTCCTATATTCTAGGGACTTTATGTAAACCTAGGACATCTATTAGTATAAATAGATGGATGTGGGATAGAGTTTTGTGTGTGAGAGTTTCTTGGAGGCATAAGTTTGTATACTTAAGAATTCTTTGTGTTTGTGAGTTCTCTTGTATTTGTTGGTAATCAATAAAGCTTCTGTTGTTAGAGGAGTCTCAAAGAATAGGAAGTTCTTGGACAAAGATGAGTGTGCTTTTTGTCATGAAAAAGGACACTGGAAGAAGGACTGCCCTAAAATTAAAGAAAAGACTAGAAAAAAGAAGGATGACTCAGAAGCAAATATGATTGAAGTCGAGGATGAGGAATTTGTCTATGCCCTAACTGCATCAAGCACTGTGGATTATATGAAAGAGTGGGTGCTCGACACAAGTTGTACCCATCACATGACTTCTCAAAGGCATTGATTTTCAAGCTTCAAAGTTATGAATGGAACTGTGTATATGGAAGATGATAACCCATGTACAACTCAAGGAATTGGAAGCATCAAGATCAAGCATCATGATGGTGTGATTTGAGAATTGCATGGTGTAAGGTACATCCTAAATCTAAAGAAAAAATTGATCTCACTAGGCACTCTCGAGTCACAAGGCTACAAGTTTTACTCCAATAACAACGTGCTCAAAGTTGCTAAAGGAGCACTTGTCATAATGAAAGGGCCTCGGAATGGCTTACTTTATATGCTACAAGTAAAGATTTTGAAAAGTGGAGTGGCTATGGTAGCTGATGAAGTGCAAAGTGATAAAAGTGACTTGTCTGCATTATGGCACATGAGGTTAGGACATGCAAAAGAAAAAGCATTGCAAGGATTGATCAAGCAAGGGTGTTTAAAAGGAGCAAAAATTGGAAAGATGGAGTTTTATGAGCACTACATTCTTGGCAAACAAACAAAGGTGAAATTTGGCTCAACTGTTAATCAAATGAAAGGGATTTTGGACTACGTTCACTCTAATGTTTGGGGGCCTACAAAGAATGCTTCTTTAGGTGGAAAAAGATGGTTTTGTATCTTTTATTGATGACTATTCTCGCAGATCATGGATATATATATATATATATGATGAAACGAAAGAACGAGGTTCTTGACATCTTCTTGGAATGGAAGAACATGGTGGAGAACAAGATTGGAAAGAAGATTAAGATACTGAGAAGTGACAATGGATGGGAATATACCTCAGATGCTTTCTTCAAAGTGTGTAAAAATGAAAGGATTACTCAACATTTTCGCGTTAGACATACTCCACAGCATAATGGGATTGCAGAGAGACTAAATAAGACCTTGCTCGAGAAAGTTCATTGCATGCTATCTTAAGCTATGCTACCAAAGAGATTTTGGGTAGAAGCTTTGAGCTATGCATGTCATATGCTTAATGGACTACCATCAACCGCTTTGAAGGGTAGAACACCCATTAAAGTGTGGTCTGGAGAACCAGCTCAGGACTATGATAAGTTACGAATGTTTGGATGCAATGCCTACTTTCATGTGAACAAAAACAAACTAGATCCACGAGCCAAGAAACCTGTCTTTATAGGATTCAATAGTGGTGTGAAAGGCTTCAGACTTTGGTGTCCCAAGTTGAACAAGATTATAGTAAGTAGAGATGTGACATTTGATTAAAGTCACATGAAATTGAAGGAAGATGTTCAGATGGTAGAGCTTAGGGAACAAGTAATTGTGAATTCACAGCCAAGTAAGGAAGTTGTGGGAGAAGAAAAACAAGGTGATCAACTTAAACATAAAGAGAGTGATCACAAAGAAGAAACACCATCAGAAGAACTAAAGATACAAGATGATTGCATAGCCAAAAGGAAGGGAAAAAGAGACATATCACTACCTACGAGATATAAAGATTGCATGGCCTGCATGGTATATGCATTACTAATAATTGAGGCTAAAATTCCCACTAACTTTGAAGAAGTTGTAAATAGTGAAGACAAGAGTAAATGGCATGATGCAATGGAAGATGAAATGCTCTCATTTCATAAGAATAAGACTTGGGAATTGGTGGAGCTGCCTAGAGGAAGGAAAGTAATTGGTTGCAAATGGGTATATGCAAAGAAGGATAGAGGGGATGACAATAGCTTGGTAAGATTTAAAGCTAGGCTAGTGGCTAAAGAATATGCTCAGAATGAGGGAATAGATTACAAAGAGATTTTTTCTCTTGTGGTTAAGCACTCCTCCATTCGAATATTGCTTGCCCTAGTTGCACAATTCAACCTTGAATTGGTACAACTAGATGTGAAGACTGCATTCCTTCATGGTAATTTGGATGAAGAGATTTATATGAGACAACCCGAGGGGTATCAAGTGAAGGGCAAAGAAAGATTGGTTTGTAAGCTTAGAAAATATCTTTATGGTTTGAAGCAGTCGCCCGGGCAGTGGTTTTTAAGATTTGACAAGTTTATAAAGGGTCAAGACTATACAGGAAGTCACTATGATCACTATGTTTATCATAAGAAGTTGAAAGATGGTTCGTTCGTGTACTTGTTAATATATGTGGATGACATGCTCATAGCCTCAAGCAATATTTCAGAGATAGAAAAGTTGAAGGAGCAAATGAGAAGGGAGTTCGAAATGAAGGATCTCGTTGAAGCCAAGAAAATATTCGAAATGGAGATCACAAGGGATAGACAAAGGTTTGGTGTGTTTGTCTCAGAAGCAATATCTTGAAAAGTTGTTACAAAAGTTTAGAGTAACAAAAGACACTAAGCCTGTAGGAACTCCATTAGGTGCTCACTTCAAGTTGAGCAGTCAACAAAGTCCTAAAGCTGATGAAGAAAAGATGAAGATGGATGGTATTCCATATGCTAATTTGGTTGGAGGAATGTATGCTATGGTATGTACTTGTCCTGCTATAGCACATGCAATTGAAATTGTTAGTAGATTCATGCATAATCCTGGAAGGGAGCATTGGAATGCTGCTAAGTGGATACTAAGGTATTTACATGGAATGAAGGATAAAGGTACTTGTTTTGAAAGATGTGATGAAGGAATTGATAAGTTCTTAGTTGGATATGTGGACTTAGACCTTGCTGAAGACTTAGACAAGAGAAGATCGACATTTACTATGGCAAAGGGTCCTATATGCTGGAGATCAATATTACAACCAATGACGACATTATCAACCACAAAAGTAGAATACATGGCAATTGCTGAAGCTATCAAAGTAGCAATGTGGACTCTAGGGTTGTTAGGAGATTTGGGTGTAGAACAACACAAGTTGGATGAATATTTTGATAGCCAAAGTGCCATTTATTTGGCCAAATATCAGGTACATCATGCTAGGACTAAGCACATTGATGTATGATAAAAAGGGTTGCTAGATCATGCTAGGACTAAGCACATTGTGAAAGAAGTGGTAGCCAAAGGTGAGATTCATCTAAAAAGGGTTGCTACAGAAGATAATCCAGCTGACATGTTGACAAAGGTGGTTAATGTAGCTAAGTTTGAGCACTGCTTGGATTTGGTGCAGTTGGAGCAAGTTTGACCTTGTGTTATGGTGAAGCAATGAAAGTTGTTGGATGCCTCGTTATGGATTTCATGCCAAGGTGGAGATTGTTGGATTTGGCATTAAACCAACATGCCTAAACTAAAAAGGATTAGGATATCTTGGATGCAAGATATTTAGATTTGTGTTTCCTAGTTGGTTTGGGATTTGGTTTTAGTATAGGATTTGGTTTCCTATATTCTAGGGACTTTGTGTAAACCTAGGACATCTATTAGTATAAATAGATGGATGTAGGAAAGAGTTTTGTGTGTGCGAGTTTTTGAGAGGCATAAGTTTGTATACTTGAGAATACTTTTGTGTTTGTGAGTTCTCTTGTATTTGTTGGTAATCAATAAAGCTTCCGTTGTTAAAGAGGTACTCCTATATTGGAGGAACTTTGAAATCGTTGTATTTTGTTTATTGCTTGATTGATTTTTGGTTTAGATTACCACAAGAGGACGGAAGAAAGAGTAATGGGCTACCGCCTATCCAGAGCAAGAGCAAAGGGCGACGGCTGAGCTTGAAGCTAGGGATGGAGCTTGTGGATCTAGATTTCTAGAGAGAGAAATAAAAAAAGGCTTTAAATTCCTAAAATTATAGAAGAGAGAGGGGGGGTGAGAGAGTATAGTAAATTCTAAATTGTAATAGTATTCATAGTTTACATGTTACAAAATTAACTTACAAAAAAAATGCATCTCATGTCTTCCACTTGTGTTAAATTTTAAGCACTAAAAGTAAAACCAGCCACTAATGCAAATAAATCGGGTCAGCCAGATGCAGATAAAGCAAACAACATAATCCAAAATTACCAACTCTGTGAGGAGAAATCTCCAAATTCACCTTCTGATTTCTGTGTGAGGAGTTAAATTACTACCAAAATCACACTTTTAGGGACAGTAATAAAAAAAAATCACTCTAACATCAATCTGAAATCAAATTCACATTCCTATAATAATTACACTCCTACAAATTGATTTCACTATTTACCTATAAAAATTACTAACTTTTTTAGTGACAGTAATAAGAAACTCACTCTATCATCATCAATTCGGAAGAAAATTCACATTCAATTTACCAATAAAGATTGCAACTTTTTTGAAAGAATGTTTGAGTTGTTCACAATTTGCACATAATTAAGCAAAGTTGCACATAATTAAGCGAAGTAATTGCGTGGTACTTGATAATGACATAGGAAGTTGGTATGTAGTCATTCTTTTGTACCGTATGAACTAATGAGAAAGTAGATCCTCTTCAGCAAGGTATTTGATTTCCAACACGTCGTGTATATTCCTTCTTGAGCCGAGGCAGGTAGCAACCCAAAAACAATTGGGTGCGCACTGATTAATCCAAGCATGAGCTGGGGTGGGCTGAGAAGGAAAAAAGGCCCAAAAAAAGGTTTGGGTGAGTCGAAACAGAAGCCCAAAGTTTGGGCTTGGACTAGCAGCAGCAGCAGACCCAAATTGGGCTACTGACCTCGACGCCGAATGGCGTTGTTTTGAGCATGCGCTACAGGCACGGCTTGGCGCAGTAGGCACTGCGAGGCTTGCGATTTAGGGTTTCAAAAAAAAAAAAAAAAACCTAGCTTTTTCTTCTATTTTCTTATTTATCTTTGTACTTGCACAATTCATCATAGCAATATAAACATGGGGTGCATATGAATGCTTTCATACTATCATGGCTTATAAAATATTGATTATATGTTTTAGAATAGCATATAGATTGGATGGAATGACGAAAGCCTTCGCATATTTGTTGCAAAAGAGCCTCCTTCAAGAATCTTAAGCTCCTTAGCATAGCAGCAGGAGCGTGCTGATAATGTGTTGTATGCCTTTTTTTATTGAGGAGAAAAGAGGAGACTGGCATCAAGGAGAGAGTGATAATTTGATGATTATGTAATGTGATTTCTCACCCTATTATGTGCTTGTATTTATAAGGGAGAGAAAATCTTACTAACCAAATAATACAATTACAATCTAAAAAGGAAAAGAAAAAATTGTCTAAAAGATATTCTAAAATCCTATACATAATCTCTACTAAGATTTACACAATCACATTGCTAATAAATTTAGGACTGCAACAAGATTGAATTAATTTATTATTTTAGTTGATGCACACAATCAGTAAGACTTTGGAATAATGTAGAGTGTCAAGTTTGTAACCTTCGCTCAGTTGCTCCAGTCACGTAGTGAGGATAATATGTAAAGAGATAAGGATAGGGAAGCAAACACAAGATGTACGTGTAACGCTAAGTTTGGCTACTTCCACATAGTAGAGGAGTTCTCATTAATAGTGAAGGGTTTACACAAATACATAGGTTGATGCATAATCGTCATTAGTGAGTTCTAATGACTAGTTTAAGTACAATAATGACATTAAGGATTAATTGTAGGAGAATGATTTTCTTTTATAGTTGAGGAGAGTCTCCGACTTTCGTCCACGGTCGATGTGGGACTCCTAGGAGCTTTATTCTAACGTTGACACGTATCGTTCTGCGATTGACCTCCTGGTTGGAGGAAAACACTTCTGCTTCAGCAAGGGTGCCTCATCATGAAACCCTAAGTGGGTCCTTGAAGGAATGAAGTTGACCAGTGCCACCCCCCCCCCCCAAAAAAAAATCCCGAGTGAGGAAAGTTTCTCGGTGGGGGACTTGTAAAAATCCAAGCCGCTAAGTAATCACGAAACTTCTAAGTACTGAAGTGTAGTTGCACATAGTAGGAGTTTCCCAAATCTTCGGCTGGGGAGGACTGCTGGAGGAGGTGCCTAGATTTTTTTAGTCATCGATGGAACAAAGACTCTAAATATTGTCTTCCCCTTCTCTTGCACATACTTTAACCCAAATATACATATATTTTTATCGGGCCAATTCCTTCTTGTTGTTATGGTTTAAAAGGTGAAGGTTTTTGGTTGTGGATTCTTTAGTTGTAGGTTCTTGGTTGTAAGTTCTTTGTTTGTAGATTTTTTAGTTGTAGGTTCTTTGTCTTATGTGTATATAGCTTGAGTGATCCAATGTGGGAAAAATCATATAAATAGGTTTTACTTCCACACCCTTGAGCAAGAGTGTGGAAGGCTGTGTTTAGTTTGGTAGTCACAGAGGTGTGACGCTTTTGAATTCAATTGGGGGAAGGACTATGAGTGAAGGTTTTTCGTAATTGAAGCTTTTTTAAAACCACATAAATAGATTTTGCTTCCACACTCTTAAGCAAGACTGTGGAAGGCTTTTTGAGTTTTTGGTTGTTAGGCAAAGTGTGAAACTTCCTCCTTTCAAGGGTGTGAAAAGCTCTACCCTTCAAAGTGTGGGAAGCTTCCTCTCTTCAAGATGTGGAAAGCTCCCTCCCCTCAAGGGTGTAGGAAGCTCTACCCTTCATAGTGTGGGAAGTTTCCTCCCTTCAAGGGTGTGGGCAGCTCCCTCCCCTCAAGGGTGTGGGAAGTTTCCTCCCTTAAAAGGTGTGGGAAGCTCTACGCTTCAAAGGTGTGGGAAGCTTCCTTCCTTCAAAGTGTGGGAAGCTCCCTCCCCTCAAGGGTGTGGGAAGCTCTACCCTTCAAAGTGTGGGCAGCCTTTTTTGTAGAACCCCATAAATTGATTTTGCTTCCACACTCTTGAGCAAGAGTGTGGAAGTGTAATTTTATCTCACGTATTTAAGCTTTTGTTGGCTTCCTCCACATGTCAAATTTAATTAATAGCTAATTAATTGATTAATTAATAATTAATACAATTAAATATATGATTAATTAATTTTTTGAGTAATTAATAATTAGTTAGTTAATTAATTATTAATTAATTTTGGTTTTTATTTAACTAGTAAAAAAATGTGGAAGAAACCACATAAATAGATTTTGCTTCCACACTCTTGAGTAAGAGTGTGGAAGGCAATCTACTTGTTGTAGAAGTTAAAAGTTCGGAGGAACCATATAAATAGATTTTGTTTTCACACTCTTGAGCAAAAGTGTGGAAGGCAATCTACATGTTGTAGTTGTTGAAAGTTTGTTAGACCATATAATACGATTTTGCTTCCACACTCTTGAGTAAGAGTGTAGCAGACAATCTACGTGTTGTAGTTGTTGAAGGTTTGTTGAACCATATAATATGATTTTGCCTCCACATTCTTGAGCAAAAGTGTGGAAGGATTTGTTGAGTTTGTCTATGCCTTTTCCGAGTTGTAAGGCTTGAAAATTTTCGACTGCTTATGAATGCTAAGAATCCACAGGTGCTAGTTGTACTATTCTTCCTTAGTTGGTGAAAAGAAGGTAAGTTCTTTCATCACCCAGTTGGTGAGAAAAGTGGGGAGTTGCCGAGACAAAAATGTTTATTAAAGTACTAGTTGTATCCTCCACCACCTGGTTGGTGATACGAAGGTAAGTTCTTTAATCACCTGGTTGGTAAGAAGAGTGGCAAGTTGCCTAATCTCAACATTGTTTACTAGAGTACTAGTTGTTCTCTTCATCACCTGGTTGGTGATATGAAGGTGAGTTCCTTCATAACCTGATTGATAAGAAGAGTGGCAAATTGTTGAAACTCAAAATTGTTTATTAGAGTACTAGTTGTGCTCTTCATCACTTGGTTGGTGATATGAAGCTGAGTTCCCTCATCACCTGGTTGGTAAGAAGAGTGGCAAGTTGCCTGAAACTCAAAATTATTTCTTAAAGAACTGGTTGTACTCTTCAACACCTAGTTGGTGATACAAAGACGAGTGTCTTCATCACCTGATTGGTGGAAAGAACGGCAAGTTGCCTGAGGCACATTGTACCACGTGCCGAAAAGAAAAAATGTATGTTCACACCCTTTTGTAGCTCAGTTTTTATGTACAAATGTTTTGAATGGTATGAAGTTTATGTTGATTGACATGAGTGGTGTCCATAAGATGCATGTTGTTTATGAATGTTTTGCTATGCATGAAGGAATCCATTGTTTGGATATGTGAACCGTGTTGGTTATACCACTTAGTTTCACTTACTTGCCTTGGTGTTAAAGTATGTATGCTGAAGCTCGAAGTTAGAGTTAGACCAAGTGTTCTAGTGTTAGGAATGCAAAAGACTTAGACAAAGTTGTCTAAATTGCCTCTTCATTAAATATTTGTCAAATGACTTATGTTACAAAAGATGCCAAACGGTTGAAGGTTGAAACATTTGTAATATGTATACCTTTCTATAATAGCCTTTTCTTCAGTTCCTAGTCCTCCACTTTGAAATACCGATGCATAACCCCATGGTCATAACAGTTGAAGGTACGTTCACCCTTGAATGTCTTGATACGAACCTTTATTCCTCTTGTTGTACTACGCTTGCTAAGAGTAAAAATCCTTCATCTTGCCAAGAGACGAATAAGTTTGGTGACCTGGCAGGTTGCTAAGTAGGGTAGTATGAGATGCAGTGAGTGTCTAAATGGGCAAAACCTTCTCACTTGGTACAACTTGACATTCGCTCCCCACTTGTTGATAGGGGTTCACCATAAGAGGTTCCCTTGGTATGTCCTTGCCTCCCCAAATGCATGATTGTAAGCTTGTGTCATCACCTCAGAATAAGTCTTCTAAGTGTTAGCATTCATCATGTACTTGAAGAGGCATTCACTGTATGCCTACCGTGAAGGCCCTGAGTGTTGTTTTGTCATCTGTCCCAACACAACGAGAGTACTTGTGGTTGAAGCGACTGACATATTCATGCAATGACTCGTTTTATTTCTAACGAATGATGTATAACTCATCAGCGGAGTGCAAGCGATCAACTTGGAAGATGTGTTGAGCCACAAAGAGTCACTTTAGCTCAACCAAAGAATCTACCGTATCAAGTTAAAGACGACAATACCAATTAAGAGCTTTACTAGAGATAATAGGGGGAAAAATTAGACATCGTTCTTCATCACTGTGTCTTCGGTATGTCATGGTGGATTCAAAGACGTGAATATGTTCAATTAGATCTCCCCTCTCAGTATACGATTACAAAACAAGCTTCTTTTTCGTTCCTCCTTATAGAGGGGTGCAAATGATCATCCTTGTCAAAAGGTTTGGCCTTGGCTGATTCCAGTCAAGTATCCTGGCCTGACGCTCAGCCTTCACCTTATTCACTTCCTCAATGAGCTGCAGGATAAGGGGGTCCTGAGTGGAGTTAAACACCATTGAAGCTTTCTTTTGTAAGTTTCCATCATTTCTTGAAAGTAAGGAAAATCGGTCAAGGACATGTGGCCTTTCTTTGGACTCAACATACTGGTTGTCAAAATGTGCATGTAGAAAGTCCCCCGAGTCTTTTACGTCTTTTTGTTGCCCCAAGGCTTGTCGTTCATTTCCTGGATTGAGGGCTGGCCTTGATTGTGATAACCAAGCCCTTTGATGATCCTTGGGCCTATGTGGATAGGTTTTTCTCTACACTACCTTAAGAAGTCTCGACAATCATAGTAAACAGCTTTTGACCCTTCTATTCCTTCTATAAAGAGATGTCTTCATCCGTTTCTCTTGCTTTGATATATCAATATCTTGGTGAGAAAGTTGTTCCTCATTAAGAGCTTCCATGTTGAAGACATGTGAACCTTCGCGTCGGAGGGTAGCCATGTGGTGATCTATAGTCACAGGGTGAAGAGTTCATGAGACTGAACTTGTCTAGCCTCATGAAGCATCTCAAAGAGCTTCTCATATTGTTCTTGGGGGATGTTGTTCTTGATCGTTATTTTGTGGTTTTGAGCTTCAAGCTCTTCGGCCTTAGCTTCAAGAGCAAACTTCTTTCTTTCCTTCTTTCACTGCCTCACACTAGACACGAGAAGAGTGTCATTGTACATCATGTGGCTTCCTTCGCTCCCCATGTTGGAGAGGGATGTCTAATCAAAAGAGAGTATACGAACAATGGAAACCAACTTGACGAGGCTGGTGAAAGTAGGAATACGTGTCGTTTCGACAAAATCAATGAGACTTTGGAACAACATAAAGTGTCAAGTTTGTGACTTTTGCTCGATTGTTTCGGTCACCTAGTGAGGATAATATGTAAAGAGATAGAGATAGGGAAGCAAACACAAGATGTGCATGGTTCACGCTAAGTTTGGCTACGTCCATGGAGTAGAGAAATTCTCATTAAAAGTGAAGGGTTTACACAAATACATAGGTTCAAGCATATCATTAATGGGTTCTAATGACTAGTTTAAGTACAATATTGACATTAGGGATTAATTGTAGGAGAATGATCTTCTTTTATAGTTAAGGAGAGTCTCCAACTTTCATCTGCAGTCGATGTGGGACTCTATGAGGGAAACACTTGTGCTTCGACATGGGTGCCTGAGCAAGAACCCCTCAGTGGGTCCTTAATGGTATGAAGTTGACTAGTTCTTAATAGTTTCTAGATTGGTCAAGTATGGTAGAAACAAACACTAATTTTTTATATCCTCATTTTTTTTTCTTCCCTCTACTATTCAAATGCAAATAGGCAAATCTTTATAGTCTGTGTGTATAAGTCGAGCAAATTCGACGGTGTATTACTTCAGTTTCCAGTCTTTACAAATTTTTAAATTTCGCAGTTTGATGATTCTTCGAAACGCATAATTATTTGAATACATTTTCAAGGTTTTCATTAACAAGTTCTAACAACGGAGCCAAGAAATAGTACTTAAAATTACAGGACAAATCGGAATCTTTGATACAAAGTTACAAGCAGAAGTACATGAATGTGATCACTAACGTAGAACTGACCCGTAGAGAAGCGCTTCTAATCGTAGGTGAGAATCGCTTCTAATCGTAGGAATCTGAATTCTAATACAACCGTGGAAAACCAGAAAAAGCGAAATATCATAGAACTCTTATCTCATACTATACAGCCAGGAAGGCCACCAACTCCAAACAATGCAGTGAGCTTCTCTCCAACACATCTGTGTAACTATTTACAGACATCCTAACTGACACTTTCAACATTAGCCGACAACATTAACATCATTAACTGACACAATTTACGGTTATCCAACTCAAGTTAGACATCTTATGAAATCACTTCCATGATTTCTACTGCTTTCGGTCTCCCCTCCCCGGCAGTTTCAAACACCTCCATGCCTTCTTGGCCCTCATCATGACCACTGTTTTTGCCCTCATCATTGTCATTGTCATGTTTGTCAGCCTCGCCATTGTTGTCATCTTTGTCGTCATCAACTTCATTAACTTGGACATCATGTACATCACAACTGTCGCTCCCATCAACACATTCAATACAGGCAGTTTCAAACACTTCCATGCCTTCTTGGCCCTCATCATGACCATTGTTTTTGCCATCGCCACCGCCGTTGTCACCTTTGTCATCCTTGGCAATTTTGTCACCCTCGTTGTCATCAACATCATTACCCTGGACATGCTGTACATCACCGTAACTGTCGTTGACATCAACACCTTCAGTACCAATGTCATTTAGTGATGGTGACTTCCTATCACTGTCCAAGTCCATATTTTCAGGAGCTTCAAAACTGGCAGATATGGCTAAGTTCTGTTCTTCTTCTTCCACGTGTTTAGTACTAGAAGGAACTTCAATATATGACGTGGCCAAGTTCAGTTTTTACCTCTTCCACATGTTTAGTACTAGAAGGAACTTCAACATACGACAAAGCAAACCCATCAGAGTCAACATCTTTCACAACCACGGGCAACATAAAGGGACGAGTGCGTGAGCTAATTGTTGAAGATATGGCTGATAGTACATCAGGCTTTGCCTCAACATCAACCCACTCGTCCCCAAACCAATCTCTGGATATTCTTAGATCATTTTTGTGCATGTTCAAGAGTAAGCTTTCACCTGATACAGCCCAAGCAATTGCATTACAGCCAAAGCAATTACATCCAAACAAATGAACGGAGAAAATATGGAAAATATGTAATAGGAACATGCAGGGAAAAAACTAGATCCAGTTTCTACTAAGCATACCAGGAATGAAAACTTGAAAGGTGTCACCACAGCTGCCAACTTGAGCTATAATCCCTTCCCACCAGCCATCGCTCCACCATGCATCAACTGCAACCCCAACCTCAAGGGCAAGGTCCATTTGTTCCTTAGGAGGGGCTGGCCGGACCATTGGGCGGCCTAGACGCCTTATGCCAAGTTTATCAGGCAGAGCCAATCTAAAAGCTGGGATCCATTCCTACAAGTTGGGAGAGTGAGGGTCATGCCTTCGGATTACAGTTCAGAACCCAAAAGAAATCAAGAAAACACAGAATAATCACTCAAGAGAGCACAGGAGCTCATGTGCCAATCTAGTCAATGCATACAGGAAATGAAGAAGAAAATCTTCCTGCATCTCTTTCATTGAAAAGCCTGCAACACCCAAAAATAGGACCATATTTCTAAACTATATTTACAAACTGAGAACACCGAGCTTACATGAAAACTGACCAGATCAAAAAGGTTCAAATCACATAGAACTGAATGGTGTCAACAGCTAGCAAGGGGTAATCTGAGGGCCAGTGAAACCGGTAGTGTCCAGGACACACCATCATAAAATAGTGAAGGTTAACTTGCATTTCAGGGTAAGAGTTCAGAGTTCAAATAAGGAGATGCTCAAGAGTTGACAATGTAGAAAGAGAGATACACGCAACCTTAAAATCTAAACATGCTAGACTGCATCTCAGAATGCAGGAAAGCACCAAATAAAGAAGAGGGAACATGTATTTTGAATTGGAATCACAATGAATAGTTGATTAAAACAGAATGTTGGATGGAAATCTTGTGTACCTAACTCAAGTAAATAAATCAGACATGATGTCACCGTGTTTTGCACAACTTAGAGTTCAACCCAGTTACCCAAACAATAAACAAAGAAAGTGTAGTAGTGGCTAAAGATACCTCAAGATTGCCACTTCCTTCCTCGTCTTGCAAATCATCGTATTGAACTTTCATCTGTTTTCGTGTTATCTGCAAGACTGTACACCTAAACCAGCAGCCTCGAATGCCACTATCTTGGCAAAGCAATTCTATCTTTTCGTCAACCTTAAATAGTGGAGTATACCAAGGCTGACAATCAACAAGTTTCATGGATAACAACCGCTTGTCTAGTAAACCATAGTTTGGGTTCTGAGGTCTATATGTCATCATCTGGTTATCTCTTGTAGAACTTCTTGCTCTTGAACGACCAGTTGAAAACCTCTGACATGGCCTTCCACTTCTAGTCCTCTTAGATCCTTGCTTTACATAGTCACTTGGACCCAATTCATCTTCTTCCCCAATCAACCTATCACTTGTAAACTCGGATTTTTCGGAAACTTCGAGACCCAAACAAGAGAGAATTGGCTGATCAAAATAGCCATGCATTTTACTCAAATCAAATGGCTTCACCTTGTTACTTCTAAACTGCCTATAGCATAGATGTACTTTGGCCAATAAAGCCTGAGGAAACACAGCTACACATTTTTCATAATGTTCACAAGTTAAGACTGTTGCAGGACCATCAACACATTCTGCACTAATGACCTGCACATATGGTGTGATGAAAACTTCCTTTGGGTGAGGATTTCTTACAGGAGTTAACCCCTTGACTTCCTGATTACGGTGAAACCACCTCACTTTGACCTTTTTCTGACCCCTCTTGTCTTCGTACATATCCTCCATATAAGCAACATAGTGATTTTCTCCCTTTGCCATGACAAAGACAAAGGACTTAATCTGGATGCAAAGGGAAAAGCAAAACAATCAGAGAAAAAGTATTGCAGCTGACAGCAAAAATCAGACTAGCATGTCAATTCCATCGTCGACAGAATGTAAGTCGTTATTAGTGATTTGACCTGACCAAGATGTACACATCAAGGCAATGTTCAACAAAATACCTTGGCGACTAGTCTTTCAACTAAATCTCCCGAAGTTCATGCAATAATATATCGTACTTGAATGAAGTGTAAATTTCCCAGGCCATGAAGCATATGAGACATGTAACATCATGAGGATACTAGTGTCACTATCACATAATTGTGACATATTCTCAAGCGTTATTAATGAAAGCAACCATAGTTCAATGTAACAAATAAAGACAAATATTTTCTTTATCTTCTATATAAGCTTTGAAACTTGAAACAAATGATTCATTACTTCTCAAGTACCCATGTAGGGATGTATTTATCTTAGTTCATATTAATGGCAACATTAATCATCTGTCGATACATAAGGTCAGAGAAATTATTCCCGGAGTAGTTAGTTTTCACTACAGCATTTCTTGCATAATATTGCTCTGCAAATTAAATGTGACTTCTATGTAAGTTTGAGAGTTCAAGCATGGATAGCTATGCCTTGTACAGTTGCACACTTTGACGGTTAAATCCTTACCGCTATTGTAGTTCCGTCCCTACAGAATGCAGGGAAATGCTTGAGCTGTTTACCACATGTCCATGCAACACCTGACCAGACAATGGCCGGATTGCGTCCCTTCAAGGTCATTGAAAGACGGCCCTGATAAACAGGTTATGGAGTCAGTATTGTACGCAAAACTTGAAAGCATCACAAGGACAAATCAATACTCATAAGGAACACAACAAAAAGATACCGAGTTATTGGGTACCTGGTGACCACTAACTCCTTTCATTGGAAGTTCCGGACTCCACAAAGTTTGTGACGAATCATGTTGGGGTGATTCTATCATAAAAATGTGTGTTAAAATCATAATATTCCAGTTATACAAATCCCTCATTTCTTGCGAATACAGGTAAAGAGAATAAGCTATTAGGGGATTTCTTATTAACCAACTTCATGCAGATATTCATACGTGGTAAAATTTATTTAATATTCTTTTACCAGTCACTTAAACTAGAAACTGCTGCTGAGGCGTAGGGGAAGTTAAAATCCTTGCCTTACAAAAGTTTTTAATGGCATACATAAGCGCACAGTTTATAGACTATATAAGGAACTAGAAATTACAAAGTAGCAACACATACCGGACAGATCTCCACGTACATGCTGCTTTGACAGCATAGATGTAAGCCAATCCACAACTTCCCTTCTTGACCTCCATTTATAGTTAGCACTATTAGAGCTCTCGTTTCCGTGCGCTTGCAAAAACTCCTCAGAAACAACATAGAACATGTGCCTAACACTCCTCTCAGTACCCACAACTGCAAGAATGGATTCTCCGGAAGAATCCTTTAAGAAATAGTGAACCACACGGTTGCCCCTCTCCTGCGAAACAAAGTGCTCTTTCCACTCCACGAAAAAGTGACCATCTCCAGGCATTTTGATAGACGCACAAAGAGGGGTTAACGAAACACCAGAAACCTACTTCAAGGTCTAATTACGTAGCAGATGATGCCCCAAAATGTAAGATGGCAAAAGGGGTCAAACCCTTAACCACTAAACTGCCTAAAAAGTAACAATGGAGTAATTTTCAGGCCAAAAGCTACAATCTTGAAATTATTTATTACCTTAATCCTAAGAATAAACAAAATATATCTTGCCCAAGTTGGAACCACTCTACAAAAAAGAAAAACTGGTATATCACAAAACTGACCAGAATAAGAAATCTTAGGGTTTGTCAACCTAACCAGATCAAAAGCCCTGACTTTGCAGCTGAAAACTCCCCCAAATAAGTAGCAAAAGGTTCAAACAGCAAACCCAATTTGTTCAAGAATTTTCTGAAACGGAAACCCAGCAGAATCAGGAGGGTATATTCTATTCAAACAAGGCAGAATTTGATCACTAAGTAACTCTACCATGAAATTTTCAGTTCAGACTTTGAAGAACACCAACAAAAAAAGAACTGGTATATGAAAAAACCTGTGTTTTTGAACCTCCAAGGGCAGATCAGAACACCCAATACTCAATACAACTAGGTATCAGCTTGGAAGCCCAAGGGGGCACAAAGACATTGCCTTGACTGCTTTTTCCAAGAGAGTTGGAGCAAATTTGAAATGGGCATCTGTAATTTGGACCAAAACAGAAACTTCAGCTGAGAAAAAGGGATTTGATTGAACAAAAAGTAGTAGAAGTTGCTGGGGAAGGAGAGTTTTAGGGGAAGGTTGAGGAGAGAGAACTCTGCGATTGCCTTGGTGGGTACAAGGGAGAGTAGAGAAAGTGAGGGAGGAGAGGAGGAGCAGATGAAGGGAGAAAGGGAGAGAGGAGAAGGATCGTGGAAGAGGCCATGGACATGGAAAGTGGGGGAGTTGCAGAGCTTTGGAAATGTATGTCTCCAGCAGCTATGGAAGGGGAACTTGGTTGAACAAGAAACAAAGGCAGACTATTTTGTTAAATTAATGGGAATAAGAAATAAAATAACAATTTAGTTATTTGTTTATCTTGTTTGGGGAAGTGGTGGAAGGTAGGAGGAGGAGGAAGCTGGCTGGGTGGATTATTTACTACGACAAAACTTTTGCGTTGCAACTTAAAACATCATTGGGGCCGAGTTCTTCAATTTTATTTTATTTTATTTCCAAAATGAGGAAGATTGGTGGCAAGTCACGATTATCTATCTATTTCAGGTTCGAAAAGATTATAAAAATTTTTATCCTGCTGTGGCCACAATTAAGCAAACTCAACAACCGAGGCAAGTTATTCATCGGGTAGGCCTACTTTGGATCTTCTTTCTCGCCCAGCACCCCCACCAACCTTTCCCTTCCCTGTTTTTGGTCTCCACCCCTCTCTCTGACTCCATTCTTAGACCTGATATTCGTGTCATGTTTTCTGTGCTCGTGTCGTTTTCATGACATATCTAATATCTTAATGGGTCATATCGTTTAACACCTGTTAAAGTAAACGGGTAATATGACCCGACTCGAAATTGACCCTTTAATATTATTAGGTAATATAACCGACCGGTTATCTGTTAAAGAAAATATATTTTAAGTCAACAAATAATGAAAATGAAAAACATAATTTGACAAAAACATGGAAATTATATATAGTGTGTGGACAAATTTGCCCTTAGTTTCTCTTTGCTTGCCATTCTGTTTCCTCTTTTTCTGCAGTGGAAAGTTGTTTTTGCCCCTATTGGCTATGCGTCTATCATCACTGCCTTCACTTCTTCTCCACATTTTCTTCCGTGTTTCTTTCTCTCACACAACATTTTGCTCCGTTTCGAACTTGGGTTTCTTCTTGTCTCTGTCAATTGGTCCTTTACTTTGATTGCACACTACATCAAGTTAAAGCTCCCACCAACTGGAGAAAGATACCATGCTACATCTTATTTGTGTGCCAGTTGTGGTGCTCTCTTGGGGTTTCTGTACGCGCTGGTCATCTGGAAGGGAAAGAAAAATCTGGGCAACTGGGGTTTCTCCCTCTCATTCCACTATGTCTAATTCCACTTTCTCTAAAAAAAAAAAAAAAAAAATCCCAAAATTGGCTCTTCAGGACTGGAACTGGAAGTATAAGGTACCCTTTTCGTTTTTTGGTATTTTTTTATTTAATTTTTTCATTTCATGCATGGTGGATTTCTCTTTGGTGATTATTGAATTGCTTGGTATTTAGGGTGATCTAATTTTTCTGGCTTGTCAAGAGCAGCAGCATGAGGTACACCTTTCCCTCTTTTTTTTTTTTTTTTTTTTTTTTTTTTTGAATTTTTGAATTTTTATGTAATGGATGGAGGTGGATTCTTTGAGTATACCTGGGATGGTGAGAAATTGGAGCTTATCTGGGGCCAGATTTATTTGGATTTTGGTGTCTGATTGGAGGAAAAGAAAATAAAATAAATTTGAGGTTTGTATTGATTTGGTGTTTGGTTTTATTTAATTTTTATTCTTGCATGTTTGCTTTTTCTGAATTTTCACTGTTTGTTATGTTAGTTGAAGATTACGGTGTTCGATTGATTTCAATGGGATGAGTTGTTAATTTGTCCTTTATTTATTCATGTTATTTTATGAATGCTTGCATAATTCGATTGATTTCAATGGGGGTGAGTTGCTAATTTGTCCTCTATTTATTCATGTTATTTTAGCATAATTTGTATCTCATTTCACTACCCTTTGGGTGTATTTTTGATAAATTGTCACTATTTTTTTCTGTTAATTTTTAAGTCTCTGTGTGTGTTGTTTACCCTAGACTTTGGACATCAATTTGTTCTGTTTTCTTGGTGGTTTGATGTGTTTTGTGTTGTGTTTTTCGGTCAATTGACTCGGTTCATATGACTAATTCCCATGGTTTCCATGCCATATTGGTTGAATTTATTTTAACTATATATTTTTTTGTTGCAGCCATATCTCATATAAACAACAAGTGGAAGGTTTACAAGACGTTAACCAATTAGTTGGGCTATTAGTTCCTTTACTTTGTGATGTCCCTGGTGTGAGTAAAAAAATGCTCAGGTACTTTATAGTTAGGAAAATGTAACGATGCCTTTTCTATGTGCTTTACTTTATTATGTTTTGATAAACTGAGGTTCAGCAACAAGTTACTGAAATTATCATTTATATATATAGCCTCCACCACAAAGTAATTTCCTAAGAAATGTGTAGTACTTTGTCTTTTGGGTTAGTGTTCTCTAATTTAGATTAGGACTTTGAGCTTGGTAAGGTTTCTTTTCTTGATGTACCTCATTTTTTTTATTCATTGTTTTTCTTTTTGGAGTTTTTTATTTACAGATAAATTCTACATTTAAATTCTCTTTTTGTGATCCTGCAGATTTTGTCTTTGTAATCAGATGGTTGATATTGCTGACTGATTTCATTCTTCTTCACTTTCAAGAAGCACCGGTGTTTATTGAAGGTATATAATCCGTTTAGACATATAGTTTTCAATGTATCAAGTATTTTGCGTTGTTGGTTTTCTGTTACTTTTGTTGCTGCCTGCCTTTTGTTTTTTTTTTTTTTTTCTATTTTTTTCGTTTTTATCCACTTCTCTTTCACTTTTGTGCAACCCATTGTCCTCAATTTATAATCTTTCGTTGGATAATCTGATAGCCCAATCTATTCTCAAGTGATATCTTTGGTTTTAAACTGTTGTAGCTAGTTTAATCTTTAAATTGATCAATGTTAACCCCAACATTTTATTTTCGTTCTATACGCATTGGAACCAAACTTAATTGGCGCTAGAAACGTATAAAGCCTTCAACTATACCATGAATGCAATGTTAGCCAGTAAATAATTATAAAAGTAACTTCATCATGGGCTACAATCATATCTAGAATAGTTCCATGATTGTTACCAACCTTTAAAATCAAATTTAGCATCGGTATGTTTTACCTCTGTTTCAATCTTAACCACTAGCATCTGCAATGTTGTATTAATCACCGTTATCGATTGTTCTTAACATATGATCATCAAATCCCAATATGTTGACCGTCGTTTTCCCTGCCTTATCGTATGTGAAACGATTATATTTGCACTCACTTTTATTCATTGGAAACAGTATTTATGTCTCTCCATATCCAATCCTTGGTGCAAAATGTTTACAATTTGATCTGTTTCAGTTTCGTACAGCCAAATTGGAATCAATCTGAAAGAACTGTGTCTATTTGCTGTCTTCAAGGTATAACATTGATCACTCTCAACTTTTAATTTCGTTTTCAACATTTTTTTCCTTTTGCATTTCTAAAAAAAACCTTTATTCAATAGATAATAATACGGTCACTTACAGCATAAAAAAATCTTCATTTTTTTTTGTCAATATTTAAGTTTTTCTTATTTTCTTCATAAACGAGATCAGCCCATAACTCTGTAACCATCCATGTATATAACTTATCCATTTTTATCATTGTGGCATCAATACAAATTTACTCTTATTTTTTGAGGTGGGATTGGTCTTAAAACACGAGAACCAAAATTTAATTGATCCCATTGTTCAGTACACAAAAATTCCATCGACCCATAAACCTCACATGGAACACAAACTATTCACCTCTTTTTTTTCTGCTTCTCCTTAGTTTTTACCTATTTTTTTCACAGCATCTTTTCCTTCATGATTAGGTTTAGCACAGAGTTTTTAAACCTGTTAAACCATATTCGTTTTAAGTGTTTTGCTTCATTATTTAACATTCATTTGGATTTGTGATTGATATCAACTTGGTCAGGTTTTCATTACTTGCAAAGCATGTGTAGAGTAATGCCTTTAAACTGTGTCAATTTTTCAATGAAAAATCTTGAATACCTTGACATTTATCCAATGGATAAATTCATTACATTCTTTTCGGTGAAACACTAAAGGTTTACAATTTCTTTCCTGTTGCATTTTAATAGAAATGTGAAGAATAAATTCAATTTAAAAACCTAACATCTATCTATGTTCTTTGTTGTCCCACAAGAAAGAAAATAGATAGATGCTCCACCCACTATGCAGAATAAAGGTATAAAACAGTACAACACCGCAGCAACGCAGTGGTAGCCTAGCTAGTCATAATACTAAATTAGTATATTTACCTCAAAATATAAAAATAAATAAAAACATTTGTCTCTCATGTATTACATACCCCAAAACAAAAACATAATGAAAAAACATTAGTATATTACTACAAAATATCAAATGTCCAAGGATAAGCAAAATGAAGGGAGTTGCGTTTCAAGGTGGAGTATGCAATCACGAGTATTTATATATGCTTTCACATTTTCTAGACTTGTACATTAATGATTATGAATTTTATTTATTTTAAACTCCCTTTAAAAATACTATTCATGAGAGTTTGTATGGTTCTAAAAATTCAAAAGGCGATGTACCCATCCTCAAAGCGTAGAGGATGCAATCACGAGCGTTTTCCAATTTTTTTACATTTTTCACACTTGTAAATTAATTATTATAATTTTTTAATGTGTTTGTATTTTTAAATTACTTGATATTTTTATTTTTTTAATGTGTTTATAATTTTTTAGTGTCACTCTTTGCCTGCAATATACTATAAAAATAAGTAAATGAATGAAACTTAATTTTTTTTAAATTTATGTAGAATAATAATACAAACTTACATATTTAATATGCAATATATACATATACACTAAGGCTATGGTATTTTATAGTAAGTTTTTTTAGTTGTTTAAAAAATTAAAATCATCAAAATAACATTTTTCTTAACGTGTTAAAGCGGGTTACTCGTGTGTCACTCTCGTGTGAACCTATTAAGGACTTGTTATTAACGGATTCTTATCATGTCGACCTGAAACCTGTTATTTTTGTGTCGTTTACGTATCATGTTAACAGGTCGCTTAAAAAATTACCAGGTCTACCCATCCCCTCTGTTTTTTTTCTTCCTTCCCCATCTTTCCTGGGATTTGCTTCTCAACTCTATCCTTCTCTCCTTGGCCAAGGTCCTCCTCTTCTTCCCTTGTTTTCTTTTCCTTTTCATTTCTACTTACCCTTTATTTCCCTGCATTTCTTTCCTTGCATTCTTTCCTTTATTTTCTAACTTCCTTGAGCCTTGTCTCAACTTCCCTATCACGTGTCTCCCTTCGGTAGCACACCTTGGTGTTGGGTGGTTGCTAACGTGTGTTTAGCACTAGGATTATGGTAGTGCTTTTTGCGTGGGTGGCTTGTTCAACCCCATTTTCCATTCATCCAGTTTGTTCTTGGGTTTTTTTCTCTTGGTGGTGGTGACAGATTGGCCATGGCGGCGCAGCTAGCGTGGTGGAGTTTGCACTCTTCGAGATCTAGGATTTTTGTTGTTGTAGGCTTGCTCTTTATAGGCTTTTCAGTTGTACTTACTTTTGGCTTGTGCTTGTATTTGGATTGTTCTTTGGGCCTTCCATTTCTTGTATTAGTTTTTATTAATGAAAGTTATCTATTTGACCAAAAACAAAATAAAAAGATAC
This sequence comes from Pyrus x bretschneideri, assembly GCF_019419815.1. Classification (NCBI taxonomy): domain Eukaryota; kingdom Viridiplantae; phylum Streptophyta; class Magnoliopsida; order Rosales; family Rosaceae; genus Pyrus; species Pyrus x bretschneideri. Next base: position 47,354 of record NW_025999805.1, on the reverse strand, counting down.
TTAAATATATTTTAATGATTTTGGATTATGATTTTTATATAATCATAGATGGTTCTTTATTATTAGAATTTGTAGTTTTGGGAGCAAGTTTATCTCTCCTTATTGTTTACTATAAGTAAAGGTACTGGCACAAGAAAAACACACTACAATTTTCTTAAGCCTGTTTCTCCACTATTGTCATTGCATCCTCCGTCTTCCCTTAAGTGAAATAGGCCACAACATGTTAATAGTACGCTCCTAATATTGTTACATAATATAAAGGTTATTTTTTGCTACAAATTAGTTCAAAATCCTCAGAACGCAATCCAAGTAACATTTTAACACGGTTTCCATTTCATATTTTTTTCAGCCTTGATTTCATGAAATCATGATGATGATGTATGAACTCAATTTTATGCTTTACGAATTATAAGATTCTGCCTAAGTTATCTTCGCGTACATTGTTGTGGTTGTTAATGCTCAAAACTGGGAGGTCAACAAAGATTAGTACAGTCAACCTTTGATGGGATTAGGGTAAAAATTTTAAGTCATTGACAACCAAATTTAAGTGGTTCACCCTTAAAATTATGTTACGTCCGCTATAGTACCCTGTATATATTTGATATAGGTTACAAGAACGAAGCACACCAGCTGTCGCCCACCAACAACGCTTGTCATCACACCATACAAATTCCAAAATTGAGGAAGACATGGGCCGCACCGTACTCTACAGACCACCAAAACGAACGCCACTATGAAACAAAGGAAGTAGGCGAGAAAAAAGTTCCCACAAGTGAAATGACCAACGAACGCAAACACCAGGGAGAACCAATAAGGGTCAACAAAAGTGGTGGTGCGAACATTCAAGCCAAAGCTCTATGCACCCTCTCATATAAATGCGAAAAATCACAGAATAACCAAATCGAATTGAGGATTAGTGGAATTATAATGGAGCCAATTGATGGAGATGGTAGAGGAAACAGGTGACCAGGATCTAGGACTCAAGTAGTTGGAATCAGAGGCAAGAAAAGTAGAAAGACGATGAGATGTGAAGATAAGGTCGACATGGAACCGGGACTAGGATTATTGCAGAAAATAGAACGGGAAAGAAACAGAAGACAAGGAGAAAGCAAGGTACTGGCACCAACCTTGCCCACATATAGGGCCGACGGCTACGCTGAAAAACGGAATCTAAATTCACTCACACAACGGTGATAAAATAACAACTTTCACGTGTGCATGTTTGGATACAGGGATTTTGGTAACTGAAACGCTCGACTTCAAAATTAAAATTGACTTGAATAAAATACAAATAATTGGTTCGGTTCGGGTCAGTATGATCAGTTCTATTAAGTTTGGATTTGAACTTTCACGTGTGCTTGTTTGGATACAGGGATTTTGGTAACTGAAACGCTCGACTCCAAAACTAAAATTGACTTGAATAAAATACAAATAATTGGTTCGGTTCGGGTCAGTATGATCAGTTCTATTAAGTTTGGATTTGAACTAAACTTGATTTTTCTTTTGTTGGACTTTTACCCTCGTCACTTCAAGCTTGAGTCTTAAACTCAACTCATCTGCACAAATCTATCAACGATTCAAAAGAGCAAAACCAAACAAATTAAAAGAGTAATGCGGAGCTTAAAATAATCTCAAAAATTCTAGAGGCGACATGTAGACTTTAACTTAAGAAAAATAAGATTGACCTCATTAAATGGGTAGGCTCCTTAGATAATCCCATGCACAGCTCGGACCCCTGAAGGTCCCTGCAGCTGAATACGCCCACAATTGAATACGACTACTCATAGCTCTCATGCCCTTGACAAGGAAAAGTCAAAGCATTAAAGATAAAGATTAATTACCCAAATCCTATCTTTAATACATTCCCAATTGAAGATTGACTCCATTCAAGTAAGTAATCCATATTTTAAGTCAATTAGGGATATTTACTCCATTATCTCAAGATATTATCTCCTATTTAATATCTTGAGAATATTTCTCCATAAAACCTTGGCCAATAGGATGCCACCATGTGTAGGGTAAAACCCCATATATACTCCCAATTCTACCAAATTTTGGTAAGCTTTTGCTATCCCTAAAAGCCCTAAACACTTACTCTTTTTTAGAGAAACTAACTTAGGCATCGGAGGTCTGTTGACCTAGCCCACCCCCCCCCCCCCAACCTCGTGGGCGTGTGAGGCTTAGGTCCCTAATCAAAGGTGTTGATTGTTTTGTAGGTGCATTTTCATCAAAGGTAGAGACGGCGGAAATTTGCATTGACAAATTGGTGCTTTCATTGAGAGCTGATTCAAATACTCGAAGAAACCTTTTGCACTTGGTTTTTTGAATTTTCTGATACGTTGAATTTCTCACACGTCATATCAATTAATTTTTCCTAGAAAAATTTCTTGATCAATCCTTGGAGAAAGGATACAATGGTAGGAAATTTGGAAACCACGGCGAACAAAACCCCATACGTACAAGGATTTGGACTAGAGATCCTAGATGAGGATGTAGCCCCACGACGGCGATCCCCAAGATTCAACACGACGACGTGAGGAGCCACACCACAGTCATGGCCACCATTTTGCAGGCTACAACAAAGACCACCGCAATAGCAGAGGCCCAAATCGAGGCCCAGGAGGGCGCTGCAGCAGCCCATTGCAATGCTAGGGCACCGATAGGCTATTACCAGAAGGCCCAGCCTACTACAGCTACCACAGCTGGCCTAGGGCCGAGAACTGAGCCGAGCCCAAGCCGCAGCAGCTGCTGCTAGCTAGGCCCAAGCTCGCAAGAAGCAAGCACCGGCCCAGCCCATAATACAGGCGCAAGGCTAGTTGCCATACACACAAGCCCAGTGCGCCCCTGCATGTGCTATGTCTACCCAACCGAGTTGGCTCACCTCGCGACTCGCTTCGACGACCCAGCCCGCGGCCCAATCCAATCCAAGCCCACTTCAGGCAATTCCAATTTTGGCCACCGGTTCTACGATCGACCCAGAGTTATTTTCACCCCATTTTTCTGCATGAATGCCCACTTTGGGCTTAAGCTTTGTACATGCATTCCACTACACTTCCACTACACATGGAGATGCCCACCATGCAGACTCTTCCAACCCAAATGGCGAGCATAACTTGCCTCAGCATGTCACCAATTTGACTAGTGCCCACGCGTAGCAAACCACTCTGGTGTACCAGCTCCTTACAAGCATTGAGGCACAGTGTGCCCCAGAAGAAGTCCCAAAGCAAGACAAGGGCAGATGATCGTGACTTATTCCAGCGATGTATAGGCAAATAGCCGCTCAGCCCACCATGAGCTGTGCGTTCGGGTAGTGTGCACTCTCCTTTGGGCCCTTGGAAAAATGTCTTCTCCCATTTTACTGCTTAGAGAATTGTTCATTCCCAACTTAGCTAACAAGTCAATATGCATTCAAGGTTAGGTCCACACTCTTAAAAGCACTCCAGACATTCCAGGTAAAGCATTCGCACAGGGCTAGGCCGACAAGGAGATCCTCTTATGAGGCACTGGAGTAGGCAGCCATATGACGAACTAGGTAGAGCACAAAATTAGTCTAGCTCGAGTTCCATTGACAGACCCTGCCAAGAACTATGACGAGCAACATAGAATGAACTACGTGCACCATGACCTTAGTACGGACGAGAAGGACATGCAGAAGAGCAATATAGACCAACATGTCAACAATAGGGATAGCCAAAGAAAGTACAAAAGCTCGTAGCAGAGCATCTACGCAAATTCCAGATCATTAAGATTACCGATGATGCCCTTCATAGAAACATGGCCAACATAAGTAGGTCACTGTTTTGCAAACGAGATTGAGCAGATGAAGCCACCACGAAAGTTTAGCCTACCATATTTCACCTTATTCAAAGGAGATGAAGATTTGGACAAGCATCTGATGCACTACTGAAGTGTTATGACCTTCTACAGCAACAATGACACTCTTATGTGCAAAATCTTTGCCACGACGCTCCAAGGCGAGGCGCAAGACTGGTTCCACACCTTACCAAAACGCTTAATCCGAAACTTTAAAGAACTTTCCTTGATTTTCACTAAGGAATATTCGTCATACCGCTCAAAAAAGAAAAAGTTTAATCACCTCTTCAACATAAAAAGGACCTGAAGGAGTTACTTCGCACGTACGTCAAGAGATTTAAGACAGAGAAAGCAAAGATCATCAGCTGCGACGATAGCATTGCAAGCTCAGCCTTACATAAAAGGCTCCCAATAGATCACCCACTTTCCGGAGAACTAATCATGGGCGAGAACTTGACCTTGGCAGATTCTTATGCTTTGGTAGAAAAACACTCCCTCTGGGATAAAGCTAAGCCCTCCCAGAAGTAGCTCGAGTTGCCGTGCAAAGACACGGAGCCAGCTCAGAAGAAAGCGGACAATAAACCGCTCAATGACAAAAACAAGCTAGGAAGCAGACTTAAGGACTAATCCCCGACAAAAGGAGGCTCGACGTCCAAGGTGTACACCAAGTTCTTAGTCTCTATTAACTAGATCATTCGCTACCTTAAAGACAAGTCGTGGTTCAAAATGCTGCAGCCCATGAAAAGAAATACTTCCAAGATGGACCAGACGAAATACTGTGCATTCCACAGAGGTTCGAGGCACGCAACCAATGACTCCATCATATGGATGAAGTACCTTGAGAGGCACTTGAAAGACTGCATCACATAGGCCAGTCGATAGGCTAGCTGCCTGGCCAAGGCGAGAAGCATACGTCGATGCCTAACCCCCAACGAAGACAATCCGAATCAATGGCATCTTTGCTAAATTCGAGCATATGGGGCCCACTAACATTTCTAAGAAGAGGAAGATCCAGCAGACGAGATCAGTCTTTCAAGTTTAAGCCATAGATGTTGTACCTGGACCGATCATTGGCTTCATTGAGCAAAATGTTGAGGGAGTAGACTTTCCTCACGATGACACCTTAGTGATTTCTGTTCAACAGGCCCATTTCATTGTTGATAGAATTATGGTGGACAATGACAGCTCAGTCAATATTCTACAATTGTCAGTCATCTAGAAGATGGGCCTGGAAAGCACAATTAAACACAAAGCGAAGATCTTGACTAGATTTAATTGACTTACCTCAACTGCCATTGGCACAATAACGCTCGACGTAACTAGCCCTCCAACTGTCTCATCGCAGACCTTCATGATTGTCAGCGACCTATCCCCTATAACAAGATTCTGGGCCGACCTTGGCTATTGAAGTTGTAACCTCGATCGAGTATCAGAAAATCTGATTTCACATCCCGGAATGAGCAGTCAGAGAGATCAAAAGTGACCAGGCTATGTCTAGGTGATGCACTGTACAAGTTCTCAAGGATTCGAAGAAGAAGTCTTTCACCCCAGTAATAGCAGTTGAAGTACAGAAAAACAATTCTACCTCTACCAAATAACAATCACAGCAGACGGGTCAAGAAGATAGCGTTAAGGTCGACAATGCCCTGGCAAATGAATGAGGATGAAAACCCGAAGAGGACACAATACATCATTCTTGACCCCCACTAGCCTGAAAAGACGGTAAGGATTGGCTCACGTCTAAGCCCGATGGAGAAGAAGGAACTCATAGTTTTCCTTAAGGAAAATCGTGATGTTTTCGCATAGTCACCCTCTGACATACCCGACATTGATCCAGCGATAGCTTGCCACAAGCTACACGTCGACCCTATTGCCAAACCCGTGATCCAGAAAATGTGACATTGCACCCGAAAGAGTAGCGATTATTGAAACGGAGATTGACAAACTACTGGAGGTCGGATTCATTGAGGAAGTGGCACACTCAGCATGGTTGGCCAACGTCATACTGGTGATGAAAAAAAAAAGAAAGGCAAATAAAGAGACACTTACCTCAACAAAGCATGCCCTAAAGAAAACTATTTGATTCCCTGAATTGACCTGTTCATTGACTAAACATCCAAGAACTAGCTGCTCAGCTTCTTGGATGCATACTCAGGCTACAATTAGATTGTCATGCATAAGCCTGACAAGGAGAAAGCCACATTCGTGATCAAGCAAGGCACATACTGCTACAAGGTCATGCCCTTTGGCCTCAAGAACGCGGGAGTTACTTACTAACGACTCGTTAACACGATGTTCAAAAAGCAGATCAAAGTAACCATAGAGGTTTACGTTGACGATATCATGGTGAATGGCAAGTAGCGGTCAAACCACATTAGCAACTTGGCGGAGACTTTTGACATCCTTTAAAAGTACAAAATGAAGCTCAACCCAGCCAAGTGCACATTCAGAGTCTCCTCAAGCTAATTCCTAGGGTACCTTATAACTCAGCAAGGAATCGAAGCTCATCCAAGGAAAATCAGAGTAATCATGGACATGAAGTTTCCCACGACTCTGAAAGAAATCCAAAGTCTGACTGGACGAGCAGTTGCACTAAATCGTTTCCTTTCACAATCCATCGACTGATGTAAGCCTTTCTTTAAGGCAATCAAGAAGGCGCAGAGAGACAAATGGGACGACAAGTGCAAAAAAACATTTCAAGGCCTGAAACAATACCTGATGTCACCTCTACTACTATCTAAGCCAAAAGTAAAAGAGAATCTATACATCTATCTAGCGGTATCAGAGGTAACAGTGAACTCTGCCCTTATATGAAAAGAGTTGGGGGCCCAAGTGTTTGTATTCTACACATCCAAAGCTCTCCTTGATGAGGAAACTAGATACCCGAAGATTGAAAAACTAATTTTGCGGCTAGTTGTTGCAACTCAGAAGCTCAGACCCTACTTTCAGGGATATCTGGTCATCGTCATGACCTAGTACCCACTGTGATCAGTTTTGCATACCACGTTGACAGATCATCCAACTACTAGGGATCAAGAGCAGGCTTAGTTCTCACTACCCCCAAACAGTTTGATGCTTAAGCAGGCAATCACTCTAAGCTTCAAAGTGTCAAACAACGAAGCAGAGTATGAAGCTTTATTAGCAGGTCTTTGATTAGCGAAATACCTAATGGTGAAGAAGCTCGTGATCTATTCTGATTTCCAGCTGATCACTAACCAAACCTCAGGAGAGTACGTAGCAAAACATCCAAGGATGGCCCGATACCTCAAAAATGTACGATAGCAGCTAGTGACATTTCAGGCATACACACTCACTTAGGTTCCACGAGCAGAAAATGCCCACATAAACGCATTAGCAAGCCTAGGCTCTACCTTAGACCATCAGCTTAAATGCTTAATCCAGTTGAGTACTTGGAGAAGTCGAGCATAGATGCAGAACCAGCAATCGAGGTAGTGCAAATCAACATAACTTCGAGTTGGCAAGGTCCTATCATTTACTATATAGTCAATGGAACGTTCCTCACAGACAGACTAGAAAGCTCCAAACGATGGCAGCGCACTACTACATGTGGAACGACATGCTCGTTCGCAAATCCTTCTCAGAACCACATCTTTGCTGCCTATCATCTCTTGACAACTTGAATGTTCTTACCTCAATCCATGATGGCATATGTGGAAAGCACTCTAGAGGTCATTCCCTGGCATAAAAAGCTCTTAACGCAAGTTACTACTAGCCAACCATGCATTAAGATGCCAAGAAGTATGTACAAAGATGCAACAGCTGCCAGCACTTCAAGCCTGTACCCATATTACCTGCCAGCAAACTCCACCCGCAGATGAGCCCTTGGCCATTCATGCAATGGGTGATTGACTTGGTGGGACCAATGTTACCTACCACTAAGGGCAGAGGCATGATGATCATAGCAACCAACTACTTCATGAAATGGGTCAAAGCCGAACCCATGACTACAACTATCATGATGGACATAAAACGTTTCATATAGAAGAACATCCGCTTTAACATCCCTAACTCCATCGTCATAGACAATGGTTAGCAGTTCGTGGGTAAAAACTTGGCGAAGTTCTTCGAAAAATATGGTATCAAGCTGCACATGTCCACGCCCCAATATCCAAAGGGCAATGGGCAGGCCGAGGCGTCCAATAAGACCATTCTCGGCTACCTCAAGAAGTCCTTCTCAGACAAGAAAGACAAGTGGCTAGACGAGCTGCCCGGTGTTCTATAGGTGTATTTCACCACCAAGAGACGAACAATCGATGAAACTCCGTTCTCCCTGGTATTTGGCTTTGAGGCAATCATTCCTCCCAATGTCGTGGTGCCCAACATTAGCACTGTATTATCGAATTCTAAGTAGAATGAGAATAAGATGGCCACAAACTTAGACTTAGTAGAGGAAGAGCGTAAAAAGGTTATCATCCGCATTGAAGCCTATTAGCAGCAGCTCATCTCCAACTACAACAAGAGTGCGAAGATCCGGCAATTCTAGCAAGGAGACTCAGTCCTAAAAAAAGCCTTCATAACCGCTCACTGGAAGGCTCCAAAAAAATGGCTTTCATCTAGGAAGGTCCTCACAAAATCAGCTGAGTAGGAGGGAAGGGCAGTTACACCCTTAATACTATAAACGATAAAGAGATCGAAATGAAGTGGAATGCCTATAACCTGAGAAAGTACTACGTGTGACCACCCAGCATTCCTTGTACCTTGTTCAAGACAAATAAAGTTCGAAGACTCAAGCAGCTAGACGAACAAGACCTGGTATGTCGAGGATTATTAATTGTTATGTTATTTCTGCCTACAAGCAAAGCTAATACATTTCTCTATTTTCAATGAAGATTAAAGGAATTATTCACAAGCCTAGGACAATTGCAGAAACATCCCAATTGACCACCCCTGCCAAAGCAGAAGACACCCCTACTCTTGTAGACATAGTGTGTGCTCTCCTATTAGGAGAAGGTAAACTGATCCGAGATATCCAGATATGGATAGGTTGTTTGACTGCTCAGTCTCTATGAATTCATCAACTACCTACGCCGGACAGCTCCCAGAATTTGCCATAATAGACTTTTTCTTAAAAAGACTTAGCCAACTAAAGGATTCAATTTTGCAGGAGCTCAGGTTTTTAACCAAAAAAGACGGTAAGTGCTAGATTTCCCTGCCCATGAAAGAATTTGCATGACTAAATGGTCCGTCTCCGACGTGCAATCTTCATGAACGTAACTAGGCTCTAAAGTTATAATACTAATTAAGAAACTTGCGGAATCAGTTACAATTGAGGCCCAAGAGATCTGTACCGAGCTTTGTGTAATTTAGAAGATCAAAGGACTAGTAGCTGAAAGTATATGGCCACTGAGTCACGATTTAGCATACAGCTTAAGCCTAAAACGCCTCCGAGAGCCAGGCCAACACCTAAAGTGGTCACGGGGGACGTCTACTTCTGTAAGTAAGATGCTTGGCCAACGACTCAATGGTTGACAGCCCTAGGCAATCTATAAGCCAAGACTTACACCTACTATGTCTATGTGGACCCGTCTACTTATTCAAAAGTAACACTTTCAGTCAACGGTCTATAGTTTAAGTTTTGCAAGAGTTAAAGCTGAAATGTACAACTATAGTAGCTACGAAAACTCCTCTACTTTGTACGAGAAGCACGTGTGCGGCCGTTGGCTCTGTTAGTTAGAAATTTCGCAACATGCCCCAGGAGGGCCAAGGCTCGTGAAGCTGCTAAAGTCGAGAAACACGACTATGAGTTCGGCTGCTGGCTCTATAAATTAGAATTTTGCATTTTTTTTTCCTCGTGCAGGTAAAGCTCCTTGAGCATCAAAGCCAAGACTAAAGCCTAAAGTGACAATGTGGGATCGACAGCTTCATCAAAGTAGTCAACTTAGTCACTCATCCTACTGCAAAGTTTTGCAAGTTGCCTCAAGCAGGCAAAGCTCCCGAAGCCCCAAAGCCGGAACTAAAACCTAAGTGACACCATGGGATCAACTGCTTCCTCGAAGCAGCTCGCCCAGCCGCCCGTCTAACAGTAAAGTTTTGCAAAAAAATGACGAAATAGCAAGGATGAAGCAAAGCAAGTAAAGCTATTTATTAAATTTCTAGAAAATTGATAAACCGACTCGAAGGCCAACAAAGTGCAAATAAGGTAAAACGAAAAGGAAAAAAAGAAAATTCCTAAGTCTAAGCAAAAAGACTACTCATCAATAGCCTGCATAGCTACTGGTTCCTTGACTACCACACCTTTAGCAACTACACTGTTCTCAGCAGCCAATTCTTCCATTAGTTCATCCTTAGTCACCCTTGCCTGAACTACCTAATCCTCAGCTGCTCTACCAAAGGCAGCTTCAAATAAGAAGTTAAGCAGATCAACTGGTGAAATGAAGAAAGTCTCAAAGTCCTTCTAGAAAAACTCATAATCCGAGGCCTACCCGGGAGATGGCCTATATAGCCTAGCTTGTAGAAATCGGCCTGACAAGAAGCAAGCACCACTTCGTGACCAACTTTCTCATTCTTTCGCTGCATATTCTCCTTAACAAGCCCAGTGTGAGTATTCTGCAGCTTATCCAGTTCTTTCTTCAAATTTTTACGAGTAGACAGCGTACCTTGCAGATCCACTTCCTTAGACTTAAGCTTACTGGAAACATCCTTAAGATAAAACACTTTAGCATGCATGAAGAAAAGCTCCTCATCCTTGGCAAAACAAACAGATCGTAGCTCTGAATTGACATGCTCATGGTCCTTGACCACTGGTGTAACACTACTGACTTTTTTTTTCTGCAGCTTTCAACATCACCTAAGTTGCAGTAAGCTTAGACTTTAAATCAACGACCTCTTAATGAACGATCTCTAGTTGCACAGAAGCGGGGGCATATACATCAAACCCTTTCAAAATGGTGATTTCAGATTTAAGCTTCTAGATCCTTTCAGCAGTTGAGCGAAACTAAGCCATTAACACCACTTTAGCCTTCTTAGCATCCTCGACAACATCTTGATCAACGTGCATAGACTCAACTACGTGAATAAGTCTTATGCATTGTAGCAAGCAAGGAAAATCCCTCTAATAGGTAGCAAGCTTCGCAAAAGTGTTTTAATGGACAACAACTTTCCCAGCACTATCAACTAACTTGGTGCCTCCGTTGACGTCCTCGAGCAGGTCAGCCTTCAACAGCGTACAACCCTCGGGAAACTCCCCAGCTCCAGACTTGGTAAATCTTTCACTACCGCTTGTATGAGCAGACTTCCATTTCTCAGCAGATGAATCAGTTGCAGCTGAATGAGGAATAGGCCCAGGTGTCACCTTAGCAACAAAATCCACCTTCCCACTCTTCATAATGGTGAGCCTCTTAGAAGCTCAACCAGACTTAGCTCCCAATGTGTGTTCGACACAAACCCAGACACCCGGGGCACCACCGAACCTTTCCGTTGGGTAATCCTCTCAACAATGGTTGTGGCCACCTTTGGAACAATAGGTTTCATAGGCTTAGACTTAATAGTATTTTTTTTCCCTTGGAGGAAGTCAGATCAATGATAATCTTCTCAGCAGCAGATGAGCCCCTACGAGCAGTAGAGGAAGTCATTGGCTTTTTCTCAGTTGAAGGCTCACTAGCAAGTGAGGAAGATTTCTTATTTCCACCTTCATTTGTAGCAGGTTCTACAATAGCGATTAAACAAGAAAACGCCTTCTCTTTGATCCATTTTATCTCTTCATTCGGAGGCAGCTTGCCTCTCTCCCGATGAAGAAGACTGAGCAGCCAGCGCCATTCATGGTACCTAACTGGAATGCCCAAGGCGATGTGCACTTTCTTCATATCTACCGGAATTCTTGGAGTTGAGCCAAATTTCGAATCTACACAAAGTAAAAAAGACAATTAATAAATTGAAGTCATGGAGCAGCTCAACAAAAATTCAAATAGGCCAGGAATGAAGCAGTTTGTTTACCACTGATAAAGATAGTCAGAACACGCCCAGATAAGAAGAGGAGTCAGACTCACACTCTCCACTTACCTCCAAGGTATCTCTCACCCACTCGTGATCAACTTTTCAGGAAGCATCAAGAAACCTATAGCGAGACCTCAGCTACCCCATGTTTTCCATGCGGCCAATTTCGAATAAGTACCATAACTTATTTATGGTCAAGCCAAGATCAAAGAACCCACTCAAGTTCGAAAATCCCACCATCAAATGAATTGCATTCAGAGAGCTCTGAGCATGCGTGCATTTCATGATGTAGATCACCTCTTGGAAAAGACGCAGCATGGGAAAAGTAAATCCCAACCCAAAGTAATACGGATGGAATTTGATAGCCCTTTTCTTAGCCGTGGTGCCTTTGCACGGTTCATGCTCGCTATCATCATTCACCTGCTTGACGCGAACCCCTAACAGAATCGCATGCTTGTGCGTGTCGAGAAAATCCCGAAACAATTCATTAGAATTGATCTTGACATGTGCAGCCTTGAAGTAGCCTACTTTGTCGGAAGAACCATATTAACAGTACAAAGGTAGAGGATATTTGTCATTTTTATGTTCGGAGGAAGACATCTCAAAATTTCTGAAGGAAAGTATGAAGAAAAATATTTAAAAGGTAGCTCGCGAAAAGAAAAATAAAAAATAAAACAATAAAGCAGGACCGCAGAGCCCAGAGCCAGGCCCCACTGCCCAGCTCATCAGCATGTGACAATAAGCCTAAGGGCCCTTTCCACAGCAATGAAGGGCGAGCACCCCGTGCCTCTCTTATTCTTCTTTAGTCCAATGGGCCCAAGCCCGACTACATGCCATTCCAGCCTAACAGGCCTCGAGGCCCATTACCGAATGAGGCCCACACCTTACTCCTCCATTTTCTCTCACACGTGCGTCTCAAGCGGGCCTTAGGTCTCTCAGCCTAGGTTGCAGATACCATAGAGCCAACCCACATCGGTCTCTCTCTTTCTCCCTTCTCGCCTAAACAGGCCCGTGGCCAGCAGCCATGGAGGCCCTCCAGCCCGAGCTGGCCTCTCCGCGCCCTAACGCGCCAATCACCTCGGCCCAACCGAGCTGAGCACCTGGCCCACATCAATTGAGATCTGCTGACGTACCACCAGCAACCCATGTTACGCATCACTGCAAAACAGTATCATGGCACTTTTGACATAATTTTCACGCCTCTTCAGCTCTCTTCGAGCCAATTTTTTAAGCCCTAAGGCTCCCAAAAATTAAGAAGAAGAAAATTAAAAAATTTCTTACCTTGGTGCAGCATGGAGAAGAAGAACAACAACGAGAGACAACTATTTGCAAAGGCAAAAGAAGAAGAAAACTAGGGGAAAGGGAACAAATTTCCATTGGCTTCTATCTTCCTTGTTAGAATGATGATTGTTCTCCAAATTTATTTCATCCCCTGCTAAAGGCAGAATTAAATAGGTATTGGGGGCAATTGGTTGCCTTTTCCTAAAAGAAGTCTATCTCTAGATCAAGGAAGGAGATCTAGTTCAAATTCGGAAATAACTCCACAAATCCATGCAGCTTGGGATTTCTACACCTACTGTTATTTTCCTACATGCAACCCAGTAGGTGTAAGGGAATTTGTGGAGCCTAATATAATCCCAAAAATTCTAGAGGTGACACATGAATTTTTGCTCAAGAAAGACAAAATTGCCCTCATTAAATGGGCAGGTTGCTCAGATACTCCCACGCGTAGCTTACACCCCTAAATGTATCTGTACCTAAATAGGACTGCCCATAGCTCACTTGCCCTTGGCAAGGAAAAGTCAAAGCATTAAAAATAAGGATTAATTACCCAAATCCTATCTTTAATACATTTCCAATTGAAGATTGACTCCATTCAAGTAAGTAATTCCTATTTAAGTCAATTAGGGTTATTTACTCCATTAGCTCAAGATATTATCTCCTATTTAATATGTTGAGAATAGTTCTCCATAAAACCTTGGCCAATAGGATGCCACCATGTGTAGGGTAAAACCTTAAAACCATGGCTGGCCATTAATTACCCTAATAAATGGGTTTGAACTTTGCAGATCGCTATCTGCTATCAAACTCAAGTACAACTCTTGCACGTTAAAACCTAGATCGCAGATTGAAAGGGGGTTAGGGTTAGGGTTAGTAATTTATGAAGAAATTGAATGCGGGTTAGGAAGAAGAAGAGAGTGTGTAGATGTCGTAAAGAGAGAGGAAAGAATAGAGAAATCAAAAAATGGGAATAATTAACTCATTTATGTACAAGGGCAATCTGGTCATTTCAAGGTGTAGAAAATTTCCTATTTATGTCCGATTATTGTGCATGGCGTGTGACAGGCCTAATAATTTTTTACATGACCTGTTAACCCGACAGACACTACACGAAATCAACAAGTTATCGAGTTGACACGATAATGAATCTGGTCATTATCGGGTAAGATAACGGGTTGTTACAGGTATACATATGGGTAACCTAATACACGATAAGTAAAATATTAATTTAATAATTTTATACCCCTAAAAATACTATAATAATTATATATATATATATATGATAAATAATATTATATACTATTATAATTATATATATATAATTAAATTTTAGCAAAATTTTGAAAAAAATGAGGTAATATATTTTTATATGGTATAGTATTATTGTTTTATTTCTTTTCATAATTATTTTGGTAAAATTTTCATAATTTAAATGGTTTATAATGTTTGGTTTTTCTATATTTCATTTATGCAGAAAAGAGTTTTGATATGGAAAACCTTACTGAAAACATCATCAACATAACTCTTGAAGGCAATAGATCAAGCCAAAGTTCCAATACAATTTCCCCATGGTGATCAATAAAATTGAAGGATTTTGTAAAAGGAATAACATGCAAGCTTTGAGTTTCATTGACAAGGTTTTAACTTTTGAGTAAGGCTTCACAACTTTGAAAAGAAAAACTCATTCATTTTGCATATCCTTGCACATTTGATATTTTGTAGTAGACTAGTAGTGTATTGGTGCTTTTTTATTAAGCTCTTATTTTGGAGTGTAGATGTAGTACTTAACGACAAATGTGTTTTTATGCTTTGATGTAATATTTATGTGGGAATGTGATATGTGCAAATTTAAGAAAAAAAAATATTTTTCTTAACGGGTCATAATGGATCGGGTCATTTTACTGGTTGGGTAAACTGACCCGACCTGTTAATGACCCGTTAAGATAAAGGGTGTGACATAACACAATCCATTGCGATAACAAGTTTTACACGAACACAACAAACCCGACTTGTTTGCCAGGCCTAGCGTGTGCATGTTGTATGCATATTCAAAAAAACATATTTCTGTCCCAAGATTAAGAAATTGTCCCATTTTGAGGTATTTCTCTTCTTTTTATGTCAAGTATAGGGTAGTTAGGTTATTGATCAGTAAAACACCAAGGACTATGAGCTTTATATATAGAGACAAAAAATTTCACTATATTTTAAGGAACATCACTAGTTTTTAAACATGTCAATGAGAGACAAAAACATAAAAACAACTAAAGTTCAGCCTAAAAACATGGAAACAATGTTTTAAAATACCAGCCATACCCTAAGACTTTAGGGCTGTTATAGAACCCAACCTTCACAACTCCAACAAAATTAATATATACCATAAGCTCAACTCATCCTCTACTATTTATGTAGAATCAATTCAATCAGTCCTCGACCATTTTCACAAAATCAATTCAACCCGTCTTTGACCATTTTTGTAGAATCAGTTCAACTCGTCTTAGACCTTTTTTGCATAATCAGTTCAATCAGTCATCGATCATTATTGCATGATCAATTCAACCCACCTTTTTTGCATAATCAATTCAACCCATCCACCACTATTTTTGCAAAATCAGTTCAACTTGTTTTCAACCATTTTTGCATAATCAGTTCAACCCGTTCTCGATATTTTTTGCAGAATTAGTTTAATCACTCATTGAACATTTTTGTAGAATCAGTTCAATCAGTCATCAACCATTTTTGCAGAATCAATTAAACCCACCATTTTGCAGAATCAGTTCAACTCATCATCGACCATTTTTACAAAATCAGTTCAACTCATCTTCGACAATTATTGCAGAATTAGTTTAATCTGTCCTTGAACATTTTTGCAGAATCAGTTCAATAAGTCTCAACCATTTTTGTAGAATCAGTTCAACCCATCCTCGACCATTTTTGCAGAATTATTTCAACTCGTCTTTAACCATTTTTCCAGAACCAGTTCAACCAAAGTTTCTTTAAAATTGTGACTATAAACCCACACCATTTATTGGATCTCTTAGCAATGCTTATTGCCTAAATAGTACCCCTAACCAAAACCATTTGTTGATAATATCAATATCGATTCATCCAAAGACAGAAACGCGAGCTCACTGTGGAGAAATTTTTTGGGGTTCCTGGCACAAAAGCTAGGTGGTGTTCCCACCAATTGAAATTTGACATCTAAATATTATTTTATATCTTTAATTCTTAAAAATTGAGATGCTGAATCGTCGACAGAAAACAAATTAATTTAACGGAGTTGTACTTCCACCGTCAACTCTTACTGCCATTACCAATTACTCATTCTGTAAATCTTTTCACTAATTCAGAAATCATCACAAAATTTACCAGCACTCAGAAAATGAAAACGTGAGAAAGAAAGATATAATCGGGTTTAGGCATGGCATGCTTTGGCATCTAGAAGTTGACTTCCGTTATTTTTTTCCTCTTTTTTTAGACTATGGTTTTCGATTCAAAAGTGGAGGGTGAGTGCTGGGCAAAAAAGATTGAATTTAAAGTTGAACAGGAAATATGATGGAATTTGAAAGCAAGTTGCAGAAGTGCTAGATGGGGAAGTTCACATCCTTTAGTTTTTGTTTGACTATTGGACTTCCAGCTTTTAAGAATTTATTTGATTAAAAAGGGATAAAAGAAGATTTAGATGTCAAATTTCTATTGGTAGGGAACACCACCACCTGGCACATAGCAATAGATGAAGAGATCAAAGTGTGAAAAAACTTTTATACTATAAAGGGTAATTTTGTAACTTACACTCTAGAGGAAAAAAGAAGAAGGTAATGATGTCATATTTCACATGTATTAACTTTTGTCTATCCTTTTAATATTTAAAAAGTGTTGACTTAATATACAATTAAGTATTAAAGGTATACTATATGTATAATTTTTCCTTATTTTTACTTTGCACTCATTCCTTGCTAATTTACAACTTTTGATATATTTTAATTTATTCGATCCGACAGCAGTACATGGATAGCATCACCCGTTTAGAAATACAGCAAGGCGGGGTGTGGCGGGGCATTACAAAATTGAAATAGGAACCGAACCTAATCCGTCCCATTTGAAACAGGCCGGTTCCTACGGACCCCCGTTCCTTTGCTGATGCAAATTGCACCTGAAAAACCTGAAGGCTGATCTGAAGGCAACGTGAGCAATGCTTCTATTGCGTAGCGTGAGAACATGCACATCACCTAACCAACCTGGAAGAGTTTGAAATTCAGTCAGACACAAAACTAAAGGGTGAAAGCAGAAAAGAAATAGTCTAATCCAATTGAGAAATTTGATCAAAATCCATGTTTGGCGCAGAGGGTTGAGATTAAAGACTCCCAATCCTAATCAAAGTCAGTAAATTTAAATGGAATTTGAAAAACCACATAACAAGGACAAAACTAACAAATACCCATATTGTTCGAACGAAAGGACGGAGTTCGATGATTGATTGACCACGAACGGACCGACGACGAACATAACAAAGCTCAGCTGCGCTGTGAATGTGTCTGAGTGAGAGACCGAGAGTCGAAGTCGGTTGAAGCTTCGAGTTCGAGAGACTGAATGAAGGAGAAACAGACAAAGAGTCAAGAGTGTTTGCCCTTTAGATTAGAACAAGGGTGGAGATTTAATCTCATATATTAGACTGGTGGAAAAGGTCTGGGTCGGGCACCCTTTTTCTCATATATTTGAACCTACCCTGCCCCGCTAAAAACATTGACCCGCCCCGTCCCACCCTGTTCAGTTTTAAAAATATTTGGAACCGTTCCGTACCCGTCCCAAACCTCTTGTACCAGCCCTGACCCACGGATTCAGGACCTGTTTGCTCGCCCGTACACCCTGGTATGGAGGACGTAGTGACTAGTGAGCTTTTCTCTCTCAAAATACATGTTATCCGGCCCTCCTGATCCCTTTCCTTCCTCCGCCTCCCTTCCTCTGCGCAACCCAAATTCCCACCCTACCGCTGCCCACAATTGTTTCAGATGTCGGATTTCTCCTCAAGAAAAAGATGAATGCCCAGCAATTCCGACACCTACTGTGCATACATTTTCGTCAAAAAGTACAATGAAACGACAATTAAAGCAAATCATCCTTGCCCAAATCATCAAAAACCCTAAACCCCAACTGTTAAACCCTCTACTGGGACATCTCACAAACTCCCCCGCCCCGCAAACTGCCCTTTTCCTCTACAACCAAATGCTCCACTACCCAACCTCCCACAACCACTACACCTTCACTTACGCTCTCAAGGCATGTTGCTTCCTCCATGATGACAACAAGGGCCGGGAAGTCCACGCCCGCGTCATAAAAACCGGGCACTTTTCTGATACCTTCATCCAAAACTCGTTGCTTCACTTCTACGTAACCCAAGCTGACATTGCATCCGCTACCCGGGTTTTCAATTCCATACCAAAACCTGATGTTGTTTCGTGGACTTCGATGATTTCGGGTCTTAACAAGTGTGGATTTGCGGAGGAAGCAATTGTTAAGTTTATGTCCATGGATGTGCCGCCTAATTCTACTACTCTTGTCATTGTTATGTCCGCTTGTTCGAGTTTAGAAGCTTTAAAGTTTGGTAAATCTGTTCATGGATATTGTATGAGGAAGTTATCTGAAAGGAATGTTATTTTGGAGAATGCAGTGTTGGATTTTTACATGAGATGCGGGTCTTTGGTGAGTGCACGGTACCTGTTTGTAAATATGCCCAAGAGAGATGTGTATTCTTGGACTAGCATGGTGGGTGGTTATGCACAAAGAGGATTTTGTGATGAGGCAGTGAGGCTTTTTCAGGAGATGGTTCAGGGAGACGAAGTTGAGCCTAATGAGGCTACCATTGTAAATGTATTGTCAGCGTGTTCTTCGATTGGGGCATTGAGTTTAGGCCAGTGGGTGAATTCGTATATAAGTGCACGGCCAGATCTCGTGTTGAATGGCATTGTGGGAAATGCATTAATAAACATGTATGTAAAGTGTGGTGAAGTAGGTATGGCAGTTTCGGTTTTTAAAACCCTGGTTTGCAAGGATAACATTTCGTGGAGTACTATCATAAGCGGCATGGCCATGAATGGTTATGGTATACACGCGTTGCAGCTCTTTTCGCTCACACTAGTCCATGGGATTCCTCCTGATGATGTAACCTTCCTTGGCTTGTTATCAGCATGCAGTCACGCAGGTCTAGTTGATCAAGGGTTGATGATTTTCAATGCTATGAAAAATGTTTATCGGATTGCCCCTCAAACACAGCATTACGCCTGCCTAGTTGATATGTATGGTCGAGCGGGGTTCTTGGAGGAAGCAGAGAGTTTCATGAAGGACATGCCAACAGAAGCAGACGGCGCTGTTTGGGGAGCGTTGCTTAATGCTTGCAAAATTCATGGGAATGAGAAGATGTTTAAGAGGATCAGAAATGGTCTCCTCAAGAGTACAGGAGTAAGCATTGGAACTTATGCTCTTGTATCGAATACATACACCACTCACGAACGGTGGGATGAGGCTGATAAGGTTCGTGATGAAATGAGACAGATGGGGTTGAAGAAATTAGCAGCATATAGTCAGATAGATGTCGATCCAAATATCTTATAATCTCAGTACATGGTTGATGTACCTTGTACAGTAGAAATTATTCAAACACATTGACGTTCTTTTAGATTGAGCAACAAATCTACTCTCTCTCAAACACTTCAAAACTTTACACTCCGATTATTAGACAATACCATATTTTCATCTTCATTTTGTTATAATAGGAATAATAATGCTCGATAAATACATTTGTCCAATTACTGCAGAATGATTAAGGCTAGTCATGATTTTTTTTCCGATTGTCAGTCTCTTTTTCACGCAATGATATTTGGACATCTCTGATAGTCGAGAACACGAGATACAAGTTCAGTTCACGGTTTTTGCAGCTCTATTGTAATAAACTAGTCAATCAATTAATTTGCAAAGAAGTAATAATTGTGCGAAATAATAAAAAGTTAGGTGATTGTTGGGGTTTAAACAATTTATGGCAACTTGTAAGTTGCTTTTATCATACCCAATATATACCAAATTTAGAAACTCTCGTATCTCAAAACTTCGCCATTAACGTATTTAATAAAATGAGTTTACCAAGAAAGGGATGATCATCTACTTAATCTATTGTACTTCAACAATTCTTCGCTTAACAAATTTAATCTCTTACGTCACATTTTCATTTTGATATAGTAGGAATAATAATGCCGAGAAATACGTTTGTCCATTTACTGCAGAACAATTAAAGCTAGTCGCGTTCTTTCACCTGCTTGTCATCTCTTTTACACGCAACGATAGTCACTAACACGACATGCAAGTTCAGTTCATGGTTTTGGCAACTCTATTGTAACAAACTAGTCAGTGTATTAATTTGAAACATGTAAATTTTGTGTGAACTAATAAATAGCTATGTTATTGCTAAGATTAATTAAACAATTTATGGGAACTTGTAAGTTGCGTTTATGGTACCAAAATAAATACCAAATTAGAAACTCTCGTATTTGATACCTCACATTAGTAAGTACGTTGCTAAAGTAGTTTTTAAAGGAAAATACGTTTTTCATTTTACCAATGACTCGCACCTTTTGCCTCATCCCTTATAAGTTTAGAACTCCTTGCGTCAAAGTTCAACTGCATCTAAGGCATCATTTTCTAAGAAAATCAAAAGTTACTCATTCTTTCCACCATTATGGCCGGACTAAACATGTTTCCAATTATGGTCATTTTGCTTTTGGCGAATTGTGCACTTCCAACGTCTGGGCATTTGGATGACTCGTCGGCCGTGGTTGAGTGCAAAAAACATTTCAGCATAAAGTATGCATTCGACGTGTACAACTATATTTTCAAAGGGAAGAAAATTGGTGACTTTAGTTGCCGGGCCCTTGTGGCATTGGGAAGACCGTGCCATAATGTTTTCGTGAACAACACCTTTACTTATGAACACAATGGGAACAGAACTACCATTCAAGCCAGAGCTGATCGAGTATTTAATCATTGTATAATTGCAACTTCCGTCCAACCTCCTTCTTCGCTATCTTAAATTGAGAATTGAACTTCTCTAGGGCTAACAAATTTGTGGGATGTTTCATGAGTCAGAATAAAATTTCGATGTATTTGCTTTGATGACTTGTTACGACTTCACTTTGTTGCTTTGAGTTGTAAAGCATTATCTAAATGATTGAGGAATGAACAACAGTAATAAAACAACTACCACACCAATTTCAAAAACTTTGTGAAACATCGTGAGTAATACAGATCAGTTTTACATTTGTTCAGCCTTTACCCGTGCATTATGTTCGGTTATTGTAGCTACACTTCATATTGATGTGTAATGCTTATTTTTCTAGAAACCTATGTTGCTCGTCCCATTTCAAGCATGTACGGAACTATTGTCCGCTATATGGCTGCTCGTATGATCGCGATATTCTTGGTAATAGTCATACGTGTCTTCTTCATTGTTTTCGGGTCCAAGTTGAGAAAGATGAAAACTTCGCCATGGCGTATTGCCCAAAATTCTTGCAAAACGACGTTGGAATAAGCTTATGAAAGACTCTTGATCGACTCTTATTAGCCTTTTGGTTCCAGTTGTTATGAACATGCTACACTTTGTAAAAAGTGTGTCCATTCGGCACACCTCTGTATCTTTCTTTTTTTTTTTTCGTCTTTTTTTCTTTGGTCTGAATAACCGAGACTAGAATATTTGTTGACTGATTTGAAACTTATCATTGACACAACTGTAGCTCGTTAACGTTATATTCCGGCGTGTGGGGCATGACTATTGTGCCATACGCAGTAGGGTGTGAAATAATATTTGTGCTAAAATGAGTTTACCAAGAAAGGGGTGCTCATCTATTTAATCTATTGTACTTCAATAATTCTTCGCTTCTAAACAAATTTAATCTCTTATGTCAAATTTTCATTTTGATATAGTACGAATAATAATGTCGAGAAATACGTTTGTCCATTTACTGAAGAACAATTAAGGCTAGTCGCGTTCTTTTACCTACTTGTCATCACTTTTTTCACGCAACGATAATCACTAACACGACATGCAAGTTCAGTTCACGGTTTGGACAACTCTATTGTAACAAACTAGTCAGTGTATTAATTTGAAACAAGTAATTTTTGTGTTAATAAATAGCTATGTTATTGTAGAGATTAATTAAACAATTTATGGGAACTTGTAAGTTGCGTTTATGGTACCAAAATAAATACCAAATTAGAAACCCTCATAGTCGGTACCTCACATCAGTAAGTACATTGCTAAAGTAGTTTTAAAGGAAAATGCGTTTTTCATTTTACAATTGACTTGCACCTTTGCCTCATCCCTTATAAGTTTAGAACTCCTTGCGTCAAAGTTCAACTGCATCTAAGGCATCATTTTCTAAGAAAATCAAAAGTTACTCATTCTTTCCACCATTATGGTTGGACTAAACATGTTTCCAATTATGGTCATTTTGCTTTTGGCAAATTGTGCACTTCCAACATAAATTGTGCACTTGTCGGCCATGGTTGAGTGCAAAAAATATTTCAGCATAAAGTATGCATTCGACATGTACAACTACATTTTCAAAGGGAAGAAAATTGGTGACTTTAGTTGCCGGGACCTAGTGGCGTTGGGAAGACCATGCCAGAATGTTTTCGTGAACAGCACCTTTACTTATGAACACACTGGGAATAGAACTGCCATTCAAGCAAGAGCTGATCGAGTATTTAATCATTGTATAATTGCAACTTCCGTCACACCTCCTTCTTCGCTATCTTAAATTGAGAAATGAACTTCTCTAGGGCTAACAAATTTGTGGGAAGTTTCATGAGTCAGAATTAAATTTTGATGTATTTGCTTTGATGCCTTGTTATGACTTCACGTTGTTGCTTTGAGTTGTAAAGCATTATCTAAATGATTGAGGAATGAACAATAGTAATAAAACAACTACCACACCAATTTCAAAAACTTCGTGAAACATCATAAGTAATACAGATCAGGTTTACATTTATTCGGCCTTTACCTGTGCATTACGTTCGGTTATTGCAGCTACACTGCATATTGATGTGTAATGCTTATTTTTCAAGAAACTTATGTTGCTCATCCCATTTCAAGCTTGTACAGAACTAATGTCTGCTATATGGCTAGTCGTATGATCGCGATATTCTTGGTAAAGGTCATACGTGTCTTCTTCATTGTTTCCAGGTCCAAGTTGAGAAAGATGAAAACTTCACCATGGCGCATTGCCCAAAATTTTTGCAAAACGACGTTGGAATAAGCTTATGAAAGAATCTTGATCGACTCTTATTGGCATTTTTGGTCCCAGTTGTTAGGGACATGCTACACTTTGTAAAAAGTGTGTTCATTCGACACACCTCTGTATCTTTTTTTTTTTCGTCTTTTTTTCTTTGGTCTGAATAACCGGAACTAGAATATTTGTTGACAGATTTGAAACTTATCATTGACTCAACTGTAGCTCGTTAACGTTATATTTGGGCGTGTAGGGCACGACTATTGTACCATGCACAGTAGGGTATGAAATAATATTTGTGCTAAAATGAGTTTTACAAGAAACGGGTGCTCATCTACTTAATCTATTCTACTTCAACAATTCTTCGCTTCTAAACAAATTTAATCTCTTACGTCATATTTTCATTTTGATATAGTAGGAATAATAATGCCGAGAAATATGTTTGTCCTTTTGCTGCAGAACAATTAAGGTTAGTCACGTTCTTTTTCCTGCTTGTCATCTCTTTTTCACGCAATGATAGTCACTAACAGGACATGCCAGTTCAATTCACGGTTTTGGCAACTCTATTGTAACAAACTAGTCAGTGTATTAATTTGTAACAAGTAATTTTTGTGCGAACAAATAAATAGCTATGTTATTGTTGAGATTAATTAAACAATTTATGGGAACTTGTAAGTTGCGTTTATGGTACAAAAATAAATACCAAATTAGAAACTCTCATATTTGATACCTTACATCAGTAAGTACGTTGCTAAAGTAGTTTTAAAGGAAAATACGTTTTTCATTTTACCAATGTCTCGCACCTTTGCCTCATCCTTTATAAGTGTAGAACTCCTTGTGTCAAAGTTCAATTGCATCTAAAGCATGATTTTCTAAGAAAATCAAAAGTTACTCATTCCTTCCACCATTATGGCAGGATTAAACATGTTTCCAATTATGGTTTTTTTGCTTTTGGCGACTTGTGGACTTCCAACTTTAGCGCATTTGGATGACTCATCAGCCGTGGTTGAATGCAAAAAACATTTCAGCATAAAGTATGCATTCGACGTGTACAACTACATTTTCAAAGGGAAGAAAATTGGTGACTATAGTTGCCGGCCCCTGGTGGCGTTGGGAAGACCATGCCACAATGTTTTCGTGAACAACACCTTTACATATGAACACATTGGGAACAGAACTACCATTCAAGTCAGAGCTGATCAAGTATTTAATCATTGTATAATTGCAACTTCCATCCCACCTCCTTCATCGCTAACTTCAATTGAGAATTAAACATCTCTAGGGCTAACAAATTTGTGGGATGTTTCATGAGTCAGAATAAAATTTCGATGTATTTGCTTTGATGCCTTGTTATGACTTCACTTTGTTGCTTTGAGTTGTAAATCATTATCTAAATGATTGAGGAATGAACAAGAGTAATAAAACAACTACCACACCAACTTCAAAAACTTCGTGAAACATCGTAAGTAATACAGATTAGTTTTACATTTGTTCGGCCATTACCCGTGCATTACGTTCGGTTATTGCAGCTACACTGCATATTGATGTGTAATGCTTATTTTTCTAGAAACTTATGTTGATCGTCCCATTTCAAGCATGTATGGAACTATTGTCCGCTATATGGCTACTCGTCTGATCGCGTTATTCTTGGTAACAGTCATACGTGTTTTCTTTATTGTTTTCAGGTCCAAGTTGAGAAAGATGAAAACTTCGCCACGGCGTATTGCCCAAAATTCTTTCAAAACGACGTTGGAATATGCTTATGAAAGACTCTTGATCGACTCTTATTGGCCTTGTGGTCCCAGTTGTTATGGACATCCTACACTTTGTAAAAAGTGTGTTCATTCGGCACACCTCTGTAATTTTTTTTTTCCGTCTTTTTTTCTTTGGTCTGAATAACTGAAACTAGAATATTTGTTGACTGATTTGAAACTTATTATTGACGCAACTATAGCTCGTTAATGTTATATTCGGGCGTGTGGGGCTTGACTATTGTACCATATGCAGTAAGGTGTGAAATAATATTTGTGCTAAAATGAGTTTACCAAGAAAGGGGTGTTTATCTACTTAATCTATTATGCTTCAATAATTCTTCGCTTCTAAACAAATTTAATCTCTTAGGTCACATTTTCATTTTGATATAGTAGGAATAATAATGCCGAGAAATACGTTTGTCCATTTACTGAAGAACAATTAAGCTTAACCGCGTTCTTTTACCTGCTTGCCCTCACTTTTTCCCGCAACGACACTCACTAACATGACATGCAAGTTCAGTTCACGGTTTTGGCAACTCTATTGCAACAAACTAGTCAGTGTATTAATTTGAAACAAGTAATTATTGTGTGAGCTCATAAATAGCTATATTATTATTGAGATTAATTAAACAATTTATGGGAACTTGTAAGTTGCGTTTATGGTACCAAAATAAATACCAAATTAGAAACTGTTGTAGTTGATAACTCACATCAGTAAGTACGTTGCTAAAATAGTTTTAAAGGAAAGTGCGTTTTTCATTTTACAATTGACTCGCACCTTTGCCTCATCCTTTATAAGTTTAGAACTCCTTGCGTCAAAGTTCAACTGCTTGTAAGGCATCATTTTTTAAGAAAATTAAGAGTTACTCATTCTTTCCACCATTATGGCCGGATTAAACATGTTTCCAATTATGGTCATTTTGCTTTTGGCGAATTGCGCACTTCCAACATTGGCGCATTTGGATGACTCACCAGCCATGGTTGAGTGCAAAAAACATTTTATCATAAAGTATGCATTCGACGTGTACAACTATATTTTCAAAGGGAAGAAAATTGGTGACTTTAGTTGCCGGGCCCTTGTGGCGTTGGGAAGACCGTGCCATAATGTTTTCGTGAACAGCACCTTCACTTATGAACACACTGGGAACAGAACTGCCATTCAAGCCAGAGCTGACCGTGTATTTAATCATTGTATAATTGCAACTTCTGTCCCACCTCCTTCTTCGCTATCTTAAATTCAGAATTGAACTTCTCTAGGGCTAACAAATTTGTGGGAAGTTTCATGAGTCAGAATAAAATTTCGTTGTATATGCTTTGATGCCTTGTTATGAATTCACTCTGTTGCTTTGAGTTGTAAAGTATTATCTAAATGATTAAGGAATGAACAACAGTAATAAAACAACTACCGCACCAATTTCAAAAACTTCATGAAACATCATATGTAATACAGGTCAGTTTTACATTTGTTCGGCCTTCACCCGTGCATTACGTTCGGTTATTTCAGCTACACTGCATATTAGTGTGTAACGCTTATTTTTCAAGAAACTTATGTTGCTCGTCCCATTTCAAGCATGTGCGAAACTATTGTCCGCTATATGGCTACTCGTCTGATCGCGTTATTCTTGGTAACAGTCATACGTGTTTTCTTTATTGTTTTCGGGTTGAAGTTGAGAAAGATGAAAACTTCGCCATGGCGTACTGCCCAAAATTCTTTCAAAACGACGTGGGAATATGCTTATGAAAGACTCTTGATCGACTCTTACTGGCCTTGTGGTCCCAGTTGTTATGGACATCCTACATTTTGAAAAAAATGTGTTCATTTCGGCACACCTCTACATCTTTTTTTGTTTTTTTTTTGTCTTTTTTTCTTTTAGTCTGAATAACCGAAACTAGAATATTTGTTGACTGATTTGAAACTTATCATTGACGCAACTGTAGCTCGTTAACGCTATATTCAGGCGTGTGGGGCTTGACTATTGTTCCATATGCAGTAAGGTGTGAAATAATATTTGTGCTAAAATGAGTTTACCAAGAAAGGGGTGTTTATCTACTTAATCTATTGTGCTTCAATAATTCTTCTCTTCTAAACAAATTTAATCTCTTACGTCACATTTTCGTTTTGATATAGTAGGACTAATAATGCCGAGAAATACGTTTGTCCATTTACTGAAGAACAAATAAGGTTAGTCGCGTTCTTTAACCTGCTTGTCACTACTTTTTCCCGCAACGACAGTCACTAACATGACATGCAAGTTCAGTTCACGGTTTTGGCAACTCTATTGTAACAAACTAGTCAGTGTATTAATTTGAAACAAGTAATTTTTGTGTGAGCTAACAAAATAGCTATATTATTATTGAGATTAATTAAACAATTTACGAGAACTTGTAAGTTGCGTTTATGGTACCAAAATAAATACCAAATTAGACACTGTTGTAGTTGATGCCTCACATCAGTAAGTCCATTGCTAAAATAGTTTTAAAGGAAAATGCGTTTTTCATTTTAAAATTGACTCGCACCTTTGCCTCATCCCTTATAAGTTTAGAACTCCTTGCGTCAAAGTTCAACTGCTTCTAAGGCATCATTTTCTAAGAAAATGAAAAGTTACTCATTCTTTCCACAATTATGGCCAGACTAAACATGTTTCCAATTATGGTCATTTTGCTTTTGGCGAATTGCGCACTTCCAACATTAGCGCATTTGGATGACACGCCGGCCGTGGTTGAGTGCAAAAAACATTTCAGCATAAAGTATGCATTCGACGTGTACAACTATATTTTCAAAGGGAAGAAAGTTGGTGACTTTAGTTGCCGGGCCCTTGTGGCGTTGGGAAGACAGTGCCATAATGTTTTCGTGAACATCACCTTCACTTATGAACACACTGGGAACAGAAATGCCATTCAAGCCAGTGCTGACCGAGTATTTAATCATTGTATAATTGCAACTTCTGTCCCACCTCCTTCTTCGCTATCTTAAATTCAGAATTGAACTTCTCTAGGGCTAACAAATTTGTTGGAAATGTCAAGGGTCAGAATCAAAGTTCGATGTATTTGCTTTGATGCCTTGTTATGAATTCACTTTGTTGCTTTGAGTCGTAAAGTATTATCTAAATGATTAAGGAATGAACAATAGTAATAAAACAACTACCACACCAATTTCAAAAACTTCATGAAACATCATATGTAATAGAGATCAGTTTTACATTTGTTTGTCCTTCACCCGTGCATTACGTTCGGTTATTGCAGCTACACTGCATATTGATGTGTAATGCTTATTTTTCAAGAAACTTATGTTGGTCGTCCCATTTCAAGCATGTACGAAACTATTGTCCGCTATATGGCTACTCGTCTGATCGCGTTATTCTTGGTAATAGTCATACTTGTTTTCTTTATTGTTTTCGGGTCGAAGTTGAGAAAGATGAAAACTTCGCCACGGCGTACTGCCCAAAATTCTTTCAAAATGACGTTGGAATATGCTTATGAAAGACTCTTGATCGACTCTTATTGGCCTTGTGGTCCCTGTTGTTATGGACATCTTACATTTTGTAAAAAGTTTGTTCATTCGGCACACCTCTGTATCTTTTTTTTTTTTTCGTCTTTTTTTCTTTGGTCTGAATAACCGACCCTAGAATATTTGTTGACTGATTTGAAGCTTATCATTGACGCAACTGTAGCTCGTTAACGTTATATTCGGGCGTGAGGGGTTTGACTATTGTACCATATGCAGTAAGGTGTGAAATAATATTTGTGCTAAAATGAGTTTACCAAGAAAGGGGTGCTCATCTACTTAATCTATTGTGCATCAATAATTCTTCGCTTCTAAACAAATTTAATCTCCTATGTCACATTTTCATTTTGATATAGTAGGAATAATAATGCCGAGAAATACGTTTGTCCATTTACTGAAGAACAAATAAGGTTAGTCGCGTTCTTTTACCTGCTTGTCATCACTTTTTTCCCGGAACGACAGTCACTAACATGACATGCAAGTTCAGTTCACGGTTTTGGCAACTCTATTGTAACAAACTAGTCAATGTATTAATTTGAAACAAGTAATTTTTGTGTGAGCTAATAAATAGCTATATTATTATTGAGATTAATTAAACAATTTATGGGAACTTGTAAGTTGCGTTTATGGTACCAAAATAAATACCAAATTAGAAACTGTTGTAGTTGATGCCTCACATCAGTAAGTCCGTTGCTAAAATAGTTTTAAAGGAAAATGCGTTTTTCATTTTAAAATTGACTCGCACCTTTGCCTCATCCCTTATAAGTTTAGAACTCCTTGCGTCAAAGTTACACTGCATGTAAGGCATCATTTTCTAAGAAAATCAAAAGTTACTCATTCTTTCCACCATTATGGCACTATTAAACATGTTTCCAATTATGGTCAGTTTGCTTTTGGCGAATTGTGCACTTCCAACATTGGCGCATTTGGATGACTCGCCGGCCGTGGTTGAGTGCAAAAAATATTTCAGCATAAAGTATGCATTCGACGTGTACAACTATATTTTCAAAGGGAAGAAAATTGGTGACTTTAGTTGCCGGGCCCTTGTGGCGTTGGGAAGACCGTGCCATAATATTTCGTGAACAGTACCTTCACTTATGAACACACTGGGAACAGAACTGCCATTCAAGCCAGAGCTGACCGAGTATTTAATCATTGTATAATTGCAACTTTTGTCCCACCTCCTTCTTCCCTATCTTAAATTCAGAATTGAACTTCTCTAGGGCTAACAAATTTGTGGGAACTTTCATGGGTCAGAATAAAATTTCGATGTATTTGCTTTGATGCCTTGTTATGAATTCACTTTGTTGCTTTGAGTTGTAAAGTATTATCTAAATGATTAAGGAATGAACAAGAGTAATAAAACAACTACCACACCAATTTCAAAAACTTCGTGAAACATCCTATGTAATACAGATCAGTTTTACATTTGTTCGTCCTTCACCCGTGCATTACGTTCGGTTAATGCAGCTACACTGCATATTGATATGTAATGCTTATTTTTCAAGAAACTTATGTTGCTCGTCCCATTTCAAGCATGTACGAAACTATTGTCCGCTATATGGCTACTCGTCTGATCGCGTTATTCTTGGTAACAGTCATACGTGTTTTCTTTATTGTTTTCAGGTCCAAGTTGAGAAAGATGAAAAATTCGCCACGGCGTATTGCCCAAAATTCTTTCAAAACGACGTTCGAATATGCTTATGAACCGCTCTTGATCGACTCTTATTGGCCTTGTGGTCCCGATTGTTATGGACATCCTACATTTTGTAAAAAGTGTGTTCATTCGGCACACCTCTGTATCTTTTTTTTTTTCGTCTTTTTTTCTTTGTTCTGAATAACCGAAACTAGAATATTTGTTGACTGATTTGAAGCTTATCAATTATGCAACTGTAGCTCGTTAATGTTATATTCGGGCGTGTGTGGTTTGACTATTGTACCACATGCAGTAAGGTGTGAAATAATATTTGTGCTAAAATGAGTTTACCAAGAAAAGGGTGCTGATCTACTTAATCTATTGTGCATCAATAATTCTTCGCTTCTAAACAAATTTAATCTCCTACGTCACATTTTCATTTTGATATAGTAGGAATAATAATGCCGAGAAATACGTTTGTCCATTTACTGAAGAACAAATAAGGTTAGTCGCGTTCTTTTACTTGCTTGTCATCACTTTTTTCCCGCAACGACAGTCACTAACGTGACATGCAAGTTCAGTTCACGGTTTTGGCCACTCTATTGTAACAAACTAGTCAGTTTATTAGTTTGAAACAAGTAATTTTTGTGTGAGCTAATAAATAGCTATATTATTTTTGAGATTAATTAAACAATTTATCGGAACTTGTAAGTTGCGTTTATGGTATTAAAATAAATACCAAATTAGAAACTATTGTAGTTGATCCCTCACATTAGTAAGTACGTTGCTAAAATAGTTTTAAAGGAAAATGCGTTTTTCATTTTACAATCGACTTGCACCTTTGCCTCATCCCTTATAAGTTTAGAACTCTTTGCGTCAAAGTTCAACTGCATCTAAGGCATCATTTTCTAAGAAAATCCAAAGTTACTCATTCTTTCCACCATTATGGCCAGATTAAACATGTTTCCAATTATGGTCATTTTGCTTTTGGCGAATTGCGCACTTCCAACATTGGCGCATTTGGATGACTCGCCGGCCGTGGTTGAGTGCAAAAAACATTTCAGCATAAAGTATGCATTCGACGTGTACAACTATATTTTCAAAGGGAAGAAAATTGGTGACTTTAGTTGCCGGGCCCTTGTGGCGTTGGGAAGACCGTGCCATAATGTTTTCGTCAACAGCACCTTCACTTATGAACATACTGGGAACAGAACTGCCATTCAAGCCAGAGCTGACCGAGTATTTAATCATTGTATAATTGCAACTTCTGTCCCACCTCCTTCTTCCCTTTCTTAAATTCAGAATTGAACTTCTCTAGGGCTAACAAATTTGTGGGAAGTTTCATGGGTCAGAATAAAAGTTCGATGTACTTGCTTTGATGCCTTGTTATGAATTCACTTTGTAGCTTTGAGTCGTAAAGTATTATCTAAATGATTAAGGAATGAACAATAGTAATAAAACAACTACCATACCAATTTCAAAAACTTCGGGAAACATCATATGTAATACAGATCAGTTTTACATTTGTTCGTCCTTCACCCGTGGATTACGTTCGGTTATTGCAGCTACACCGCATATTGATGTGTAATGCTTATTTTTCAAGAAACTTTGGTTGGTCGTCCCATTTCAAGCATGTACGAAACTATTGTCCGCTATATGGCTACTCGTCTGATCGCGTTATTCTTCGTAACAGTCCTACTTGTTTTCTTTATTGATTTCGGGTCGAAGTTGAGAAAGATGTAAACTTCGCCACAGCGTACTGCCCAAAATTCTTTCAAAATGACGTTGGAATATGCTTATGAAAGACTCTTGATCGACTCTTATTGGCCTTGTGGTCCTGGTTATTATGGACATCTTACATTCTGTAAAAAGTGTGTTCATTCGGCACACCTCTGTACCTTTTTTGTTTTTCATCTTTTTTTCTTTGGTCTGAATAACCGACACTAGAATATTTGTTGACTGATTTGAAGCTTATCATTGACGCAACTGTAGCTCGTTAACGTTATATTCGGGCGTGAGGGGTTTGATTATTGTACCATATGCAGTAAGGTGTGAAATAATATTTGTGCTAAAATGAGTTTACCAAGAAAGGGGTGCTCATCTACTTAATATATTGTGCATCAATAATTCTTCGCTTCTAAACAAATTTAATCTCCTACGTCACATTTTCATTTTGATATAGTAAGAATATTAATGCTGAGAAATACGTTTGTCCATTTACTGAAGAACAAATAAGGTTAGTCGCGTTCTTTTACCTGCTTGTCATCACTTTTTTCCCGCAACGACAGTCACTAACATGACATGCAAGTTCAGTTCACGGTTTTGGCAACTCTATTGTAACAAACTAGTCAATGTATTAATTTGAAACAAGTAATTTTTGTGTGAGCTAATAAATAGCTATATTATTATTGAGATTAATTAAACAATTTATGGGAACTTGTAAGTTGCGTTTATGGTACCAAAATAAATACCAAATTAGAAACTGTTGTAGTTGATGCCTCACATCAGTAAGTCCGTTGCTAAAATAGTTTTAAAGGAAAATGCGTTTTTCATTTTACAATTGACTCGCACCTTTGCCTCATCCCTTATAAGTTTAGAACTCCTTGCGTCAAAGTTCAACTGCATCTAAGGCATCATTTTCTAAGAAAATCAAAAGTTACTCATTCTTTCCACCATTATGGCCAGATTAAACATGTTTTCAATTATGGTCATTTTGCTTTTGGCGAATTGCGCACTTCCAACATTGGCGCATTTGGATGACTCGCCGGCCGTGGTTGAGTGCAAAAAACATTTCAGCATAAAGTATGCATTCGACGTGTACAACTATATTTTCAAAGGGAAGAAAATTGGTGACTTTAGTTGCCGGGCCCTTGTGGCGTTGGGAAGACCGTGCCATAATGTTTTCGTCAACAGCACCTTCACTTTTGAACACACTGGGAACAGAACTGCCATTCAAGCCAGAGCTGACCGAGTATTTAATCACTGTATAATTGCAACTTCTGTCCCACCTCCTTCTTCCCTATCTTAAATTCAGAATTGAACTTCTCTAGGGCTAACAAATTTGTGGGAAGTTTCATGGGTCAGAATAAAAGTTCGATGTACTTGCTTTGATGCCTTGTTATGAATTCACTTTGTTGCTTTGAGTCGTAAAGTATTATCTAAATGATTAAGGAATGAACAACAGTAATAAAACAACTACCACACCAATTTCATAAACTTCGGGAAACATCATATGTAATACAGATCAGTTTTACATTTGTTCGTCCTTCACCCGTGCATTACGTTCGGTTATTGCAGCTACACTGCATATTGATGTGTAATGCTTATTTTTCAAGAAACTTACATTGCTCGTCCCATTTCAAGCACGTGCGAAACTATTTTCTGTTATATGGCTACTCGGCTGATCGCGTTATTCTTCGTAACAGTCGTACTTGTTTTCTTTATTGTTTTCGAGACGAAGTTGAGAAAGATGAAAACTTCGCCACAGCGTACTGCCTAAAATTCTTTCAAAATGACGTTGGAATATGCTTATGAAAGACTCTTGATCGACTCTTATTGGTGTTGTGGTCCCGGTTGTTATGGACATCTTACATTTTGTAAAAAGTGTGTTCATTCGGCACACCTCTGTATCTTTTTTTCTTTGGTCTGAATAATCGACACTAGAATATTTGTTGACTGATTTGAAGATTATCATTGACGCAACTGTAGCTCGTTAACGTTATATTCGGGTGTGAGGGGTTTGACTATTGTACCATATGCAGTGAGGTGTGAAATAATATTTGTGCTAAAATGAGTTTACCAAGAAAGGGGTGCTCATCTACTTTACCAAGAAGACTGTGCCATAATGTTTTCGTGAACAGCACCTTCATTTATGAACACACTGGGAACAGAACTGCCATTCAAGCCAGAGCTGACCGAGTATTTAATCATTGTATAATTGCAACTTCTGTCCCACCTCCTTCTTCCCTATCTTAAATTCAGAATTGAACTTCTCTAGGGCTAACAAATTTGTGGGAACTTTCATGGGTCCGAATAGAATTTCGATGTATTTGCTTTGATGCCTTGTTATGAATTCACTTTGTTGCATTGAGTTGTAAAGTATTATCTAAATGATTAAGGAATGAACAATAGTAATAAAACAACTACCACACCAATTTCAAAAACTTCGTTAAACATCCTATGTAATACAGATCAGTTTTACATTTGTTCGTCCTTCACCCGTGCATTACGTTCGGTTATTGCAGCTACACTGCATATTGATGTGTAATGCTTATTTTTCAAGAAACTTACATTGCTCGTCCCATTTCAAGCACGTGCGAAACTATTTTCTGTTCTATGGCTACTCGGCTGATCGCGTTATTCTTCGTAACAGTCGTACTTGTTTTCTTTATTGTTATCTGGTCGAAGTTGAGAAAGATGAAAAATTCACCACGGCGTACTGCCCAAAATTCTTTCAAAACGACGTTGGAATATGCTTATGAAAGGCTCTAGATCGACACTTATTTGCCTTGTGGTCCTGGTTGTTATGGACATCCTACATTTTGTAAAAAGTGTGTTCATTCGACACACCTCTGTATCTTTTTTTTTTTTCGTCTTTTTTTCTTTGATTTGAATAAGCGAAACTAGAATATTTGTTGACTGATTTGAAGCTTATCAATTATGCAACTGTAGCTCGTTAACGTTATATTCGGGCGTGTGTGGTTTGATGCCTTGTGTGAGCTAATAAATAGCTATATTATTATTGAGATTAATTAAACAATTTATGGGAACTTGTAAGTTGCGTTTATGGTACCAAAATAAATGCCAAATTGGAAACTCTTGTAGTTGATACCTCACATCAGTAAGTACGTTGCTAAAATAGTTTTAAAGGAAAATACGTTTTCCAATTTACAATTGACTCACACCTTTGCCTCATTCCTTATAAGTTTGGAACTCCTTGCATCAAAGTTCAACTGCATCTAAGGCATCATTTTCTAAGAAAATCAAAAGTTCCTTATCCTTTCCACCATTATGGCCAGATTAAACATGTTTCCAATTATGGTCATTTTGCTTTTGGCGAATTGCGCACTTCCAACATTGGCGCATTTGGATGACTCGTCGGCCGTGGTTTAGTGCAAAAAACATTTCAACATAAAGTATGCATTCGACGTGTACAACTATATTTTCAAAGGGAAGAAAATTGGTGACTTTAGTTGCCGGGCTCTTGTGGCGTTGGGAATACCGTGCCATAATGTTTTCGTGAACAACACCTTCACTTTTGAACACACGGGGAACAGAACTGCCATTCAAGCCAGAGCTGACCGAGTATTTAATCATTGTATAATTGCAACTTCTGTCCCACCTCCTTCTTCCCAATCTTAAATTCAGAATTGAACTTCTTTAGGGCTAACAAATTTGTGGGAAGTTTGATGGGTCAGAATAAAATTTCGATATATTTGCTTTGATGCCATGTTATGAATTCACTTTGTTGCTTTGAGTTGTAAAGTATTATCTAAATGATTAAGGAATGAACAATAGTAATAAAACGACTACCACACCAATTTCAAAAACGTCGTGAAACATCATATGTAATACAGATCAGTTTTACATTTGTTTGGCCTTCACCCGTGCTTTACGTTCGGTTATTGCAGCTACATTGCATATTGATGTGTAATGCTTATTTTTCAAGAAACTTACATTGCTCGTCCCATTTCAAGCATGTACGAAACTATTGTCCGTTATATGGCTACTCGTCTGATCGCGTTATTCTTGGTAACAGTCATACGTGTTTTCTTTATTGTTTTCGGGTCGAAGTTGAGAAAGATGAAAACTTCGCCACGGCGTACTGCCCAAAATTCTTTCAAAACGAAGTTGGAATATGCTTATGAAAGACTCTTGACGGACTCTTATTGGCCTTGTGGTCCCAGTTGTTATGGACATCCTACATTTTGTAAAAAGTGTGTTCATTCGGCACACCTCTGTATCTTTTTTTGTTTTTTTTCGTCTTTTTTTCTTTGGTCTGAATTACCGAAACTAGAATATTTGTTGACTGATTTGAAACTTATCATTGGCGCAACTGTAGCTCGTTAACGTTATATTCGGGCGTGTGGGGCTTGACTATTGTACCATATGCAGTAAGGTGTGAAATAGTATTTGTGCTAAAATGAGTTTACCAAGAAAGGGGTGCTCATCTACTCAATCTATTGTGCTTCAATAAATCTTCGCTTCAAAACAAATTTAATCTGTTACGTCACATTTTCATTTTGATATGGTAGGAATAATAATGTCGAGAAATACGTTTGTCCATTTACTGAAGAACAATTAAGGTTAGTCGCATTATTTTGCCTGCTCGTCTTCACTTTTTCCCGCAACGACAGTCATTAACATGACATGCAAGTTCAGTTCACGGTTTTGGCAACTCTATTGTAACAAACTAGTCAGTGTATTAATTTGAAACAAGTAATTGTTGTGTTGGCTAATAAATAGCTATATTATTATTGAGATTAATTAAACAATTTAGGGGAACTTGTAAGTTGCGTTTATGGTACCAAAATAAATGCCAAATTAGAAACTCTTGTAGTTGATACCTCACATCAGTAAGTACGTTGCTAAAATAGTTTTAAAGCAAAATGCGTTTACCATTTTGCAATTGACTCGCACCTTTGCCTCGTCCCGTATAAGTTTAGAACTCCTTGCGTAAAAGTTCAATTGCTTCTAACGCATCATTTTGTAAGAAAATCAAAAGTTACTCATTCTTTCCCCCATGATGGCCAGATTAAACATGTTTCCAATTATGGTCATTTTGCTTTTGGCGAATTGCGCACTTCCAACATTGGCGCATTTGGATGACTCGCCGGCCGGTGGTTGAGTGCAAAAAACATTTCAGCATAAAGTATGCATTCGACGTGAACAGCTATATTTTCAAAGGAAAGACAATTGGTGACTTTAGTTGCCGGGCCCTTGTGGCGTTGGGAAGACCGTGCCATAATGTTTTCGTCAACAGCACCTTCACTTATGAACACACTGGGAACAGAACTGCCATTCAAGCCAGAGCTGACCGAGTATTTAATCATTGTATAATTGCAACTTCTGTCCGACCCCCTTCTTCGCTATCTTAAATTCAGAATTGAACTTCTCTTGGGCTAACAAATTTGTGTGAAGTTTCATGGGTCAGAATAAAATTTCGATGTATTTGCTTTGATGCCTTGTTATGAATTCACTTTGTTGCTTTGAGTTGTAAAGTATTATCTAAATGATGAAGGCATGAACAATAGTAATAAAACAACTACCACACCAATTTCAAAAACTTCGTGAAACATCATATGTAATACAGATCAGTTTTACATTTGTTCGGCCTTCACCCGTGTATTACGTTGGGTTATAGCAGCTACACTGCATATTGATGTGTAATGCTTATTTTGCAAGAAACTTAAGTTGCTCGAACCATTTCAAGCATGTACGAAACTATTTTCCGTTATATGGCTACTTGTAGGATCGCGTTATTCTTGGTAACAGTCATACGTGTTTTCTTTATTGTTTTCGGGTCCAAGTTGAGAAAGAGGAAAACTTCGCCACGGCGTACTGCCCAAAATTCTTTCAAAACGACATTGGAATATGCTTATGAAACACTCTTGATCGACTCTTATTGGCCTTGTGGTCCCAGTTGTTATGGACATCCTACATTTTGTAAAAAGTGTGTTCATTCGGCACACCTCTGTATCTTTTTTTTTTTTTTTCGTCTTTTTTTCTCTGGTCTGAATAACCGAACCTAGAATATTTGTTGACTGATTTGAAACTTATCATTGGCGAAACTGTAGCTCGTTAACGTTATATTCGGGCGTGTGAGGCTTGACTATTGTACCATATGCAGTAAGGTGTGAAATAGTATTTGTGCTAAAATGAGTTTACGAAGAAAGCGGTGCTCATCTACTCAATCTATTGTGCTTCAATAAATCTTCGCATCTAAACAAATTTAATCTCTTACGTCACCTTTTCATTTTGATATGGTAGGAATAATAATGCCGAGAAATACGTTTGTCCATTTACTGAAGAACAATTAAGGTTAGTCGCGTTCTGTTGCCTGCTTGTCATCACTTTTTCCCGCAACGACAGTCTCTATCATGACATGCAAGTTCAGTTCACGGTTTTTGCAACTCTATTGTAACAAACTAGTCAGTGTATTAATTTGAAACAAGTAATTGTTGTGTGAGCTAATAAATAGCTATATTATTATTGAGATTAATTAAACAATTTGTGGGAACTTGTAAGTTGCGTTTATGGTACCAAAATAAATGCCAAATTAGAAACTCTTGTAGTTGATACCTCATATCAGTAAGTACGTTGCTAAAATAGTTTTAAAGGAAAATGCGTTTTCCATTTTGCAGTTGACTCGCACCTTTGCCATATCAATTATAAGTTTAGTACTCCTTGCGTAAAAGTTCAATTGCATCTAAGGCATCATTTTGTAAGAAAATCAAAAGTTACTCATTCTTTCCCCCATTATGGCCAGATTAAACATGTTTCCAATTATGGTCATTTTGCTTTTGGCGAATTGCGCACTTCCAACATTGGCGCATTTGGATGACTCGCCGGCGGTGGTTGAGTGCAAAAAACATTTCAGCATAAAGTATGCATTCGACGTGTACAACTATATTTTCAAAGGGAAGACAATTGGTGACTTTAGTTGCCGGGCCCTTGTGGCGTTGGGAAGACCGTGCCATAATGTTTTCGTCAACAGCACCTTCACTTACGAACACACTGGGAGCAGAACTGCCATTCAAGCCAGAGCTGACCGAGTATTTAATCATTGTATAATTGCAACTTCTGTCCCACCCCCTTCTTCGCTATCTTAAATTCAAAATTGAACTTCTCTAGGGCTAACAAATTTGTGTGAAGTTTCATGGGTCAGAATAAAATTTCGTTGTATTTGCTTTGATGCCTTGTGATGAATTCACTTTGTTGCTTTGAGTTGTAAAGTATTATCTAAATGATTAAGGAATGAACAATAGTAATAAAACAACTACCACACCAATTTCAAAAACTTCGTGAAACATCATATGTAATACAGATCAGTTTTACATTTGTTCGGCCTTCACCCGTGCATTACGTTCGGTTATTGCAACTACACTGCATATTGATGTGTAATGCTTATTTTTCAACAAACTTACGTTGCTCGTCCCATTTCAAGCACGTACGAAACTATTTTCCGTTATATGGTTACTCGTCTGATCGCATTATTCTTGGTGACAGTCATACGTGTTTTCTTTATTGTTATCGGGTCGAAGTTGAGAAAGATGAAAACTTCGCCACGGCGTACTGCCCAAAATTCTTTCAAAACGAAGTTGGAATATGCTTATGAAACACTCTTGATCGACTCTTATTGGCCTTGTGGTCCCAGTTGTTATGGACATCCTACATTTTGTAAAAACGTTGTTCATTCGCCACCCCTCTGTATCTTTTTTGTTTTTTTTTCGTCTTTTTTCTTTGGTCTGAATAACCGAAACTAGAATATTTGTTGATTGATTTGAAACTTATCATTGGCGGAACTGTAGCTCGTTAACGTTATATTCGGGCGTGTGGGGCTTGACTATTGTACCATATGCAGTAAGGTGTGAATTAGTATTTGTGCTAAAATGAGTTTACCAAGAAAGGGGTGCCCATCTACTCAATCTATTGTGCTTCAATAAATCTTTGCTTCTAAACAAATTTAATCTCTTACGTCACATTTTCATTTTGATACAGTAGGAATAATAATGCCGAGAAATACGTTTGTCCATTTACTGAAGAACAATTAAGGTTAGTCGCGTTCTTTTGCCTGCTTGTCATCACTTTTTCCCGCAACGACAGTCACTAACATGACATGCATGTTCAGTTCACGGTTTCGGCAACTCTATTGTAATAAACTAGTCAGTGTATTAATTTGAAACAAGTAATTGTTGTGTGAGCTAATAAATAGCTATATTATTATTGAGATTAATTAAACAATTTATGGGAACTTGTAAGTTGCGTTTATGGTACCAAAATAAATGCCAAATTAGAAACTCTTGTAGTTGATACCTCATATCAGTAAGTACGTTGCTAAAATAGTTTTAAAGGAAAATACGTTTTCCATTTTACAATTGACTCGCACCTTTGCCTCATCCCTTATAAGTTTAGAACTCCTTGCGTAAAAGTTCAACTGCATCTAAGGCATCATTTGTAAGAAAATCAAAAGTTACTCATTCTTTCCCCCATTATGGCCAGATTAAACATGTTTCCAATTATGGTCATTTTGCTTTTGGCGAATTGCGCACTTCCAACATTGGCGCATTTGGATGACTCACCGGCGGTGGTTGAGTGCAAAAAACATTTCAGCATAAAGTATGCATTCGACGTGTACAACTATATTTTCAAAGGGAAGACAATTGGTGACTTTAGTTGCCGGGCCCTTGTGGCGTTGGGAAGATCGTGCCATAATGTTTTCGTCAACAGCACCTTCACTTATGAACACACTGGGAACAGAACTGCCATTCAAGCCAGAGCTGACCGAGTATTTAATCATTGTATAATTGCAACTTCTGTCCCACCCCCTTCTTCGCTATCTTAAATTCAGAATTGAACTTCTCTAGGGCTAACAAATTTGTGTGAAGTTTCATGGGTCAGAATAAAATTTCGTTGTATTTGCTTTGATGCCTTGTGATGAATTCACTTTGTTGCTTTGAGTTGTAAAGTATTATCTAAATGATTAAGGAATGAACAATAGTAATAAAACAACTACCACACCAATTTCAAAAACTTCGTGAAACATCATATGTAATACAGATCAGTTTTACATTTGTTCGGCCTTCACCCGTGCATTACGTTCGGTTATTGCAGCTACACTGCATATTGATGTGTAGTGCTTATTTTTCAACAAACTTACGTTGCTCGTCCCATTTCAAGCATGTACGAAACTATTTTCCGTTATATGGCTACTCTTCTGATCGCATTATTCTTGGTAACAGTCATACGTGTTTTCTTTATTGTTATCGGGTCGAAGTTGAGAAACATGAAAACTTCGCCACGGCGTACTGCCCAAAATTTTTTCAAAACGAAGTTGGAATATGCTTATGAAACACTCTTGATCGACTCTTATTGGCCTTGTGGTCCCAGTTGTTATGGACATCCTACATTTTGTAAAAAGGGTGTTCATTCGGCACACCTCTGTATCTTTTTTTGTTTTTTTTTCGTCTTTTTTTCTTTGGTCTGAATAACCGAAACTAGAATATTTGTTGACTGATTTGAAACTTATCATTGGCGGAACTGTAGCTCGTTAACGTTATATTCGGGCGTGTGGGGCTTGACTATTGTACCATATGCAGTAAGGTGTGAAATAGTATTTGTGCTAAAATGAGTTTACCAAGAAAGGGGTGCTCATCTACTCAATCTATTGTGCTTCAATAAATCTTTGCTTCTAAACAAATTTAATCTCTT
This sequence comes from Pyrus x bretschneideri, assembly GCF_019419815.1. Lineage (NCBI taxonomy): Eukaryota > Viridiplantae > Streptophyta > Magnoliopsida > Rosales > Rosaceae > Pyrus > Pyrus x bretschneideri. The sequence continues at coordinate 5,711 of NW_025999805.1, read as the reverse complement.
ACGTCACATTTTCATTTTGATACAGTAGGAATAATAATGCCGAGAAATACGTTTGTCCATTTACTGAAGAACAATTAAGGTTAGTCGCGTTCTTTTGCCTGCTTGTCATCACTTTTTCCCGCAACGACAGTCACTAACATGACATGCAAGTTCAGTTCACGGTTTTGGCAACTCTATTGTAACAAACTAGTCAGTGTATTAATTTGAAACAAGTAATTGTTGTGTGAGCTAATAAATAGCTATATTATTATTGAGATTAATTAAACAATTTATGGGAACTTGTAAGTTGCGTTTATGGTACCAAAATAAATGCCAAATTAGAAACTCTTGTAGTTGATACCTCATATCAGTAAGTACGTTGCTAAAATAGTTTTAAAGGAAAATGCGTTTTCCATTTTGCAATTGACTCGCACCTTTGCCTCATCCCTTATAAGTTTAGAACTCCTTGCGTAAAAGTTCAACTGCATCTAAGGCATCATTTGTAAGAAAATCAAAAGTTACTCATTCTTTCCCCCATTATGGCCAGATTAAACATGTTTCCAATTATGGTCATTTTGCTTTTGGCGAATTGCGCACTTCCAACATTGGCGCATTTGGATGACTCGCCGGCGGTGGTTGAGTGCAAAAAACATTTCAGCATAAAGTATGCATTCGACGTGTACAACTATATTTTCAAAGGGAAGACAATTGGTGACTTTAGTTGCCGGGCCCTTGTGGCGTTGGGAAGACCGTGCCATAATGTTTTCGTCAACAGCACCTTCACTTATGAACACACTGGGAACAGAACTGCCATTCAAGCCAGAGCTGACCGAGTATTTAATCATTGTATAATTGCAACTTCTGTCCCACCCCCTTCTTCGCTATCTTAAATTCAGAATTGAACTTCTCTAGGGCTAACAAATTTGTGTGAAGTTTCATGGGTCAGAATAAAATTTCGTTGTATTTGCTTTGATGCCTTGTGATGAATTCACTTTGTTGCTTTGAGTTGTAAAGTATTATCTAAATGATTAAGGAATGAACAATAGTAATAAAACAACTACCACACCAATTTCAAAAACTTCGTGAAACATCATATGTAATACAGATCAGTTTTACATTTGTTCGGCCTTCACCCGTGCATTACGTTCGGTTATTGCAACTACACTGCATATTGATGTGTAATGCTTATTTTTCAACAAACTTACGTTGCTCGTCCCATTTCAAGCACGTACGAAACTATTTTCCGTTATATGGTTACTCGTCTGATCGCATTATTCTTGGTGACAATCATACGTATTTTCTTTATTGTTATCGGGTCGAAGTTGAGAAAGATGAAAACTTCGCCACGGCGTACTGCCCAAAATTCTTTCAAAACGAAGTTGGAATATGCTTATGAAACACTCTTGATCGACTCTTATTGGCCTTGTGGTCCCAGTTGTTATGGACATCCTACATTTTGTAAAAAGGGTGTTCATTCGGCACACCTCTGTATCTTTTTTTGTTTTTTTTTTCGTCTTTTTTTCTTTGGTCTGAATAACCGAAACTAGAATATTTGTTGATTGATTTGAAACTTATCATTGGCGGAACTGTAGCTCGTTAACGTTATATTCGGGCGTGTGGGGCTTGACTATTGTACCATATGCAGTAAGGTGTGAATTAGTATTTGTGCTAAAATGAGTTTACCAAGAAAGGGGTGCCCATCTACTCAATCTATTGTGCTTCAATAAATCTTTGCTTCTAAACAAATTTAATCTCTTACGTCACATTTTCATTTTGATACAGTAGGAATAATAATGCCGAGAAATACGTTTGTCCATTTACTGAAGAACAATTAAGGTTAGTCGCGTTCTTTTGCCTGCTTGTCATCACTTTTTCCCGCAACGACAGTCACTAACATGACATGCAAGTTCAGTTCACGGTTTCGGCAACTCTATTGTAACAAACTAGTCAGTGTATTAATTTGAAACAAGTAATTGTTGTGTGAGCTAATAAATAGCTATATTATTATTGAGATTAATTAAACAATTTATGGGAACTTGTAAGTTGCGTTTATGGTACCAAAATAAATGCCAAATTAGAAACTCTTGTAGTTGATACCTCATATCAGTAAGTACGTTGCTAAAATAGTTTTAAAGGAAAATAGCGTTTTCCATTTTACAATTGACTCGCACCTTTGCCTCATCCCTTATAAGTTTAGAACTCCTTGCGTAAAAGTTCAACTGCATCTAAGGCATCATTTGTAAGAAAATCAAAAGTTACTCATTCTTTCCCCCATTATGGCCAGATTAAACATGTTTCCAATTATGGTCATTTTGCTTTTGGCGAATTGCGCACTTCCAACATTGGCGCATTTGGATGACTCGCCGGCGGTGGTTGAGTGCAAAAAACATTTCAGCATAAAGTATGCATTCGACGTGTACAACTATATTTTCAAAGGGAAGACAATTGGTGACTTTAGTTGCCGGGCCCTTGTGGCGTTGGGAAGACCGTGCCATAATGTTTTCGTCAACAGCACCTTCACTTATGAACACACTGGGAACAGAACTGCCATTCAAGCCAGAGCTGACCGAGTATTTAATCATTGTATAATTGCAACTTCTGTCCCACCCCCTTCTTCGCTATCTTAAATTCAGAATTGAACTTCTCTAGGGCTAACAAATTTGTGTGAAGTTTCATGGGTCAGAATAAAATTTCGTTGTATTTGCTTTGATGCCTTGTGATGAATTCACTTTGTTGCTTTGAGTTGTAAAGTATTATCTAAATGATTAAGGAATGAACAATAGTAATAAAACAACTACCACACCAATTTCAAAAACTTCGTGAAACATCATATGTAATACAGATCAGTTTTACATTTGTTCGGCCTTCACCCGTGCATTACGTTCGGTTATTGCAACTACACTGCATATTGATGTGTAATGCTTATTTTTCAACAAACTTACGTTGCTCGTCCCATTTCAAGCACGTACGAAACTATTTTCCGTTATATGGTACTCGTCTGATCGCATTATTCTTGGTGACAGTCATACGTAGTTTTCTTTATTGTTATCGGGTCGAAGTTGAGAAAGATGAAAACTTCGCCACGGCGTACTGCCCAAAATTCTTTCAAAACGAAGTTGGAATATGCTTATGAAACACTCTTGATCGACTCTTATTGGCCTTGTGGTCCCAGTTGTTATGGACATCCTACATTTTGTAAAAAGGGTGTTCATTCGGCACACCTCTGTATCTTTTTTTGTTTTTTTTTCGTCTTTTTTTCTTTGGTCTGAATAACCGAAACTAGAATATTTGTTGATTGATTTGAAACTTATCATTGGCGGAACTGTAGCTCGTTAACGTTATATTCGGGCGTGTGGGGCTTGACTATTGTACCATATGCAGTAAGGTGTGAATTAGTATTTGTGCTAAAATGAGTTTACCAAGAAAGGGGTGCCCATCTACTCAATCTATTGTGCTTCAATAAATCTTTGCTTCTAAACAAATTAATCTCTTACGTCACATTTTCATTTTGATACAGTAGGAATAATAATGCCGAGAAATACGTTTGTCCATTTACTGAAGAACAATTAAGGTTAGTCGCGTTCTTTTGCCTGCTTGTCATCACTTTTTCCCGCAACGACAGTCACTAACATGACATGCATGTTCAGTTCACGGTTTCGGCAACTCTATTGTAATAAACTAGTCAGTGTATTAATTTGAAACAAGTAATTGTTGTGTGAGCTAATAAATAGCTATATTATTATTGAGATTAATTAAACAATTTATGGGAACTTGTAAGTTGCGTTTATGGTACCAAAATAAATGCCAAATTAGAAACTCTTGTAGTTGATACCTCATATCAGTAAGTACGTTGCTAAAATAGTTTTAAAGGAAAATACGTTTTCCATTTTACAATTGACTCGCACCTTTGCCTCATCCCTTATAAGTTTAGAACTCCTTGCGTAAAAGTTCAACTGCATCTAAGGCATCATTTGTAAGAAAATCAAAAGTTACTCATTCTTTCCCCCATTATGGCCAGATTAAACATGTTTCCAATTATGGTCATTTTGCTTTTGGCGAATTGCGCACTTCCAACATTGGCGCATTTGGATGACTCGCCGGCGGTGGTTGAGTGCAAAAAACATTTCAGCATAAAGTATGCATTCGACGTGTACAACTATATTTTCAAAGGGAAGACAATTGGTGACTTTAGTTGCCGGGCCCTTGTGGCGTTGGGAAGACCGTGCCATAATGTTTTCGTCAACAGCACCTTCACTTATGAACACACTGGGAACAGAACTGCCATTCAAGCCAGAGCTGACCGAGTATTTAATCATTGTATAATTGCAACTTCTGTCCCACCCCTTCTTCGCTATCTTAAATTCAGAATTGAACTTCTCTAGGGCTAACAAATTTGTGTGAAGTTTCATGGGTCAGAATAAAATTTCGTTGTATTTGCTTTGATGCCTTGTGATGAATTCACTTGTTGCTTTGAGTTGTAAAGTATTATCTAAATGATTAAGGATATGAACAATAGTAATAAACAACTACCACACCAATTTCAAAAACTTCGTGAAAAATCATATGTAATACAGATCAGTTTTTACATTTGTTCGGCCTTCACCCGTGCATTACGTTCGGTTATTGCAAGCTACACTGCATATTGATGTGTAGTGCTTATTTTTCAACAAACTTACGTTGCTCGTCCCATTTCAAGCGAGTACGAAACTATTTTCCGTTATATGGCTACTCGTCTGATCGCATTATTCTTGGTAACAGTCATACGTGTTTTCTTTATTGTTATCGGTAGAAGTTGAGAAAAATGAAAACTTCGCCACGGCGTACTGCCCAAAATTTTTCAAAACGAAGTTGGGAATATGCTTATGAACACTCTTGATCGACTCTTATGGCCTTGCTGGTCCCAGTTGTTATGGACATCCTACATTTTGTAAAAAGGGTGTTCATTCGCAACACCTCTGTATCTTTTTTTGTTTTTTTTCGTCTTTTTTTCTTTGGTCTGAATAACGAAACTAGAATATTTGTTGATGATTTGAACATTATCATTGGCGGAACTGTAGCTGTTAACGTTATATTCGGGCGTTGTGGGGCTTGAGTATTGTACCATATGCAGTAAGGTGTTGAAATAAGTATTGTGCTAAAATGAGTTTACCAAGAAAGGGGTGCTCATCTACTCAATCTATTGTGCTTCATAATCTTTGCTTCTAAACAAATTTAATCTCTTACGTCACACTTTTCATTTTGATATGTAGGATAATAATGCCGAGAAATACGTTTGTCCATTTACTGAAGAACAATTAAGGTTAGTCGCGTTCTTTTGCCTGCTTGTCATCACTTTTTCCCGCAACGACAGTCACTAACATGACATGCAAGTTCAGTTCACGGTTTTGCAACTCTATTGTAACAAACTAGTCAGTGTATTAATTTGAAACAAGTAATTGTTGTGTGAGCTAATAAATAGCTATATTATTATTGAGATTAATTAAACAATTTATGGGAACTTGTAAGTTGCGTTTATGGTACCAAAATAAATGCCAAATTAGAAACTCTTGTAGTTGATACCTCATCAGTATGTTGGTTGCTAAAATAGTTTTAAAGGAAAATGCGTTTTCCATTTTGCAATTGACTCGCACCTTTGCCTCATCCCCTATAAGTTTAGAACTCCTTGCGTAAAAGTTCAACAGCATCTAAGGCATCATTTTGTAAGAAAATCAAAAGTTACTCATTCTTTCCCC